>NC_135383.1:2546840-3257673 GCF_049243985.1 Paroedura picta | reverse complement strand
TAGAAAAACCTCTTCGGCTGCCGGTCGTCAACCGGATTTGGCCTGGTTATGTCAATCAGTCCCCACTTGCCAAGATCTCTTTTTTTTTTTTTGAACCCTTGCACTTCCCAGAGCTTTGGCAGCACAAAGTGTAGGCTCTTAATTAAAAAAAAAAACCAGAAGTGTAGTTTTCAAAAGGACCGGCAGAAGGTGGGCAAAACTCCTCCAAAACACCCAGGTGCCTCCAGCTGGCTTGAAAAGAAGGGCTTGGAGCGCTTGCTGTTGTGTGTGTTGACTCCAAAGCAAAACGTTGTGTTGTCGCATCCGCCCAACCAGGAGAAGCGCGTGTTAGGAGACGCAGCATCCGAATCTGCGGAGGACCCCTGCTGTCCCCCACTTGCAATAAGAAGTCACAAGAGCCCGGCTCTGTACACCCTTGGCTGGGTGTCCACGCCAGAGGAAATCGGCGTTACTCTGCATTAATTAGCACAAGCGTTCCAGAGCCTAAGCTGTGTGGGTGACAAAGTGGAGCTCTTCATGCTCATGCTGGCTTATGGAGCTCCGGTTCCCCTTGACAGGGAAGCTGTGACATTAGCCCGACTTCCTTGAGCCTTGCAGATACAATGCCGAGTGGCTGGCCCGTGGGCCCTTTTGGGGACGCGGCAGCAGAGCCAGGGGACTTAACCCCGTCTCTTCAAATCCCCCCCCAGTCTCCGTGTTCCCTATCGATCCGTCTGTCTATCTGATGTAGCAGCTAAATTGACCAGCGATGCCGAGAGCCGGGGGAGAAGGAGCCGCGGTTCTGTAAGGAGGGAGGGAGCGAGCACAAGCGAAGAAGGTCAAGGGGTTTGAATGCCTCGGGCCGGAGCTGCGTCGAATTTCCGAGAATGAGGCGATAGAGCAAGATGGCCTCCCTCGCCTGCCAGATTTGATCAATGGCCTGTCTGTGGTCGTGGTGGGGAGAGGCGGCAACGGACGCATTCCTCTCATTTACCGGCTGACGGAGCTCCGGGAGGGGAAGGCTGCTGCTGCGGGCAGTTATTAATGGCTCGGGGAGAGCTGGTGGATTGCCTTGTCATGAGGCAATTAAAGGAGGGAAGAGCCGCTTCGCCGGCTGCGGCGTCTCTCCAGGCCGGGCCCGTAATGAGCGATCTGTCCGCATTAGGCGACGGCGGGCCTCTAATGAACTTTAGCGGGTTTCTTCATTTATCCCGCACGTAATCATATTACGCCAATTTAATGCGGGGCGCAGTGGGGGAGGGGCCGGAGCACCAGGAGACCCTCCCCCCCCCTATTCGTTAGGGAAATAAACATTCATTATGAGAGGGCCCAACCCAACCGGCAAGCAGTGGGGGCTCGTGGGTGGGTGGGTGAATTGGGAGGGGTTCCTTTTCTCCTGCACTCAGGGAGCCCCCCCCCCAATGTCAGCAGGTAAGAATGGGGGTGATGGAGGAAGAAGAGGGGGGAATGGCTTTATGGAATAAAACAGTAGATGATTATCTCAGATTCCCCTCCCCTCCCCTGGCGCTGTTTGTTTCTCTGTTCCTCATAACCGGAGTTCCCGTCTCTTGTCTTCTACACGGTGACTAAATGAAAGTTATAATTCAATGGGGGGAAGGGGGGGGGCGTTCTGCTTTAAAAATGCAGCCACACTCCTGAATGCCTGATGCTGACTTCGGAGCTGTGTTGCCTTCGGATTTGCCCCAGGGCTTGCAGGGGATCGGCTCATTCCTCACGTTTATACTCCACCCTTTCAGGGTAGCAGATGTGGAGTGGGGTGTGTGTCTCATTTTGCCCCGCCCAAGAACCCTGCAAGGTGGGCTACACTGAGAGGCATTTCCTTGAGGTCCCCAGGGGTAAATGGGGCTGCCCTAGACTGAATCAGGTCAATGTTGGGAGTTTGCAATGTCTGGTGTACAAAGTTAATCAGGAAGAGAAGACCCTGATGGGGGCAGCAAGAAGGCTGCTAGATAGATCAGAGAGTTCAGGACCTTTCTGTCTTTTAAGTGTGCCTTTTGTCTGTCCCTAGATGGCTACTTTCAGGGCAATTTCCTCTTTCTTCCCGGAAGCTTCTCATTCCGACCTTGCTTATCTCTTGAGCGAGCTAGAAGTAGGAGCTCTATCCTCTGTCTCCTCCTTCTATCGGGAATGTCCTTCCGTAAATAAACCTTTTCCTTTCTAAGCTAAAACAGCACCTGCATATCAATGAAATAACTCTGCTAACCAAAGGTCCATCCCAAACCTGCCGTGTCCGAAAGGGTGGGCATCCTATACCCTGCAGACACTGGGAGGGGGGCATAGGGGGTGGAGGGGAGATGTAGGGATTTCATGCGCTTGCCTCTCCACTCCCACGGCCTGCCAGGAAAGGGGGATCACAGCCTTTCCCACCACTGTGTGTGCATTTGTGTGTGTGTGTGTGTATGTGTGAGAGGAAGAGAGGATGCCAAATTGGGTGAGAGTGTCCGGGTGTCCGAAGACAGCAAGCGTACATCCTTGTCTCCAGCAAGGAGAGGAAGGTGTGAAGTCACAGAAGAGGGTGTTGAATTTGGGAGGCCAAATAACTCACACGCTGGATTTTCAAGGCTAGAGACGGACAGAGGGTGAAGAGGGTGGGCCATTGGATGCCTCTGCTGAAGGACCCTGGGGGTCTCCCATCCAGGGGCTAATCCGGACCGGCCCTGCTTAGCTTCTGAGACCTGACAAGAGCAAGCCGGACAGGAGCAGTCAAGGACTTTTTGTGTTCTGAAAAGCTGGCGACTTATTATTCCCGAATGGGTGGGGGTGTTGGCGTACTTAGTGCTTCAGAGGCTTTCTTAAGGACGCCCCCCCCCCCTACAAGCCTTTGCCCCAAAGAACTGAACAGTCTCCAGTTTTGACCTGGGGAAAGGCAATCGGGTGAGTTGCCAGGGCAACAGGAGTCGGATGTGAAGAACCCGAGGTTGATACCTGCTTAAGCTTTGCAGTGGAAGGGGGAAGGAAGGCCATTTGGAGGTTTAAGCCGTAACAGTTCCCGGGGAAAGAAGGGCAGGGAGGAGGGAGAGGGGCAGCACCGCATGAGCAATCTGGGCATAGAAGAAGGGGCAGCGAGGGAAAATGGCCAGCATTTAAAGCATGTGGCAGTGATGCTAAAAAGAACACGGGGAATATTAATCAGGCAAGCCCATCTAGCAGATTGCCTTGGGTGGAATCCTGGAAACGTACTAAAAGGGCTTTTTTAAAACCCAAATATTAAATGGGTCCTTTGAGCATTTCTCTCTGCATGTGCAGGCGTCCCCCCCCCCCCCGCTCGCTCCCCGGCTGTAAAAGTCTGGGAATTAATCAAGGTGTGATCTTTGCAGTTGCCGGCCCCAGCTGGGCTCCCTGCGCCGGGGCAGCCGGTTGGGCTGAGCCTCTATCACAAGGCAGCCGCTGCCCCCGATAATCCTTTTCCCGCCAGCCGCACATGATGAATGGCGCAAAGGGCCCGATGTTTTGTTCCTGCACTCTCTTGCTCTCCCCAGATAGGCTGTTTGGGGGCTTGTCAACATTATCTGCAGCGGAGGCAGCGCGGCCATCCATCTTGCGCCTGGGGAGGGGGAGGGGGGGCTCCGAAATTGGAGCCAGAATGGATTGTGTGTGTGTGTTTGGGGGGGGGGGGATTCTTCACGTCAGTGCAGCCGGTAATTTGCTAGCAAGAAATCGCGTTTCTGTCCTCTCCGGGTTTTGTTCTTTCTGTGTGGGTGCGTTTCCTCTCCGCATGTCCTCTCGTGAATGCAGGGCATAAACGCCCCCCATCCACTAAGAGCTGGGGCCACGTAAAGCCACAGTGGACTCCATAGAGTCTCCAAGGCAAGAGAGGCTCAGAGGAGGCTCTGCCCTTGCCTGCCTCTGGGTTGCAACCCTGGAGTCTCTTGGGGGTCTCGTATCCAAGCACTGACCAGGGCTTGACCCTGCTTAGCCAGTTACAGTTCTCCCTGGGCTCTCTCAGCCCCACCTGCTTCACAAGGTGATAGTCGTAGGGAAAGCTAGCACGGTGTGGTGTTTAGGAGTGGCAGCCGGGTTTGGTCCCCCCCACTCCTCCTGCCCATGTAGCCAGCCGGGTGAACCAGTGACAGTGACAGTTCTTTCAGAGCTCTCTCAGCCCCTCCTGCCTCACAGGGTGTTTGTTGTGGGGAGAGCTGCTTTGAGGCTCCTTCGGGCAGTGAAAAGTGGGGTTATTTAAAACAATTGTTTCCTAAAATAACGAGTGAGGATTGTAAAAATGTCCAGGTTTTCAGACTTTGGGTGAATTTGGTCTCCCGGGCGACATCCTCGCCCTGTTGCAGCCGGCCCCAGAAGCCTTTCTCTTGGGGCAGAGGGGGCACTGCCGGCTTTCGGCTGATTTCTTTCTTTTGTTCTTGTTGCTCTTCTGTTAATGCAGAGAAATCAAGGTCCAGGGAGTCGGAGGGCCACCTGGATGGCAGCAGCGAGGAAGAGGACGACGAGGAAGGCCAGTATGAAGTGGAGGACGATGGCGAAGAGGAGGAGGAGGAGGAGGAAGGCTCGAGTGACTCAGAGGGTAAGCCAGAGGCACAGTGGCTGTCTCTCAGAGGGATCAGAGGAGAGGGCAGCTCAGGGGCAGTGGTTCTGCTTGGCCTGCAGAAGGGGCCAGGTTCAATCCCCGGCATCTCCACATGAAGAAGACCAGGGTTCGGAGACTTTAAAGACCCCCGCCTGAAACCCTAGAAGGCCAGTCCGAGGAGACGCTCCCGATCTCTCTGCTTCAGTTTAAGGCAGCTTTGTGCATGAGCCACACAGGCCGAGGGCCGATCGGGAAGACCAGCCGAGCCCAGACGGATGAGTTCACCACCTGAGGAATGGACTGCAGGCAGGAAGTAGGCTGTGTCATGCTTTGTTCCCTTCATGTGGAGCACCCAGTAGAGTCACTTTGCTCTGTCTTGCTGGATGCAAAGATGCCCCCCCCCACACACACACACACACAGAGCAGAGGAGCCAGTTGGTCCAGGTGGCTGGCGGTAATGACTGGTGTGAAGGCAAGACTGGCCTTAACCCCTCTTGCGGGATGGAAACGATTGTAGTCAGCAAAACAGCTTGCCGATACGGTGGCCAACCTGGGCTGGGCTGAACCTCAGGACTTTTCACAATGGCTCGGCCCAGTCTCTCTTCCTGACCCCGCTCTCCAAGTCGGTGGCATCTGGCATTGCTCAGCCACGTGTCCTCTGCTGCCGCGGCCTTTGCAAGGCTGGGGGGCAGGCCCCAGAGGGAGCCGTCCTCCCCATGACAGTGAAGGCCCAAGCTCTCCTTCCTCCCTGTCAGCAAGTCCTTGGAAGGGGGCAGCCGGCACCCCGAGAAGAGGAGCCGGGGCAGGGATGGGCCCCGTCCGCTCGGCCTGAGCAGAGCACTTGGCGTCTGTGGCCGGCTGTCCCTTCTTGCCAGCACCGGCTGCCGCCTCCCAGGCTGGGTCTGCGGCGGGCCCGGCTGGCACCGAAAGCGGCACCGAGGGGTGGCAACAGTGACGGCAGCCATTTCGTCTTGGCTGGTTACCCAAGCAAAAAACGTCCACTGGGGAACGCTCGCTGCCTCATCAGCCGTGCCGCCAGCCCTGGCTGTCCCTTCCCATTAGCGTGCGGCGCCCTCTTCCCCCCCCTCCCCCCGGCACAGGAGCGAACGGCTAAGGGCAGGAGCCTCGTTCCGACACGGGATTGGGGGGGGCACCTGTCCCCCCTCCCACACCCGCCCCTCCCCGTCCTCGGCACAGTTTCGCCCCTCGCTTGGAGGCGACGACGAGAGCTCCACGCGTGCCTCGGCCGGCCTGCTGACTGATTTGCCGTGGCAGATGGCAGAGGGTTGGCACACGAGCCGCGGTGCCGCTGCCCAGAATAGATGAGCGGCGGAGACGGGATCCGGCAGCGGCTGCGATGGCTTGGCGCCGTTTCCTCGCCTGCTCTCGAGCCGTTTGTCTCCGGGGCCACCGAGGCTGGCGAGGGCCAGGCGGGGAAGGGGGGGTGCCCAGCTGCCCCTCTCAGCACTGCAGACGGGCGCCAAAGCCCAGCGCTCCATCCATCCGCCTGGTTCAGCCCTTGATTCATTTAAGCCTCGTTCCCCGGTTGGCCCCTTGAGCTCTGCGGAAATCTTTAGGGGAGGAAAAGCCCGTCGGTTTGCTAGGAGGCCGCAGCGCAGGGCAGGATGGGGGAATTGCAGGAAGCAAGAGCCAACCGAGGGAAATGTGCCATTTGTTGCGAGAAGACATTGGGGTGGCCACAGGAACAAACAGCTCTGAAAGAGGATTAATAGATTCCTGGAGAAGTCTGTTCATGTGGCGGCTGTGGGGAACCTCCACAGTCAGAGGCAGTCATCCTCTGAATCCCAGGGTTAGGAGGCAACCTCAGGGGAAGGCTTTGGCCTCTCTGCCCAGTAGTTGACCCTCCTGGCTGGCTGGAGAGCTCTTTTTCTATCCTGAGCCTCTGTATTCAGGGGCAGTCAACCTCTGAATCCCAGTGTGAGGAGGCAACCTCAGGGGAAGGTGCCAGCCTCTGTGCTCCCTTGTCGTCTGTTTAGAGCAGGGGTAGTCAACCTGTGGTCCTCCAGATGTCCATGGGCTACAATTTCCATGAGCCCCTGCCAGCATTCGCTGGCAGGGGCTCATGGGGATTGTAGTCCATGGACATCTGGAGGACCACAGGTTGACTACCCCTGCTCTAGAGGAACTGGCTGGCCGCCGTGTGAGGCAGGATGCTGGACTGGATCGACCCTCCCTGGTCGGATCCAGCAGGGCTCTTCTGTCAGCTTGTGGGGATCTTTTTGAGCCAGAATTGGCATGCCATGAGGCCGAAACCTCTGCCCTTACGCCTCCTCCTTGGGTAGAACGGCTCCGTTGCCATCCCGTGCCTCGCTGCCCTTCCGTCACCGGTTCCGTTTGCCCCCTGTGGCTGGAGAACTGCACAGGCCCGTTCCCTTTCCCGGAGAAGGCCGGCTACGGCTGCGGAGCTCCGGTGACGGTTAAAAAGAGCAGCGTGTGTGCGTGCGAAAGAGCGAGAGAGATAACTTGGATTCCCGCCCGCCCCTGATAACGTTCCAAGTGGCCCCGTGTGCTTCTGAACTCCGGTGCGGGAGCCCAGGTGTCTGTCCGCTCTCCCCCCCCCCCCCGCCCCAACCCACTATCTGGGAGATGCAGCATGCCGATAAATTAATTAGCGCTTGTGATTAATTAGCAGTGAGCAGCGGCTGCCTTCTCCCCCCCCCCCCAGCCCAATAAGGCAGGATTTACACCTCTCTTCTCCCGTCCTTCTGCAGGGGGAGGCGACCGGCCACAGCCGAGGCACAAGGGGACCGGGAAGCAGCTGTCTCCAGCCGAGCTGCAGCAGCTGGCTCAGGGACCGGAGGACGTGGTGGAAGACCTGGACCTCTCTGACGAGGATGCCGACTGACAGCCGGGGCTGGGCGGTGTGTGTGTGTGTGGGGGGGGGGAATATGGTGCGAGGGACAAGCCTGCTGGCCGGGGCAGGGAAGGGAAGAATTGCTTCTGTGAAGCTGCCCGAGACACCGCTTGGAACGTGAAGAATCTTCTCCAGCCGTGTTTTTTCCATGCTTTGGGGAGAAGCGCAGTAAAAATTTGTGGTTGCAGCGGGGCAGTAAAGTAGCTCAGTTGAGGTCATAAAAGGCACTCGTTAAAATCCACCACTTAACTAATGGGGGTGGGTGGGTGGGTGGAGGGACAACGGCACTCACCAAATTTCTGGTTTTCTTTTGGGGCGGGGCTGTTAATAGCCTCCCTGGCCTGCTGTTCCCTTTGTCCTGCAAGCTGCATATCAGCGTGTCCCTTGCGCCCCTCCAACCCCCACCCCCAGTAGGAGGAAGCCAAAACGTGGCCCCTGCCCCCCTGCAGTGCTCCCCTCAAGCTTTATGGGGCCCCAGAGCTTTACCCTGCAGCAAATACTGCAGACCAGAGAGAAGAAAAGGGTTAATGGTCAAGTGTTTTACTCTTGTGGAAATTTCTCTTCCCCTGCAGCTCTCGGAATCTGCCCAATTCTGTTTTTTATTGGTACACAAGGTTCTTTCCAAGCAGATGTGGGGAGGGAGGTTGGCCTTGAACCTCCCCCCCCCTCCCTCTTACGCTCCCCCTGTGAAAACCCTGCTTGTAGCAGAGAGGCCATCTGCCTTGTTTGCCAGAAGCAATGGGGGGAAAAAACCCACCCCTCTCCATTTTCATGTGACTGCTCAGTCCAAATGTTTTGAGTTGGGTGTGTCAAGTCTCTGCTTCTGCAGATTCAATCAGGTAGCCGTGTTGGTCTGAAGTAGCACTTCTTAAGACCAACCAAGATTTATTCAAGGCGGGGGAGCACTCTGTGCATGCACTCAAAAGCTCCCACCTTGAATAAATCTTTGTTGTTCTTAAAGGTGTTACTGGACTCTGATTTTGTTGTGCCTCTGCAGAACAAGGGAGCTTGCAGGCCACGTATAGTGTGGCTGTGGTGGTGGTGGTGGTGGGGGTCACGAAGAGGGGAGCTCCCCACCCCCATACCAACAGGAACCTGTTGCAGTCTCTACCATCCGTGAATCTTCATGCAGGGACCCCGGCCCTTGCAGAGGGCTCCTCTGTGCCTCCTGTCCGGCCACGGTCCTCTCCTGCTGCGTGGGACGGTGGCTTCCGCTTTCTCCCTTGTAGAAGTACACAGTGGGGGAAGCAAGTGGCCATTTTATAAATTAAGTGATTTCTTTTTTTTATTATTATTATTATTATTTAAATTGATTTACTGGAAAGCATTGGCCCTCGCCGTGACAGATAATTACCATTTACAATATATAAAGAAGCTAAGGTACCACCAAGCTAATTTTTTCTTTTCTTTTTTTTCCTTTGCATTTTCAAAAGGAACAGTAGAGCGTGCAGTCTTTTAAAACAGGAAGGGGAGGGGGGGGGGAGACGGACAAGCATCAATCACATGATTGTGTTCCACCACTGTACAAATTGCAGGGGGGGGGGCAGTGTTTGACATGAGCTCCCGCCCCAAAGGGGCTCCCGTGGGTACCTCTCACCCAGTCACGAGGACCGGGTAAAATGTGCAACTCCACCCCCTACCGCCCCCAACCCCTCGGTATCCACACGCATACGCACACACATTCCCCACACACAAAATAAAACTTAAAAGCAGGGTCTTCTGTACACAGCCGTTCTGGAAGAGGAGGTGCCAGGCCCCCCCCCCTCCTGCCCATGCTGTGTATTTTCTTCTTCCACAAAAAGACAGTTCGTGCAGGGCCCGGGGAGGAGGGACTCCGAGGCGGTCCATCTTTGCAATGCAGTTTTTGTTTTTTAAAAAAGGAAATTAAAAAAAGAGAAACTAGCTACCCCAGAGTTCCCTGTGCTGTACCGTCCAAACCGAAGTAAACGCGGACCAGAACTTGCCTCGGGTCAGTTCGTTAAGTCTTTGGTATTGTTTCAAAAGTTGTGAGCGATGCATAGACACCCTGAACGAGGACCTGGGTGCAGGTTCCAGCAAGGGACACATGTTGAAGACGGAGGAAAGAGTCCCCTTGCTGCCAGGGGGAGGGGGTGTAGGGGCAACCCGAAGGTCGGGGGTCTCGTCTTCTCCAGAGCTGGGTTTCCAGAAAGGCCGAGAAGGAAAGAGACCTCCTTTTCTTCAGGAGCCATCTGACCCCACAAATTGCTTCCAAGAAATCTTTGGATTGGTTTCCTGCCCTCTCTCAGATCCCAAAGTGAATGCCTTCCTTTAAGATGTGCCCCCTTTCCAGCTTCACAGGGGAAGGGGGGGGTCTTGGCGTGTCAGGCGGTAGGGCCCTGTTCCGGCAGCCTGAGGACCCAGCTGGGTGGGCGGGGGGCGGTTAGGACGGCGGCTTGGGGGTGTCGCTGAGCGCACTCATCAAGGAGGGGTTCCCGTTTTCCTGCTTTGGTGAGATCCGGCTGGCTGGGAGGAGGGAGCCGCTGTACGGAGAAGAGGCCACGCTCCCCGTGGAGGAGGGCCGCAGGTCGGCAGGGGGCAAGTCCCGCTCGGCGGGGCGGAGGCCCGGAGGCTGCAGCGGGAAGGCCATGGGGAAGCTGGCCATGTACAGCACCCGGCCCACTCTCTTGGCGACCTGTGGGCAGAAAGGGCAGGCAGAGATGAGGCTGGGAGAAGAGGAGGAGGGGGGTGTGGAGTCCTGAGCAAGACAGACAATGTTTTATTCTCTGCAGCAAAAAAAAAAAAAAAGTCCCCTCCCCCACGTAGGATCCTGGCCACACCTTATGGGAGAGCTTGGCCTCTCCAGGCAGGGGCCTGACTCTGTGCTCTGCTCTTGGGCTGCAGAGGAACCCGCTGGCCACTGTGTGAGACAGGATGCTGGGCTAGGTCCAGCAGGGCTCTCCTGATGCTGTGTTGTGGGTCATCCAGAGCAGCGTTCGCTGGCAGGGGCTCATGGGAATTGTAGTTCATGAACATCTGGAGGACCACAGGTTGACTACCCCTGCTCCAGAGGACCCGGCTGCTTCCTGTGTGAGATGGGAGGCCGGGCCAGGTGGGCCTTCACTGGTCTGACCCAGCAGGGCTTTCCCCACTGCAGGGAGACTGTGCTGGACACCCCACGGCCGCTCCCTCCCGTGCGCAGGGCCCCAAATACCCTCGGTGGCGCAAAGGCGAATGCAGCGTCTCCCTCCACTCTCCCCTTCCTCAGCCACGTTTGTTATATTATGTTAAAACAATAAGGGCAACTTTATTACTTTCCCTGCAGCCCTTACTGTTTACGAGGGGTCTAATAAAAAGGTTCTCTGGGCGATTGTTCCCCGCGGATCAATTCGGTGGGAAATAAAACTGATTCAAGGAGGGGAGAGGGAAAAAGGGCCAGAAACCCAGGCGTGAGCAGCACGCTGGCTCTTGTGGGTCTGGGTGGTGTTTTGCATGTCTGTCCAGAGAGACGGCAGGAGATGGCGGGGGGGCGGGGGGGGATCACAGCGGTAGCAGTAAAGGTTTTATAACAAACCACCGTCCCCCTTCCCCGAGTTTTCCTAACCGCATAATACTCCAGTTGTTTTGGGTTAACTGCGAGCCCCTGTCTTTTATTGGCGCTTTAACAGAAACCAGATGTTTAGGTGCGAGGGGGGGAGGGCGATTAATCCGTATCCACGGTTCTGATTACTGTGGGGAAGGGAGGGGAGGGGGCAGGGGGCTCCTGTTCAATGGATGCTGGCACAAATGAAGCAGGGGTGGGAAGAGATGGGAAATTAACGGGGTGGGAGGAAAGGGGGCCAGGAGCATGGCCCAAGGATGTCACGCCCGGGCTTGGATCATCTGGAGAGGACCTCGTTGAGAGCCTCATGCGTCAATGTGCACATATCCCCCCCACCCCACCCCCTCCAGCAGGAGAGGCAGAGTCCTCTTGGGCTGGTGCAGTTGTGAAGAGCTCAAGGGGTTCAGCTGCAGTGCGCCTGAGTTCTCACCTGCTGAGCAAACATACTTGGGCACCCAGGTTTGGTGCATAAGACAAGCCGTGTTAGACCAGGCCAATGCACCCCCCCCCCCCCCAGTCCAATGGTCTCACACAGTGGCCAAAATCCAGGTGTCTCCAGGAGCTGGGCTTGAACCCTAGAAGCCCTCCCCCCCCCCCCAGGGTGCCTCCCCCAGCACGAAAAGCCCGGTGCGTCACTGTCCCAGCCAGTCTTCCAGCCATACCTGGTGGCTACTGGCCGCTGATGGGCCCCGCTCCAGCTGTTCCTCCAGTCCTCTCGCAAGCTCTTACCTGCGACCTGATCTTCAGCGCTGGCCCCAACTTCAGCCCCATGTTGTTCAGTAAGTGCTCTTCCGTCAAGAGGGGCAACGTCTCCCCGTCGATGGCCTGTTCTCGGAAGACCTGCGAGGGAAGAGGGGAGCTCAGCAGAGGGGCCACGTAAGTCTGGGAAGCCAGCCTCAGCTAGCAGGCACAGACACACACACAGACACACACTTGAGGTCGCTGGAGCCTCTGAAGGGGCCTCGCCTGGGCTCAGGGTGCTGCGCATGGACCCTTCGGGGCCTCCAGCAGAGAGACCCCCCTTCCCACCATCCACTTTCCGAGATTCAGTGACTGACAATGGCGAACATCAAACTGGAGTCTTTGTGCAGGCAAAGTGCAAACTGGTCTGCTTCATAAATTCTAAGTCTGTGCCCTCTCTTGCACCCGACCCCCCCAGGGCAGAGGCTGCGGCAGCCTCATTGGCAGAGGGCCTCTCAAGCCCCGCCCCACTCGTTCCCATCATGCGCACGGGTTGGTTTCAGCCTTGCCCGTCATGCAGAGTGGCTGAAGCGACAGGTTGCCCTGGCCTCCCTGGGTGTGCTCAGGAGTCCGGGCTCTAGCAGTGCTTGAAGAAACAACACTCCCTGCATGTAGAAAGTCGGAAGTGTGTGGGAGGGTTACTGTGCTAGTTTTTTCCATGCAGGGAAGTTGCGTGTGTGACTTTTTAAAAATATAAGAGCCTTTTAATAAAACCTGTGATTCTCTAACTCAATGCAATAGCTCCATAGCTGCCTTTATCTGCAAAATGACACACACAGATGTGCTTTCCTTCTTGAAACAACCACCTCTTTTCTTCTTTCCCATTTTATCTTTTCATGGCCAGGCTCTTCCCGCACGGCCCTGCCTCGCTTCAGCCGGTCTTCCTGCTCCGTGACCCAGCCGACCTCCATAGGCTGGATTCCCTCCTGGGAGCTAAAAAGCTCCCCCCTCCCCAAAGTCTTTGCCAAGCTGTGGGGGATGTGCCACTGAGGCACAGATGGAGGGTCCCCGGGGCCAGAGGGGGGAGGGTGGGGAGCGCTCTGTTTCCAGGGTTTGCATCGGGAGACACGTTAAAACCCTGAATGCAATAGCTCTGGCAGCAGATTTTCTTTTTCTTTTCCCCTTTTGCTGGCAGGAGCGGAGGTCAGCTCTCTGCCAGACCTCCCCGGCAGCTGCGGTTTTGGGAGGAGAGAAGGCAGACAGACAGCTCTGCAGCCCCGGGTCTCCCTGGCGGGCTGGCTCTCTCTCTCTCTCTCTCTCACACAGTAAAAACCTGTGAAAATGTGGAGCTGTGCTCCAAAGACACAGAAAAACACCCTCCTCCCTTTAACTCGCTCCGTGCCAGACCCACTTCCCCCTCTCCTGCCGCTCTGAGCTGGCACAGGGCGGGGTGTTGACAGGGCCCTGCTTGCCCACGGAGGCTGTTTCTCCGGATTGGGCTGCCTGCCACGCGTCCCGGAGGGCGAGCCTGACAGCCACCTCTCCAGTCTTCGACGCTTTGGCAGGCAGGGGAGTCTGGGCAGCTTCAAAAAAATCCAGTTCCCGTTTTAAGCAGCTCGCCACAACGCTCGGCGGTTGAGTCACCAGGCGGCCATCCTGCACCCAATTAAGCAGGCTGCAAAAGGGGAGTGAGGCCGTCTCCGTCAGCACCGGCGGCTCTGGGCTGGTTCTGACAAGGCTGCGGCTCACGCAGAAGGCTTTCGGTGTCAGGATCCGGGGAGGGAGTGGGCAGGATGTTTGCAACTCGCCTGCCCTGAAGAAAATAAGGTCAAAATACTGTGCCCGGGTCTCCAGATACACTGAGAAAGCCGGACCCTGCGTGTTGAGTGACTCCACTCCCCCAACCCTTGCAGAATGCCCTCTGGTGCTACTCAGTCGGAGGGGGGAGAGAAGGAATTTGAGGAGGGGGCACCTGAGCCCCACCCCTGCACCGGAGACCTCATTCGCTTAAGCCCCTTGGCTTCTGGGAATCCGCAGGCATATCTTGGCCGTCATGAGGACCAGAAGCTTGCTGGCTGACTGTGGCCCAGGCCGATGTGCTCAGCCTAAGGGGCTTCCCGAGGCTGTGAAGATTAAACGCGGGCGGGGAGAACGTTGTCAGCCGTTCTCTGAGCTCTGGGAAGGGGTGGGGGGGGGAGTGGAAATGAAGGGAATGGGTTTTTAAAAGCGCAAAAGTTCTCAAGAAGCTGCATTCTGTTCACATGCGCAGGCGTGCACACTGATTTCACTTCCTAGGCATGCGTCTGCCTGAGTAGAGGATGCTGTCTTTGAGGGACCCATGGTCTGCTCCGGTATAAGGCAGCTTCATGGGGGGGGGGGGATCCTGGTGACAACATCTCCCGTGGACATCTGGCACACAGAGTCTCCCTTCAGGTCAGGGAGAAATAAATGCAGACCATTTTTCCCCTGGCTCCCCCCCCCCCGAGTTTCCCGCAAAGGGGGGTGTGAGGCTGCCCGCCCGTTCAGGCCCTCTCTTAACGCCTGAGAAATCTGTCCCCGAGGAGCCGGGGCACTCTCAATAGGGTGTTTATAAGGGGCCGCCTCTGGGGCTGAAGGAACAGGCTTGGGGTTTGTCTACTGGCCACCCGCGGACCTCACACTGAGCCAGTCCACGGACCCGGCTGGCATTGATGGATGTGGCGCTGTTTGCTTGAGGGGGCTGCGGGTTCCCCCCCCCTCCGCGCATGGCGCAATTAACATTTCCCTTATGCGGGCCAGACTTTCAGGTTGCTTTCCCACAGTTTTCAGGCCGCCCTGTCAAAAACTGGGATCTTGTGTCTAGCGACAACGGCTAACCCCCTTTGGCGTCGTGAAGGTCTGGATTTGAACCCAGCATTCCGTGAAGAAGCAAACTAAGCGAACTTTTAGATGACCGATTGAGGGTTCCCCACTGGATCTGCCCCCCACCCCCCCTTGCAGCCTCATCATGTCTCCTCCTGTACTAAAATCTATTGGATTTAGGCCCCACCACCAGGGAGTTCTGTCAATGAAGCCCTGTGCGGGAGGGAGTCTCTGACCCCAAATGGGGGAGGGGGCTGAGGGTCCATCCGGTCAGGATTGAACTACAGGGCCGTGCCCACAGCCCCCTGCCCCAGCCCCTGTTTCCAGGATCAAAACTGGGAACCGGGAGGAATGGAGAGCGCATCAAGGAGAGCGCCTCTGAGCATGTGCAGGGTGGCATTTGCTTCACTGTTTAGTGACAACCGCCTGCTGTGACCCACCAGGGATTTCGGGGGCTGCAGGCCAAGGAGGCGAGGCCGGGCTGCGATTGTGCAAGGGGTCCGGAGACATGCTGAGAATAGTCCCGGAGATTGCCCTGGGAACCGGCTCTCTTTTCGAAAGGAACAAAAGAGAGCAGACAGAAGACAGCGAAGCTGTTTACGGATGCAAAGAGGCGTTTAAAAGGGGGGGAAGCGAAGCCTGCTAAAACCTCAGAAGCCCCAGGGGTGGCGGAACGAGATTTCCAAGGCGGCGCTGGGATAAAGCACGCGGAACAGGATAAATTATGCCAAACAACACAACCCGCACCAGGCAATAATGACGAATGCCCCTGCTTATGCCAGGGGCAAATCCTGCTTCCTTGGGCACCGGGTCCTTCCTGCGGTGGGCATGAGGGCCGCCTAGAGGGGCCTGGCTGGTCAGCCCTCCCCTCCCTCCCTCCCGCCCACCACAACCTTTGAGGAGCAGCCGGGGGGGGGTTACCTGCGTGTATTCGGCACAGCCGGATAAGCTGCCCACGAAGCTGCAGACGTCTTCGACTGACCACTTGCTGATGTCTTCCAGGGCTGGGCTTTCTTCGCCATCCAGAAAGAGACCTCCCATGGTGCCTGAACGGAGGAAGCAGCAGAGGGGAGAAAGGTTTAAGGCCTTGGAAGCTGAGCTGGGGGAGAGAAGGGGAAGCATAAATCACGGAACAGCCTCCTGGACGGCCTCTCACGAAGGCCGTATTTCCTGCAGCCACACATCCATCTTTAATGAACTGTCAATTAAAACACCAGGCAGGGTCAATTAGCGAGCCACGGCCTCCCAGAGGTTCCTCGCCTTGAGGGGGGGTGGGGGTGGCAGGACGGGGGGGGGGGAGAGTGACAGTCGGTGGGAGTTTGGGGAGGGGAACGAGGCACTGGTCCAAGTAATGACTTCTGAGGGTTTTGATGTTCTTCGGCTGCAGCAGAGGGAGGGAGGGAGGGAGGCAGAGAGGGGACCCAAAAAGCAAAGAAAAAAACCTGCCAGTGAGGTTCCCCACCCCCTCCTCTGCAGGCCAAGAGCAGAGCACAGAGTCAGGCCCCTGTGAGTTTCCTGCATTGTGCAAGGGGTTGGACTAGATTACCCTTAGGGCTCCTTCCAGCCCTGTGTTTTTATGTCAGCCGCGTTGGCTGATTAGAGGGGTTGTAGGGGCATGTTGC
Organism: Paroedura picta; assembly: GCF_049243985.1. Classification (NCBI taxonomy): domain Eukaryota; kingdom Metazoa; phylum Chordata; class Lepidosauria; order Squamata; family Gekkonidae; genus Paroedura; species Paroedura picta. Next base: position 3,241,576 of record NC_135383.1, on the reverse strand, counting down.
TGGGTCACGCAGAGACACACCAGACAGCCTCTTATGTCATTCAGGTCCCATTAAGTTTGGGGCCGGGGTTCATGGGGGGCCTTTGTGGACACAGGGCAATGCAGTCCGGGGAACTGCCAGCCTGAGGGCTTGTTCCAGCCTTCTCCACCCAAGTGCATCATTTATTTATTTATTTATTTAGATTTATATACCGCCCTCCCCGAAGGCTCAGGATGCCACGTCTGCACAGGGCTACCTTGGCGGAAGGAGTCGCTTTAAAAACAGGAGCAGAGCTGCTTCTTGGGCAGGAGCCAAGGAATAGAAATGCTTCCCTTTCCACTGCAGACACGAGGCAAGGTCACCCTGCTCTTCCTGGCCTGATGCCAACCCCCCCCCCGAAAAGGCGCCCCAGATCGGTGCATGTTGGGACAGGCGGGTGGGACAAGAAGAGTACAGTTAGGGATCCTGGGTTCAAGAGAAATCTGGCCCGAAAGTTTCTCTGTGGAGGAGAATCTCCAGAGACGGCAGACAGCACACCAGAGAACAGGGTGTGGGGACCTGGGTCCAACTCTCCAATTGCTCCCAACGCTCACTGGGAAACAATGGTCAAGTCATGCATCCTCACCTACCCCACAGGGGAGTTGTGAGGATAAACCAGGGAGGGACGATTGCATCGGCTGCTCTGAGATCCCCTGGGGGGTGGGGGTGGGCAAAGGGGGCAGGAACAAAGAAGGCCTGAAAAACTGGAGGTGCAAAAACTTCAAAACGATGCCAACTACCAAACAGATCCAGGCCGGCGACCAGAGCTCTGCCGGTGAAAGCGGGACCTCTGTGAGACTGCCGGCCCTGCATCCTGGCCCCGACGGCCCAAGGAGAGGTCAAGGGGAGCCTCCTCAGCAGGGCAGCAGACAAAGGAGTCAACCCAGGCGGATCGTGGCCGGGTTCCAGGGTCGGCACTGAGACCTCGAAGCCGCCTTGTGTGCCAAACACTGGGGAGGGGGTTTCTCTCCCCCCTCCCCCTCCCCCTCCCCCCAGGTTTTGGAAGAGCAACTTTGGCTCGGTGCACAGAGGAAGTGGAACTGAACTCAATTATTCCGGGCGCAGCCGACGCTCCGTCGAGACGCCTCCATCTGCAGCCGGAGAAAGCGTCTCCAAGGGGATCTGGCAGGAACAGCCAACTGATTTCAAATTATCCACTTCCTCCTTCCAAAGGCAAGCCAAGGATAGCGGCTCGCGGAGGGGCTGGGATGGAGGCCTCCGCTGGCTGACTCCCCAGCTTTGGCCTTGACTCACGGGGGCGAAGGCTCTCCGGATCCACAGGTTCAAATCTAGCAGGGCAGCGGACAGAAACCAGGGAGGGGGCAGGACTAAGGACACCCCCCTCCCCTCCCCGAGCAGCTCTTTTCCGCCAGACCCTGAAACGGCCGAGCTTCTCAAAATGGCAGCGCCACCAGCGGCTGGATCTCGTGGGCTGGGGAGAAACCGGCCATTCTAGCCTGGAAAATTACAGCCGCCTGAACTCTGCGGGAAGTCTGGTCAAAGCAGGGTTCCCCCAAAGTCTGGGGCTTTCCTCAGTCAAGAAGGGCGGCTCGTTCAGACTCAAATTCATTCTAAGGCATGGAAGAGCTAGACCAGGGGTAGTCAAACTGCGGCCCTCCAGATGTCCATGGACTACAATTCCCAGGAGCCCCTGCCAGCGAATGCTGGCAGGGGCTTCTGGGAATTGTAGTCCATGGACATCTGGAGGGCCGCAGTTTGACTACCCCTGAGCCAGACTATACAAGCACCTCTTGCAACGATGCAGCAGCACGCTCCCTCACCCCACCCCCTGCTGCGTCTCTGCCTTTGGAGTGGCTGAATGTTCCAGGTATATTCAAGTGCAGAGAGGTGGCAGCATTACACCCAGCGGTGGAAGGCCAGTACGGAGCAGAGACTCATACAGAGAGACAGAGGCAAGCCTCCTCTGTAGAGGAGCTATTTTAGGTAGGCCCTCTGCTTGAGAGAGGGCCTCCATGGGCGCTCAACCACCGCGACTCCTAGGCCCCCCCCCACACCTGCAGCCCATTGGCTGAACTGCTGTGACGTCATGGGATGTTCACGCTCTTCCTAACGACCCAGGGGAGCCGGGCGGTAAAGGGAAGTGGACGGAGATGGTGTAGAAAACAAACACCGAAATGATCATCGAGGACCGGGGCCCACAAAACCAGCTGTTAGTGGCCACGTAACCTTTAATTTCGGCTGCCGCTTCCTCCTGCGCCCAGCGAGAAACCAGAGCCGCCCGCCCTGGCTGAGGAGGAACAGACTCTCCCACTCTGTGAGCCAAACTCCCCCCCCCCCCCCGATGGCTGGCACGGTCTTCCCTCGTCAGGCCTGTCTGAATCCACAAGTATTTTCCACGCGGCCACGCAAACACAGCCCCGGCCAGCATATTCATCTCGGGACAGCACATCCTTCCTTGCTTGCCGCTCCGCTAGGAAAATCAGGACGTCTCCTGGCAGAAAAGTTTCCAGGCTGCCGAGGACGCCCGGGGGGGGGGGGGGACGAAGCGCTTTTTCGGCTGCTTCCGGAGCGCGGAGGAGAGACGCGAGAGGGCCGCTTGTGCCAAAGTCAGCCGGCCCCGGCGAACCTCCAGGAGGCCAAACAAACACAGCAGGGAAGGAGCAAAGGAAACGTCCCTGACTCAGCCAGGCAGGCCCAAGAGAGCGGCCTGCGTTTGCAGCCCCCTCCCCCCCCCCCCGATTCCAATTCAGCCGGAGTGACCCTGCCCACCCACAAGCAGAGCAATCTCCAAGAGCCCCGGCCCCTTCCACGGCCTGACCTTTAAATACCGAGGAGCTAAGACTTTGCCCTTCGCCAACTCCGAATTCTGCCATCAAAGGGCCATATTCCTGCCCCAGATTCTGGTCCCGGAAAGATTAATTTCAACACACACGCACTCTCTCTCTCTCTCTCTCTCTCTTTCTCACACACACACACACACTCACTCACTCTGGACCCTGAAAGATTAATTTCAACACACAGAGATTCAAATTCTGTAACCAGAAAACTCAAGTGTGTTACCCCCAGATTCTTTCCCCTTAGTCTTATCAATCTCTGGCCAAAAGAAAGAGATGCTGACGTTGTTTACAAACCTCTGGGGAAAGACACGCCACTTGGCTTGCTTTCCTGAGTTGTCCAGACAGGGCTGTCTGAGCATGGTCCCTGGGCTTTCATGACTCCCCCCTCAGATCTCTTATGGGAACCTCAGTTCCTCAGACTCTTTTCGGTACGCTGTCAGTTAGGGTTGTGTGCGGCGGCATCCGAATTGGCCGTTCCAGGACGATTCGGCCACCACCACACACAACCCTACTGTCAATTAAAGCCGTATCAAACCAACCAAGTTTACAGGAGGGGTCTCCAAAGAGGAGGGGCTTGGCCCACCAGGGCTTCTGACTGGCTGCGCAATTTAAGAGGCAACCTAGGAAAACAGGACCTCTGCCTTAAACGTAGAAGAGTGACCATGGAAGCTACACAATAACCTCGATCCCTTGTATTGTGGCTGTTTCCACCGCCTGCAGCCCCACCTGCCCACCATCCTGGCACCAGAATCTGAAAGGTGCCAGCAGGCTTAAAAAGGCTGGGGACCCCTGGCTGATAGTGAGCACACGGCCACAGAAATCAGGTTCTTCCAAGGAAGGAGAGGGGCCAATCTCTGCGCACTTGTGAACAGCCACGCACTCCTGCCGCAAGCAGAATCCCAGCCGCGGCCTCCCCTTCTAGGGCCGGGAATCCGAAATGAGCAGCGGAAAAAGGCCTGTTCTTCCGAGCAGCCCCACGCAGCTGACCCACACCGAAGGGGTTTAATCCATCTTGTTATTTCTCCCCCCGCTGCCCCCGCGGAGAGCTGGGGTCACAGAGCCGGCCCTGGCAGGCTGGCGTTAATTGCTCTCCAGACTGCCGATCGATATGAAGATTTTAGCCTCTCGCCGTTCCATCCTTCACCTTTTCCGAAGGACGGGAGGGGAGGGGAGGGGAGGGGAGGGGGGGCCGGACGCACGCAGCCCAAGCCCTGACGAGATGAGGTCATCTGGCAGCGGCTGGGCTTTCACGAGGCAGCTCGGGAATTGACCCTCGTCAATTTTCTGTCACCGCGGATAGAAATCGGCTCTCTGCCTCCACGGTGCCGGAGGAGGCGCCCTCCCCCCTTCCTCCTTGGAATGCGGCCAGCCTCCCCCTGGGATCCCGGGCAGAGCCTCCCCTCTCCTCTCTAGTCACAGTCCTCCTGTCTTCTTCAGGCTCGTATCACTCAGCACGACAGCGAGCTAGGAGCTAGGGAGGCCAGGGGGGGCCCGGGGGGGTCTTCCGGAATTACAGTTCATCTCCAGGCGACGGGGATCAGTTCCCTTGGAGAAAATGGCTGCGCCGGAGGGTGAAAGGAGATGTTTTCGAGGGGGGGGGAGTTCTATGGCAATGTACCCCCATCCTTCCCAGGCTCCATCCCCAAATATTCATGCACCGATGCATACAAGTAAACAGATTTCAGCTGGTTTTGGTGCTGACACTTTTTCAATTATAGAGGATCTTGGTGTGTGTGTGTGTGTGGGGGGGGTCAGTTTTGAATTTAACTTTATTGCCATTTTGATGTCAGAGACACCCCTGGTGAAAAAGACGGGGGTTTAAGTCTGTCAAATTAAATAAGCAATAGATCACTGCCAGGGAAGGACAAAGCCACTTCCTAGAAATACAAATGCAAGGTCAAACCTCTCCTGCCAGGTTTGGACAAAAACAGAAAAGCCCAAACTCTGCGTGACCAATCCACTGCAGAGATGGACTTCCGTGCAGAGCATCTCCATCCAGGCCGTACGGATCCCAAGCAGGGCCTGCTTGTTGGTGGCTCTGAAGCCACGGAGCTCTTCCCCCAGGGAAAGGCCTCAGGTCAAAGCTGCTCTTTCAAAGAGCCCTTCTGGGGCTCCAAAGAGAGGGGTCATCATCACCACCAGCTTTCTCCCCTGATTTCTTGGGGGGGGGGGGCAATGTGTTCATTCTGCTGATTATTTCTATTGATCTTGGTTATTTATGCCGGCGTCCTGCTGACATTTATATTTTTATCGTTTTTTTTTAAATTAATGCGCGGGTTTTAACTGTTTTTTTATCGATCACCTTGCGGGTTACTTCTGTCAAAAAAGCGGGTATAAATATTTTAATAAATGAAATGACATGTCAGGCTGAAGGTGGACGATTAAAACAAAATTCAATACTGTCACACATTGAGGCAAAGAAATGCACGTTGGATCCCTGCAGCCAGGAAAAGACCAGAGGCCTTTTCCTCTGACGGGAGAGGCTAGCCGGTCTGAACAGGAATTTTGTGCCGGGGTGTGTGTGCACAGGGAGGGGTTCAGCCGGCGGACCTCCTAGACACGATATTTGCAACACGGACGCATCCCTTGAGGATCCTTCCTGGTTGGCTTTCCCTTTCAAGCCTTGTTGTGAAGCAGAACAAGAACAGGGAACACCAGCTCAGGATGCAGGGGGTGGAGGAAGCTGCATTCAAGCCTCTCAGCTGGCAGAAAGCTAGCATAGCAGGCAAAGGACACAACGGCTCTCCCTGAGGAACTAGTTTTCTGTTGACAGGGCTTTTTTATTACATAGAGAGCATTCAAAATGTTGATTCCTCCATGTAGTCTGCGTGAGAGTAGTTCATTCTACCATCATATTCCCCATCATGTACATGGGGAAGGAAGGAAGGAAGGAAGGAAGGAAGGAAGGAAGGAAGGAAGGAAGGAAGGAAGGAAGGAAGGAAGGAAGGAAGGAAGGAAGGAAGGAAGGAAGGAAGGAAGGAAGGAAGGAAGGAAGGAAGGAATCTCAATACTTCACCACCTCTAATTCTGTGTGTGCGCAAGTTACATAACAAGTTAGCACCCTGGAGGTTTTGGGGGTGGAGCTGAGGGTGGGGAGGGGGTTCATTGGCGTAAAAGGCCATACAGCCCCCCCCCCAGCAGCCATTTTTCTCCAAGGGAAATGGTCTTTTTTGGAGGTTGGCCACCCTAAGGAGGACCACCTCACCCACCATGTCCATCTTCACCCCCAGCACCCGCTGTGCAGGCTATTCCGGCAGCCGTCTGACCCCACTCTCCCTTTCAGGCGGTCAAACTCCTATGCGATGCTCTCGGCCTTTCCTCTCAGAGGTCAAGCCCTGAATGTCCATCATCATCTTTACCGGCCTCCTCCGGAGCCCCACAATTCATCAGTGTCTGGCAGGAAGCTTTCCCAGGGAAGGGCGGGACGAGGGCCAGACCAAGGAGGCCGGGAATTCCACCGCAGCCCACAAGCATCCAACAGAGCTGGAGGCACATCAGCCACGCCGCAGGCAGAACACTCAAGCTCCCCCGGCCGCCCTCCTTGGCAGTGGGCCTGGAGAGATGGAAAGAGGCAGCAGGGCATCATCCCCTGGCCTGCTTCATGGGCCTCCCTTAAGAGGGGGGCGCAATTATGCCGCCCTTTGGGCCACTGGGACATTTCCCTGGTGGGCCCCCCAGGCCCAGCTAGCTCAGGGGTCCCGGAGACTGGCCTGGCTGAGCCCCAGCTTCCTCCCTGGCAGGGAGGGTGGTCTTGTCCGACCCCTTTCTTCCAAACTGGAATTTAGGATGGAATCTGTGGACTTCCCAGGAGATCTACCCAGACTTGCTCCTGCTTGACCTCGGAAGGACAGGCTTATGCAAAGTTCTGACCAAATGACAGACCGCTGCAGTCAAGGGCCTTCCCGTCAAACTCTGACTTCCCAGGGCTCACACCTACCTGCATGGAAATAGGGGCTCACGGTGTAGGGGAACCCGAACGGCAGGGGTTGAGGCGGCGGGAGAGACGCCGGAGGGAGGTATTTGGCTTCAGTCTTGTTGACGACCGGGCCAAGGAGGTGGCTGGGAGAGTCGGCACTGGAGGAGCTGCAAGGAGCATTCTGGCCGGCGGCCAGGTCGCCGAGTTCTTTGGCTCCGTCGCAGGCTTTCGCCGTCTCTTTGCACTCCTTGAGCTCGCTGGCCGAAGCGCTGCTCTCCGCCTTCACGCTTTCCGGCTTCTCGTCGTTGGCCTCGGCATCGCTCTCCGAATCCTTCATCTCCTCGTCGTTGCCGTCCGGGGCCCTGCTTTCCGACAGCTCTTTGGGTTCGTTCTGGCCCGACGCCTCGGCCCGGTGGTGCGCCGACTTGCGGTTCGCCCTTCTGCTGCTGCTGCCGCCGCCTCCACCGCCGCCACCGCTGCTGCCGCCGCCCTGTTCCTTGGGAGGGGTGGTGGAGGCGCTGGGCACTCCGTGATGGTTCAGCGACAGCAGCGGGGTGTTGTTGTGCCGGAGCACTAGCATGGCGTTCCTCCGCGAGAGCTCGTCCCGAAGAGGATGCCCCTCGGGGATGTCGTGGACGTTGCGCAGAGCCGGATGGTCCGGCGGAAGGCCCGGGTGCAGGGTCATTGGGTCGCCGGCCAGTAGCCTCTGCCGGTGCAGGTTCTCCAGTTCCTTCTGCCGGATGATCTCGGCCGACATCTCTAGCCTAGACAGACACAAGAGAGAGAGAGGGAGAGAGAGAGAGAGAGAGGGCTGAATATCGAACGGAGGTCCAGTCTGCATGGCCTTGGGCAAGGCCTTACCGGGAAGGACTTTAAGATGCAGCCCAGAAACTCTGAAGTATTGTCTTATGTCGATCAGAATTTTGTCTCCACTGGCAGCAAGGATGTCCTGGATGCTCCCCTCTCCCCCCGTGAGTGATTCATTTGGCTCTTCCCGCCACAGTTTCAGAGGGGGCCCATGTCCGTCTACAGCGGAAGAACTAGATCTGAGGCCCAAAGCACCTTACAGAGTGACATAATCAGCCTATGAACTTTGGAGAGGTCAATGCTCTGACCAAGGTCTCGAAGGAGGAGAGTCGGTTTTCATGCCCTGTTTTTCACTGCTCGAAGGAGTCTCAAAGTGGCTTACGGTCACCTTCCCTTCCTCTCCCTAAGGTGCTACAGGACTCAAATCCGGTTGTTCAGGTTTGGTTTTGTTTTTAAATCTTAAAAGTTTGTGTTCTGCTTCTGATTTATGGATATTTTTTTTTATGCTGTTTAGGTCCAGTGGTTTGTTTTTAACGGCTTGGCTTTACACAGCTATTTCGTGTTCAGTTGTAAGCTCCCTGGAGCACAGAAATACTCAAGGTAAAGATGGTCCTGTTGGGCTTGGGAGGAAACTGGGTGGAAGACAAGCGTTGGAAGAGAGGGGCAGAACCTCTGGCCCGGTCTTAATCGTCACGGCTCAATGAAGCCCGCCTGCTAATCTCTCACCCTCTTCGTGGACACAGGAGGGGGCTCCCTCGGGACAGCGTGGGTCATGGGAGGAGAGGGATGGGGGAGCGGATGTGTGGGGCACCCCCTTTTGCCCAGCTACCCAGCAAGGTTGGTCACAAACTGCACTTCTAACCTGGCCAGGTTCTGCTTCCTTAGCATCTCCTGCTGCCGTGCAAACATCTCAGCTTGGGCTGGCTGTAGAAACCCGTAACCTGCAAATAGATGGGGGGGGGGGTTAAGAGAGAGAGCAGAATTACACACTAAGGAATACACTGAGCCAGGTCACCGGAGATCTTTCACGGAGGAGTGTCAGGGACTGAACCTAGGACCTTTGGCGTGTGTTCTTATCACTCCGCTGAGATTAGTTTTGCCTTCGTCACCAGGGCTCACCTGAGGGCCAGATGTACGCCAACAGGGCTGGGGTAAGACATTTCGGTAGGAAACTCCAATTGCCTATCTAAGGGAAGATACCACCCACCAGTAAGCTCTGGCATACAAGCCTCAGTGAACTGGGAGGACTACCCCTTCCCCGCACCCAGCAACACCGGGCCTTGCACTTACCTGGCGTTTGGCACAAAGCTGAGGGCACCCCTAAGAAAGGGGGTCTCAGATGGGGGCCTAATGCAATATGGGGAGCATTTTGAGGCGACAGAAGTGGTGGTGGATGGGACATCTCCCTAGAAGGGGAAAAACAGAGAGGGTGTTAAGCATTTCTCTTAGGAAGGCTGGCAGAGTTCTGTAAAAAAACAAGGTAGAAAGTTCAGTGGTCAAATTGTTGGGAGGAAGGCACAAATGTCTATAATCAAATCAAAAGGATTGCTGGGTGGCAAAGAAACATCTGTTTGGTGCTGCTCCAACTCCTCTTTCTGTGGTCTCTGATTTGGAGCCCACCTTCCGAAATTCATACTTCCTCTGCCCTTCCACGTGTGTCCCCATCTGTGGCCGATTCCTCAGGCAACCTGGAGAAAAAACCCAACGTTCCCATCCTGGGCCCGAACCGGTCCTTGCTCTACCCTCGCTTGGACCATTTTGAAAAGTTCCAAGGCGGTTTTTGGGCGAGATGCGGGGACGGCTGAACGGCGACTGCCCCCCCCCCAGTAAAGCCCTGGCCGCCAATTACCTCCGCTGAGTGAATGTGGCCTCGGGCGCTATGAATATTAAGCACTTATAGGGAATGGCACCTTCTTGGAAACGGAGGACAGGCTGAAATGTTTGCCTCTCGCTGGGCCATATTATTCCAATAAATAATCATCTTAAACCCCAGCCAATCTGCTCCAAGCACGCCAATTGGGGGGGGGGGGATGGAGTTATGCAAAAACGGAAAGGACAGGATTTTCGTCCTAATGAGGCAGTACGCATGCTCCGTCTGTAGAGAGGGGGGGGGATAAAACGGGGGGAGGGGGGTTAAATTCCCCTCCCCTCGGAAGAGCATCTCGCTTCTGCATCCGTCCCTCCGCCCCAGCTTTCCGCCTCCTCCGCCCCACCTGCGTAATCCCCACCCGGTCCCCTTCCTGTCCGTCTCCACAGCCCCCTTGGCCCAGTTTCGGGTCTCCTCCTCCTCCTCCTCCTCCTCCCTTCTGGAGCTCTCCTCTAAACTAATTGCACGGCTCCCGGTGTCTGGAGGAGAGCCACGGATCGATCTGTCGCTGTTGAAATGTTAATGCTAATCGTATAACCGCTCTGCCAGAGCCTCGCACTCCAGTGGCAGCGCCAATTAATCTCAGGTAACGCAGCGCATGACCTTCGGGGCTCAGCGCCGGGCAGCAGCCAAGCGATGCTTATGTAATTACACCATGAAGTGTGTAATCACCTGCCCTAATCCCCGAGGCCTCACAATTAGCCAAGGCCTCGGTCGCCAGCCTGCCAAGTGCTCGGCCGCTCCGGACAGCCTGGCGGATGAATAACGGACAATTAAAGCGGCAGGGCGGGGGCCGGGAGGGGGCCCGCTCGATCGTAATTAGCCGTAATCATGGGGAGAAGAGCCTCCCAGACGTGCCGCGCGGCCTGGAGGAAGCAATTTAGGAAATCAAGTGGCGGTTAACCGTTTTCGGGCCAAGCGGCACCGGCAAGACCCCCCTCCCTCCCCGCACATGGCAAGGGGGAGAGAGAAAAAACTGACTTGTTTATTCTCCCCAACAGGGACACAAGGCATCCTCCTCTTCTCCACTTCATCCTCTCAAGAGCCCTGCGAGGTAGGTTAGGCCGCGAGAGGGTAACTGACTCAAGTCGAGTACGGTTATTTCACGGTTAGCTTAGGTCGCAGTGCAAGTGGCCAGTCTACTGCCGGGGGGAGGGGGGGGAGACGTGGAACCGGAGAAGAGCTCACAAGGAAGGGCAGCATATAAATACATTGAAGCCGAGACAAGCTTTGGGCTGTCTTGAAAGTGATTTACGGCAACCTCAAAGGGCTTTTAAAGCCAGAGAGAGGTGGTTTGCCACTGCCTGCCAAAGTGCCATCCATGGCAATGAATTCCCTTTGCGGTCTCCCACCCAAATACTATTCCGTGCCAACCTTGCAAGATCTGACATCAGGCTATCCATGTCCGGGGGCACCCTGCCATTAAGGAATTACGGGGTGGCGAGATCTGGATTTTATTCACGGTTATTTGTTTGTACCCCAAGCTGGGGCAATCCTGACACTGGGCTAGAAGACCCCCCTTCTCCTTCGGATGCTAAATCTCGGCTCTTCTCCTGCATGAACTTTTTGGCTCCCGGCATGGTGTGCTGCACTGTCTGTTCTCTTTCCCTTTGAGGACGCATTGATCCACTGTGGCTCCAGGGCCTGATGGGATTGCGAGCAAGATAAGATGTTCGGGAGGGAGGGAGGGAGGGAGGGAGGGAGGGAGGGAGAAGGAAGCTGTCGCCATGGAGCCAGAGAAGGTTATGCAGTGGTCAGAGTTTAGACGAGTGAAAAAGGCACAAATGGAAAAGCTGGACTTGGAACAAGCAGGGCCGGGGCTGATTATGCAAGGCCGAAGCATCAGGAGACAGGCGGGCATTAAAAGGAAGAGCTGCAAGGCCATGGATCTCCTGTGGCAGCTCGTGCTGGAAAAAGCTTCCTGGCGGTTTCAGCTTTTATTCTAAGACAGAACAGCAAGTTTCTAGCTTTTATGACTGTCCAGATATGCTTGAACATAATGCAAGACTCCCAGTTTACGTAAGAGCAGCCCTGTTGGACCAGTGGGCCAAACCCTGCTGGGTCAGACCGGGGGTCCATCCAATCCAGCCTCCGGTCTCACCCAGAACCATCCCTAGTGGTCAACAGGGCAGAGAGGTTGAGGCCTTCCCTTGATGCTGCCTCCTGGCTCTGGGATTCAGGGGTTTAGTGCCCCTAAACATGGAGGTTCCCTCAGTCACTATGGCTAGCAGCCACTGATAGATTCCCCTCCATCAATCTATCAAATTGGTCTATCTAAAGCCATCTATGCCTGTGGCCACCACTACATCCTCGGGCTGCAAATTTCAAATCACTCATTGGGTAAAGAACTGTTTTCTTTTTTTCCGTCCTGAATCTGGAAGTGTCACGGCCGGGCCTGCTGGGGTCTCCAAAGCCAGAGTTGGGGGGGGGGGGTCTCAGTACGGTTTGGCATTGAAGAGGAACGGCAGTCCAGCGGCATGCCCTTCGGTACGATTACAAAATCGGAATACATTATGCAAAGTAGGATACTCTGCAGAATAAACTGGTTTTTAAAAAATGCCTATTAGCCAATCAGAGCAGGAACCCGATGCAAAGCGGCGGCAAGATTGGGGGGAGGAGGGAGGGAGGGGTCCCCGGAGCGAGGGTTCTCCTCTGGCTTCCGGATTTCACGATCGCAAAGCCAACGGGGCGATGATTAAGCTGCATTAATTAATCCCCAGCAAACAGGTCTGATTCTGCATTCGCGCCCAAAGGCGATTAGCAAATCAGCGCTAAGGAAAGAATCCTGGCTTGCCGTCCTTGCACACATCTGCGTGGGCGGGTGGGTGGGAGGGTGGGTGGGTGGGGGGTGGGGGTGCCTGCAGCTTGCATGCCAGGAGAGGTAGGTAGGGTTTTTTAACGGCCTGTTGCTAAATTTGATATGTCCTTTAAGAAGGAGTCAAATGCTTCACGAGGCTTTAAAAGTATTGACTTTTCTTTAACAATAAGCGCTAATGGCGTTCAAATAATCAATACTTTGAGTCATTACGAGGTTACACATTATACTGCTAAAGCGGTGCTTTGCATTTTTAACCCCGTCTCGGCTGCCCCTGTGTCAAAGGCGTGCAAACGGGCTGGGTCACCCGATTTGGGGAACAGGGCAGTTTCAGGGGTGGGGTGGGGTGGGGGAGGCAGCAGAGGGTTTAAGTCAAGGGTGCACCCGCAGAGTGGGGGGGCAGACTGGGAACCGCAGGGACTGGTGAAGGGGAATTGCCCAATGCATTTTATCTCGCTGAGGACCTCGGGAGGTTCCCTCCTCACTTGTATCTTCACAACAACCCTGTGGGGTAGGAAAAGCTGAGAGCTGGTGGCTGGTTCAAGGCCATGCAGTGACCTTCACAGCCAGGGAGACTGAATTTTGGAGCCTCCACGGTCCTTATCTACCTCTTTCTGAATGTGCTTCCTGCCTTGTTGCCTGCATGACAGGAACAACGTGCATGCGTTGGGAGGAGGGTGTCAGACAAGGGGAGGGACAACACCCCTTTCTGCAGCTCCTCCTTCACCCCCTGTGCCGTGCCCCTTGCCTGGATGCTCAGTTGGCATTCTGATGGGAGTGGGGATGGGCAGCTGAGGTTAAGGACATAAAAAAGAAAAGAAATTGAAGTTCCAAACCCAGTTTGCTCCCTTTCTGCACCTCTGAAGGGTCGCAGGCTGCACACCTGCCCCCCCCCCCTGAACTGAGACAGACCGCTGGCCTGCCTAACCCGGTACCGTCTACTTGGATCTCGGCACTGCTGACCCCTGTGTACTTCCTGGCAGTGCCTCTCCAAGGTCTCCGGTGAGGAGGGGTCCTTCCTGGGCTGCCACCAGCTGGGGGCTGAAAACAAGGCCCCCGGCCACTCGCGGGCCCAGCCCCCCACCTTTGCTTCTTCCTGAGCCCCCGTCAGCATAAAACCATCCCTGCCCGGCTGCCTCCCATGCTCCGCTGGACCACCCTGACGCATCAAGACAGCCCCGTGGGGCTCCTTTGCACCCGCCACCCTCCGAAAGGAACCCGAGCATCGCCAGCGGGGCCTCCCCTCCCCTCCCTCCACCTCCCCGCTAATGGCTGAATTCTGCAGTGGCTAATTATTCTTGCTGCCGCATCCGCCAACTGACCTAATCCCCGCGGAGCTCCCGACAGGAAGCTGAAATGGAATTTTAGCACCACGCCAAGCCGCTTCCCTCCCCCCACCCCCCATGCATTATTGCCTGACTCCCGGGAAAGGCAGACGCCATAAATCTACCTGCAGTTTGTTCTGTTTGAGACGGAGCCCTTTGGGCTGCCTCCCCCCCCCCGCCCCCGCCTGCTTGGCCAGGCTGGCTCCCACCCAGGCCACCCCCCCACCCCCCACCCCGCCTACCTGCTTTTTTCCGAGCCTCCCCTCCGCCCTGCTCCTTCAGAAGAGTTCGGCAGCTCGCACAAAAGCAGCTTTGATTTACCTTATTGACACACAAAAAAACGACTGTGGCAGCCAGATGCAGAGCACACAAGGCCGGGGGGAGGGGGGCGGCGGGCGGGGGGAGGGGGATGGAGGTTAACCCTGCAGAGGCTGCGTTTCTGTGCACGCCGTCTGGGGCTCAGTCCTGCCTTTCCCCGCAGCAAAGCAGCACAGGAAGCCGGTTCTGTTGCCACAAAGGTGTCCGAGAGGAGGGAGAAAATATATATATATATATATATATATATATATATATATATATATATATATATATATATATATATATATATATATATATATATTCTCTTTAGATCCACATTAAGACTAAAGTTTGGGTCCAGGGGCACCTTTAAGACCAACCAAGTTTTATTCTGGGCATAAGCTGTCGTGTGCATGCAGGCAAAGGTCTATCCCCAGAATTAAATGTGAATTCGGAATCAAACCACGTTTCGTTCTGGCTGCGAGCTTCCTTGTGCAAGCTTTCTGTGAAGCATGCATGCCCACGAATGCTTATGCTCAGAATTATGCTTGGTGGGTCTCAAATGCAATCGGCTGCCCCGGACTAAAGTGGGGGTCCACCTGAATTGATCTCCATTAAGGCCACCCCCCAGCTAGGGCTGCCCTCCTCCCGGTGGGGCTGAGAGAGATCCTGGAAGTGCCGATGATTCCCTCCCACCCGAGGTCAGTTGCCCTGAAGGAAATAGCTGCTTTGGGGGGGGGGGGGGAGACCATCCAGCATGGTCTCCATCCAGCTACTGCAGTCAGACCCTTCTCCAGAGTCTGCTCCCCCTGGGCCCCGACCCCAGATCTCCGGGAATTTTCCGATGTGGGGCTGGCAGACCTACGGACCAGCCAACTTAAAACTCTCCTGTTCTGTCTCTCTCTCCCCGTTGCTACACCTTAGGCCTGAGACTCCCCAAGATAAGGTTGCCAGTCTCCAGGTGGTGGCTGGAGCTCCCCTGGCATCTCAGCCTCCCCTCCCTCACAGGGTGTCTGTTGTGGGGAGAGGAAAGGGAAGGCGATTGGAAGCCGCTTCGAGACTCCGTCAGGGAGAGAAAAACAGGGTACAAAACCCAACTCTTCATAATCTGGACCCCAGACGCACTTCCAAGAGATTTCCAGGACCCACCTGGAGGATGGCAACACACACCTGCGCCCCTGGGTGCCTTGGCACACAGCCATCTGAGCAAAGGGCGCACCGCCCTTCTGCCCACAGCATGGGAGCCAGCGCAAAACCCGCCACATCACATGTCAGCAGCAAAGCAGTGACCGGAATTTGCCCTAATGGAGCTCAGGCGTCATTCAAGAAACAGACGGCCTGTTTTGCCGGGGGCAGACCACAGCCTGCGACTGACGGGCCGCTCTGTTTGTTCCCTGCCCTCCCCCCCCGGCTCCCCCCCCCCCCGTTGCTCCTCCAGCAAAGCCATCCCTCAGCCCGGCACCTGGCACCTCTCCAGGCCACACAGAGCCTGGGAGGTTCCCCTGCCGACCGGCGGAGCCGAAACCCGCCCATGTCCGCATTCCTGGCGGATCTCTCTCCAGCACGCTTCGCCCGCTTTGGGGGTTTTGTGGGGCAGGTCAGCCAAAGTGCATCGCTGCCCCCTCCCCTTCCCCGAATCCTGCTCTGCCCCAGGAGAGCTCCATCAGGGCCGGCCCTCGGCAGGGCAAAAAAAAACCCCGGAAAGGGGAAATCCACGTCTGCTTGGAGCCGCTCTCTCCCCGCCCCTCCCACATTTCAGCAGGTCTTAAATTTTCACGATCGGAATTTGTTTAGGGCTTAGTCTCGGGATGGAGAGGAAATGCCTCTGAGCCTATGCAGACTGCCCCGGCCTCTTTCCCCGAAGCCAGCCCCCAAACAGCTGGAACCGATCAACGGCTCACGCAGGTCGGAAGAGAAGAGACGACAGCCGGGTCCGCCCTTCAGGACTCGGCCCGAGTTATAGGAGCAGCATCAACACCACGCGTGAAACTGATTTCTGCGGAATCAGACCCTTGGCCCAAACTAAAGTCAGTCCTTTCTGCTCAGACTGGCAGGGGCTCTCCGGCGTGTCAGACTGAGGTCCTTCACATCACCTCCTGCCTGGCCCTTTATAACTGGGGGCGCCGGGGATTGAACCGGGGGACTTCCGTGTTGTGCCACCGCACTGCCCCAGCCTTCTCCTTTGGTCTGGCCGGCCCGCCTCTCGATCCCTCCTCCACTCCAGCCCTAGGTCCTATTTGCCTCCGGACTGACCACCCGGTGCTCTGGTTACTTCACGCTGTTCCGCTGCAGAATCCAACCCGGCGCTCAAACCCGGCTCCTGTTCCAATGCTGCCGGGAAGGACTTGTACTCTTGAAGCCTTCCAAGCGCTACGTCATCTGCAGCCTGGCCCTGACACGCCGGAGGGTGAGCCGAGCCAATTCACGCCCACTCCCAGGAACATACGTGACGCTGCATCGCTCCAATAAGGTCGGTATTAAGGTTGTGCACTTCGGCGGCCGAAGCGGCTGTTCATGCCCGAAGCGGCCAGTGGCCGCTTCGGGCATGAACAGCCGATTCGGCCGCCGAAGCGCACAACTGTCGTAGATTTTGTCTGCTCCAACTGGCGGCTGCTCGCCAGGGTCTCAGCCGGAGCTCTTCCACGTCACCTCCTGCCTGGTTCTTTCCGCTCGAGCGGCCGGGGGCTGAGCCGGAAAGCCGCCCAGGAGCGCCACACGCACGGCGCTCTCTCTTCCTGAGCCCAGGTGAGCCGGGAAGGTCGCGCAGCAGGTACCTTTCGGAGAAGTGCGAATCCCGGTGCTGCGGGAGGCCTTGCTTCCTGCGCTGACTCGACGAGTTGCCGGCCGAAGGAAGGTGGGCCTCCATGGCGCCCGGATTGCGTGCTGCGGCCGCCGCCACCTCTTGCCGCGCCCGGAGGAGGTCTGCAGGGGGGAAATCTCGCGTGAGTCATCAGGCGGAACAGCGACCCCTCTAGCGATTCATATCTCGCTGGAGATTAGGCCCAGAATGCATGTTCCAGGGCTTGCCTGGGAAAAGGTCTTGGGAATGCTTCTAAATGTGGTAACTTCCCTGTGCTGCTAATTGACCACAGTTCGCTTCCACACACCCCCCCACACACACACACACACCCCGAAAGTCTTGCAGAACAATCCTTTTCGAGCAAGCTTGGTGTCCCAGCGTAATCCCGGTTTTGGAAGCTGGCAGGAGGAGGGGCCCTTCCGGTGTTGTCTTGCCAGGGAAGGAAGAATGAGCCAGGAAGGGGAGGTGAACGGCAACCCATCGAGGTTACAGGCGCATGTGTGCATGCAAGCCTCACGCTGTCTGCCAGTACATCTGGATCGGTGCCCGGCCGCAGCTTTCTGCCTGCCTGCCTGCCTGCCTGGCAGGGGTACGAGACATCTGCAGTTGGTCGAGATTAAGTTGAAGGGAAGGGAGACGGGGAGGAATAAACAGCAGGCGCTCCCTGTCTTGCGTGGGTCAACACGGAGAAAGCCAAGCGTGGGGAGCTGTGAGCCAGCAAGAGGAGCTCCCAAGAACACCTCCCACCCCCCACCCACCCACCCACACACACACACCTTGCACGTCTTCAGAGGGATCCCTCTTCCTTCCTTTCCTCCCTTCTCTCCTGCTCCCAGCCTGGTCTCCTCAGCCTCTCCTTTCAGCAGCAGCCCTCCTCCTCCCCGCCTCCCTCCCTCCCTCCATCTTTCCAAGAAAGTCTGTCCACAAGGCCCTGAGAAGCCAGCTTCCTTTCTCGCTTTCCCTCCCTCTCCGCAGAGGAGTTCTAATGAGAACTGGGGCTTTCTCCGACAGTCCTGGGGGATTGCGCTCTGAGAACAACAGGCCAGCGGAGCAGAGATTCCTCTCGTCAACTGTCAAGCGCGGCTGGAGAGACCCGGAGGGAAAGACGGGACGGCAGCCCAAGCGATCTGACACTCCAGCGCTGGCCGGCTGCAACGCTGTCATACGATGCTTCCTGTCTAAAACCGGCCTTTAGGACGAATTCCTAGACGCGGCGAGAGACAGGCGGGCTTGAGCCAAACCAGTCAAACGCTCCCTCTGTCCCCCTGAGGGTTTGGACTCGGGCAAATCAAGGGAAATTGTGCAACATACCCAAAAGCGCAGGGGGGAGAGGGGGGGCGAGGACAACAGCTTCCTGCTCAGGAGAGCTCCCCCTCCCACACAGCTAAGTGGCCTAGAGTGGGGGGAGGGGCTGTGTGGCCACGAGGAGACTCTGTGGTTGCTGAGGGGCCAAAGCCAAGGAACGGCCATGCCGGCAGCAGATGTGGCAGAAATGGTGGCAGCCCCCGTGCCAGGACCTCTGCAGCGGGACAAGGAGGGATGGGGCGCCTGACGGGTGGCTTTCCTCTCTTGCGGTGTCTCTACCCAAAATGGAGCTCCCTATGCCCTGAGGCAACTCCTGCCCGGTTGTCAGTCCAGAGTGATTTGTCCAGGTGGAAGAGGATGGTGTGCAGCCTCCTCAAAGCCCGCCCCCTCCTGGGGCTGGGCTCCATCTCTCTGGCAACAGGCCTCCAAATGGCCCTCACAGCTGCCAATCCAGATGTCTGGGTGGGGCCTTGGCCCGAAGCAGCCGGGGCCTACGGTTCATCTTCCGACCAGGCCAACACTCACCCTGCCCTCATTGGCTGGCCCACAACTGTCCGCTTCTGCTTCCCATCGAGTCCCCTGCCCTGCCGATTGCTGATTTCCACCCCCCCCCCAAACCCTCTGCCTGTGCCAGCGCTGCCTCCTCCCTGCCAGTCCTTCCGCCCTCCGAGCAGAGACTTGCTTCCACCTGCGCTCCCTCCCCTCCCTCCCTCCCTGGCCTCTGCCTGAGGGATGCCGAGAAGCCGTGCCATAAATCACCGCGCAGCTTGCTCCAGTGTCACATTCGCCCGGGATTTATTTATACCCCAGCCTCGGCCGCCCATATATCGCTCTCTTGCTACCCTAAGTCTGTCCTGACCAACGTTCGCCCCCCACGGCTCGGCTTTTGAGCACAGAGACGGGGAGAGAGACCGAATGCCCTCTGGTCGGGAAAAGAGCCGTGAAGCTTAACCGGGGTGGGGATGGGGGTGGCTTTCAGTGGGGGCCACTGCTGGAGTTTGCTAAGGGGAGTGGGAGAATTATCTGGGGTGCCTGCCAGGGAAGGGGGTGTGGCTCAGGAGAAGCACATCTGCTCTGCAGGCCGAAGGTCCCCGGTGCAATCCCTAGAAGCTCTAGTTCAGGGGGAGTCAACCTGTGGTCCTCAAGATGTCCATGGACTACAGTTCCCATGAGACCCTGCCAGCGCTTGCTGGCAGGGCCCATGGGAATTGTAGTCCATGGACATCTGGAGGTCCACAGGTTGACTACCCCTGCTCTAGTTTATAAAGACCAGGCAGGAGCTGGTGTGAAAGACCTTTAACCTGAGATCTACAGGAGCAGCTGCCGGTTTGAATAAGCAGTACTGACCTTGTTGGGCCAACGGTCCAATGCAGTAGAAAGCAGCTGCACGGGTAAAATATGCTCCAGGTGTATCTACCAGCAGGTCAATACATAGCTCAATCCAGGGTTTCTAGCTGGATCTGAAGAAGCTGCCACGCTTTCGTAAGTCTTTAAAGTGCTGGTTGACTCTTGTGTCACTGCAGGGAGTCATTGGGTGGCCTTAGGCAAAAGTTATGAGCAAACACCCAGTTGTGTAAAAACGGGAATAATTCTGCCATTCTTGAAAATGCCTTATAGAACCATAGAATAATAGAGTCGGAAGGGACCTCCTGGGTCATCTAGTCCAACCCCCTGCACTACGGGGGACATATGAAGGGAGGGGGCTTAGAAAGTGGCATTTGATTAATTTTACTTCTTCTGCCTGTTGGCCGTTTAAAATTGCTTAGTTTGAAGGATTTTTTTGTTTTGTTGCTCTTTGAGCTCCTGGAAGCTAGAAAGGATGCTAATGAACGTTTCAAACACATAAAGTAGAATTTTTAAACAGTTAACTCTAAATGTTTCTCTTCCATCAAAGGGAATCTTTCCCACTCTCCCGGAGTTTGCTTCCCCAAGGACTGGTAAGAGGAATGCCAGCCTCCAGGTGGGGCTGAGGGATCCCCCAATTTTACAGCTCATCCCCAGGTGATAAAAATCATCTCCCCTGGAGAAAGGGGCTGCGTTGGAGGGCAAACTCCTTAGCATCCTACTCCTCAGAGGCCCCTTCCTGCCCCAAATTCTGCCCACTCCCAGCTCTGCCCCCAACGTCTCCAGGTATATCCCAGCCCTACGGGACAATGGTCCTTAGGCGGCAGCCATGCACGGATTCCGCCCCCCAATTGCCCGAACTGCCCCCTCCTGCATACTGGATCACCATTCCTACCAAGCAGCTGTTGAGGCTCAGCCTCCCCTCCCCCCCATCTCTCTGCACCAGGAACGTTAATCCTTCCTCCGCTAGGTAATTAGCAAGCGCTAATTAGCGGCTGTTTGTAGGAAGAACCAGACAATGCTTTTATTTATTGCTCCATTTGATGCTCTTATCCGCCTGGCAGACCGCGGATGAGGGGCCAGGACTTAATTCCCGACAGCGGGGGCAATGGCGGGGCGAGCCCCACTCCGGCAAGGCCGCATGCAGCATGCATCGGGCCTCTCCAGTGCAGCGCGTTAGGCAGGCCAGAGGCTCCTGCAGCTGTGCTCGGCCTGGGCTTTCTCTCAAGTGCTCCGGCAGTGGGGAGAAGCAGCCCTGGGAGAGGCTGGACGAGGGGGAGCGTCGGCCCTTCCCTCCGCCACGAATGAATGGAAGGCACACAACGTCCCCGCTTGCTGAAGTGACCGGTGGGGTCAAGGCCTGGATGGGAGGACCCCGGAGACAGACGGCCCGCCCACCTAGGCCGCCTTGAGAGCTGCCCAGCAAGGCAATAAAAGAAGGAGCAAATCTTACGGCTGACGTGCTGGCTATGAAGGAAAGGGAGGGGCCCCAGGCCAACCTTTTCCCCTCCTTATGCAAATGCTGGGGGGCACCCGAAGGCAAGAAGGGACTTTCCCCCCACCTGCAGATTCCCTCCCCCTTCCCAGGTTTCGTTTTCCTCCTGGCTCCCAAGATTGGAAGAAGATGGACTTTTAATGTGTTTTCATTTGGGGGCTTTTAAACCCGCTATCGTCCGCTCGGGGTCACTCCCCCCCCCCAAAAAAAAGCTGCAGTGACAGCCAGCCATTGGCTCTCCCAGGAAGAAATTACACACACATTGGTGGGGGGGGGGAAGTGCCCACAGGTTAGCAAACAACCGACAAACTAACCCACAGAATGCAAACAAGGTGGTAACTTGGCTTTTTTTTTTTTGCAGGGAAGTTGGTGAAAGATTTGCATGGGAGACTCTACCGGAGACGGGGGGGGGGGGGCTATTAGTCACCTCCCGTCCCGCATAGCTGTGTCCCCACAAGTTACATTAACTAGCAGGCCTAGCCCTGACCTGGATGGCCCAGGTTAGGCCAATGCTGCCAGATCTCAGAAGCTGAGCAGGGTCGGACCTGGTTAGTCCCTGGATGGGACACCCCCGAGGAAGTCCAGGGCGGCCACACGGACAGAGGGAACGGCCAGCCTCTTCTGATCATGCCTTGAAAACCCTGCAAGTGTCCTGGTCCTTGACAGCTGCACCATTACAATGCTGACTCAGCTTCATTTTGGGTGGCAGGGGTGCAAAGCCAGGTGCCTGCCACAGCAGCACCCACGCCCAACCCAAATCATGGAGCATTCTCTCCTCCACCTCGCCAGGGAGGGCCTGTGGCTCAAGGGCAGAATATCTGCTCGGCCTGCAGAAGGTCCCAGGTTCAATTCCTGGCATCTCCAGTTAAAAAGGATCAGGCAGGGGGTGACGGGAAAGACTTCCGCCTGGGACCCTGGAGAGCCCCTGCCAGTCTGAGTAGGTGAGCGTGATTTAGATGGACCGATGGGCCAATCCAGCCTGAGGCAGCTTCATGTGTGTCTTCAGCCTGCAAGCGCACCCGGTTTGCGGATCCAGGATCCAGAAGAGCTGCGTGGGCAGGCCGGCATTTGAGAGAGGTGAACCGAGAAAGCGTCACCCGGGGAGCTTCCAAAAAAGTACCGGACTGCTGGCCGAACGCTTGCCACTTTGGCTTCGAAACCTGCAGGGCTAGCTGTCCGCTTCCCAGGCAAACAGACTCCTACATATATTCTGCAGGCCTCACCAAGACCGCACAGAGAATTCTCCCCGGCTGGTGGCCGAACGCCTCCAATGTTTATAAATTAATTATCTGGAAAAGGCAGGCCGTGCCTTATTGCATGGGGGGAGGGAAGGGGGGGCTGTAATTTAGAAGCCTGAAGCGCTGCCAGTTGCAGGAGCGGCATCGATCCCGAATGACCGCAACAATCCACCGGCGCCCCCCCCTTTGCTCCGCTTCCTCGCCCTCCCTCCTTCTCCCCTCCCACACACGCAGGCTCCCCCCGCACATCTACCGTGCTTATGCGTTATTTACAAGGCTACCCTCTCCGACGGCTCGGAAATCAAGAGTGATTGACACACGGATGCTACAGGGGGGCTGGCGGCTCCAGGCGCGGAGAATTGAGAATGCGGGGATTAATGTTAATGCTCAGCGGCGGCAGGGGGGAGGAGGAGGGGGGGGGAGGCCAGGCAGCCAATTAAAGCGAAAACGGTTTCTTAAATTATTAAATCGCTCGCTGGTGCCACTGGGCATGCCCACAGACAATTGACGTTTTGCATGGACGGAAATAAAAGGTATGCCCAGACTCGCCGAGGCTCTGCTCTGCATCTTTCTGTTCCCAAGATGAAAAGGAGCTCTGCTCCTGGCAGTCTGGACCTCAGCTAGGGGAAGGCTGAGGTCCAGTTGTCCATCACTGCTGACCAGCAATAGGGTGCCTGACATAAGAGCCCAAGAGGGGCCCAACTGGGTCAAGCCAGCGGTCCATCTAGCCCAGCCTCCTGTCTCGTACAAGGGCCAGCCAGTCCCTCTAGAGCAGGGGTAGTCAAACCGCGGTCCTCCAGATGTCCATGGACTACAAGTCCCATGAACCCCTGCCAGCGTTCGCTGGCAGGGGCTCATGGGAATTGTAGTCCATGGACATCTGGAAGGCCGCAGTTTGACTACCCCTGCTCTAGAGGGCCAGCAACAGGGCAGAGAGGAATAGGTTCGCCCTGGCCTGCCTCTGAAATTCCCTGGAGTATCCCGTTCGAATAGGAACCAGGGCTGCCCCTGGGTGGCTTCCGAGATCGGGGGAGGTCTGTCCCCACGTGCCTTCAGCTCAAAGTTTACGTGCCGACATACGGCTGGCCAAGCAAGAGGAGCCCGCCCCTTTCGACCTTCCACTGGGAAGGAAATCCCAGCGGCCTTTGGAAGCGTCTCCAAGCAAAACTCACGGAGATTGTGCTAAATAGAAGCCGGTGGAACTAGCAGGGCCGGTGTTGTTAATTTGGCCTCTTGGAGCCACGTCGCGACGACCAGCCGCCTGTCTCAGATTGCGGTGACGGCCGGAAGAATGGGCTGACAACCCCCCCCGCCCCCCCGGCTGATTCCTTCCCAGCTGCCAGAAAACGCCGGAGCCAGAAAGATGCCCTCCAGCATCCTTCAGGCCAACATCCCAGCGAGGATCTGTCAGAGAGAGGATTTGCCATATGGAGAAAGCTTTTTCTTTTCAACTCTGCTCACTCTCTCTTTCTCTACAGCCCCCCCCCCCCCACGCACCCCCACCCCCACCCCCAGCTCATTCTCCCCCAGTCAGGCCCGGGCTTAGTTAAAGCAGAGCTCAGAAAAGCCCTCTGCCTGTCCCTTTTGGGGGAATCAAATGCCTAAGAATAGCCCCGTGTCCTCAATAGGATGTTTCTGGTCTCTGCAGATGCTCAGGCCACGTCTGTCTCCCCGGGCCATTTTTATCCTAGTCTTACACCGAGGAGTTCAAGATCTCTCAGTCCCATTTTGCCCTCACGACACCACTGCGAGGCGGGTTAGAGCGATGGGCCCAGCAAGGGTCGCCCAGCAAGGTCCTTGGGGAAGAGTGGGGATTTGAACCCAGGTCTCAGTTCCTATTCCAGCCCACTGGGCAGGTGGGAGATGTGGCCAGGATGGTGTTTGCACACCCAGTGGGTTATTTTGAATACAAAATGGGGGGAGGGGGTAAATGGCCTGGAAATTCTCCCTGACCCTCCCACACCACTGACTCCAACGCGAAAAGGACTTTGCCACAATTCTGCTCAGAAAACGAACTGCAGAAGGCGGAGCTGGGCGTTAAAAGGCCTCCTCCCCATGTCTTTGCTCCCGGCATCGGCGTGGTTGGCTTCTCTTGCACCGTGCCCGCTGGCCCCAGCCGCACCTTCGCACCTGCCAATTTACAGTTTCACCTGCGGCCTGAAAGCGCGAACCCTGCCCAGGTTTAGCACCCGACTGCAGTGGCGCTGCCTGCCGCTCGACACCCAGCAGTCGCCTCGCGTGTCCCGAGCCACGAAAACAGGTTTTGGGGCAGAAGTTAAGCTCTGTGGCTGGTTTCCTCAGGAAAGGAGCCCAGCTTGATTTGGGGAGCCAACAGGAGACTCTTTTGGGGGGCCACACAATGTCAGGGAGCTCATGGGGGAGAGACGGGTGGTCCCTATAATCCAACTTCCTGCCACGGCAGTAGCCAACCTGTTCCTTCAGGGTGACAACAGCAGGGCATGGAAGCCAAGGCCTTCTCCTGATGTGGCCTTCTGGCCCTGGGAGTCAGGTGTCTTTACTCCCCCTGCACAGGGAGGTTCCACTTAGTCAACCTGGCCAGTTGCCACTGACTCATCTCTTCTCCGTGAGACGCCGGTAACAATCCTCTGCCAGGGAACCCTACACACACGTCTCCACCCCCTGGCACTCATTGGGAGAGCGCCTGAGAGCGTGCAAGAGGCTCTCTCTGTTTACAGGAGAAGATCCGTAAAGGGAGGACCGGTAGACTTTTTGCAGAAGCTCCCAAGGAACTCTGGGGCGCCCCAGGAAAAGAGTTTGGGGAGGCAGGAGGGGAAATTGCCCCAGCAGGGCTCCAGGGGGCCCCCCGAGCGGAATGACGCTGCCCTCACCGCTGTGGCTGGGAACGGCCATGCTGTTGGCCAGCTGGTACAAGCGCTGCTGTTGCTCCTCGAAGGCGCCGTGTTCGTTGAGAGCCGACATCATCCGCCGGTAATGCTCCTCTGGGGTCATCTGAGTCACGGCCCCCTCCAGCAGTGGGGTGTGGGAGTTCTCTGTGGGGCAGAAGGTTAAAAAGGAAAAGATGCATATGGGTGACACTCTGACAGGCGAAGGCAAAACAAGAGGGAAGGGGAAGAGAAGGGAGGGGGCAAGAGGAGAGAGGTCGGGCGGACCACCTCCTTTGCGCATCCTCTGTGCACAAAGAATGCTTGAGCAATGCACTGGGTGGTGTACGAAACCACAGGGTGCATCTCCTCGCCCCATGGGTACCAGCACACATGGCCCTCGTCAAATTGTATATACTGTATATATAAATAGCTTTTGACTATAAACGATAAAATCCGTTCGTTCATTCATTCGTTCATTCATTCATTCATTACAATGAATGAATGAATGAATGAATGAATGAATGAATGAATGAATGAATGAATGAATGAATGAATGAATGAATGAATGAATGAATGGGCAACCAACACCAACAACCTACTGTAAAAAGGCCTCTTAGCATATCTGAAATGCAATGGGCATTTTTCCCCATCGTATATGCCAGAGGTGGCCAAACTTTGGCTCTCCAGATGTCCATGGACTACAATTACCATGAGCAGGGGCAGGGGCTCCATGGACATCCAGCGAGCCGCTGTTTGCCCACCCCTAGTATAGGCTCTCTTGGTGACCCACTTGGGCAGCATCTGAGGAAGAGTTGCCCCACCTACATTTTCTCAGATCGGCTTGGCATGGAAAAGGACACCCAAGTGGGATGAAGAACAGAAGCATCGTTTAGTGGGTAAAGCATCAGACTTGGATCAGGGAGCCCCAAGCCCCCTGATCTCCCTGCAGCCCCCAAACCCACTGGGTGACCCAGGTTTGGCCGTCTCTCAGCCTAGTCTAGCTTGCAGGGCTGTTGTGAGACTGCATTTTTTTTTTTACGCCATCCCTGTTTCCCAAAGGCCACAACCGATGGGCCAAACACAGCCAGCCCAGTCCGCCCCTGCCTCCCAGCTCTCTCTGCCACCGTGAAACGCGGCTGCGTCTCCTTTTCTCCTTCAGCCGTGACCAAGGGGCGGTGGGCCACTCGCCACACGGGGAGATAAAAACCGGGCTGGGCGGCGTTTGTTTACTGTAAGCAGAACTTGGTGGTAATTACCGTTCCCTCGCCTTGGCAAGCGTCTGCCCTGACGCGGTTTTATCTCTGATCATCCCCACAGGCCAAAGCTTTTCATTACTCTGAGGAACTCCAACTGCAGCAGCATTAATGTTGTCAGGGGAGGGGCAAGGGCAAGGGCGGTGTGTGTGTGTGTGTGTGTGTGCGTGCACAAAGGGCACACCAGGAGAGTGCGCAAGCTGGGGAGGGGGGGGAGGCAGCTCCTGAAAGGCCCTCTCCCCAGGCCGCGGCTTCCTAAGAACCGTCAGCTTGTTAACTAAATTAGATAATTATCCATTAAGGATGACTT
This sequence comes from Paroedura picta, assembly GCF_049243985.1. NCBI lineage: Eukaryota > Metazoa > Chordata > Lepidosauria > Squamata > Gekkonidae > Paroedura > Paroedura picta. The sequence goes on along the minus strand of NC_135383.1, from coordinate 3,215,142 downwards.
TGCACGCTCTGAAGGTTCTCTCCCGGCTTTGTGCGCCCAGAACTGGGCTGTTCCGGTCCTGAGGATTCGGCAGCCGTGCTGGAGCGCGGAAAGCAACCGGGCTGCTGCGTCGACACAAATTAAAAATGGCCGCCCAAGGTGCAAATTAAAAATGGCTGCTCAAGGGAGGTAAGTCAGGAAGAGGACGAGGAAATCTTCTAATCTTTTCCCAATTGGCTCACCGGACAAACAGACCGAGTTTGAGCTGCCTTCCTGCCACGGGTGGGGACCACGGGCCGTGCAGAAAGACGCAGTGGTGTCTCAGAGGGGTCTTCCACGCCCCCCCCCACCAGCTGCATCCCGCATGGGTGTGAATCATTTAATAAGCTTCTTTATTGATCTGATTCATTTGTACCCCCGGCCTTTCTCTCCAGCGGGGACCCAAAGCGGGTCAACATGGTCCTCATCTCTTCCATTTTGGCCTCACAACAACCTTGCAAGGTAGGTTAGGCCAAGCTTGACTCAAACTGCCCAGTGGGCCGGGCCAGGGTACGGTAGCTAACCTCCAGGTGGGGATTGAGGCTCTCCTGGAATCACAAAGGATCTCCAGACCACAGAGATCCAGGAGAAAACGGCACCTACGGCAAATGGACTCTGAGACTTCACACCCTTGCTGATCGCCTTCCCTTACCTAAAATCCAACATGCGCAGGCTCCAGCCCCAAATCTCCAGGAACCTCCCTACCTGGAGTTGGCATCCTTAGGCCAGGGGCTGGAAGACCTGTTGCCTCCAAAAGGGACTGGGGACGGGTGTTAATTGGGAAGTATACGGGGAGCAGGTGGCCTACACCCCAGGGAAGGAGGGAAGGAAGGAAGGAAGGAAGGAGCCCCTACTTTGGAATTCCCCCTCCCGCCTCTTCGGCTCCTGCCGCTCCTCCTCTGACTGACAGGGCCTCCCACGCTCACCCGCCACCTCCCCGGAGAGAGCTCACAAACGCGCCAACTGTCTCCGCCAGCGCTCAGAGGCTTTTAGCTCAATCTGTGAAAAGGGGGCCGCCGCGGAAGGGGGGTGGGGGGGCGGAGGCTTTGAAAGCAGGGCCTTTTGCTGGGTGGGAAGGCTCTGCCCCCCCTCCTCCCCAAAGATGGAGAAGGAGGAGGGGGAAGCAGAGAGTCGGAAAAGATGGCCCCCGTTCTATTTACGGTCAACTCTTCCCCGCCTGCCCCAAAGAAGATGTCGGGGGGGGGGCAGGTGGAGGCAGAGTGCAGAGGAAAGCGGGGAGATCTGTGGCGCTTCCAAGGGGAGATTTCCCCCGACTCAGCTCAGGATAATTCCCGCTCGGCAGTGCCGTCGTTGTCTGCTTTTGTCCTTAGCGTCGTCGGAGGGCTAATGCGGGAGACGGATCGCGCCGGCTCTGCGGCTGCCGCCAGGTGCGACACGGTCTCCGGCGGAGGCGCTCCGAGGGCGAGGCCTAGACAACAGCAGCTGTCCGGCCGTCTGCTCTGCTCCCGACGCAGATGCTGCGGAGAGACGCGGCTCGGCCGTCGCCTCTGGCTGCCGCGGCGTCCGCCGCATCCCTGTGAACTCTGCTGGTGACCTTACCGGGGGCGGTTTGGGAGAGGGACTGTGGCTCAGGCGCGGAGGGCATCTGACGCGGAAGCTCGCGGCCGGGGGGAGGGGGGGCCTGGCCGCGGGGCCGGTGCCAGCCGAGAACAGCATTAGGCCCGGATCCATTAAGAGGGCCGCCAAGAGCCAAGGCTGCCATTTTAGTCTGACTTTACGAGCAGCCACTTGGCCGGGCTGCAGGCAGCGTGTCTGGCTTTCCACCTGGCCACGGGCCAAGAGAATCTCGAAAGCGGCTCTCAGCCCACTCCAAGGGAGCGGGGGAAACTCTACAATGAAGGCTTGGGGAGGAGCCTTGACTCGGTGGAAGGGCCTCTGCTTGGCACGCAGGAGGTCCCAGGCTCAACCCCTGGCGTCTCCAGTCCAAAGGACCCGGCAGGAGGGGAGGGGAAAGGCCTCAGTCTGGGAGCTTGGAGAGAGGCTGCCTGCCTGAGTAGACAGGATGGAACTGGGTGGGATGATGATCCACACCGGAAGTTGTCGATTTGGGAAAGTGGGATCCTTGGGAACCTCAGCCTTGAGAGTGCCGATTCCCATGAAGAACAGGCCTGCGTTGACCCATCTGTGCCCCCAATCTGCCCAACCGCACCCGGGGCAGGATTTCGACTTGTGGGTGCACCCAGACCAGGAACACGCCTGCCTTCCAGAAACCGAACCCTCTCTCCGCAATAACGCATCCCTCCCTCCCTCCCTTGCCGCCAAGAGCCCAGCTCAGAATCTCCCCAAAGAGAAAAGGCTTCTGCTGGGTTTATTTTTTGCAGCTGCGAAAACAGAAGGGGAGGGCCGCCCGCTCCGGCAGCCTCCCCCCCTCCCCGAATAATGCAGTTTCATTTCCCCGCGCTGGGGTATCAGGAGAGCTGATCTGCGCACCTCGGTGTCAGGCTCCGGAGGGGGAAGAGGGGAGAGCGGGAAGCGTCTCCGGAGGAGAACGTTTCCTCCGTGACCTGCCAGCGCGGCCCCTCTCCGGAGCCTCTGATATGCTCCTATTTCCATATTAGACGCACGAACGTTCTGCTCGGTTTGACAGCGAGCGCTCAGGCAGGCCGCTTCCACTGAGATAGGGCTTGTGTTTGATCTCTGGAACGCTTGCCAGGCAGGGCGGAAAGGAAGGTTACTTTGCCGCTCTGCTGGAAGCATCGGCGGCCCCTCACAGGTGTGTCCCCCCCCTTCCTTCTTCCTTGTTAGGAGGATAGAAGAGAGCAATTCACTCTGCAGCCTCATCCCCCCCCCTCCGCCCCCCATCTCACGCACTCGGAAAAGCTCCACCGAGAAGTGGGGGGACCTCAAAAAACATCACAACAGGATCGTCGCTGCCTCCGGGGGGCTGCTTTGAAATTGCCTTTCCCTGTTGTGCTCTCTGGGCACGTGCGCAAGGGGGAAGGCAGCGCAGGGGAGCAGAAGTTGAGGGTGAAAATTGTCTCCGAAGCTCAGCCGCGGCCAGGGTGCTCTCCCCCACGCGTGCCAAAATGACTTTCCGCTTCCTGCACAGTATCGGCCCTGAGCTTCCCCCTGCAGGGCAAGTGGCTTGGGACCCATTCTGTGACATCACAGCAGTTGTGGCCAATCCCGTAAGAGGAAGGAGGGAGAGAGATGGGCCTTTGGGCAGGCTACAATGAGCCCAGTTTTTCTGAATGAAGATGCGGCCTCAAAAGGCAGAGTTCAAAAGAGGGGCCGGGTGGTGCGATGGTTAAAAGTGCTGGACCAGGATCCGACAGAGCTGGATTCGAATCCCAGCACGGAAGCTTTCCGCATGACCTTGGGCCAGTCGTGCTCTCTCAGCTTAACCTACCTCACAGGGTTGTTGTGAGGACAGATGGGAGGAGCGGAGAGCAATATAAGCCCCTTTGGGTCTCTCTTGCGGGGAAAGGCAGGGTGCAAATGAATTAAAATGAATGAATACACGCCCCACTAAACAGGCTTTGCCCTTCCCTTCCCTCACTGGAGCAGTATTTGTTGCCAAATGAGTCCTTTTCCCTTTGTAGCGAGAATATTTATTTGTATGTTTGTTTGCTTCATAATATAATGTCCTTCCGATGATACCAGAATGTTCATGGGCTGTTCTGTGACATCACAGCAGCTCAGCCAATGAATGGCTGTAGAGGGAAAGGACGGTTGGCAGGGAGCGACCACCTCTTTGAAAGAGAAAGTCATACAGAAGTGTTCCCCTAAATCTAGGCCTCTAGGCAGAGGTGGGACCCAAACTAGCCAGCTACACCTAAGCAGAGAGCAGGTGCGGAAAAGGTGCAGAAAATAAACTCCAAGGTCAGCCATGCATCCATGGCTACAGGAGAGCGCGAAGAACCCCTTTTGGGCTCCCTGACCAGCGGAGAAAACGCCCAGCGCCCTTCATTTAAATCTCCACTGAAAAGCAACGGCACAGAGAAGATTCCCATCGCTCCCAACTCTTATTTTATAATCTGTTGCTCCAGCCTGAAACTGCCCAAACAGAGGGGAGTGTAGCCCGGGGATGGGGGGATGGGCAGCTTCAATTTGTCCATGGGCTGGTGGTCTTATTTGGGGTTTGGGATAAGCAGCATTGATTCCAAAGGGATGGATAGCCAGGTCTCAGGAAAGCCTGATTAAAGCTTAGCTGCCTTCTCCCAGAGATGGATTAAACTGCTATCACCTTGATTAATTTTTCAGAGGATGCCGTGGCTAAGGGAGGGGGGGGAAGGAGGGGGGGGAATTGGAGACAGCCTGCAGACGGATACTGCTAACATATTAAGAGGAAATTAGTGCTCCTGCAGAGCAGCATTTTACAGGTTAAGGGCACTTCGGTCCCCCTCCGATAAGCTGGCGTCTCCTGGAGCAAAATGCATTTCAGGGTCCCACCTGGATCCCTATTGGAATATTGATGTCTGTCTAATTGCAACTCCAAGGAGCGGAGGGGGAAGCAGCGCAGGAAATGGAGAGGCGGATTTCGGCAAGCGGAGGAAAATGCTTTCAGGACTGCAGAACAGCTAGGTGCAAGAGAAGCCCAGACTCTTGCAGGGCATGGCTGTACCACACTCCAGGGTCTGGGGCTACCCCCACCCAATGCACCCTAGCCCCGCATCTTCTCTAATGTCACCACAGGAGCTGGTTTCGGTTCCATTTAGTTTATTCCCCATTTTTTTCTCCCGAAGTGGCTCGCAACGTTCTCCACTTCTCCATTTTATCTTCACAACAAGCTTGCGAGGTAGACTAGGATGTGTGTCTGTGATGGGCCCAAAGTCACACGGCAGCGTGAGGCCCTGAGCCTGGCCTCCCAAGGTTCTTGAGCCAAAATGGGAGAGACAAAGGCTGCCTGTCCACCCCAAGTGTCCGCTTTAGAATCCTTTAAAAGCGCTTTGGCCCTCTCTGGGCACTAACATGAGGCATGACCGAAAGCGAATTAGTTTGAACGGAATGAACTGAAGTTCCCCCAGAGAGGGGCACCGGTCTTTCCTCCCAGGTGAGAGCTCCTTGGGGCCGGAGGAGAGGAATGGAGACCTTCTTATTTCGCCTTCTGGTCCTGCCTCGAAACCCTGCCCACCCCCCACCTGCCCTGTAGGCCTCCAGTCTCCACCTAGGGCTCCTGGATATGCAACCTGGACCACAAGACCTTCCCTGAGGTGTCTCAGCCCTCCCTTCTGGGCCAAGGTTGGAAGTCCCACTCCTCCGGACCGACCCCTGGACACCCCATCGGGAGACGGCACTTCCTCCACCAATTCTGGGGGGCACCGCCATTCCCAGAGTCTCACCCCTGGGCCCCGTGGGTGAGAACTGGCTTGGAGGTGGGAAACCCAGGCCCCGATCCCCTCTCTGCCACAACCGCCCGCTGGGTGACCTTGGGCCACCCGCGTGCTCTCTTGGCCGGGCCTACTTAACCGCCCCGGCATGGTCAGGTGGTCGTGAGGACAGAACAGAGGGGAGGAGCAGGATGTTAAGCAGCCATGGCGGAGAAAGGCCGGCTATAAATAAAACGAAACCAATCAATCGCTGCGCTTGTCTCCTACTCTGTGTCACCAGCCTTCAAGATAGTGCCTCCAAAAAGTCCGAGATGCGGCAACCAGGCGGAACTCCAAAACTGGATGCAAGTACAGTGCAGGAGAACCCTGCAGATCAGAGAGTCTGCTTTTGGTCTTGCATCTCTTAGACGGTATCCCCACCCCCACCCCCCACCCCCACCCCCGGCAAACTGCTTCCGATGCAGAGGAGGGGCTCAAAAGCAGAAGGGAAACGGGGTGGGGGGATGCTTCTGCCGTTGCAAGAGTGGGGGTGGGGGTGCCGGAATCCCACTAGACTGGCTTTGAGCCCCTGGAGTGCCCAGAGTGACTCTTTGCGTTCCAAAAAAGAAAATTCTACTTGAAGAATCCCTCCCCTGAAAAAAAGGAAGGGAAAGCAAGCAACATGGAAGGCAATGAGGCGCACGCTGCCGCTGCTGATGCTGCTTTCGATATTAAGCTCGAGCGTTCGGCGGCCAGAAAGGGAAGCGAGACAAAACGTTTTGTGGAGATGACGCTTCATCTGGGGATGAAATGCTTGGAAACTTCACCAGACCAACCCCAGCTGGGGGGAGGGGGTGAGTGAGGGGGGGGGGAGGGAGGGGGTCGGCATACATTAAGAGTCATGCTCATTAAGGGACGTCTCTCCCAGCCTGATCTGAGAAAGGAAGAATCCTTTGAGAGCGCAGGGAAGATGACTCAGTTGCCAGCATCAGATCCCCTTTGCTCCCTCCCCCCGTGACAAATGTCAACCATCCCACATTGCAAAGACAAAAAGAGTCCCCCCCCTCCCACCACCACCACCACCACCACCACCAAAGCTGGAGTGCCTACCTTTTGGGGACTCACTTCGGGATTTCTTGTTTTCCAGAGGACATTCACTGGTGCTGTTGGGAGAACAGGCTCTTCTCTTGCCTAAAACTTCATCTGGAAGGGGGGAGGGGGGAGGATAGGAAAAAGGATTAGATAAAACGATTGACTCTCCCTTCCCCCCACCCCATTCATCCAAAGACTTTGGAAGCGTTTTTTTTTGTGAGCACGCACAAAACAGCACACACACACACGCACACATCCAGCTAAAAGGGGGAGGAGAGGGGGAGGGAGAGGAGGGAGGGGGTACTTGAACGCTTGGATATGCTTTCCTAATCATTCAGCCCAAAGGGACACGATCGCCGTCAACGCCGCTGATCAATGGCAACCGTTTCCAGCCATAAATTTGGGAGCCTAGTTTATTTCCTTACTGAACTGCATCGTTTGATCGGCTGCCTTGCGTCCCCCTGGCGTGTCCTCGCTTTTCATGCCCTGATGCAAACCAGCTGGGGTCTTGGCGGGTGGTGGCAGCCGTGCGGAGAGGGGGAGAGGGGGAGAGGGAGGAAGCCACCCCCCAAGCGGAGAACTCGCTCCCTCCCTCTTCCTCTCTCTTGTGGTCTCAACAGCCTGAGCAATCTTCTCCCCTTTCGCCTGCCTGGAAAACTCAGCTGCTCCTGACGCTGTGCCGTTGTAGTGAGCCAACGCAAAATACCTAATATACAATTACAGCATCTTCTCTTTCCCTCCTCCCTGCCCTCCTCCTCCTCCTCCTCCTCCTCCTCCTCCTCCTCCTGTACAGATTCAAAATCAATATCCACCCCTAATAATGCAGGGAGGGGGGCTGGACAAGAATGTTGTTGGCTGTGGGCAAGACAGAAGAGACCTGCTGGTCATCACAAGCAAAGGAGCCGAAAAGAGGGGGCTGAGCCTCCTTCTCCCCGGCCCCCAAGTGCCGAGCTTCGGTTTACAGGCAAGGCTGCGTCGGTGAGTTACGATTCTGCAAGATCACAGGAAAAAGCCAGAAAGGAGGACTGGAGGGTCTGGAATTCCACTCCTTGAGACTTTCAGGGTACATTGAAAATGAACAGAAGGGTCGACCCTGGCAGCTGTAAGCTTAAGAACGCACAAGGCGTGGGTGTGTGACAGTCTTCCCCCTAATTCTCCCACCTCCCCGCCCCCCAGCTCACATCCTGAGCGGAATATAATTGCTGCAACCTTAAAATGGGCAGTGGGCGGACCCTGTGCAGATCCACATTGCAGCTGAGCAGGGCTTCCTGTGTAATGAGCCAAACTGTGGCTCGCCAGATGTGCATGGAACAGCAGCCGGCAGGAGCTCATGGCAACTGTGGCCCGTGAACATCTGGCGAGCCAGTTTGGCCACCCCTGGTTTAGAGGGAACTCTGGCATGGAATTAGGCTTCCAGAAGTCACGGAGGTGGGGCTTTGACACCCCATGTCATGCCTCCACAAGGGAGGTAGAATAAATGGACAAAAATATGGGGAAAGCTGCAGAAACGAACCGAGTAAAACCAGAGAAACGACACAAATCTCTATTTAGATTGCAAAACCGAGCTTTTCTTGATGTAGAACAGGGGTAGTCAACCTGTGGTCCTCCAGATGTCCATGGACTACAATTCCCATGAGCCCTACATGGGACTACAATTTCCATGGGAATTGTAGTCCATGGACATCTGGAGGACCACAGGTTGACTACCCCTGCTGTCGAATATGGACGGCCCGGGCTAGCAATCCATATTCTGCAGCCAGAAAAGCTCAATTTCGCGCTCTAAATATATTATGCAGGTTTGCATCATGGCTTGGGAGGGGGGGAACCTGCAACCCAAAACTTCCACTCTGCGTTTATCTCCTTAGTGCTCCAGTTCTCCGAGTTCAAAAGGCTGCAGAATACCGTTTGATGGCCTGCTCACCCACCCACCCCATCTTAGCTGCCGCTTACAGGCCATGCATGTCCCCTATATGCTCTCACCAGTCCTACCCAACCAGCTCACTGGTTGCCAAAACACAGCGCATTAACTTATTGACTTTGCTGAGCATCTGCCTTTCTCGCTGAGACTGGGGGTACATCAGAACAGCTGCATGTCCCCACCGGCTTCCCACAGAATCCCACGGGATACACATCTGGGCACGTTTGAAAGGGGGCCAAGTCCAGGCCCTCAGCCCCCTAGACCCCGAGGCAAGGGGGAGAGGCAGCCCCCTCCCCAACAGGCAAACCTTCCTTTTCTTCCTCATAATATGAATTATCCATGAAAAGATGCCTTTCACCGAATCAGATCACCAGCCCATCTCGGTCAGGATCATTTACTCTCCCAGGGGGAGCTCTCCAGGGTCTCAGGCTGCGGCTCTTTCACATCCCTTGGTCCTTTTAACTGGAGACGCCGGGGATTGAACCCCCGGACCTTTGGCATGCCAGGGAGAGGCTCTTCCACTGAGCCACGCCCCTTGAGGAATGAGAGCCGTTCCTTCATAGGCAGGGGAATAAAATGTTGCCTGGAGGGGCTATCTGATCAAAGGGGGAGGGCGCTGAGCCTTGGAGGCAGACCCAGACTGCAAAGGACTTTGCCTCTGTGATCCCAATTCCTTCCTGGGAATCTGCTCGTGGGCCTTTAAGAGGGCCTGGTGGGGAGACCGCGAGGACGGCTGGAGTGCAGTTCTGTGATGGGAAAAAGCTGCCCTTCTAATGAGGCATATCCTGCGAACGGCACAAACAGGCCGAGGGACCCATAGCAACGGTGGGGAGACAAGGAGCCCATTCAGGCCAAGCTGCCCCTGGCCAGCCATGAGGCTGCAAGGAGCAGGAAGAGGCCTGCACTCCGTCGCTCAAGACAACGCCCAGGATGGGCCCTCCTGTGCAGCCTCTTGCCAGGGCACGTGCAGAGAGTTTGCCCGGGGCAGGCAGGGGGGACCCCTAGCAACCACGTCCCTAGCAACAGCCTTGTTTGCTCCCCCCCCCCCCGCCGCCCCCTTAAGTGAGAGGCAGGGCTGGATTCCAGTCTCCCAACTTCTAAAGCACAATGGCCCCGGCAGGTGAAAGGCGCTCAGCGGGTTCCCCCCTCGGCCGCACGCCACCCCTCGGCTGCTCGGCTGTGCCCTTTGCCGGCAGGACTCGGCGGGACAAAGGGAGAGAAAGGGGAGAGGTCATGGGAATTACAGGGTGTAATTGAACAGAGGGCAGCCGGGACGGGGAGGAAGAAATGATTAGAGAGGAGCGTCCAGCAGGAGAAGATTAGACCGGTTCAATTGCTGCGTGATGCTTAGCTTCACCCACCCCGCCGCACTTCAGCCTCACCCGGCCCCCTTGTCCACAGCCCCCCCCCCCCGCTTAAATAGAGACTTTGGGGTTTTGCCCCTTTTCCTCCCACAGCCCTGATGACCCTAGTCTCTCGGGAGTGGGTGTTTCTCTCCCAGGTCCCTTTCCCTAACCTCCAACCTCCCTCTGCTTCTCTTACCACTTCACTGGGGATAGTTTACAGCAGGGGTAGTCAACCTGTGGTCCTCCAGATGTTCATGGACTACAATTCCCATGAGCCCCTGCCAGCAAACGCTGGCAGGGGCTCGTGGGAATTGTAGTCCATGAACATCTGGAGGACCACAGGTTGACTACCCCTGGTTTACAGGACAGATCAACAATATGTTTGCTAATGACTCTGCAAATATTTTTTAAAAACAGAACAATACAGCCCAACAGACAAGTCCTCTTAAATATCAGCCAGGGGGGGACGGGACGGGACGGGACACACGAGCATCAGCATAAAAGATCACAGATGCAAAATAGGTTAAAACAAAAGCAGCAGCAGTCCAGAAAAAAACGAAATTCCAGCAGTATGAGGTCTTACTTTTGAAAAAGGCCCAGGGAAGCCCTCTGCAAGAGATTTGCAATGCTCGTTCTGGCTGTTTGGGAGAGGCCAAGAAAGGCCAGCTCTCCGATCCTTTCGGTTTGCTTTAATGACACAAGCAGCTCTGGAATGCCCTCCCCAAAGTCACATCTAAGGGGCCCCCGGAAGAGGGTCACTGCAGAGGCATCTGCTGGGCTCACCTGCAATAAGGCCATTTACGAGGAGAGGTGCACAGGCGTGTCCTGTGAAATGTGCTTTTACAGCATGTGCCGGGTCATAAATAGGTGGTAAAAATTCATAGTATGGAAAACAAGCCTAGCTTGTGTGAGAGAGGGAGGAAAGAGGCGCAGGCTCATTCTGCATGCTGCGCACGCCGATTTCGCACGTGGAATGCCACGCTTGGAGGCCGCCCTTTCACTGTAAGGTGCACCGTGAGCAATATGAAATGAGACGCAGGCTGCATGGGGATACGGCACGGACCCAAGTTAATGCTGAATGAGGCCTGAACCAAGCAGTGCAAACTCACTTCATGCCCTGGTTTATCAAACGATTCAGCCACTGGCTCAGTGCACTGACCATGGTTAGCAGGGCCCCTGCCTTAAGCAAGTTCAGTAAACTTGCTTCACAGCTTGGTTTAGTCAAGAATCCTGGTTAGCACGGCAAACACGGTAAACCATAGTGAAAGCCACAAAAGGGAGTGATGGGAAAGGGAACCTGTGAAAGAAAGTCAAGGAAACCTCTGTGTTTGAGGTGTGCAAGCCACGGTTTGCAGCCGTATGAAAAGACCAACCAAGGTTCTCTTGGGTAGAATTTTAGAACCCATTCCATTGTGCTAGTGGATATGATGAAACCAAGAAAAACAAGACTGTGCAGCAAGAAGACTGTCCTTGATCTGACAAGTATCCTCCCCCTCTTTTTCCCCCCTCAACAATAATCATTCCTAAATCTGTTTAATTCCAAGGTGGTTAAGATGTACTCCTCTCTGTTTTGTTTGTCCTTTCTGATTGCCTCCCACAGGATTGCAGCCGCTTCCTTAGCCTGCAAGGGAACCTCAGAACAGCTCCCGCCTGCAGCCTCAAAATGTCCAAGCCCACAAACTGTTTTACTCCCCCAAGGGCTCACCTACACCTACGCTAGCCATGCTCAGACCCTGATGAAAAATGTTTGGAAAGGAAGACAGTGTTCTTCCAGCTGATGCAACCTCTCTGGCCCTTCTGAGCATTCTTTTCACTCCTTGCAGGAGGCCAGAATTTGCTCTCTGGAAAGCCGAGTCTTCTTGGCACGTTCAGGGGGGAAAAGGGGTCCTCGTGCTCAGCCGACAAGGAACTCTGCCTCCAGCCCTCTCGCTATTGCCATGGCGACGCGCCTCGACCACGCCAGCGGACGGCCGCGTCTTCCGCCGGCGGGCCTGACAATCCCACGGTGCCCGTCGCCGTTTCATTTTGTAAAGGCCTCGGCCTTTCCGGAGGCGGCCGCTCAGAGATAGCCGTCTCGCCGGGGAGCTGCCAGAGGAGCCGTGCCCTTCCCGTCACTTAAACGTCCGACCGCGCTCCTCCGGCCCCCGCCGGCCCGTGACGGGCTTTGACAGCCAGACTCCTTAATTCCTTTTTCTTATTCCCTTAATCTGTCATCTTTATCAGGCCGGGGAAGTGCCAAGTGGCGTGCCGGAGCCCCAGCCCCGATCAATCTCCACATTACAGCTGACAGAATGGTGCTAATAACTTATTGATCTCGTGTTTGCCGAGCCCCGCCGGGGCCGAAAAGGCTGCCATTGATTGGCTTGAGGGGAAAGAGAACCTCTCGGCTGAGCGCGGCGCGGAAAGCCCTCAAATTGTCTTCTTCCCAAGGAGCTCAAAGACGGAGCGAGGGCGGCGGAGGGGAGGGGGAGGGGGCGGCGGGGTAGGAGGGCGTGGGACGGGGAGAGCCGGAACACGTTTTTCTAAGGGCCTATTTAAACACCCGCAGATGAGGTGGAAGGGTCGCCACGGGGTGAGGTTCCCTCCAGGAGATCCTGTCAAACTTCTTTTGAGGCTTGGCAGTTTGCAGAGCAGGCTACGTGGAGAAGCTCTGTGTGAACCCGCCAGATTGGGCTGGTGCATGAATGCAGAAGGGAAGGCTCCTTCAGAGCGATCCTCCCGTCTCAGAAAAAGTCATAGGGAGAAGCCCAGCTGAAAGGAACGGAGGCAAGACAGGCGGTCCAGGTTGGCCTGCTGGGCCCATTCCGCACACATCGGATAATGCACTTTCAACGTGCTTTGGCAGCCGGATTTTCCTGTGCAGAACAGGAAGATCTACTTCTAAAGTGCATTGAAAGTGCATTATCCTATGTGTGCAGAAGAGGCCCAGGTCTCATTGGATCTGGAGAGCTAAGCAGGGTCTATTGCCAATATGGGGCTTCCACGGAGCCTGACAATGTGTTTGCTGGTGCTCACTTCCTTCTTCCTGCCTTTCCTCCCCATCTCTCAAGTGCAAGGTTCTTCAGAAGAGCCCAGCCATGGCTTCTGTTTGGCACGCAGAAGGTCCCTGGTTCAATCCCTGACATCTCCAGCTAAACGGGACCGGGCAGCTGAAAGAGCTAAGCCTGAGATTCCGGAGAGCAGCTGCCAGCTGAGCAGACAATGCTGACCTTGACAGGCCGAGGGTCCGATTCAGTATGAAGCAGCTCCGTTGCATCTGCCTGAGGCATCCATCCCAAAATGGCTGCCTGCGTTGTCAACTTGCAACCACCCAACATTTTGTTCCTGGCCATGGCGCCACAGAACAAGCGATGCTCTAAGATGCACAGAGAACATGAACACAGGCAGGGCGGAAGGCTCGGAAGTTGAGCAGGACACAAATCTAAAAGTGGAAAAACCGGGGAGAGGGGGGAGGGGAGCGCGGGAGAAGGGCCGGAAAGGCAAGCAGCTGAGAAATTGAAAAAGGGGTGATTTGCACAGGGAAGTCTCCCCCCCCCCGCCCCCGATTTCCTAATTGGTTGGGCTCTCCCCACCCCCACCCTGGGATGCAGCTGCTCCCCAGCCAATTAGTTTCCCACTGCTAGAAAGAGCGCCGCATCAGCCAAACGCCCTGGCAGCCGTGTTCAATACCTCCTCGCTTTTGCAGGGAGGGGGAGAGGGGTCCCTGGTTAATTTATGAGCAACGGCCACGCCAGGCGCTTAACCCTCACGCCTCCACAGCCTGCAGATCCCCCTGCTCAGTTCCAGACCTGAGCCTCTGGGAAGACAGAATCTGAGGGGAATAAACCTGAAAATGCACAAGACAAAAATGGTCTGACTTGTTTCACTGGAATATTGGTAAATCAAGGGAGCCAGTTCAAAGGAGACCTTATTTTTTTCATCTCCCTTGTGAGGAAGGGGAAAGAGCACAGCTTCTTGCATCATTGTTAGGACTCTGCAAATACAGGTTCCAAACCTCAAGACGAAAATCAGCCCACAGGAAACAGGGTCTCAGCTCCCTGATGGAGAAAGAAGTGCCCTTAAGTGGCCCTGCGCAAACCTCTCAGGTGGAAAGTCCCACATGGAGCTACATGGGAAAGCGGCCAGGACAGCATCAAATCCCATGGACATTGTCAATGAGAAAAATGAGAAGAGCGTGTCAAAGAAAGGCTGTCCGGGAAAATAATACAACAAAAGGTCCAGTAGCACCTTTAAGACCAACAAAGATTTATTCAAGGCGTGAGATTTCGAGCGCATGCACATTTCCTCGGGAAAATAATAAGCGTTTTTGTTTCAATTTCATCAGTCAGCACTAAAATATATGCTGGTGGGTGCCAAGATGCCCCCGGGAACCATTCTCGGGGGCCCTGCTCTGCATGTTAGGACCCCGATTCTTCTCAATTTCAATGCTGCCCTAGAAATAAACTGAGCCTCACCCATGCCACTTCAGAAAAGGCTAGATACTTCCAGGTCTGACCTAGGTCTGTGGCTGGACAACAATGGAACTTCCAGGGCTTAACAGCGACACTGGTTTCTTGTCTTGCCCACTCCACCTCTCTCTCTCTCTGCACCCATGTCCGAATGTGCTGCTTCCAGTCGCCCCTGAATGTCTCTTGCTATACTCGCCACGTACATGTTCCGACCCAGTCAGTGATCCTCAGCTGCACAAGACGACGTCACAACACCCCGCAGCCAATCCGGCTGGGCCGTGGGATAACCGCACGGACAAGGGCGGCCAGTGGGGACCGTTTAAACAAGCAAGCCTCACGTTTGCACGAGGAGCCCTCAGCCACCAAAACCGAAAAGGGTCAGAGAAGAAAGGCATCACCGAGCTACGTCAAAAGCGGTCGTGGAAAACAGCAGGCCTTGCACCAGCTCCGGAAAGAACCAAGAGACCCTGGCTAGAGCCTTACCCACCGACGTGCAAGAGTTTTCCTTCCTACAGGCCTCCTCTGGGCCAGCGCTTCCCTCCTCCTCCTCCTCCTCCTCGTCCTCCTCCTGCTCTGCCAACCGCCCGCCTCGCTTCTGCATGCCCCGGCAGAGTGAATTAGCCAAACTGGATAGAAGGGATTGGATTTGTTTACAGACACGCAGGGAGCTTCTCGGGGAGCCTCTAAAGCTCTGTTTGATGTGCAAACCGCCGGCTTTGCCGCCATGCTCCCGTCAGGCAGCCCCGGCTCCTCTCCGCTCATCCCTTTGTGTGTCGCTCTCAATTAAGATTAAAAGGGGCCTTATGCCGTCCCCCTGCCTCTCGCACACAGAGAAAATCCCTTTGTGGCGAGAACTACGGCGGCGGCACCTTCCCGCTTATCTGATCCCCGGGCGGGGGGGCGGGGGGGCGGGGGGTGGCCGGGGGAGAAGGAAGGTGCTGCGATTCCCATTCCAAATCCCGCTGCAGGGCTAGAACATGAAAATATGGCAGATTTCCGTGCCCCCCCCCCTGCCCTGATTGCCGGCTTTGATTTGCATTTTCCCAGAGCAGACCCGGAGCACTGATAGAGGGCAAAGACCCAGCCAACAGAGAGGGGTGGCCCTCGGGGTTGCCAGCTCTGGGTTGGGGAATACCTGGAGATTCTGTTGAATCCCTTACAAACTCCACCTTGTAATTAAGGAAGCCGCCAAACGTATCTGCTTTCAACGAGCAGCAACAGCCATTCCAATCTCTGCAGCAACCATACGATGCAGTAATGCTAGCTGAACAACACTCAAGTACACTGAAGTGCGTTATGCGGCAACTGGTTTAATTCTCAGTGGCTAGAGCTACTGCTTGACATCAGGTCTAGAAAGGACAAAACTCATGCCAGCCCCTACCTGAAACTGCTGAAAAACTGGGCTGGGAAGGGACTGTACATCTACCCGCCGAATGGATTTTGTCCACAAGAGCAGGTTTGGGAGAGTCACAGCACTGCTCCTTCCCCCAAGCACAAGGCGCAACGCTATCGAAAGCCGAGCAGAGCTCCCGCAATAATAATTATAATAAATCTTCCGATGCCGGCAGGGAGAGAGGGGGCCGGCCCACAGAGTCCCGCTCCATGATGAAGAGATCCCGGTAATCCCTTACGGTCCCAGCGGACCAGGCAGGGCAAGAGACAGCGGGAGCATTGCACCAAACACAGCAGAAAGATCTCAGTCATCAGGCGGCAACCGGCGGCAGCTACAAAAGCGATCGATGGGGCAATTAGATTTTATCAGTGCCTGCCCTTCGGCCTCCTCGTTCCCCTGTGCTGGCGAGGCAAAAGGCTAAGTTATACCTGCCACCAAGGGGGCCATCTGCCCCAAACGCAAGTGACTGTGCTGGCATCTTGCATTTGAAACCTCTGTGTGGGGGGGGGGGGGTCTTGGGGGTAGGCTGGGGTTAATGACACCGGAAATGATCAAATGGGAAAGTGTTCTAGCTCCTGGTGGCTGAGCTGGTGCACAAAATGCCTGCTGATGCCATGCCAGTGTATCCACGGGCCCCTTGGCCACCACAACACACAGCCGGGACGGCCCGCAAGAACAGCCTTGGAGGAATGGACCACGGGTTCGGTTTTTCACAGCAGCCAACCAGATACCCCCGGAGACGTTCCCAGCCAGGGAATCCTCTGGAGTTCACAGGCAGACTGCTCCTGTGCAGGGAGGTTCTATTTAAGTGCCATGCCTGGTAGCTGACTCCAGGTCAGGCATACCCCGAATCTAAATCAGAGTCCAGTGGCACCTTTAGGACCAACATGGATACCCACTTGAATACACCCCAAATCTGTTAACCCTGTCACAAAGCCATGCGAGCCGCTGGCTAGTCCAACTGCTGCGCTGTAAAGCGGTGAATTCTGAAGACGCTTTGAATCATGCAGGAGGTTCTACAACTGGGGGAGAAAGGGGTCTGAAAGGCCCAGAATAAAGTAAACCCTGACTGGGTATATGTTAAGCCGAGCCACCACCCTGTAAGGTTCCTGCAGCCGTGGACACAGAATGAGTGGAAATGATCAAAGAGAACCTTCACATTCAGGGGCAGTCAACCAAGAGGCAAGATAGGAGGAAGGCCTCAGCCTCTGTGCCCTGCTGTTGAGCCTCAGAGGAACCGGCTGGCCCCTGGGTGAGATGGGAGGCTGCACTAGATGGACCCTCCCTGGTCTGACCCAGCAGGGCTCTTCCGATGTTTTACCAAGGCCATGGCATCTATACCAGTTGCTGGCCCTACAGAAGAACCGGCTGGCCCCTGTGAGAGGCAGGATGCTGGACTACACGGACCCTTCCTGTTCTCCTCCAGCTGGGGTCTCCTGGCCTTGCCAGGCTCCCCCCCAGCTAAGGGACTTTGCTGCTTGCGATTTACAAGCCCTGCCTGTTTTTCCCCAGCCGAGCTTTGTCAGCATCTGATAACGGCTGTAAAATACGATGCGCATCAAGGTGGCGATTCTGCCCATAACTACGCTCAGCTTCCACTCAAGTCAGGGGGAGGAAAGAACGCTCTGCTGCAGCCGGAAACATCGACACGGGCGTCCTTCTGCGGAGGCACCTTGGGGGGGGGTTCTGACACAGGGCGGTGGGTGCAGCCGCAGGAAGCAAAACCAACTACAAAATATTAGAAAGGCGGGTCGGGTCGTGCATAACTGTTCACGGCAATCCCTCAATACTCCAGGCAGAAGCTTTGCTTAAAAGGATGCCTCTTAAAATGTAAAGATATTTAAAAATATTTCCTGGCACGGGCAGGACTCCCTTTCAGTCAATGAAGACCCTTGTGCTTGGGGGGGGGGGGGGGCAGCTGCTGAAGCCAGTCTTTAAAAACGGCCCGTCCTCTTAGAACACACACACACACTACCAAGGTCTATGTGTTGCACCCCATTTACCTGGGTGCTTCCCCCAAGGCTTAGTTCAGGGGTAGTCAAACTGCGGCCCTCCAGATGTCCATGGACTACAATTCCCAGGAGCCCCCTGCCAGCACTCGCTGGCAGGGGGCTCCTGGGAATTGTAGTCCATGGACATCTGGAGGGCCGCAGTTTGACTACCCCTGGCCTAGTTACACAGCCAAATTAGTTCACTGGCCGCACATGGAAATGCCAAGAGCTGAGCATGCTTGTTGACAGCTGCACTGCTGCCTCTCCGACTTCCCGACCCATCCCCTTCCCACAGACGCTGTCCAAGAGCACCAGGAGGTGCAGCCCAGCCTTCCAGCCTCTCTCTGGTTCCGCAGCAAGACAAGCGGGAGCCCTGCTAAGCTCTGGAAAGGTCAGGCCGCAATCTAAAGTCGAGGGAGCCACCCCAGCGAGGGAGCTGCCAGGGGCTCCGACAGGGTCCTGATTAATGCAATTACAAACCTGGTCAAGGTCTTTCTGCTTCACTGCCCACTTGACCCTCCCCCGTTTGGCTCCTCTGGTGGAGCCCATTTTAACGGAGAGGCGCCTTGGATAAAAACCACGGTTCAGCCTGGAGGGACCGAGCGAGCAAGCAGAGCCCCTCCGCAGGACGGCCCAGGACGGCCCCTCTCCTCGGATCTCAGAAGCAGGGCAGGGCCAGATCGCCAAGCAAGTCCAGGGTTGCTCCACAAAATCTCCTGCTTTGACAGCCCCACGGGCTCGTTTTAAGTTGGCTGTGACTAGATGCCACTTTTCACCACCATCTGCTTCTCGCGCAACAGTCATGCATGCGGGGGCAGCCCCCCACGCAAGGGGGAAATGGCAGGACATCCCCCACCCCAGCCCCAAGCCCAACCCCGGGCCGCCGCTTACCCGCTCCTCCCAAGCCGACATCGAGACTGCTTCTCTTGAACTCGCAGCGGGTCTGGGTCTCTGGCATAACGAGCTGGCGACTCTGGTGCAGGTTGGAGATGAAGGAAGTCAAGTCGCTGTCCCGGCTGCAAAAGAGAAGGCGACGCTTTAGTCGACGGGGATGGCCCGAGATCCTCCACCCGTCTAACCCGCCTCCTAAGAGAGAACGACGTGCACCATCCGTAGCGGTTTGGAGGAAGTGTGGGACAATACCACCAATGCCACACTCTACCATCTTCTGTCTTTCAAGTGGGTCACTCTAAGGCAGGGGTAGTCAAACTGCGGCCCTCCAGATGTCCATGGACTACAATTCCCATGAGCCCCTGCCAGCGAATGCTGGCAGGGGCTCATGGGAATTGTAGTCCATGGACATCTGGAGGGCCGCAGTTTGACTACCCCTGCTGTAAGGATTGGTTGGTGCACCCAGGGGTGGAAAGGGCCATCATTGCGCAGTTAACGTATGGTGACACCCCCCATAGAATCATAGAAAAGGGGAAGGGTCCTCCTGGGCCATCTAGTCCAACCCCCCATAAACAGAGGTGGTCTGCCGTTGTCTCCTCTGCATAGTTGATCCCGGGCTTCCTTGGTGGCCTCCCGCCCAAGTCCTAAAATGAAACCTCTGGACACACAACCATGCTTCCACAACCTATTCCAAGAAAGAAACAACACACAATCCCACTGGCAGATTCCTGATTGCAATACCAGCCAGCCATGGGCCACTGGGCAGCTCCCAAGGAAGTTATGGAGCTCAGGACCTTGTCCGTCATCAGCAGAAGGCAATGAAACAACACACCATTTGGAGCATCCCATTCTGGACTAGGCATGTGATCTGCCAAGGAACTTTTAAGAATTGTCAGTGCCTTTTGTGGCCAGAGGCTGTTGTTGCTTTTCCGGGCCAGCTGCAGTCACTGACGAAACATCAGGGACTAAAACTACCAGACCATGGATGGCTACACCGCCTGGAAAACCGACCAGAACATAGAAGAAGAAGAAGAAGAAGAAGAAGAAGAAGAAGAAGAAGAAGAAGAAGAAGAAGAAGAAGAAGAAGAAGAAGAAGACGAAGAAGACGAAGACGAAGACGAAGAAGAAGAAGAGTTGGTTCTTATATGCCGCTTTTCTCTACCCGAAGGAGGCTCAAAGCGGCTTACAGTCACCTTCCCCTTCCTCCTTAAGACAAGACCACACCTCGTTCTCACCTGGATGGACCCCGAAGTCTAGCACAATCAACCCTCCTTTTGCAACACTCTCTGGTGCTCCGAACTCTCGGAATGCCGAATGGTCACTGCTAAGGAGACCCCAGAGTAGAGGTGCCTTTGAGTTGACATAGCCCTAAGCTGGGAAACCCAGGCATGCCTGATCCCATCAGATCTCAGAAGCTAAGCAAGGCTGACGGTGGCCCTCCTCCCTTCCCGGATTCGGCCTCGCCCCCAAACATTCCAAGGAATGCAAAGAAAGGAAACAACTCATGAGACAATAAAGAGTTATGCCAAGGGGGTCCCACACGGAGACTCTTGTACTCACACGGCGAACGGCCTTGTTCTGCGCACTGGCCAACTGCAACACATGGCCGGATCAGCTCAGGGTGCCCTGACCTCTAATGGCTGGTGCAACTGGAGCAAGGCACCGTCTGGCAAAGCACCTAGCGTTGATCTCCCTTTAAATAGACAGCTCTCCCCCTCCCCCACCCACCCAGGCACCCCTTCCCTCCCCAACTCTGGCCGGAAGTGCTGCAGTGCTGCTCAAGGAACCCCTCCAGAAGGGAAGGGGGAAAGAGGCTAATCTCCTGTCCGGCACTTTACTTAATCAGATAAAAGTTTATGACAGAAAAGTCATTAGATGGAGGAGCTGTCGATGGGCGTCTGGCGCTGGATTTTCACAAGGCGCCGCAGATGAAGGTGGACTTTGAGTCAATTGCTCTCCCTGCTCTCTTGCCGCCAGGTTGGGTTTCCCGGGGACACGCCGGGCCTTTCAAGGGCATTTCGGCTGCAGCCCCCCACCCTCCTGCTATGCTGTGGGGCGCCCCCTCCCCCCAAAGCAGCACCGCCCTCAGGCAATCGGCTGGGCGAGAAGGGAGCCAGTTTCGGCACTTTGTTGTCCCTCCCCCCCCCCCCGTGACATCAGGACGAGCAACCGGGAGGCTTATCCTTTGAGATCTGTTGTGCAGGACAGATCTAAAGGAGTTTACGGGATTAATTTGAGGCGATTATCAGTTCTTAATTGTGCAAATCAATATGTGGATGTCGGGGACAAAGGACAGAGATAAAAATTGCCATCAGCGTAACAAGAAAAGGAGGGGGGGGCTGACCCTGGCAAGATTGGGCAGGAACGGAAAATCCTTTCAGTTTGGCTCACATACGGGGGGCATTTCGGGCTGCTGCCATTACCCAGAGCTGAAGTATCCAGCAAACCCCTCCTGAGCCCGTGGGCAAGGCGGAATAAAAATTCAATAAATCAATCAATAAAATGTTTATTGGTCCATGACCAAAGGGCCTTTTTCAGAACTGGAGAGATTTTCCTGATCACACTGGGCCATGCTATTGGATGCAGACCAGTACGTTCGTTCGTTCATTTACTTGCTCATTTGTTCGTTCATTCATTGACAAAACCAAGGTCTATGACCATGCCTGTACGAAACTACACACCAAACATTGGCAAGTTCTCTTCACAAGAACTGACCGCATTATTGTGGGGAAAAAAATCAGAAACAATTTAGTGGCCTGGCCATAGATCAGGGGTGGCTTTCCTGATGTCCAAGGACCACAACTCCCATGAACGTAAGGGCTCATGGGGACCTAGTGTGAACCAAGTTTGCATCCAGCAACATCTCTTCCCCGATCCCTCTGCAAAATTCAGGGGGTTCCGCTTACAACTCTACAGAAGCCTGAAGGCTTGGAAATGTTTTTGCACAGCGCAGCCCGTAGGCCCCTGAGACAGAGAAACAAGACGAGACTCTGCTAAACCTCTTCCCCCTCAGCCCCATAAAGATGGGTGCCTTTTTGCTACAGACAGCGTTCCCACATCTGCTCTCTTTTCCTCCAAATAGGAACACATGCAAAATCAGATTATCTGTCTGATCCCTTTCCAGCAGCGCACTATTATGCGTGTGTGTGTATACACACACACACACACACACGGATGCATGTATGTGTGTATGTATATATATACACACACAATTAAAGAAGGGGGTCAGAGAGAGAGAGATCGCCTGAAAGGACAAGGAAGAGATGGATGATCTACCCAAAATATTGTACCTACAGACAAATACATAAAGGCACCATGTCAAGGTGCAAACTCAACAGTAGCCCAAGTTAAACTTTAATGACCCACCAATGTTCAATCAATACATCCTTTGGACTTGATCTTGTCAGCTCCCATTAGTTCATCAGGGGCAGCCCAGGTTAGTACCTGGACAGGTACTTTTATGTATACCAGGGGTAGTCAAACTGCGGCCCTCCAGATGTCCATGGACTACAATTCCCAGGAGCCCCTGCCAGCATTCGCTGGCAGGGGGCTCCTGGGAATTGTAGTCCATGGACATCTGGAGGGCCGCAGTTTGACTACCCCTGATGTATACTGTTTTATCTGTTGTCAGCCACTCTGAGACCGCGGCTAGAGAAGGAAGGCCTAAAAATAAAATAAGTTAAATAAACAAAAGGGGATTCCAGGGCTGCCATGCCGAGGCAGGCAATGGGAAGCCACCTCTGTCCATTTCTTGCCTTGAAAACCCCACAGGATTGTCATATATATAATGCAACCTGATGGCGTATCCCACCACCCCATCCTCCAAGAAGCCCTTTTAGCTTTAGGGCCCCGGAAGATTTCTGCCACTTAAGAGCATTCGTGAGCAACAGCCCCCCTTCCCACCCCGGGATCTCCCAATGCCACAGCTCTGCTAAAATCCCACAGTGTTTCCAGAAGATGTGGCGATGAAGGCGGGGGACGGGGAAGTGCGGCTGGATATACAGACCGATCCAAAATAAAAAAGCCGCCGTTAATGCCTCCGCTGAATAGCCCGATTAATCTATTGTCTATGTTTAATGGGACTAATAGTTCGTTTGCCTCCTCTCAAAAGGCCGACTGTCCTAATCCATCCTCCGTAATGGCACTATAATGATTCACCCGTGGCAACAGGAGAGCGCCATCGCTTACGGGAAGCGGAGCTGAGAGGCTATCCCAGTGCGAGATGACCTCTCGGAAGGAAAGATAACCTCACCCCGACCACGGCTGGAAGGAAGATGGGCAGCCGGGTGTTTACATCGCTTCACAGAGACTCCGAAGAGCTTCGTCCCAGAAGAGCAAACGCTGATGGACAGTTCTTCATGCAAACGCCTTGCCCTTCTGTCAAAGGGGCCCGAGTCCCGCCTCCTCAGAGACTAGACCCACATGTCTAGTGGGTCTAGACATGTGGGTCTAGACCCAATTAAACTGCCGGCAGAGGCTGATCCTGGATGCTTTTGGCTGATCCTGCATAGAGGAGGGCTTGGACTGGATGGCCCCTTCCCACTCTGGGGTTCTCTGAGTCTATCCAACATGGGTGGGGAGGAAGATCCAGGGCTGTAGGGTTCACAAATGCCCTACACATATGAAGGTAATATACTCCTAAAGCAGGTGTCTGTGGGCGCCAAGCGTTTTTAGAAAGAGGGTCTTGGCAGGTATATGGGTTCTGCCTAGCGATACTTCCAACAGACAACTGGTGATGTGATTAAGTTGCTTTGGTGACAGCTGCCACCAGGACCTGCTGAAATCAGCCATTTTGTCTCTGGCTCCGCCTCCTATGGCAGCCATTTTCTGGCAGTCATTTTGTTACTGCGCCTATGCCAGGCCAGAATCACAGATAGCCCACAGGCTCAAAAAGGTCAGGGAACCTTGCTCTAGAGCAGGTGGTCCTGTGGTCCTCCAGATGTCCATGGACTACAATTCCCATGAGCCCCTGCCAGCAAACGCTCATGGGAATTGTAGTCCATGGACATCTGGAGGGCCACAGGTTGACCACCCCTCCTCTAGAGGGTGCCCCAGTGTAACCGCCCACTTGTTTTTCCAGTCCTCCCTCCAAGGAGTTCTGGGGAGTCTCCTGTAAGTTAGGAAGGACTGAGAGAGACTGGCTGGGCCAAGGTCAAGAAATGACCTTCATGGCTGGTGGGGGGGGGGAATATTTGACCCCAAATGTCCCAAGGCAGCAACTTTCTGCAAGGCCAATCATCTTAACCTCTTGTTTAATCCGATATGAAGACATCGGCAAACTTTCTGCTTACAGTCCCTCTAGCGTGGCCAGCGGAAGCCGTGGTTCTCCAGGGTCTCCGGCAGACGTCTTTCACTTCACCTCCTTCCAAGGAGAGATGCTGGGCGTTGAACCAAGCAGAACCCCCTACCCATGAGCCCAACAATCATGGTCACTGCTGCCCAAGCCTGGCAGAGGCTCTCCAAGGTCTCAAGCGGAGATCTTGCCCATCACCTCTTGCCTGGTTCTTTTAACCGGAGAAGCTGGGGGTTGAACCTGGGAGGTCCTGCAGAGGCTTTACCACTGAGCCACAGATCTGAAAACGTACGTCTTCCTCAAATAATACCCTTTTTCCCATCCGACCCCTCATCGCAGCTCTCTGCTGCACAGGGAAAACAGACATGCCCCAGGTATGGTCCTCCACTGCTCCATCTTAGCCCCATCCTTACTGGGGCAACTAAGACAGCCAAGTCATGGGACATGGACGCACGGCTTTGCCCATCCACAAAGCTGAGAGGCCTCGAAGATAAACAAGAGATGAAATACGACGGAAGAGCGCTGCTTGCGAAGGAGGGGGGAAAATAGGAAGTTTTGCTCAGTCTGCCACCCCGTAATGATCCTCCCGCCGCTGCAGGGATTGCATTAAATTTCCCCGATCAATACAGTCACCATAAACCTGTCCCGACCCTCTGCCCTTCCTTAACATATAAAATAAAATCCAATATGCAAAGCAAGGAGCAGCTGCACCAGCACCAGCACCAGCTGCACAGGCGGAGGAGAGTGGAGCCGGGGGAGAAGGCATCTGTCCGTCCAGCCGGCAAAAGGAGCTGGAGCTACAGAAACCATCAAGGTTGCCGGTTCGATCCCTGGCATCTCCAGCCAAAAAGGACAAGGCAGCAGGTGACGGGAAAGAGCTCTGCCCTGAGGCAGCACTGTGTCCATGCAACCATCAGGGCTGAGGGGACAACATGAGAAGCATCTCCCAAAAGGCACAGGTGCCATTCTCCCAGCTTTGGAAGCTCCGTGCTGGTAGGATAGACTGCATTGCCAACGCCACCCTGGAGTTAAATCCCTTCTGCGTTTTGGAAACGGGCAGGGGGATGCCAGCCTCCAGGTGGCACCTGGGGATCCACGGGAATTACAGCTAATCTTCAGACCCCCAGAGATCCGTTCCCCTGGAGAAAAGGGATGCTTTGGAAAGCAAACATTACAACATTATACCCCTCTGAGGTCCCCGTCCTCCCCAGGCTCCTTCCCCAAACCTCCAGGAGTTTCCCAAACTGGATCTGGCCCATATCCAGCCCCTTTAAAATGCATGTTAAAAAAAAAAAACTATCATTATTGAACCTATCATCCACCTGTGGGGGAGGTGACTAGGAGGAAAGGAAATATTTCTGCACACGAGTTATTAAAACTGGAATTCACTGCTGGAGGATGTAGTGAAGGTTATGGGCTTACGCAGATCTAAAAGGAGATCAGACAGATTCATGAAGAGTCTGCCAGTGGCTACTAGATATGGTGACTGAGGAGAACCTCCACATTCAGAGGCACTAATCCTCTGAATTCCAGAGCCAGGAGGCAACATCAGGGGAAGTCCTTGGCCTCTATGCTCTGTTGCGGGCCCTCCAGAGGAACTGGCCGGCCACTGTGAGAGACAGGAGGCTGGACCAGATGGACCCCTGGTCTGATCCAGCAGGGCTCTTCTGCTGTGAGGCCAGATGTTGGACCAGATGGACCACTGGGCTGTTAGACCAGGGGTAGTCAACCTGTGGTCCTCCAGATGTCCATGGACTACAATTCCCATGAGCCCCTGCCAGCGAACGCTGGCAGGGGCTCATGGGAATTGTAATCCATGGACATCTGGAGGACCACAGGTTGACTACCCCTGTGCTAGACCAACTAGGCTCTAAGCGCCATGCTGGCTGTTCCTCCCATTCCAGCACCAAAGGACTGCTTCTTTTCAAAAGCAGATCTTCTTTGCTGAAGTTGGGGAGGGGGAGGAAAACACGCCTCACGCATTGTCTAAGTAAGTTAACGATGTGGAAATGGAGGCGACGCATCCGTCAGCGCTGCCTAAACGAGAGCAAACACCAAGGGACGGGACGGGCGCATAAATCAGCACCAGAACGCAGGGAAAGAAAAATAACGACCTTTTTATGGATGCCATTAAAAAGGGAACCCCATCCTGGCCGATAAATACTGATGCTCCGCTATCTTGCCGCCGTGTTATTCGGCACAAGCCAACGCCTAATCTCTAAACTGCATGGAAATATCTCAAGGACAGTTTGGCGGGGCTCGGTGTTTTTTAAAACAAAAAAAGAAAGCAAGCCTCGTGTGAGGAACATTTAACTCCCAACATCTGATTTGAGTTTCATCAGCTCAAGAACTCTTGACATGTCCTCCTTTGTCTATACGTTTTGACCTCAGCCCACCTCCCAGGAGCCCAGGAGAAAAACGTGGTCCCCCCTCCCCCAAACACGCATGCGCACACACTGTTTTGTCAGCCCACAGAGCGGTTCCAGATCTGTATGTATTTATCTGAATTCTGAGCAGGAGGATGCCTGTTGCATTTGCAGGGAGAACCCAACAAAACCCAACAGCCGTTATGCTCTTACGGGGGTCAAATAAGCCATCCAAATAAAATGCACCTCTGACTCTGGAAACGGGATGGGTGTCCATTTCCCCACCTGGCCAGGGAAACGTGCCAAGCAAACAAGACCAAGCCCTGTGTTTCTCCACATCCTTGGCCAGCCGTGGGAGAAGGGAAGTTGGTGGCACGTTGACCTCACACTATCGGCTTCCCAACATGGGAGTTGCAGCTACAGGAAGGGGGACGATACCCACTGCAAGCTGTGGAGCGACGTGGCCGCCCCCATCTCCTTCAATTGCCGTCCTCCTCGCCTACCACCCTTGATCAGCCTCAGCAGAGAATGCTCTGTGCCTACAGCCCCACGTTCTCCTGCACCCCTCTGTCCTCCGAAGGGCTCTTGGCATACCAAGGTGACGCCTGTCGCTCCAGGGAGATGAAGAAGATTTGCAGCGTTCCAGCTCAGCACCAAGAAAGAGCATGCTTAATTGGGGAGTGTCGGCGGGGCGGACGCCGATTGCATAAATCGCTGCCAACTAAAATTTTGTTCGTGACCCAGGCCGTCCTCAGGAACAGAGGTGGAAACTCCAGAACAGTCAGTCAAAAGGCAAGACTTTGGAAGTGGAATAAAACTCTTGTCTGCTCAGGTCTGAATGCCTGCGGAAGGATAAGGACGCCGGGTCAACCGACTGGCTCCGTACGGGTTTTCCTTTAAAAGGCAAGGAATGAAACCCCGTAACTGAACCATCTTCCCAGACTTCTGGGATTAAGGGAGAGCTGTCTGGGGTGGCTCTCTGTGAATCATGCAACGTCTCCTTTTCTGAACCTAAGTTCCCCTTAGCCAGGCACCAACCTTGACGGACTTTGGGTCTGAGTCAGCGTAAGAAGAGCTGTTTTGTGTACCCTGCTTTTCACTACTCCAAGGAGCCCCAAACTGGCTGAAAAACACCTTTCCCTTCCCCTCCCCGCAACAGGCACCCTGCGAGGTAGGTGAGGCTGAGAGAGCTCCAAGAGAACTGCTCAGTGGGAACAGATCTAACAGGCTGTCCAGGCCATCCAGGACATCAACTTAGCTTCCACACGCAGCCTGCCAAATGGCCGCTTCTTCAGGGGAGAGATGGAGAAGACTGCCTTTTTGGTTCTGAAAACTAGCCAGGGAGGCCAGGAAGGGTGAGGTCAGCAGGCCTCTTCCTCCCTCCCCTCCTCGCCCATTCAGACTGGCAGCTGCTCTTCAGGGTCTCAGGCAGAGGTCTTCCACCTCACCTGCAGTCCCTGGATCGAGCGCGGACCTTCTGCAGGCCAAGCAGAGGGTCTTCCACTGGGGCATAACCCCTTTTTGGCGGTGCTTGTTACTCGACTGAACTCAGAAAGCGGCTTCCTCCTGAGTCAGACCTTTGGTCTATCAAGGCCAGTATTACTTACGCAGACTGGCAGCTGCAATCCAGGGTCTTTTCACATCGCCTACTGCTTGATCCCTCAAAGTGGAGATACCAGGTGGGGGGATTTGAACTTGGGACCTTTCTAAGGCCCGGAAGATGTTCTGCCACTGCCTCAGTCCCTCCGCATTCAGCCTCGCAGGTGGGGAAAGACCTTGAGGAGTGAGTTGCCCTGATGGTGGCCAGGAGTTCTGCCGGTTCAGGTATGACAAGGAGACATCTCTGGCTCTCCAGCTGTCGTCTGAAATCCAAACAGGCGTGTCGCCAAACAAAGTGCGTTTGCACCCTCCTTGCCGGAACGCCTTCATGTGACCGCCTCTGGCGACTCCCAGGCAGGGGGGTTGGTCACCCAGAGGCGTCCTTGTTTGCGTTGGCTCGGCCTGCAGGAGCAACGTCCTGCTTTGGAGGCTGAGTAACCCGAAAGGGACGCCAAGGCAAAGAGAGCCTTCTGCAAACGCTCCTCTTTCGAGAACAGCCAAGACGACCCGGACGGGACAAAGACAGCTCCGGCTGCAGAGCCGCAAAGCCAGCGACACGGATGCTGGAGATTGGAGCAGTGCAAGAGGTGTTAAGGGGCCCTGATTGAAAGAGCCACAGGGGATTGAAAGAGCCACAGGTGTCATGAGCCGCACTGAGCTGGTGCCAGAATCCAACTCTAAACCTCCGGGGGGTTGACAGGTGCCCTGGTTCGAGCGGGAGTCCCCTGCTTTTCGACGCACCATAATCATTAGGGTTTCCTTGTCAGCTTGCAAGAAAAGTCACTGGTGAAATGGGGGAAATCCTCTGGCCACAGTTCAACGTGAGGGCAGACAGCATTCATAGCTATGGTTAATGCAAACCAGGGTTTGGCCAATCCATTGCAAAGCACACCCTAGTTTGTGGGCCCTGCTCAACTGTGGTTTAAGTACCCAGATATTAAAACTTAAGTCAGCCTTAAAAAAACAAACAAACCACAGTTAAGCTTTGGGCCTTAAGCTGCTGTCAGCAACTCGGGTGATCTCAGAAATGCCGTTTCTACCTTTGCCGCAGACCATTTTATCACCTTCGTATCTTGTAAAGCAGGGGTAGTCAAACTGCGGCCCTCCAGATGTCCACGGACTTCAATTCCCAGGAGCCCCTGCCAGCGAATGCTGGCAGGGGCTTCTGGGAATTGAAGTCCGTGGACATCTGGAGGGCCGCAGTTTGACTACTGCTGTTGTAAAGGAAGGGGAGACCATTACGCCCACCACAAAACGTGCCCCGCAGACTCACTAATTTTCTTTCGTCCCTCTGTTTGCTCAGATGGCTGCCCGTCCCTCATGAGGGACCTGAACCCTTGCAGGGGGGACTGAGTTCCTAGCAACCCCCCCTGGAATCACGGGGGACGCAAGAGTCCTCCCTCCATCAAAGCTTTAGGGCTCCAGAGTATTCCCCTGACTTTGAATCCTGACAGGCCTTTGCATGAAATAAAAGGATGCAGAGAGCAAAGAGAGAGAGACAGAGACAGAGACAGAGAGAGCAAGGGGAGGAGGGAGGGACAAAAATCTAAAACGAGGAAAACACTTCATTTATTGAGCAATTTCGAAGCGCTTTAGCGACTGAAGGCATGATGCTTTTTTTTTAATAAAAGGAATGTCACCACGCGAAGCTGCTTCCTTGGGGGGGGGGGGGGGGAGACGCACCGAGACACCTAACGAAAACATCAGCCCTTGTGTGCAAACTTCAAAGCGCTGAAGAGGAAGGATTACCAAGGAGGCCTTGGGAGATTGCGATCTTCCCCTTGCAGGGGGAGGGCGAGTTCCACCCTGTCGGGTTTTTGGCACCGAGAGCGCAGGGACCTGTTTGTACCCAATTAAACATCCTTTTGCCAAGGACAGCACAGAGACGGCGGCTCCAAGGTGACCAGACTGCGCATCGAAACCGGGCTTGGGAAGAGAGATCAAAGGGAGGCCGAGGGGAAGGCAGGTAAGGTCACCTCAGGGTGTGGCTAGCGGGTGGGGAATCCACAACCACAGGTGCACACGGTGGTGT
The DNA here is from genome assembly GCF_049243985.1 of Paroedura picta. Lineage (NCBI taxonomy): Eukaryota > Metazoa > Chordata > Lepidosauria > Squamata > Gekkonidae > Paroedura > Paroedura picta. The sequence continues at coordinate 3,185,485 of NC_135383.1, read as the reverse complement.
GTGAGACCCCAGCCTTTGTTTCCAGGATTGAGGATGACGAAACCACAGCACAAGGTGCCCTCTGGGGACGAGGTCAGGAAGGCTCCCACCCGGAGCAAATTGTGCTCCAGGAAAGCCTGTCACAGCCAGAACCGGACGTGAAGGACACCCGAGGAGCCCTTGTTGATCAGAGCAGTGGTCCCCCTAGGTGGGCATTCTGTCTCACGCAGTGGCAACCAGGTCCTCTGGGTGCCGAACAAACCGGGCACAGAGGCCAAGGCCCACCCCTTTGCTTGCCTCTGGGCACTGGGATTCAGAGCCTGACTGCCTCTGAACATGGAGGTTCCCTTGATTACCACGGCGATAGCCACGTAACAGAGAGAGAGAACCCAGGATTAGGATGCACAGAGGAATTACAGACTCCACTCTCCGCACCAGGTCTGCTCTAAGCCCATTCCCGGTGGGGGGGGGGAGGGATAGGGGAAGACCCGAGTTCAAATCAATCTGAATTCAGCAGGATGCACAACGGAAAAAAAACAAGGAAGTGCAGAATCGGCCCTGCATGGTCCAGGCTAGCTTGATCTCGCCAGATCTTAGAAACTGAGCAGGATTAGATTCTGGTTAGTAACTGGATTCGAGACCACGTAGGAAGGCCCGGGTTGCTGCAAGAGGAAAGCAATGGCAGGCCTCCTCTGAATGTCTCTTGCCTTGAAGACCATATGTGGTTGCTGGACGTTGGCTACAACTTGGTGACACTTCACATTCACACACACGCACACACACACACACGGAATGCAGAATGCACTGTAGTAAACGTGAGTTTAATTGCGTCCGTGGTGTAGACCTGGCATTGCTTCATTCCATGCCAAATTCAGCCCATTCTTTGCCCTTCTGTCTCAGTACACGAACCGCCCCCTCAACCGCGCTTCCAAAGAACAATGCAATCCCTCGGCCATTTTGAGTGCCCAACGAAATGCGGAAAAAAAAGAATGGGAGCGAGAAATGAAAGCCACAAGACGCACACGTCAAAACAAGCCATGTCTCCGAAAGCATCCGATCAGACAACGTTCACGTGCCGTCATATAAGCATCTTGGCCTACCCTACAAAGAGCGGGGCCAAGAACAGTACCTGCAAGAGGTCTCACGGAAAGAGATGTTCAGATCCCAGTGCGCATGGATCCTGTTGAGAAAGAAGGGAACGAGAGAGAGAAAGTTTGAGTCACAGGCACCGGACACTAGGAACCATCCGCTACACCTGAGAAACGTGGAAATGGCTCCCTCGTCTCACAACCTCAGCCGAGAGAAGCTGGAGGCACCTCCTCCCCTTTTGCAGCACTTGCCGTGGAAGGGAAGTTAAAGCAAACCATGGTTCCCTGAAACCAGGGCTCACCAGCAAGCTTCCAACCCTGGTTCCAAGCAAACTGTAACAATGCACCGCAGTTAGGGATGAAAAGGAGAGTGGACTTGAACAAGAAGGAAAGAAACTTTTTACATCCAATCTCTGAACGGTCTGTGATCAAACAGAAACTCAACAAACACGCATTTCCAGTTTGAGTTTTCATGAGTCGGAGCACACTTCCTCAGATAGCATGGAGAGAAAGAAAGTCATCGGCCGCCTCATTTGACTGCAATCCATCGCAGCAGGTTTTCCGAGCCCCTCCCTTCTCTTAAAATCTCCCAACAAGGCTATATCCAAAGCAGACTGGGTCGCCTCAGGGACCAGACGCCTCAGTGCTGTAGCCTCATCTGCCTCCCTTTTTAGAAGACTTTTTAGAGAAAATTCAGACAGGTTTTTGAGAGTGTTGCCCAGGAATTTTAATCTACTCTGGATTAGAATAATCCCTGTACATTTTATCTATCTATGCAGTTTATATTCTTCACTTCCTCCTTAGAATTCAGGTAGACATACATTGTGCTCCACTTTATCCTCACAACAACCCTAGGAGGTAGGCTAGGCTCAAAGAGTATGAGGACAGCCTAAGGTCACCCAGTTGGTCATTAAATCTTTGATTAGGCTGCTTTCTGCTATAAAAGTGGTATTGAAACAGCTAAGCAGGCCAGTCAATCTGCCACTTAAAGCGGGTGATCCAGCCAGCACCTGTCTCTTCCTTTGCCCGCGGTCCTGCTTGCGGGGAGGAGATGGCGCCTTAGGAGCAAGCCTCTGTGGGAAGCCCACCATGCAGGAAGGGCGCCCGACCACTGACTTGCCTCATGCTGTTTCCCCTCTGCTCGCAAACACGTACTCTCCGCCTTCCAGCGGTAAATAAATCATTAGCCCTTTCTTCCCCTCTGAAATTAATTCTGCATGTTCCGCTTGCGAGCTGGAGAGACAGGATTCCAGATGAGAGACAGCCTAAATTTAGACACTGACAGGCAGCGCATGAGATTCGTCCCACCGCCGCCGGCTCCAGGTACCAAGCGGCACCGTCTCCGGTCACCTTTGCAAGACTGACCTTTTGTGGGCGAGTCTCCACGGGCTGCCTGGAGCAAACCAATCCGGTTTGTGTCAAGAGCAAGCCAGGCCGTTCCAGCGCTGCTGGTTCTCATGCCTCACTGGCTCCCCACGTCAGGCCTTGGCCTGGAGTCACCAAACGAGCTTCAAGGGCAGAGGCAGGATCTGAACTCGGGTCTGCTGCCCGCAAACCTGATTTCCTGCTACAAAAGTCCCTTGGGAAATGTGCAGGTGCCCGTTCAGCACTACGTCCTCGAAATCTGAGCCTGTGCCAGACCGTCACGCATGAAAGATGCCAAATCTGCCACCTTCGTGTCATTTGGTTCGGTGCTCAGGGGATGCTTCAAGGGGGCAGGAAGGAGAGCAGGGAAAGGACAGGACAGGACAGGACAGGGAAGCACAGGGAATCAACTCCAAAGAGCTGCACGCATGAGGGGTTATCTTTGCAGAGACAAGGACATGCCGTGGCCAATCAGGGCCAGGGATTGCCTCTGGGTCCAGTGACTCCAGGCCGATTCCAAAAACATCTCGAGTTTGAATCCACCTGCGGCCGATGACTTGTGGCAATGAGATATTTAACTATTTATGGATGTGCAACCTCTGTTCCCAGAAAAGCACAATTTCCCCATCTCCCCCTGACCTACACCATCCAAGTCACTAACTCACATGCATGTTGCTGGTCCAGTGAAAAAACAAACAGACTCCCACGAGGGGATTAGACCCATTCAAAAGAGAGGTCACTCAGTCGCTAGGAACCACAGTGGGCAAATGGAACCTCCATGTTCAAAGGCATACCTCTGCGTAACTGTTTTCTGAGAGCCAACTCCCTATGCCCTTCGCAGAGCTCCCCGCTCTGCCAGTTCCAATAGGCTGGTGGTCCCTGGCCTGCGGGAAGCTCACCTGGCCTCGACCAGGGCCAGGGCCTTTTCAGTCCTGGCCCCTACTGGACGGAGCTCTTCCGCCAGGTGTTTGGTTGAGGCTGGTTTGGGGGCAAGATCTGGAGCCCCTCTTCTAAAATGTTCTGCCTTACGTCTTTGGCTGGAAACAATGATGGATGGGGGGCGGGGGGGGATTTGATGTCTATTTTATTACTGTTTATTATGTTTTAAATATTGTATTGTTTTTATGTTGAATGAATGAATGAATGAATGAATGAATGAATGAATGAATGAATGAATGAACGTTGTTCACAAGGCGACCATCAGGAGACCACTGCAACTGGGCAAAGCTTTCCAGGACTCCCGTAATGAGCCATTTCCCCAGTAAGGTTTTATGAGGCTCGGCCCCCAAGGCTGCCAGCCTTCCATCCGAGCATCTTCCGCATCGGGAGGGGAAATCCAATGTTGTCCGGGGGAGCTGGGGGAGGGGGGGGGAGAAGCGCATTTTCCTACCTTGGCAACCGCAGCTATCTGCCGAGCTGGATAATTAAACACCCATATTTAAACAAATGAATAGGTAAGAAATGAAATTAAATCCCAATTATCTTCTATCTCTCCCCCCCCACACACCACCCACCCGCCCTTTTTCTTTCCCGAGCAGCTTAACCAAGCGCTCGCCTTGCGTTTCCCTAGTTTCTATGGTGTTATCTCCAATGAGATTTCTGGGGCTAATGCCCGTTTCGCTTTAACGGGTTATTCACTCAATTGAAATCAAATTACTAATAATTTGCAAGCTATCAAGCGGCATGTGCGGCGTCCTAGGGCAGGTGGGATGGAGGGGCTTGGGGGAGGGGGACTCCTTATAAATTACCAGTAATTAAAAAGAAAGGGAGCGTGCAACAAGCAAACAGCCACTGCTGCAGATTCTCTTTCTGCTAGAGCTGACCCCCCCCCACACACACACACACTCCCTTCCTGGGAGGGGCAGTCCACTAGAAAGAGTCTGAGAGAGCCAGTTTGGTGTGGTAGTTAAAGAGCAGTGGGCTCTACTCTGGAGAACTGGGTTCCATACAGCCCGCTGGGTCATCTTGGGCCAGTCCCTGTTCTCTCAGAGCTCTCTCAGCCCCACCTGCTTCACAGGGTGTCTGCTGTAGGGAAAAGGAGGGGAAGGCGACCGTAAGCTCTTTTGAGACTCTGCATAATAATGAAAATGTTTACCAGAAACAGGGGCCTTAGAGAAACAAGAAGCCAAGTTTATCTGGTCCCTATTCGTTTGGATTCCATTCAATGGGAAAAACATAGTAAAGGAAATAAAAATGTCAAGATCAAAGATGAATGGACAGATGCGCTCCCAATGATGGAAACGTGTCACCAGGGTCCACCCAAGCACAGAGGAGTCCTCACAAGTGACCGGCAGTGCAGAATTTGGCTCATAAACCTGAAAAAAATTGTCTTTTTTTTTTTTTGCAATATTATTCTTGGGAAATGTATTTATTGCACTCAGGATAACACTCCTATGATTGGGAAATACTCTGCTCTATATTAACCCAACCACCCATTACTGGAATCTTCAGGTCTGAATCCCTAGAATCATAGAGTGGGAAGGGACCTCCTGGGTCATCTAGTCCAACCCCCTGCACTATGCAGGACACTCACAATCCTATCGCTCATCCAGTGTCACCTGCCACCCCCTTGAGCCTTCACAGAATCAGCCTCTCCATCAGATGGCTACCCAGCCTCTGTTTAGAAATCTCCAAAGATGGAGAACCCCCACCACCTCCCGAGGAAGCCTGTTTCACTGAGAAACCACTCTGACTGTCAGGAACTTCTTCTCCCTGCTTTCTGTCCAGTGAGCCACACTGGGTTCTCTTGCCAATGGAGGGGGGAAATCCCACAGGCTAGCCCCATCCACCCAGGCTGCCAGAGGGTTCCAGCGACCACAACTGCCAACTCTTTCACTTAGAAAATCCCCGGGGATTCATGTGCGCCGTCTGAAAAGGGCAAGGACTGAGGAAGGGCGCTGTGCCGCCCAAAAGCTTATATACCTTGAATAAAACACTTCAAGGTGTTGCTGGACTCAGACTCAGCTCTGCTGCTTCAGACCGACACGGCGACCCACTGCAATCGGACTCAGAAGGGCGTCGTTTGAAGCAGGAGTGCAGCAGGGATGTGGCCACACAGAGTCTGTCTTCTGGGGCGGCTCTTTCCGCCAGGGGAATCCCTCTCTGCTCATCTGGAGGTCAGCCGTCATTCCAGGAGAACTCCAGGCCCCATCTGGAGGCTGGCAACCCTACCGGCTGCAACGAGAACAAGCATCTCATGCTCTAAATCACGGCGGTGCCTTGCTAGGAAAGGAGCTGCTGAAGAGAAGGGTCTTCAGGTTTTCGCACTGCGTCCAAAGACCATTTGGCCAGTGGCAGGAGTGGAAGAAAATGCGCATACGGACGGTGGGGGATAGCGCCTCTCCAGAAGCACTTTTGACTCTCTCAGCATCCCCTTAGCTCCACCCTTCAGCTTTCGCCCCTGCAGTGAGCCATGGGGCCTTTCCTGGTTCAGGGCTGTGTCTTTCCACCCCAGGCTACGCTTGGGCACTTTTGCACAGCCCCTTCCCCTCCCTCTTCTCCGCTCCCAGGCAGGAGGGGTCTCTCTCTTCCTCCCCCCCCCCTCGCAGTTCCGCAGCACAATAAAGTAGCCATTTCCTCTCAACTATCAAATCTAAGTCCTCATTAGCCCGGCTGCCGCTTCCTGGCACTCTGGATCAAATCCAGGGCTCGTTTCCCAGACGGATCTTAAATGTATTTTATTTATTCGGGTGACAGTCATGATTATGAAGTGGCGGCAGGAGCAGGCAGCTGTGCTGGGGGAGGAAGTCAGCGGGGGGCGGGGGCGGGGGCGGGGGCGGGGGGAGTCACGCAGAGCCGAGCTGGCACTGTGCGCGGAGCAACGCTGGTTCAGAGCGCATTGCCCCGGGAAACTGCCGGGCAGGCCTGATCCGGCCTCCAGAGCCCACCTAGAACGCGCAGGCCGCTACTCTCCTGGTGTCCCCCCTCTTGCATCCTTCCCATTGCACGCACATGAGCGTTACGCACCCCAGCGCAGAAAGTCGGTCCCGAGGTTGTTTTTGTCTGCTCCAGGGGTAGTCAAACTGCGGCCCTCCAGATGTCCATGGACTACAATTCCCATGAGCCCCTGCCAGCCACAGTTTGACTACCCCTGGCGTAGGTGCCAGGAGGGAGTCGTCTTGGGGGAGGGGGAGGCTGTCAGGGGCTTGAACTCCAATCAATTAGGGAGTCAAAGAGCAGGCGGCCGCCAAGAGGCGTCAGAAATGGCTTTCCACTTAAGGGCTCGGGGACGCGTCTGACAGTCTGACAGCGCCGGGCCATTAAAGCCTTCAGCGGAGGCCGGCAATTTTGCTATTAGAAGATGGAAGCCTGCTAAGAGCGGCTGGAGGCGAAAGGGAAAGGAGATGGGGCTGGGGGGCTGGGGGGTGGAGACAGAAGACGCCAGGAGTCACCTTCCTCTTCCTCTCCCGGGTTCTTCCTCCCACTGAACCCCAGGGACGCTGGGAACATCAGTCAAAACAGGCTGGCGGAACGAGGGGAATTCTAAAAGGTATCTTTGACCCTCCCTTGACCCCATCCATCAATCTTTCCTCCTTGCCCCAGCCTCTTCCTCCGACTACCGCAGGCTGAGGAAGTTCTCTGTCGCCCTGTGGACAGTGGCCGACACCCCACAACACATAGAAGCAGACTGCAAGGGTACAGGTTTCTCCAGCAGCCTGGGAAAGGCAGCCTCCCTGCAACCCTTGGCCTCCTGCCTCTCCCGGCCCACCCCGTCCCAGGCACCAGGAGACCTAGGCTTGCCCACTTCGGCACTCACCCTGCACCTCCACTTCCTCTCTCTTTGCTCCACTTCCGATCTGCCAGTCCTGCTTCCTATCGAAGCTCACCAGCCTCACAGCAACCCTGCCTCTGCCCTGCCCTCCTTTCCTGGTCTGGCCACAGCCCTTCCTCCGAGCCCCCGAGCCCCCAGCACTCCTCTGACATTTCAATTATCTCGCACAAGCTGCAGTGTTTGTCAACATTCTTTTACTGACAGTTTCCATAAAGGTAAGAGGGGAAAGGCCACAGACCCCTCCGGAGCTCCCGCAGACCCCTGGTTGGGAATCCCTGCCTTATGGGGTAATTATAAGTCAGTCGCAAGTTGGCAGGACTTTCTATCCATGAACAGCAAGGGGAAGGGGCTGAACTTTCCAGCTAATTAGCCCATGCCATTACTCAGATGCAATTATTCAGAGTTCTCAGCTTGGATCTCAGTGAAATGTTTGGCTATTCTCCCTCCTTCCAGCACTGCAAGGGTACTAAAATATGCTCAGCCCGGGGGCCCTCTGCACAGTTCCCTAGCATGCCTCTGCACAGGTGGTGAAGGAGAACGTGCATTTCTCAGCCTTGCCCTTCCAGTCAATAAATAGCTGCAAGGGCCCATGGCCACAGGCACGGATAGATCACGTTATAGATGTGTTTTGGTTGGTTGGTTGGGGGGGGCTGCTTCTCCCCCCCCCCGCTCCCAAGATCTCTGCTGCCGTAACCCAGCAAAGGATCAGGAAAATGGCTCATCTGCTCATAAGCATAAGCAACACAGATATAAAAGCACAAGAAAAGCAATTACACGCTTCTGCTCTCTGCTCCTTGGTTTTTATAGGGCTGGTCTCAGGATCTGAGGAGCTCAGAGTATTAGCGAGCGCGGGACAAAGACAGCTAAGAATAGCTGCGAAGAGACAAGCTTGGGCGGGTTGGAGGGCAAACATGACAGACATGCCCATTGCCTGGCAGGGGCACGATCTAAATATGTAGCGCCAGCCAGCATGGTGTAGGAAAGGGAGCGCACAACAAGGGCTGGGGAAACTCTGGCTCAAATTGCCACTCTGCCATACTGCTAATCGATAATGAGCCTAGCCTACCTCGCAGGGGCATTGTGAGGATAAAAATGGGGTGCTTTTTCAACCTCTTGGGAGAAAAGGCAGGGTCAAAATACAATGGGCAGAGAGATGGAATCCAGACTGCCAGCAGACTGAACTATTTGAGAGACTTTCCACCATCAAAAAGGACCTTTCACCTTCCTTTCAAGATTTGTACTGGCTGTCAACATTCTATTGCTGACTATTCAGCTGCACTTCCCCTCCCCGCAGGTAGTTTGAATATTTATGACTATTAAATGATGTCACAACAGTCATGATGGGTCCAAGACTTCATTGAATCTACCGTTCCCTAAACAGCACAAAGAGTGAAGTTATGGTGGAACTATGTTATTGATTAAGCCATGTTTTTGATAGGTGTGGATTTTGTATTCGGTCATTTTCAGCTATCGGTCCAGTTGATACCTCGTTACTAAAGTGAAGACGCTTTTAACATACTGGGATTTAATGGGGCTCAATCCAGATTAAACTTCCCGCTAACAGAAAGGGTGGAGTAATTTCCTCTACTCTTCTCCTGATTTGCCTCTCATGAGGGTTCCTGTTCCCCAGAAGAAGCATTTCATGAAGATCAGAAGAGTATAGTGAGCCGAAATCAGAAGAGTATGGGAGGCCGAAATATTTTGTTCCACTACATAACCCCGACGCTAACAGGACGGATTCATAATATCACACACGTGCGCACACCTTAATTCAGAGAAACGAAAAATTCTAGCTTTGCCCTGTTCACAAGTATTGAGAAGTCGAAAATCGAAATCAAAATGGCACAAATACATTAAATTCTTGTTTCTTTTCAAATGGATATATTTCTAATTTTCAACTTATCGAGATCCAATAATTTCCAGCAACCAAAACGGGTTCCGGGAATTCTTATCCCGCTTTCTATGTCTCTTCTTCAGGGACTGCCAGACAATATCTTCGTGAGTATTACATGACATCACAGCAGCTCAGCCAATGATATGCAGCCCTCCTTTCAGGCTCAAACGGCTTCCCATCATACTACGATCTACACCGGGGGTAGTCAAACTGCGGCCCTCCAGAGGTCCATGGACTACAATTCCCATGAGCCCCTGCCAGCATTCGCTGGCAGGGGCTCATGGGAATTGTAGTCCATGGACCTCTGGAGGGCCGCAGTTTGACTACCCCTGATCTACACAGTTTTAATTCTTCAGGACGGGGTGGGAGGATTACCTTCTTTTCATGATACGAATATGCAAATCTTCCTCTTGCTTGACATCGGGGTGGTGACCGTTGACCTTGTCGCTCTCTTCGCTGTCGTCGCTGTGCGAAAAAATGGAGGGCTGCTCTTTCTTTGGGGTCCGGGTGGGGGGCAAGGGGATCGTCCTCTTCTCAGCCAAGCGCCCCCGGTTCTGCATGATGGGAGGGAGTCGGGACCCAAGCGAGAGGCGGAGGGCAAAAAAAGAAGGGAAGACCGATTAGGCAGCAGCCAAGAACTTGCTCACAGACTTTTACAACAGAAAACTTTCTTTTTACTTTTGTAGGGGGGGGGAGTCTGCTGGTGTTCCTGCAATACTTATGCTTCCTCTTGGGATATGGGCAGAAAGAAAACAAGGGGGGAAATGCACCTGCAGGCAGGAGTGGCAGCTGTGCAGGTAAAAAGGAGTACCCTCCCCATCCACCACTTTCTGCCCTGAACAAGGATCGTCTTCACCCAGATGTTTCTGCCTGGGAATTGAGAGCACTAGGAGAGACCCTTGCTGACCGTCACTCACTTGATGGGTGGAGGGAGCCTTTCCCTAAGGAAGGTGCCTCTGCCCCCCCCCCTTCAGTCTTTGGAAGGAAGCTGATGATGGACTCCATTCCATTGTTTACTAGCAGTTCAAAACTGTGATTTACAATGCTTTGCTTTGAGGTTTTTAATGTCTTTTATCTATGCTATAAGCCCCTTGAGCTCCACATGGGAGGAAAGGTGTCTAATAAACCTTCCCTGCTCAGTCTTTACATTTTGTACCTTCTTCAGCAGTCACAGAGTGCCAAACCCCTGCACATCTGACTCTGCATCGTCAGGCACGATCTAGCGCGCATAACTGAGCCAACTATAAAGGGCGTCCAGCAGAGGGCACTGGAGGACTTGTCTATTTAGCATAGGTAGGGTAGGAACTTCCTGATGGTTTTCAAATAATCTCTTCTAGCATCCTGATTGGCTCAACAGGAGACTTCCTGCTTTTTGAGCACATTTCCTCTCTGCTTGCCCCCACAACAGCAGTTGAACAACAAATGACTGCAGACAGTTAGGTCTCTCTCTCTCTCTCTTTCTTAACATAGCTGTTTCTCTTAGTGAATAAAAACTATTTTATTCTTTTAGCCGCCTGGTGCTCCACCCTCTCTGCATATTCAAACTTTGCAAACAGACAGGGCAAAGCTCCTGCTGCAGGGCTGAACCACGGCAAGTAGCTACACCTGTGCCTGATCCCTCCGGCCACCAACGGCCTAACGCCCACCTGGCCTTCCACCACCGGGTATTGCTGGGCACCTTTTCGGTTAAAAGTCGCCCCTTTATTGTATCAATCAGAGCTGGCGGCGAGCGAATTCCCAACAGGAGGCCACTGCGGTTCTTGCTGGAGTGTGGCTTCACAAGCTAAGGGGAACGGCTGCTTGCTCAGATCATAAAAGCCATCTAAGGGCCATTACGGTACCTAAGAGCAGTTACCCCCGTCTCAGTGGCCGCCCAGGGACTCATCAACTCTAACAAGAGAGCGAGAGAGGAACGGCGGCAGAGCTAAGAGGGGACCGACCCAGCTAGGAACTATCCAGGGCCCCCTGATCACAATAGCAGGGAGCGAACTCAGAAATCACCAAGCGTGGATTCGTTCTCCCTTGCCCTTTCTAACATACGGAGCCATACAGTCAGGGCGGTTTCCCTGCCCTTTCAGCACAAGCTAGTATTGTAGTGATGTGCAGCAACCAGAATCGGCAAGGGGAGGGCCATTCACCCTTCCTTTTCCAAGCAGTGTCCTATTTCAGCATTAAAATACGTCAACATCTCCATTGCCGAGGTGGAGTTTTTGTGCGTAACCCACTGCACCCATTGAGATTACTGGACCAAGTGGCTACTGGGAGGCGAGTGGGCAGGTAGCCAATGGCCAGCAGTTATTCCGGACTGACGCAACAAAACGCATGGGTGTGACTGAGTGCGTGCAATATTGTAGGGATGGGCGGTAATGTTTCCATTTTTGTGTCTTTAAAGGGCATCATTCACTGTCATTAAACCCGTCAGGGCCTCCATCTGCTTTCGTTTCTATTGTTCTACGAGAAACGCGTTTGGAAAAAACTCTTACAAAATTTGCTGTTTGCTATCATGCATAACAGTGGAACAGCCTTTGAATATGAATACTTAAGAAACAACTAGCCACTTCCACAGCTGTATAAAGTTAGACCTCACCAAGCTACTGATCCAACAACGGTAGAAAGCCACAGGGGATAAAATCCTAAACACAATTCTCTTCTGTTGTGAGATCTACTTGATTTTGATGACTGGAAAGCTTCCCTGTCAGTTTCATACCTCCTCATCTTCTGACTCCCCACCCCTCTGATCTTGATGATGAACTCTCTAACTCAGGGGTCCTAACAAGGTATCAGTGGGCACTATGGCACCCGCTGGCTGAAGCCCTTCTTGGTGCTTGCCAAGGGTCTTTAGACAGTAGGTGAGGCCAGGAAGGCTGCTGCCTGCAAGGCTTCTGATCAGCAACAGGAGATATGATTGGCTGCACAGATCCTTGAAAACGTTGATGAGGCAGCCAGCAACTGGCACTACAGCACAAACCACGTGACTGAAGGCAAGCTGCAGGAGCCATTTAGCACCTGGCTCTGCCTCTTATGGCAGCCATTTTGTGTCAGCCATTTTGTGTCTGCGCCCACCATATTGTATCAGAATTCCAAAGGTGCCCTCAGGCACCCCAAAAAGTTGAGAACCACTATTCTAACTAGACTGCTAGGCATTAACGATACAAACAAAATTTAACTGAGTTTTAATTCATACGGAAATGAATTAACCTCCCTGCAGACCTTTGTAGGACTATAACTTCTTTGGTCGAGCCCTTTGATGTCCCTCTCCTAAAATTCCAGACCAAGTCTGCCATGCACTTAATAACCGTTAATTTTTATTTACGTGTAAAAACCACCCCAATAGTTTTAGAAGAATGTTAGTGGAGTGTAATAAATATGCAATAGAGACCTGAAGCCAAAATGCGAAATCAATACGTGAAATTCAGCACCCGCCCCAAAACTTGAATGCACAGTGAACATTCTACTGCTGACACACCTCACATGATAATAATTTGGAAAGCTTTATGACATCACAACTCCCCAGCCAACCGCTGGGAAGACGGCAGATAAAAGGCAGTGGATAATTTTAAGGCGAATCTAAGAGGATAGGACCAAATATGCTCATGTTCACCCACCCACCCCTTCCAAAATGATCAAGGAGGGGCCTGGAGGGGGTGGGAAGGGGAGGGGCCCTGGGTGGGCACGTGCACGGCTATGCTTCCCAACCATATTCTGCACGATTGCGCCACTTCTGGGGTTCCTTGAAGCCTGAAGAATGTTTAGGGGGTCTCTCAAGGGCAAACAAGTTGAGAAAGCCTGGTCTATGGGCATAAAAGGGGTAGTCAAACTGCGGCCCTCCAGAGGTCCATGGACTACAATTCCCATGAGCCCCCCTGCCAGCAACTTGTAGTCCATGGTAGTCAAACTGCGGCCCTCCAGATGTCCATGGACTACAAATCCCATGAGCCCCTGCCGGCCGGCAGGGGCTCATGGGATTTGTAGTCCATGGACATCTGGAGGGCCACAGTTTGACTACCCCTGGTTTATACTCTCTGGCTAGTAAAAGGTTAGATCCTGATTTAGACCGGTTCTCTTCTTTGCAGGGACCAACACGGCAATGTGCTGCTCGAGGAGGATCCTGCCTGGGAAAACCATTAGTGAACCCCCACCCCAACCCCGGCCTGTGTGAAAAAATAAACCGTATTTTAAGAAAGCGTCATAACTCCATCCACTTCCAGCACAAACACGGGATCAGCTCAGAGGAAATCCCAGCAGATGTTTATAACCCTTGTAAATAGGGCTGTATCATTGTGTATTTAAACGCACACACACACACACACACACACACACACCGTCCTAGATCTTCTGGGCTGTGCGTATGTGTGGTTATTTTCAAGGAAACCTTGGCTCTGCAGCACATTTCTCAACTGGTGTGAAAAGAAAACAGGACTTCGGTTTCTTCCAAAGGAGAGGTGCTGCAGTTCGTTCCTTCTTGGCCGGCATTCCAGCCAGCTTTCCTTGGTCTCTGATGGGGAACCTCTGAGCCTAGGGGGAGAAATGCACTTTGCACGCGGTCGGAGGTGCTTGGTCCTGCATCCCTGCTGGTATTTACCACCAGCCAGAGCCTGGCATTTAAAAACGGCCCTTGATACGCCCTGCCTGAGGTCACCTCTCATGCAAATAGGAACCGGCTTCCTTCCTTCCTTCCTTTGCAGTAGATAGAGAGATAAATAGCTAACACATGAGACACGGAACAAGAGAGAGACGGAGGGAGAGCAGGAACCAAATGCACCAGTAATGGGAGGCAGCTGGGGCCTGTCCGTATCCTGCCAGCTTGAAGCCACCCAGCTTTACAGTTGCCAACCTCCAGGCGATGACTGGAGAACTCCAGCTTGTACAACTGATATCCACGTGAGAGAGATTCAGGGCACCTGGAGAAAAGGGTCACTTTGCCAGTGGGTCCCCCCCCCTTAAAAAGGCGCCCAATTAAAATGCCAGCCAGTAGCAACCTTCAGCATCCTCTTGCAGTACTCCATGGTCAGCCCTGGCTGCCTGCCACCTGCCCTTGGACCAAGCCCACATAGAGATTGCCTCCAAGACTGGCAGCTTGTTTGTTGCCCTGGGACTGGCCAGGCACCGGGCCTCCCCCCCAGGCCTGTTGAACCGAGCAGCTTCTCCTGTTGGGCACAAGCTCCAGGGTCACTCCTTGGAGGAAAGGCGGAAAGTACAATTATACCGTTGCACGTTAGGGGAAGTGTCTACAAATTGCAACCGTGGAAGTCATCAGCTAGGGAAGACGGTGACTCCTCCCAAACAGGGGGAAATCGTATCCCCCTCCCACCCATCCCCCTCCCCACCTGGTGGAAATCAACAGTTGATCCCCACCCCTGGAGCAGAGCTCCCCCGAAAACGCAGCTGACAAAGGGAAGGACGGCTCCGAACAGCCAGTTGGGGTCAGCCAAGACACCCGGCACGCCCTCCCAGCCCCAGCCTTCTGTCACTGCTCCGGGGAGCCCCCGCCGGCCCCTCCAACAAAGCCCAATGCCAAGTTATTCAGCAGCACAACAAAGAGCCGAGTGGGGGGGCCCTGCAGCTGCAGCCCGGGGTGGGCGGGCGGGGAGTAGGGCGCGGAAGGAGCAGGGCCTCGCAAAGATTCCCTCTTCTCCTCCCAGAGAAGGTCAAAGCGCCTCAACGCCCTGCCTGCGGGTGATGTCATCCGGCTGCCAGGAGAGCAGAGGAGAAGGGGCTGCTTCCACGCGGCTCCCCGGTGGGCGTTTAATGGATCCCAGCGATGCTCTAGGGCAGGGGCAGTCAAACTGCGGCCCTCCAGATGTCCTTGGACTACAATTCCCATGAGACCCTGCCAGCGAATGCAGCGAATGGACATCTGGAGGGCCGCAGTTTGACTACCCCTGCTCTAGGAGTAGCAAGGCAGGACTGTCAACATCAAGGCCCCGGAGAGAGAGGCTCCGGAGAGGCCAAAAGCTGGGCACTTGGCTTCGTGGTCTGACCAGCCCTGGGGGGGAATCAGGAGTTATGCGTTCCCCAGGGCTAGAACCCACATCTTGTCCCCACCCAAAACACACCCAGAACCTTCAAAGAGGAAACCGCCAAGTCCAGGCTGCGTTTCCATGCTCTTATTGACCCGGACGTTTGGTTGGGCTCCAAGAACACGGAATCCGCGTCTGGGGAAAGACAAGGAAAGGCCAAGGGAGGTTTTAATTAAGGAACTACGCAGGCTAGAAGGAGGCCAAGTCTTCCGCAGCGCTCTGCCCTTCCTCCCTAGTTCCTCCTGTCTGAACGGCAGCTGCGATTGCCGAAAGGGCCCCGCCAGGTTCCCCCCATAAGCCGCCGTCTCTCCCCCAGGCCTTCATTACGCCTCCCGGGCCGGCACCTCCACACCGCTGATTGTTTCGAGAGCAAATCCAGGGCCGCCGCCTCAGTTCCCCGACGCTTAACCAGCTCTGCTATTAAAACGGGGGCCGCTGATAAAACAACCTTCCGGGGCCTCGTCTCGGAGCCCGCGCTGCCGACGCTCGAGTAATGAGCAAATGAATAAAAGAACAGCCGGCTCCCGGCAGCTTTGCCCGCCGAACGCATTTTGCTCATCACCTGTCAGAAGCAGCCTCGTCCTTCGCCAGATTGCTAATGCGCCTCGCCCATCACGCTGGTGGTGATCTGCCTCGCGGTGGCTCTCGTGAAACCACAAGGGCAGGAAACTGGGCGGGCTGTCCCGTTAGGCGGCCAGGTCGTCCGCGGCCACTGCTGGGGGGTGGGGGTGCCAGATCCAGGTTGGGAAACACCTGGGGATTTGGGGATGGAGCCTGGGGAGAACTGGGACAAGTCCACCGAGTCCGCCCTCTGTAAAAGCGTCTGTTTCCTCCAGGGGAATTGTAGTCTGGAGAGGAGTGCTGGGGATCCCCCCGTCCCACCTGGAGGCTAGCATCCCTTTGCATGGTTGCAGGACCCAGAGAGGAGAAGGGGCACCCTCATTCTCAAAACAAAGAAACGCTGCTTCCGGGAGTCACAGAGGAGGGAGTAACCCCAGCCCTGCTTGTCCTTGCATCTGAGGTACGTCCCAGCCTGAAAGGGACCCCACAAGCAACAGGGCCTAAAGGGAGGGAACGGATGGGAAGGGCGAGAGGAGAAGAAAACAAAAGGAGAAGAGAGAGTGAGCAGGAAGATTGCATCCAACTCATGCCACAGGCTGAAGGCTCTGATTATGAGCCACTTAGCCCTCTCCCTTCCCCAGCCCTCAGGTCCATGAGTGTGTCTGTCTTAAGTACTGTCAAGTTAACTTCTGCCCTACGTTGGCCCCATGCTGGCCCTATGCATTCGTGTCCTCGGAAAAGTCCTCTTGCTAACGGCCTGGTTCAGGTCTTGCAGTTGGAAGGCCTCGGCCTCCTTTAGAGAGTCAACCCGTCTCCTCGTCTTCCTCTTTTCCTGCAGCCTTTCCTGGGATGTCTGTAATTCCGGCGAGTCTTGTCTTCTCATCGTGTGTCCAAAGAACGATCATCTCAGTTTAGTTCTTTGAGCTTTTAGGGAGGGTCCAGGCTTGAGCGGATCTAGAACCCACTGGCTTGTATTTCCGCCTCTTCACAGCAGCCCTGAAGCCCTTCCCCGGCACCACACCAGCTTCCTTCCTGCCACCTTTCTTCCACCACAGGCGCATGGCCCACAATGAGATGTGCCACTCTCCCAACTGAGGCAGAAATCTGTTGCCTTTATCGCCAGTCGGCTCTTTCAGCACTACCCCTACTAAAATATTTGCGAGGTATCGTTTCGGAGGCCGCTCTGTTCGCATTCTAAGGCGGCCCATTGATTGATTTGCCGAAATGGGAACCGGCCGCTGATTGACAGATCTGCAGCCAGCCCCAGAATTTAAATGTTCTCCGGGCTGAACCAAAGGCAGAAATGCGAGAGAGGCCTAGGGGGGAAGGAAAGGCACACAACCTGGAGAAGCAATTTGAGGCGAGCCGAAAAACCGGGTCAAGAAGTCAAGCATCTTCTCCCAGGGAGAGCTGCACGACTTGGGCAGAGAAAACAAACGAACCCTCCCACACGGCAGGGGGGAAGGGGGGCACGTTCAGCAGGAAGCACTAAAGCTGTCTCCCAGCTGTGATTCAGACACGATCATTGGCTCAGGTATGTCCTAACGCACACACATGTACACAAAAGTACCACAACTTATCTTACCACTGTAGACCAAAAGACACCCCCACACCTGGCTTCGGTCACTCTTCAGCTGGGCAGCAGCTTTGGGGGGCTAAATTCTGAATCAGTCCCTGGAGAAAATGGCTGCTTTAGAGGGGGGACTCGATGGCATTATACCCCACTTTAGAGGGGGGACTCGATGGCATTATACCCCACTTTAGAGGGGGGACTCGATGGCATTATACCACACTCCCCCCCTCCCACTCCCTCAAAATATCTTCGTATTTCCCAACCCGGAACAGACCCCCAGGCTCCCCTCTTCCAGTGTGAAGCACATGCAACCCTGGGCCACATCCACGTGGAACTGCGTTTCAACATAATGCTCTTTGGCACGCCTCCCTCCTTCATGCAGACAGACAAAGCCATTATGGCAAAACCAGCCTTTGGGCTTCCAGATCGTGCTCCGGAAAAAAGGGAGGCGGGAAGGTCCTGGCACTCCGTCGGCCTTCCCTTGGCGCAACCATGCTGTGTTTTCCTGCAGCCCAGGGGGTTCCCGTAAATCCCACGGCGGGGAAATTCCAGATAAAAGTTCTTATTTTGGCAGAACATCTCTTGGGAGGAATCCTGGCCTCTCGGGGGGAGGCAAAGCAAAACAATTCTTTCAGCTGGCCTAGCCAGGCATCCGTCTCCTTGGAAGAAAGACTCTGTGGACACCAGGGGATTCCGAACTCACTGAGAATCTTGAGGGACATGAGAGGTGAGTTCTGCCACAAATTGCAAAAGTTCTTGCCAGCTGCCGCTCTTACTCGCAACACCCAAACATCCTGTGTGTATATCTCAGACCGACCAGCTTCTGGGAGCAGACAGACCACATTCCTGGCAGCAGCCCAAGCTTTATCTGCCCAGAGAGAGCCAGCACGGCGCTTGGCCTTCGTCCCCTGAGTCCGGGGCAGCTCCCCACGGTCATTTCTGCATCTAACAGCAGCTCTTTCTTTTTAAAAATGACCCTTCCCGAGCAAGAACAGACCTGAGTTTGACGGCATGTATTAAGGGGCTACCTGAGCCTTGGCCTGATCCTTGAAGCCCGCTATTTCCCAGCACGAAACTGGTGGAAAGCTGAAACCACCCAGTTCCTGACCCTGGCGGTAGTTCCGGAGTCTTCACGCTCCACTCTTGCGTGCCCAGCTCCCCAGAGGACCGGCACAATTTGTCGAAATCTAGAAAGTTTCCTTAATAGCTTTGCCAAGGGAGCCCCTGAACAATTTTGCTCCATCAGACCGGGCCTCTGTCTAAATCACCCTTTAGATCTAGATGCTACTTCGGCTAAAAGTCCCTTCCTGCTTGGGGAAGCGCGGTGGAGGTTGAATGAATGAAATGCTGAGATTTGGGAGATAGTCTGCTTGTGTTTACTCGGGGTGTAAATAAATAAACATGAAGGCAGATTGTAAATTCTTGGCTGCTTCAGAATAGTTGGTCCCTGGCCATCTTGGACTAGGGTGAAATCCAGAAGGCGGAGGGGAGGGGAGGGGAGGGGAGGGGAGGAACTCCGACGAGAGTTACAACACCCACCCTTCAGAACTGGCCTCTGCAGCAATGCAGGAGGTGGGAGCAGACACCCTATCCTAACCACCTGCTAGCTTGGAGGGAGAGGAAGTGGAAAGGATCAAAGTGAGAAAAATATTCCCGATTCCACATGTGACCTTGGCCGAGTCCTGGCCCGTTATTTACGCCCAGATTCCACCATCTGTAGCCTGTAAGCGATTTTGTAAAACGTTTTCAGATCCAGGAGCAGCGCTGCTGATACGTTTATAGTACCCAGGAAACAGAAAGCCAGATTCTGCGCACAGAAGAGGTCTTTCAAGTTAAGCAGAGCTTCAATGTGTTTATGCACTTTGGGTTGATTTATGTTGCTGCCTCAGAGATTCAGGTTCTTCTGGGGTAGAACGCAGCAGTGAAAAAGTGGAGTGGAACCACACAAAGGCCAAGGGATCCAAGGCTGGGAAGAGGCCTAGGAACAGCAGCCCTTGGAGACCGGCTCCGCTCGACTCAGAATAGCAGTGTGAGACTGCTGAACATGCAAAACAGAAGCTGCCCCCCTTCGTGCCTTGCCGGGGGACTCCAGACTCTTGTTACACACACAGCGCTGGAGTGATGCGGGCCAGGGGGTGTGATCCAGCGGGACAGTGTAGTTAATTTATTTTTAAAACTCCCTCCCCCACTTACACAAGTTCAGGGCGGCTGACACCACCACAGATTGAAATCAAATCATCACGGAACAAGGTAGAAAAGTAAAACCACCATCAAACAATAGCAGAAGCCCAGAAGACGGAGTAAAACTGCAAGCAAGGACGGAAGACTTCCGTGAGTCTGCTGGGAGACCGAAGCGAAGGAGTGCCCCCCCCCCTCAAAGGCACACAACCTCACACAAAATGCATGCCCTTGTCGGAAGGGAAGCCACTGTGATATCATTCACTGAATGCCTGGGAAAGGGCCCGTAACCGAATGCTTGGGAAGGGGCCCATAACCCGTAAGCAATTCCCATGGAATGCTGCCTGAGATGGCATCGCCCTGCAATCCCAACACAGTCTTACAATATCTTGGCCAGCATTCAAGCTGTTGTTCTTTACGTTCCTGGGTCTGGATTCTGGCAGAATTTAGATCCAGCTAATGCCATGCTCCGTGCAAGAATTCTTAACTCCCAGCCGAAAGAGGGAGGGTTGGTTTCTCCTCCAAACGCCCACCTCGTCAGAAAGACTGTAGCTTCCTGTCATGCTGACCTCTTCAGGCCCCTTGTGCTTTCCTCAAAGCCTCACTCACGCACATGGGAGCTACACTTAGCTCCCAAAGCCCCACCCCCCGTTTTTGGAGAAGTGCAATTTTCATTTGCAGCTGGCTTGATGATTTCTCCACCACACTGGGGGTGGGGGGAAGGGTGTCTTTCCAGCAAATTGCATTACTTTGTTTGGTCAATTGGCCTACAAATTGATTTTCCTGTACAAATAATGAACATTTATGGTTATTTTCCCTATAGGCTCGCTTTATTTGCCACGTAACAAGGAGTGATTTTCCTGGATTTCTCGGAGACCCAAGCTTATGGCCACCAGTCATCATGACCCGGTGCTTGCCTGAAATTGGGGAGGGGAGGGGGCCTTCCTACAGAGGGGACTGTCTTCTTAGTCATGGGTCCCCTGACTGCATGGCTCTTTCTTAGAGCCTTGTTCTCCCCCACTGCTCCCCAACAATATTCAGCACAAAAGAGCAAAGTCTCAATTTTTTAGGGACAGGGCTGGGGGCACCCAGACTGGAATCTAGACCCACAAAATACTGGGGGACCTCCAGCCAGCACCTGGAAGTTGGCAGCTTGATGAGCAGAGAGCTGAGCTTGACTGACAGCAGTCAGAAGGGACTATCCTATGAATGATATCAAAGCTAGAAGAGCAGTCTCCTGACACAAATCTCTACGAAACCATTCATTCATTAATTCATTCATTCATTGCCTGCCTCTACCTAAAGGCTCAAAGCGGCTTACAATGTCTGGATAAAACCCCAATAAGCCCCCTTGAAACAGACGTAAAAAGCAAAATACATTCCAGTCAAAAATCCCATGGGGATAAAGATGCTGTGGCAAAAACACCTAGTAATACCAGACCTAATAATCTTCCCAAAAATGCATCCAGGAGGGGAAGGGTGATAAAGGCTGCAGCTGGCATTCGCTACCACCGTTCCTGCAGGAAGGGCCACGATCTTCCATGCCGCCCGGCCCCAGCCAAAGACCTGGCGGAAGAGCTCCTTAAAAGACTGCGGGTATTCATGGCAACCTTGGCCAATCTGGAGGCTCCACCCCGTCTGCCAACCACAAGGGCCGACGTTCTACCTCTCCGTTCCCCTCCGTACCTGAAGAGGGTGCTCAACACCCCCTGCACTCAAATCTCTTCTTAGGCTGAATCCCAGTCTTAGGTATGGCTGAGTTCCACAGGGCTTACTCCCCAGCAAGCAACCGAGCGCTGGACTGCGGCCTCACTCTGCACTTCTTTGCCACGGATACCTCTTGTTACCCATGAGAACAAAGTACAGGAGCTGCACCCACTAAGCACACAAACCCCTCCAGCTTACCTATGCTTTGGGGGAGGAGCCAAAGTGGCAGAGCACCTGCTTGGCATGCAGAAGGCCCCAGGTTCCAGCCCCGGCCTCTCCAGTCAAAAGGGCCAGGCGGTAGGAGATTTTAAAGACCCCGGCCCAAGAGAGTTGCTGCCAGTCCACGCGGATGAGACCGACCTTGCTAGACCAGGGCTCTGGTTCGGTAGACGGCAGCTTCGTGTGTGTGTGTGTGTTTTTATGAAAGCTTCGTGTTCAGTCTCCCCCGAGTGTGTGTGTGTGTGTGTGTGCTGCCCTTCCACACACGCAGCCCTGGATGGAGCTCCCCCCCCCCTCTCCCCAAGCCAAAGCCCACGGCCAACGTCCAGCTCAGCAGATCAATACCGAGCTGAATAAATAAAGGTCCTCCAGAGCATTCGCTTGAGCCGGTGCAGTGTCAGGCCCCTGACAGTATCGATCGCTTGCACAAACGCGCGGCACGCTGGCCCAAGGGCCTGGCGCACGGTGTGTGGGGCAAGGTTAGTGGAATGTCGGGAAGGGAACGGACACGCCGGCCCTCGTCTGCATGTGCGACGCTGCTGCGGGAGACAAAAGGAAGTTCTCGCCATCTTGCACCGCCCGGCTTTCATCCACCCGAAGCAATTATACTTCCCCTTTTTCCTGCCCGCGGCATCTGTACTTGCTGGGAGGGAGGAATGAGGGGCCCTGCAGGATTCCCTTGTAAGCGGGAAGGCTGGATCGGAAAGGAGCCCTGAGCTGGACAGCACGGGGGAGCCGATCTCACCAGATCCCGGGAGCCAAGCAGGGCTGGCCCTCGCAATTAGTTGGATGGGCGACCACCAAGGAGGTCCAGGGCTTCTCCAGAGAGGGAGGCAAGGGCAAAACCATCTCTGTTCCTCTCTTGCCTGAACCGGGATGGCCAAGGCTAGTGCCTTCTCCTCCCTTCTCCTCCTTCACATGCAGCCGGCTGGGTGACCTTGGGCCAGTCACAGTTCTCTTAAGAGCTGCTCTTGCAGAGCAGTTCTCTCAGAGCTCTCTCAGCCCAACCTACCTCACAGGATGTCTGTTGTGGGGAGAGGAAGGGGAAAATGTAAGCTGCTCTGGGGCATGAAAAGTGGGGTTTTGCATGCCAAGCAGATGATGAGCCGCCCCCCACCCCCCTGCAGGCAGGTAACTCGAATGTGCCTTTGCCGCTGAAGTGGCTGAACGACTCGGTGAAGACCCAAGGCAGGATCACCCACCCTTAATGGAAACTGATTGGAAAGAGTCAAGGTTGGAAGGTTTCCAGGCGAACAACCACCACGGGTGAGTTATGCTCACAGGAGCCTTTAATTGCTTAATTTGATTCTGAAGGCCCATTAGCATTTTTCTCAGGGGGGGGGCATCTGTGTCATCGAGGGGGGGGGTTGCTGCTCTTTGCAGAGCCTCCAGGTCAGCAAGACAGCTGGTTACGGGGAGGCTGTTCTCAGCCAATTCCTCCGCCACCCCGAATCTGCAGTGGGCATTCGCCCTGGCCTTCCCTTGGTGCTCCTCTCTAGCAGGTATTTTATGAACTTCCTTCCTCCTTATGAATTTATCACACGGAAGAACTACAGATCCGACAACAAATACCTGATGGGTTAAATGCGAGGCGAGTGCGTGTTTGACATGCTGGGAAAAGATCGATCCTTTTGTGTTTCTATAACTACGGCCTCACTGGGTCCCACGCCTTGCTTGGAAGGCAAAACCGGGGACTACTGAGAAAAGAAGCCGTGCTGGGGAGGGTACCCTTCTCTCCCGAGACTGGCCTGCTTGCCTTCCATGTCGGGGATGCGGGAAGGCCAGGGGAGAAAAGCTCAAACAAAGCAGTGGGCCTTGACCCCTGAACGTCCAGGGGAGATGTGCTGGACTTCCAGAATGTCCTTTGGCAACTGACAAGGGTAGTCAAACTGCGGCCCTCCAGATGTCCATGGACTACAATCCCCATGAGCCCCTGCCAGCGAGCATGAGGATCTATCTTCACTGTGGCCATCGTTGTGCAGCTAGCCGTGCCTCCTGCAGCAGCCAATCCGTGCCACGTCAGGATTCTACGGAGGCTCAGAAAGACTGAGGACCCTTGGTGTAAGTAATGGGGCACTTCCCCCACTTTTTCGCCCCTCTCCCAAGCGCCGTCTCCCTTGTGTACGTCAAGGAGCCACGGAACTGAGTCAACAACTATTAAGCTGAGCCGTTCTCTCCAGCTGTGCTGCTCTAAACACCAGGAGGGCAAGCAAGGATGTGGCCTCTCCCCGGAACATCCCGTCCTCCCAGAAGCACATGACAGCACCAAGAAGCCAGCACGAGAGGCGAGGCCGAGCACACCTGCGCTGAGAATTGCCACAAAGGGTCACGTCAACATCTTCCCCCCTCCTGAACGATTCCCCAGCTTGCATGACTGATGGCACATTCCCAAGGAGTCGAGTGGGAGAGGGAATGTTTGGGGCAGAAGCCAGGAGCTTTGGCGACCTTGAAAAAGTCCGGCAAAGGTAAGAGGCAAAGATCCTAAAAGAGCAAGACCATCTGCCCGGCCGCAGGGCTGCCTGTACCTCCCCCCTCCCCATAACCTTCATGCCTTCAGGTAGAAATTGCGGTGGGCGCAGTTCACAGCGCGCTCCCTGGCCGCAGCCACAGTGCCCCCTCCCCACAGACCGAGCAGAGGGCAAGAGTCTTGACACAGGCCTGCACTTGTTTAGCCCGGGGGAGGCCGCGCTCAGGGTCAGCGTCTGGTTGTCTGTCAAGCTCAGAATGCTTGGCCTTATTTATTTATTTGTTCGTTCCTAACCCAATTTCCCAGCTGGAACGGCGCGCGGCGGTGGGAGTAACTCGATTGAGCTGCCCCAGGCAAGGCGGCGCTCCCTCCTCGCCCGTCCCCGTAATCAATAAGGCCGCTTCCCCTTCGCCTCCGAGATGGTTGCGCCGTTCTGCGACAAGAGGCGCACGCCTTGGGAGCCAGAAATGCTCCAGAATACACCGTGCCTGTTTTTTTTTTTTTAAACAGGGCCTGTTTTTCAGATGAGCCTCCGAAGAACGTGCGGGGCAAACGAGGCAGCGGTTCCGGCGGGAGAGGAGCGCAGGATCGATCGGTAGGGGCCGCCGTTCTGGAGAACCTCCCCGCTGAGTGCCTGAGCAAGAAGCACCATTTGTCTTTCCTGGCCTTAATTAGCACGATTTTCTGATCAAGGCCCAACGATTCCCTGATCAAGGGCCTCATCGATTTTACCCTCTGGCCGGCCGGCATTCAGGCCGAGTCACGCGACGGCTCCCGATGGCCGACACGGGAGCCTGGCTGGCCCAGATCCGGATCCGTTCTCATGGCTACACGTGCGCAAGACCCTCTGCGGCGCATGTGCCCCCGAGGTCCCCAGTTCTCTCTCCTCCTCTGCCCTGCTTCCTGGATCAAAACCGACGGTCTCCCCGAAGCAGCACAGAGAGACTGAAAATCAATGCAGGTATCAATTACGAGTCTCCCACGAAAGGATCCGATGGAAGGTCAGCTGGGGGAGGCCTCGTCTTTCTCTGGCCGTGCTGATGGTGGCTGTAAGTGGCAGAGTCAGGCCCCCAGTCTAGCAAACTCAGTACTGCCTCCTCTGAGGGGAAGCAGAGATCCTTCGCATCAAAACACAAAGCTGCCTTCAGTCCATCAAGGCCAGAATTGCCTACTCAGACCGGCAGCAGCTTCCAGGGTCTCAGGCAGAGATCTTTCCCGTGGGCTACTGCCTGGTCCTTTTAAGTGGAGTTGCTGGGGATCGAACCTGGGACCACCTCCCTGCCAAGCAGGTGCTCTGTCACCCAAACGTGGCCCCCTTCCACCATGGCTTTCCGAACTGCTTACGGTGTGTCGGGTGACTGAAGAGGACAGCACCAGCAGCTGCCCAGCCACGGACCCAGTTCTAGCTGAGAGCGCCCAGCTCATGAGACAGCTGTAATCCAATTTCAATATCATTTCCATTTTTAATTCCTATGAGTCTCTTTGTGAATCAGCTCTGGTTGAAAAGGGAATGCAAATCTAAGAAGTGATTTATCTGAAGTATTTCTGTCTTGCACTTCAGCAGCATGCCACTAATGTGGCCCTTAATTACCTCCCTCCCACACATCTGAGGAATTTAGGACAGCACCGGCAGGTTACCCAGTTCTGCTCCCCCGTCCCCATGAGAACCCTGAGAGGCGGGCAAACGCTGAGAGAAACAGAACACTTGGAAGACTTCATAGAAATATGTTCCTAGCACGAGGTAGCTGAAATACAGCTTAAGCAGGTGCAGGTAACTGCAAAACAGAGGTCTTCCACCAGGTCCATGGCTGAGGCTGGGGTCAGCGAGGTACATCTACTACTCCCCCCGGGCTTTTGAATAGCGTTGACCTCCTCCTTCTCTGCCCCTCTTAGTAATGGGGGTAGGGCGGGGATATTCTGTTCCGCCATGTTGTGATGGATTTTAAGTCTTTTAATGGGAGTTCTAATGGGGTTTTAAGACATTGTGACCCGCCATGAGCCGCTTAGGGAGTGGTGGGAAATAAACCGAAAAATAAATAAATAAATCTCTCAAAGTACATGTGACCCAGCTTAACTTGTCTATTGCTTGGCTTTGGGCCAAATATTTGTCCCTAGCTATAGGGCAGGGGTAGTCAGCCTGTGGTCCTCCAGATGTTCATGGACTACAATTCCCATGAGCCCCTGCCAGGCTCATGGGAATTGTGATCCCTGGACATCTGAAGGACCAGAGGTTGACCACCCCTGCTATAGGGGACAGCTCTCATTATGGACAGGGAGAGGGAAGGAAGTGAAGAAGTCATAATATTTCCTGATGGTTACCCTACCGTGCAGCAAAGTTACTGATGCGTTACACCCCAACTATTCCCCCCCCCCATAACCCCACTGCTATTGACATCCTTCCAAGATCGTTAAAGCAAACATCAAGGGAAAGACAGCATTTGTTTGTTTAAGGAGGTGCAAGTCTTGACAAAACAGACCCTAATCAGTTATTTAGATAATTGAAATACCGCCCTGCTTTGTTACCTGCAGGGGCCAAACAGGAAAGACCTCGGGAGAAAAACAAAGCAAGCAGACAAGGGCTCCGGGCTAGAATTGCATCCAGGTGTGGAAAGGAGGCTTGGCTGGTGGGTGAAAACCACAGAGGGTTCCTTGTTCCAGCTGGGGGAGGCGGGGGAAGCAAAGCACGGCCCTTCTGTCTGCGGACCCAGTCAGCAAAGCGGCTAACAGGCGGCCTGGGCCTGAACCGTGCCCACTGCAGCAAGCATCACGGCCAGGGGCAGAAAGGTCATCCGCCAAGCCGTCTCTTTGCAGAAACGAGGGCAAGAAGGAAACGTGCCCATGAGTGGGTTTCGGGACGGGGCACACAATTCAAGAATTGGGGGTCCCCAAAATGGTGCCCACCAGAGGTCCCCAAAATGGTGCCCACCAAGCACAGGGGGGAGTGGGGCTTTCGCCCAACTCGGCTTCTAATGGGCTGTGAGGATTAAAAGGCCTCCTGTTAAAAAGAGTTACATGTAACTTTAGCGCCTGACGTGTTGTGGTTGGCTCCACCTCCTGTGGCAGCCATATTGTGTGCTTCCGGGTGGGGACCCCCGCCTGAGACCTTCACTGGAATTTGCCCAATAAATCAGATCATTTCTGGAGGCCTTTCTCTGCAGGTGACTGGCCCAGGCATCTCACCTGGCTGAAGGCCTTGTTTCCTTGATTTTAAGCTTCCATTTCCCTTCTTCTCCCTCTTGGGGAAAGAGTTATAAATTTAATTCTGCTCTTCCTGGTTTGCTACTGTCGATTTGACACGCTGCACAGAGCTTCGGGGTGATATCGATTTTTAATCTTACTGTGGAATGTAGAGCTGCTGTTCAGAGAGTTATGTCTTAAATAAACAAATATTTGTTTCTAGGAAATCCAAGTTTCTAGCCCTGCGGAAGATTTTTGCCCAACATCTCCCGAGACTGGGTGAAATCTCAGCGCAAGCAAGATTTCTGCACAGAACTCTGGCTCTCAGAGGGGTAAAATGTATGTTTTTTTCCCCTTTCCTTTTTACACACCACCCGCCACGAGCTCAAAACCATATATCTTTCACCAGCCCTTCTTGCTTTCCCCGAGAAAGATTTTAAAATTTCCACTACTGCTCGTACGAGCTTCAAAAGCAGAGGTAGTCAAACTGCGGCCCTCCAGATGTCCATGGACTACAATTCCCATGAGCCCCTGCCAGCTGGCAGGGGCTCATGGGAATTGTAGTCCATGGACATCTGGAGGGCCGCAGTTTGGCTGCCCCTGTTCAAGAGGGTAAGGCTTCCCTTGCCACGTGCACACCAGGAAATCTTTCGTGGCAAGATTTCAAGAAACTGCCAAGCCCGGGAGAAACAAACGGGACAGGTGAGGAAACCTCAAAGGCTCAATTGTCCCTGTCGGCTGTTGAAAGTCCCAGCCGCCAAGGTGGCTGGGCGGGGCTTTATTTCCTAGCCAGGTAACAGAAGCTTGACATGGGCCTACGACACAATTCCCATGCTTCCCTCCCTGCCCGGATGAGTCTTAAGAGAAGAGACACAATTCTGTGCAGGAATGAGGGGCAGCAAAGTGGAGCCATGGCTCAGGAGCTGGACAGGAACTATGCACACAGAAGGGTCATTCCCTGCCTGAGAATCCACAGAACTCCTTCCAGGCAACTGGACGGAGCAACAGCCTGCCTTGACCCCAAACTTTAAGCTATTCCATTTCAGGCCAACTCTACACTATAATGGGAGTTTTCAAGAGAGGGGTGAGCATTTGTGCAGGCTGAAGTACAACACAAGGCATGTCACTTGTACCAGGACTGTGCTTCGGCCACAATTCCACAGGGGAAGCTCAGAAGAGGGATGCAGGCACCTGAGTTAGCTTTCTGGAGAAGCACGCAGGTAAGCACTTCATGCGGAATCAGACCTTCCCACTGTACCATCTTTTCATTTGTACACGCTTTAGAAACCATGAGAGAACTCCCATTTGGGAGAAGGGAGGGGGAGCTGCGGAAGTGGCTGAGTCCTTAAAGGCAGGAGGCGGAAGGGCACAGACCCACCTTCGTGTATGTTTAGCTGTGAAGCTGGCAGGTGCTGAAGAGAACAGAGTTTAGCAAGGGTTCTCACCCAGGATGGCAGCCAACATTTCAAGGCTGAGTATCAGCTCAAAGAGGCCGCGGAGCCCAAGAAAGACGCACCTACAGCCTCAAACTCTTGATTTTTCAAAAATCGCCCGTCGCCAAGATTTCTTTGGAAAAAAACTTCACGTCCCTTCTTGCCACTTGGCTCCACAGAAGAAAAGAAATGCAGCACCCATCTGGAGCAGCCTTTGAAAACCAATAAATGCTCCGCTAAAAAAAAAAAAAATCACAAAAGCTGCAGATCTAACATGGACTTAAAAGAAGAAACAAAACCAAACACAAAGTCTTTGCGAACGCTAAGGTGGGCTGCCTGACAGTCTTGGTACAAGGATTCACGGAACCACAATCAAAGGAAAGCTGGCAATTGTTCCTGATGTCAAGTCACTAGTCCTCATACATCAGAATAAATCAATGGGAAGAGCCCAACAGTGCTTGCCTCTCCCTTGATCTTACCCTGCCACCTCTCTATTGCATGAGACCCAAAATACTGGGGAGCTTGAGATAAGGAAATGGCAGTAAACCTAATACCTGGATGGGGGAAGGCCTCAGCCTCCATGTCCTGTTGCTGGACCCCCAGAGGAACTGGCTGGCCATTGTGTTGAACTGGACAGGACACTGAACTATATGGACCCCTGGTCTAATTCAGCAGGGCTCTACTGATGTTCTTATGAAGGCCTTGGCCTCGGTTGTTGGCCGTCCAGAAGATTTGGTTGGCCACTGTGTGAGACAGGAGGCTGGACTGGATGGACCTTTGGTCTGATCCAGCAGGGCTCTTCTGATGTTCTCATGAAGACCTCAATCTCTATGCCCTATGGCTGGACTTCCAGGGGAAATGGTTGGCCACTGTGTGAGACAGGAGGCTGGACTAGGTGGACCACTGGCCTGATCCAGCAGGGCTCTTCTGATGTCCTCATGAAGACCTCAATCTCTATGCCCTATGGCTGGACTTCCAGGGGAAATGGTTGGCCACTGTGTGAGACAGGAGGCTGGACTAGGTGGACCACTGGCCTGATCCAGCAGGGCTCTTCTGATGTCCTCATGAAGACTTCAATCTCTATGCCCTATGGCTGGACTTCCGGGGGAAATGGTTGGCCACTGTGTGAGACAGGAGTCTGGACTAGGTGGACCACTGTTCTCATCCAACTGGGGCTTTTCTTATATTCTGAATGGAAGAACGGCAGGTTCACAAACACTATCGATAAAAATAAATTTAACTATCCAAAGTGTTCCAATCGTAGGGCGTGGCTCTCTGACTTACAGAATTGTGGGGGAGCCCCCTTTTTGAGGAACAGGGACCAGATAAACTCAAAAAAAGGCAATCATTTTTTGGGGGGGAAAGGTAAACGAACACGATTGCGTAACTGGGCGTTTAAACACCAAAAGTATCCAGATAATTAAAATACCGAGACGGTCTGGTTTAAGGCCGGCCAATTTGGCAACTGGACCTGGAACGTGGTTTCGCTCGAGGGTGTTCTCCCCTCGGCCATGTGCAAAAGGAATCAAGAGCAATTAAAACCTCCGCTCTAAGCAGACCCAGAATGTGCACAAGGCTCTCTTCCGTGCGTCTGGGAATTCTCGCCTTTCCGCCTCCTCCTTCAGGCACGTTATAATGAAATCCTGTATTGGATTATATTTTCAGCCCAGGGGAAAGAACAATTTCCTCTCTGGCCTTGCTAATTTTGCAAAAGCAACAGGGCGAAAGGGCTGGAGTTAGGCAAGCAGGGCTCTTAAGGAGGGAGGGCAGATTGCATGAAATAAGGTCAGGGGAAGAGGCAGCGGCTGGTTTCAAGGGGGCAGGTGAGAAGGGAAACAGCTCTTTACGGAGAGAGATTCAGGAGGGCAGAGTGATTCAGACGTGAAATCTGCTGCCAGGGGATGTGCTGACGTCAACAGGAATAGACGGGGAAGGATGGGGTACAGAGGGACCACCGGCCTGACCCAGCAGGGCTCTTCTGATATTCTTCAGTCAAACCCCTTTCTGGATGTCACCTGGGGGTGGAAACTTGGGTCTGTGGCCTCTGCAGCACCATGAGCAATGCTCAGCAAGCAAGCAGGCAGGGAGGGTGGCCCTCCGGAAATCACAGTCCTTGGGTGGCAAGGCCCTTGGGCTGCATCGCTGCCTCGACCGTCGAGGACTCAGCGCTGGCATCTGTTGCCAAGAGAGCCGCTTGCCAAGTCTCTGGATGGAGGAAACAGACTGCGCAGGGCAGAAAACACCAGCTGACGACACAAGGAATTAGGTAATTCAAGGGAGGAGAGGGAGAGGGAGAAACGTATTTTTAATTTTTAGCACACGCCGCAGGAAAAACCCTCCCGCACCCATCGCTTCCTCGCGGCCGCCTCGCCATCCCAGCTGCTCCAGGGGGTGGAAGCCGTCTGGGCCCTTGGGACAGATGGGCACACCACGGCGCCCAATGGGGAATTCATGCCAATCTTCCCTGGCCTCAGCGTGGTTCCCCCCCCCCCACACCGGCTCCTCCAAGTGAAGCTGCCAGCAAGTCGGGACAACGGAGCCACCGCAAATTAAAAACAGTCGCTCATGCCCTGGAGCGGTTGGAGACAGCCCTGGGCGCTTTTAATGACATCTCTAAATAATTGTGACAGCAAAATTACTTATCCGAGTTCACCTTTACACTGCCCTTGACACATCGCTAACGAAATGACGGCGCTTTTCGGCCTCCCTATTTATTAATTTATTAGCGTGCCCCCCCATCTCTTTCCCCCCCCAGCCCAGGGTCTCCCAGAGGAACAAGCTCACCTGAAACTCTGCAGCTCACCAACCAGCCAAGCAGAAGCCAGACCCATCAAGCCAACGCCAGGCAGCATCCGGGCCTGCAGAGGCTCCCTACGTGCCTACAGCAAGAGAAGTGACCGTGTGTCTTCTTGAGGTCCCCACCTGCCAGGCTGCACAAGGGGTGGAAGAGGAGGAGGAGGAGGGCCATTTTTGTACCCAAAGGAGTCCCAAAGTGGCTGACACTTTCCCTTCCTCTCCCATGACAGCTACCCCATCAGGTAGGGCTGAGAGAGCTCTAAGAGAACTGCTCTGTGAGAACTATTCTAGGAGAACTGTGACTAGCCCAAGGGAATGAAGCCCTGTTCTCCAGATTGGAGGCCGCTGCTCTATAATGGCTATTACTCGCCTGGCTCTTCATCTCCCCCTTCCCTGGTCGCATCGTGGCCGACCCATTCGCTTGAGTGGACAAAGGCGAGACCACAATCTGCAAAATGTTATGTCAGTTCAGACAGCCCTTCTTTTCCTAATTGAGGAAGCAGCTTGCCAGCAGATGATCAGTGATCTGTACAACTACCTTCTAAGGTAGGCTACTGTGTCCATCTGTCCCAAGAGCCCAGAATAATCTGTTGCTTGTTTTTTAAAAAAAAAACAGTACTCCAGTTTTGGGAGCTTATTGAAAGGAAGGGTGGATTACCTCCCTTTTGATTTCAGAGGACCGCCGTGTTGGTCACCAGTAGAACGGCTACTGAAGAGAGCCAGAGTCCAGGAGCACCTTAAGGACTAGCAACATTGTGGCAGGGGAGGAACTTTTGAGAGTCCCTGCTCACTTCTCCAGAGCATGACAAACTCTGTCCTTGTATCTTGCAGAGAGATGAGCTCACAGCCCACCTGTATTAGAAGAGGTGACCCAGGAAAGCTCCTCCCCTGCCACAAATTCTGTGGGTCTTCAAGGTGCTCCTGGATTCTTTGTGCTCTTTTCTAATCCTTCCCCACAAGCCTTGGACCCCGGATGCATCTTCTCCTCTGTTTACTGAGCACAGATCAACCACAGTGAAAACTCTAGCCGTGGGTTTACCAGCAGATGGGAAGCCCAGTTTTAGCACAGTCTAAACATATCCGACGCGAGGACAAGACATCCCTACGGAGAATTAACAAAATTGGAACAAGCAACTGGAACAACTCCCCGTGTCACGCGGATGGGTTTGCGCTGGCCCAGGGAGCTGGAAGGAGTCCCTGCCCCAAAGCCCCTGCAATGCAGCCCCCACAAGCCCCCGGTTTCATGCCCAGAGAGAAAGAGGGGAGGCTGCCAAGTGGTCTGGGGGCCAGCTAGCCCCCCCAAGCCCCTCCTGCCCCCAGGCTCTCTGAACAGGGAGATTTCCAAAGGGGGCAGGGGCAATATTTAACGCCAACCACCCAGAGCTGTAGGGAAGGGCGGAATGGAAATTTAAATAAATACAATTTCTCCCAATTAACCCAGCTCAACGGACCAGCACAAAAGCCAGTTCACGGGGACCAGAAGGGGCCCTTGGGAGCAACTGTGGGGAGAGACCGACTGATATGGGGGGGGGGGTCTCCAAAGGCCAGCCGGGGTCGTCCCTGCCCGGCTTTCCAGATCCGACGAGCAGGGCCCAGGCGGGGCCACCGGGGGCAAACTGAGTCGCCCTTGAGCCCCTCGGCGATGAGTGGGGCCCAGCTGCGCCCCCTGCCCTGGCCCTGGCCCCCTCGGGTGGCGGCGGCTGCATCGCCCAGAGGTTCGCGCTGCGCACGTGTGAAGGCGGCCGGGCGGGGGCGGCGAGGGCTGCGCGCTCTGGGCGGGCTGGGAGCGGCGCCTCGGCCTCTCCTCCGGCTGGCCCCACCGCGACCTCCCCGCCGGCCCTCCTGCCGCCGCCGCCGCCGCCGCGCCCTTCCGCCCGATTAGCCGCCCGCCCGCCGGGGAGGGGAGGGGAGGGGGCCGCGCTCAGCTGCGCCGCTTTGATGGAGGCGGCGGCGGCGGGAGGGAAAGACACGCTCGGCTGGAGGACGAGGACGAGGACGAGGCGGCGGCGGCGGCGGCGGCGGCGGCGGCGACGCCAAGGCAGGAGCGGGACAGACGCGGCTCCTGCAGCTCCACCGCCGCCGCCGCCGCCCTCGCCCCCAGCAGCCTCGTCCCCCGCTCCGGGCCAGGGCGCGCAGTAGGCGCATCCACACGGGCAGGGGAGAGGA
The DNA here is from genome assembly GCF_049243985.1 of Paroedura picta. Taxonomy (NCBI): domain Eukaryota; kingdom Metazoa; phylum Chordata; class Lepidosauria; order Squamata; family Gekkonidae; genus Paroedura; species Paroedura picta. Next base: position 3,152,091 of record NC_135383.1, on the reverse strand, counting down.
GAGGGGGGGACGGGCCCGACGCGCGTCCACTTGGGGCTGGGAAGGTGAGCATGAGCCGCTTGGGGACTCTTTCGGAGAGTGAAAAGAGCTGCCGCCTTCAACTCCCCCAGAAAGGTAGGATGGATAACTCGGGTTGCCAGCTCCAGGCCAGGGCCTTCCTGGAGGGCTGGGGAGGCCCCTCGGGGGGGGGGGCATTATATGCCTTCCAGCCCTCGTTCCCAGGCAGCTGCGTTCTCCAGGGGGACTCCTCTCTAGTCTGAAGAGCCACGGGCATTCTGGAAGCCTTCCAGGCCACACCTGGTGGTTGGCATCCCTAAAGAGCTTGGAAGAGGCCTTGCTTTCATGTGGGGGAGAGGCGGCTCCTGGCCAAGCAGCGTCTCCTGCCTGGACTGCAAAGAATTCTCCTTTCGCAGCCAGAAATCCCCACGCACCGAGAAAAGCAAGACATATGTTTTGAGAGCTGGCCTCAATGTGAACCCGGTCCCCTAAGAAAGGGTGAGCGAACATACGCAGAGTGCACATTCAGCAACTGGGAACGCGCACGGCCGGCTTTCCCAGGGCCAGCTGTTCGGAAGCAAGATGCTCAATGATGGGAAACGCAGACGGAGGAAGGCGCCACGCGCACGGGTTTCTTGCTGGCGGTGGACAGCTGTGCCAGCAGCAGACGCCTGGCACCCAAAGCCCTCCACGCCTGGCACGGGGATGCAGGGAGCCACATCCCCACCCACAGCTCTGCTTCTCTATCGTGCAAGGGGGTCGATCCCGGCAGAGGCTGGTAGAGCTCAGTTAGGTAGGGTTCATGGATTTTGGTCAATGGGGTTGAGGAATTGTGTGGTTTTAGGTATTTTATTTGTATTACGTTTTACTTCTTGTTAGCTGCTGTAAACCAGCAGGCCAGGAGCGGTGGCCTATAAGTAGAATGAATGAATGAATGAATGAATGAATGAATGAATGAATGAATGAATGAATGAATGATGTGTAGCTGAGTAGCAAAGCGCTTGAAGAAGCCTCAACTTCAGTCTCTGGCTCCTGTAAAAGGTCCGCTGGGGACCCCAACCCTGGAGAGAAAATGCTGACCTCTATGAACCACTAGTCTTAGCTTGGCATAAAGGCTCTTTTGTTCTTATAAGGGAGGACGGGCCTTTCGCTGGCATAGACTAATTTCACTCTCAGCGACCCTGCACAAGGGACGGAGTCTTGTCCACGACACAAATTCGCTCCACCAAGACTTAATTAAAAAAAAATTCAGCTGCAAACGAGGCTTCAGGCCGAAGATGCGGTTGGGACCAGTTTCCTGCCTAGCTGATTTCCAAACTCGGGCTATTGCCAGATGCAATTTCCTCTTCGAATCAATTCTTCCCACCGCAGTCGCCCCCCTCCCTCGCTGGGTGGCTGACGTGGTCTCTAGCCGTTCCCTGAAGTTGATTAAGGCCCCTGACACTACAAATTTGATTTGACACGAGAGGGAGGGGGAGGGACCGGGTAAATTAAGTTTAATCTCTGCAAGAACAAGAATGCCAGACGGGCGACTTGTGCCGCTCATCCCTCGGCCTGGCCCTGCAGGGTGGGCAGAGTTGTTTATCTGTCAGCAGCCACCCCCCCCATACACTGCATAATAAAATAGATGGGCTTGACATATCAACAAACATCCAATGCAAGGTCCTGTCCTTGAATGGGGGGAGGCGGGGCAGGCAGTTGTAGGAAGCCACAACCCATATTTACGGTTAAAGTAGTCCCATTTACTACAATGGAGCTTCTTCACACAGAATGTGCCGGGTTTGATTCCATGCTCCTCCACATGCAGCCAGCTGGGTGACCCTGGACTCACCACAGCACTGAGAAAGCTGTTCTGACCGAGCAGGAATATCAGGGCTCTCTCAGCCTCCCCTCCCTCACAGGGTGCCTGTTGTGGGGAGAGGAAAGGGAAGGCGATTGGAAGCTGCTTTGAGACTCCTTCAGGTTTGAGAAAAGTGGCATATAAGAACCGACTCTTCTTCTACTTGGGACTAGTTAAACATTGCCTCACTTTTTAAAAGTCTAAGATAAAACTATCAAGATAAACTTCCGGCAGAAATTGGACAGTAAAAGATAATGGCCTCGATCCAAAGCTGTGCATGCACACACAGGAATCCTGCTTTCGTAAGGGTTCTGCACCCTTCCTCCCAGTAGCAGAAAGACGCTTCTCTCGCTGAAGCCACCATCCCAATCTCTAGATAATGGGATGGCTGACGCCTGCGTGCTATGGAGATGTGGGTGCCCTCTGAAGTGGGAAGTTGCTAGATCTCATGAGGACCGTTTAGATGAGAAATCGATTTCTGGCATAGATTTCTGGCCACTCATCTGATTTCCGGACCACACACACAAATGGATAAAAGCATTACTATCACAACCAATGCCTCTCTTTGCAACAATGGCAGAAGAATGAAAAAGCAAACTGGGAACATCAGCAACAAAGAATGGCTGAATCAAAACGGCTCACGCAACAAGAGGCAAGAAAAGTCATATTCAGACACCCATAATCTTCTAGAGCAGGGGTAGTCAAACTGCGGCCCTCCAGATGTCCACGGACTACAATTCCCAGAAGCCCCTGCCAGCATTTGCTGGCAGGGGCTCCTGGGAATTGTAGTCCATGGACATCTGGAGGCCCGCAGTTTGACTACCCCTGTTCTAGAGGAACTCCCCCTGAGCACACCAAAGTTACCGTGTCAGGATCAAGCCTGTGAACTGCCAATTATCTGGTCACCTCTGGCAAGTTAAGAACCAGATCCAAGCAACCAAGAGGGGGAGCTTGACAAAACGTTGGCCGTTTTCTTCCTTTAAGGCCACAAATGACCACTGTATGGGGTGCTGGACTAATTTAAAAACAAAGCATACAAACGTTTTGTGAGTCTGCATGGTACAATGATTAGAGACTATCCACAGCTAGGGTTAGGGAGACTTGGGTTCAAATCCCTGCTCTTCCCTGGAAGCCCTCTGGGTGAACTAGGACTAGTATGTCACTTTCAGCCAGGTATAAACCAGACAAGTTTTCCTGAACGGCATAGAGAAAACCAAGTCATTGTTGCATAGTTTATTTTTCATTGGGCCGGGGGGGGGGGGGACACAAGAGGGAGAGAAAGAATATTCCATGCTATCTCAGTATTGTTCCAATTTTAGTATATGCACTGCTGAAGCGAGCATGAGAAATAGTATTCCAGTGGCCGGTGGAAATTTATTCTTGGTCTCCCTTCTTCCCTCTTTATTACAGACAAGCCAACTGAATTCCCTTAGGTAGCGTCAGGAGGCCCTTTCAAGGTACACAGGTGTGTTCATCGGACTATTAACATCTCTGCACAAACACACACTCTAGCTTCCGGGCATTTGGGCCATTGTACAACAGACACTTGACAGGTTGACTATCAGGTTGTGCTCTGGTATTTTTGACAAACAGTTCTCCAAAACGGGCCACAAGGGCCCCCGGCCCTGGGTCCACCTCCAAGTTTTGTTGAATACACACCTCACAAAATCCCCTCCATCAGGCAGCCTTCTGCTAGGGCCGACCTGGAGCCTAAGATGTCCCTGGGAAACCACGGTGGGTTATAAAATTGCCAAAATACATTCTTCCGATGTGCAGATGTTGAATGTTCCTTTCTTGCCCCCAAAGACGAACGTTCCATTCAAACCTGCATTTATATGTAAATTGTACATTCACGTAGAGAATTTTATTTCAGTCACAGGGCACAACGGCAAGACACGTTGTGGCTGAAATTAATCTGGCATTCGTTCAAACTCACAGGACTGCCGTCTTGAGGAAAACCTGAATCGGTTACACTTCCTATTACTTTCTTGTTTGCAGTTATTAAGGCCCCAAACTATCAAAATAGCACACTGCTTGTAAGCATCCCGAAGTCGCAAGCCAAGCCAAACCACATCTCCCAGACTCCAAACCAGGGGTAGTCAAACTGCGGCCCTCCAGATGTTCGCTGGCAGGGGGCTCATGGGAATTGTAGTCCATGGACATCTGGAGGGCCGCAGTTTGACTACCCCTGCTCCAAACTATGGCCCCATCGCTTTAAAACAGAGAATCACTTGGTACTTCATGCGCATTTCCAAGTACCCCCCATTCCAAGGAGTTCTACTCTTTAGATAATGTTCAACTAAAAACTTGAAAGATTCAGACGGGCCGCCATGTGGGTCCTAAGTAGCACAATAAAATCAGAGTCCAGTAGCACCTTTAAGACCAACAAAGATTTATTCAAGGCGTGCTTGCACTCGAAAGCTCACGCCATAAATAAATCTTTCTTGTTCTTAAAGGTGCTACTGGACTCTGATTTTATTAAAAACTTGAAGTAATTATCTACAACAGTGGTACTTTTGTAGCTCTCTTCTTAGAGAACTTGGGATGGGGAGTGGAATGGAAATAGGAAAGCATGCCACTAACTTTCTGGAGGGGGTCCCTCCTTGGGCCCCCTCCTTTTCATTCCCTGTTTCTACAAGAGGGATATCCCTGACTGGGATAGTCCTGGCTTGCCTCATCTCCTCAGCTCTCAGAAGTAGGGCTTGGATGGGAGCTCTCAGAAGTGCTTAGTACTTGGATGGGAGACCACTATGGAATTTCAGGCTTAATACACAGGCGCAGGCCTGGGCAAACCACCTCTCACCACCTCTTCCTAAAGCTGACTTTCCACCCTCACTGAGGCTTCTTGTTGGGGCTCTCGCCCAATCCCTAAAAGCCACAGGCAAGTCTGCAGATCCCCACAAGGTCCAACAACACAGACCACGGGGGGGGGGGTCACAGAGGGGGCAGACAACCTCGCACAAAATAGTTCCAATTTGCAGTGGAGGCATTGCTCTGCTCACTTTCTGTTCAACATGGTAACGCCAAGCTGCTCCTGTGAGAACACGCCCTTACACGTCAACAACTCAGGTTTCAGCGTACATTAATTAATCTATTTGTACCTTGGTCTTCTCCCCAAGGGGGCCCCAGAGCTGCTTTACATCATTCTCGTCCATTTATCCTCACAACAACCCTGCGAGGTGGGTTGGGCCAAGAATACGTGACTGGTCCAAGGTCGCCCAGCAAGCTTCCAGGGGGATTTGGACGTTCGAACCCGGCTCTCACAATCTCACACAGGATAATTTAGCTCCCCGTGTGTGGCTGGCGAATACGGTTTCCACCGAGGAACAGAAAAAACACCTCCAAAATTTCCACAACTGGAGTTTCCAACTGGAGCTACACCCACCCGCCTTCCACCCTACATTCTCAACAATTAAAGGGCTGAGGCGTGCCTGGCCTTCACCGAACGCCTTAGAACAAACACCCTTGCATTATTTACTGAAAACAGTGCCCAAGAAGCACTTGGAGGTTTTGGGTCTTCCCCCCCCTTTGGAGAGAGGCAGAATCTTTGGACACAGCCAGTAGCGGCCCAACACCCCGGAGAGTTACCAAAGCAAAGCTCAAGCGGATGTGGTTTACTGCCTGGCTCTAAGCAGCTGTCCCTGGGCTCCCTTCATGGTCTCCCATCCAAATGCAAACCAGGCCTGCCCCTGCTCTGAGCTCTGGTGAGATGGCACCAGCCTGGGACATCCAGGGCAGGGAAGGCGCAAACAGGGGCAGGTTGGCCCTCGGCAGCCCGATTTCCCTGCTGGTCTGCCATCTAAGTAGGAACGGCAGCCAGCCCTGCATAGCTTCCCGGAATGAGGCCAGGCCAGCCGGGGTCATCCAGACGAGCTCTTCAGACAGAACCGGCTCCCCTTCAGACGCCAGGAACCACGGGACTGCAGCGCAACGGTGGGTTGGCCGACGCACGTCATGCATGATTTAATGCCTCCATGCCGCACTTTCCAAACACGTCGTCTATACAAATGCCCACTTTGCTTGACAACAGCACGGGTGACATCTTTTCCAGGAAGACGGTGACATCACGCACGCCACGGAAGGTTCACAGTCAAGCCAGTTCACAAGGCGAAACGCCAACCCGAAACCAGAGTGTCCAGAACCAAGCCCTCGGACTCGCAGGGAGAAATAACCCGGAATTCCGATTCATTCTGTACTCGAGGTTAATCAGAAGACGTGCCCACAGGTAAACTTTCCTTAGAGCAGGGGTAGTCAAACTGCGGCCCTCCAGAGGTCCATGGACTACAATTCCCATGAGCCCCTGCCAGCAGGGGCTCATGGGAATTGTAGTCCATGGACCTCTGGAGGGCCGCAGTTTGACTACCCCTGCCTTAGAGTGTGGCAAGTCGATTGAGAAATAGGTTAAAAGATAAAATTAATCTGCATTAAGTGATCCTAAGGATAGACAACACCCCCACCAATTCCATGCAACTGAGATCTGGGCTTTGTGTTTCCAGTAACTTTGAGAGAAAGGTTTTAAAGATCCTCCCCAATAAAAATAAAAATATATATTGTTGAACGGTCCCTTCCCTGTTTTTTAAGGTGGGGCTTTTATTTCTGCCAATCTTTGAGGGAATGCAATTCCCCAAGTATTTCATTCTCCAATTCTCTTACACAAGCGACACCACACGAAATAAAAGGAAAAGGCCCGATCAGCCGATAGACAGTTTGCAAGTGGAAATGGCCCCCCCTCTGACCCCCCCTACTGCCACCCTAGAACAGCACTTGGCACCCATGTGTGCAGCCCCCCCCTCCCCCGTCCGCATCACAGTTGCAACAAACAAATATAAACAGGAGTGGACTTAATTTAAAAAAACAGGCTCTTTTTTTTGGGGGGGGGGTTGTTTTTAACAATCATCTTACCACTGGAGACGAAATTCGACACCCAGGGCAATCACAGATTGGAGGATGTACCTGTAAGATTCCTTTGGACATAAGAGTCTTCAGGCTTTTTCCTGGGAACAGAAAAAAAAAAGGGGGGGGAGGCAGGGTTAATGGAACTGCGGAAAGCAGGACCCAGAGTCTCACCCCCCCCACACACCGCCGCCCTGTCTGACCTTGCTGAAAGGCTGGGGGGGAGGAACCCCCAAGGGTGCCCGCCCCCCCCCGCCGCTCTCCCCGGGGCGCCCAGCGAGGCAGCTCATTAGCGCCGGCCCGGGGCAGGGGGCAGGGGCCGCCCGACGGACCCCTCGGAGCTGCCCCGCGGCCAAGGAGCCGGCAGCTGGAGGAGGGAGGGGCGCGCGGCCTCCCGGGACTCTGCTCGCCACCCCCCCCCCCTGCTCCACTTTGGCTTGCCGGGCGGAGGCCGACTCGGGAGGGGGGAGGGGGGAAGGACGCCCCCCCCCGGAGCTGGCCGCCACCCACCTGCCTCGGCGCGGGGGCAGAGCCGGAGTGCGCGCTGCGCTTGCCTTCCGCGGGAGAAGTGGCCGGCGCCTCCGGAGGGGCGACTCCCCGCCCGCCCCCGCCTGACAGCCCGCCCCCTCCCTCCCTCCCTCCCTCGCCCCGCCCCTGCCCGCCTGCCTGCCTGCCGGGGAGAGCCCCGCGACGCCCCCGCACGAGCCCTCCCGCGCCCCTCACCCGCCAGCCCGGCCAGACGCCGCTGCGAGCCGCGCCCGGGGCCAACCCGCAGCGCCCAAGCGCCCAAGCCCCCGCCCCACGCGCGGGGGGGGGGACGGGAGGCAGAGGGGGCAGCCCCGAGCACGGCCCGCCCCGCACCGACCACAGCGCACCTCCTCGCTCGCTCGCCGCGGTCAGCCCGGCCTCTGTCGCCCGCGAGGAGCAGGAGCCGCAGCCGCCGCCCTCCCGCCCGGAGCGCACCTCCGAAGGGGCCGCCGCTCGGGGGCCCCGCAACTTCCCAGCCGCGCGCGGCGAACTTCTCCGCGCCCTTCCCCGGCAGCGCCGCGACGCCTCTGCCGCCCCCCCTCCTCCTCCTCCCGAGGAGTCACGAGCGACGCCCCCTCCCCGCGCCCGCCCTGCCGCCCCGCGTGGCCGCGGCCCCAAGTTGCGCTTCGACAGCGGCGGGGTCCGGAACGCCTCGGGCGGAGACAGGCGCGCCAGCCGGCCGGTCTCGCAGAGCTCCTTTCCCCCCCCCCCCCGGTCTCCCAGGGCAGCCTCCGCACGCTCCGCTGGTAAAGCGCTCCACGCCTGCCCCTGCACCCCCAGAGCGGGCAAAGCAGTAGGCGGGTCTCTGGGCATGCACAGAGTGCCTTTCCCCCAAGGCGCGCGTTCGGAATAGGACGACGACTCCCACCACAAGAGTACGCAAACAGTACACAAAGCGGAGCCCCGGACAGTTTTCGGCTGTTCACAGCGACTCCCCCCCCCCGCCCCAGAGAGGTCTGCCGAGGAGCCCTGTGCGGCCGGGAAGGCTGCCTATTACAGCCTGGCACCCGAGCGGCCCTGCGTGCCGGGGCGGCTGAAGGCGGGCGGGTGCGTGGCGAGGTGCCGGGCGCGGCGTACCTTTGTGGCGGATGCTGCGCTTCCAGTCCTTGGCGGTCTCCCTGCCGCTGACGAACTGGAACTCGTTGGGGGTGAGCCACTCGCCGCGGTAGCGGATGGAGGGCCCCTTGCTGCCCTGGCACAACTTGTGGATGTAGAGCAGCGCCTTGTTCTCGCCGCACTCCACCTCCAGGCACGGCTCGCCGCGGTCGAAGAAGGGCTGGAAGTCCGGCAGCGACGAGAAGCGCTCGAGCAGCAGCTCCTCCGGGGGGGCGGGCGCGTGGGCGGCGGCGGCGGCGGCGGGGGGGGGCCTCGGCGAAGGCCAGGTAGGCGCGCGGCGGCGGCGGAGGGGGCGGCGGCGGCGGGGGCTGCGGGCCGAAGAGCGGCTCGTAGGGCGCCGGCAGCGGCGGGTGGGGGGTCACGGCGGGCAGGGCGGCGGCCGCCAAGGGCACCAGGTAGTCGGGCAGCGTCTCCATGGGCTGGTTGAAGGCGGCCAGCGCCAGCTCCTCGCGGTCCGGCCGCTCCCGCTTGATGGCCGGCATGCTGCCCCGGATGCCGAAGCCGCCGCCGCCGCTGCTGCTGTTCCCGCTCGCGGGGCTGCAATTGGCGGCGGCCGCCCGCGCCTCCCCGGCGCGCTCCGGCGGCGCTGGCTCCTGGGCGAGTTGGCTGCTCGCAATCAGGCGCCCGCAGGAGCCCCGGCGGCAGCACAGGCGGCAGCACAGGCGGCGGCGGCGGAGGCACCAGCAGCACCTGGCAGGCGCCGGCGGCACGAGCACAGGCACAGGCACAGGCACAGGCACGGGCGGCCACCGCGCCTCGCCGCGCCAAGCTGCCCAGCGGCGCGGCTCCGGGGCGCCGGGCTCCGGCGGCCACCCCGAAGCAGCGCAGCCTAGCGCGCCCGCCACGAGCGCCGAGCCGCCGCCGCCGCCGCCGCACAGCTGCCCCTCCGGGGGAAGGCTGCACATCTTGGCCGGGGCGAGGGCGCCGCCGACGCCGTCACAGCCGCCGCCGCCGCCGCCGGAGACATGATTCCGGTCGCCAAAGGTTTATTGATCCGCCCGCCCGCCCGCCGCCCGGATCGACCCAGCCTCCGCTCCCTCCCCGCCCCCTCCTCCCCGGCCTTGCCCTGCCGAGACCCCGCGCCGCCTGGCGCGCTTGGCAACTTCGTCCCGCCGCCAGGCGCCCCGTCCCACCCTCCCCGCCGGCCGAAAGGCGCCTGGCAGGCGAAGCCCCTGGCCCCCGCGACGGTCCCCTGCCCCGCGCCCCCCCAACCACACACACACACACACACACACATGCAGGCACCGCTGCACGTGGGCACCTGCCCTCCCCCCCTCCAGCCCCCTTCTGGGTTTATGGTGCTTGGAGAGGCCGTTTGCAGGCCGGGGCTGAACCTTCAGACATGTTTCAAGGGACGACTGGGAGGGGGTCACCAGGGCCCGGGTGCTTCTGCTCCCCCGGCTCCCACCCCCCCCCCCCCCCACGGACAGGAAAAGGGATGTTGCTGAGTCTCCGAAGTCCGCCCGGAGTTGAGAGCCGACTCTGGCCAAACTGGCTTTCCCTTCCTCGCCGCTTCTCTAACTTGGCCCATTTAAACAGCAGAGGGGAGGGGGGGGGAAGCCCGAAGTGGAAGGTGGGGGGACTCGCAGGGAGAGGGGGGAAGCGACGGGCAACCGTTTCCCTTCAGAAAGCTGCTTTGCCGACAGAGACACAGGAGGGAGGGAGGGAGTGACCTCCTGGGCTTTCCTGTCCAGGCAGGGGGGGTCACTGGAACCTTTTTTAAGGGCAGGGCTCCCTGGGCTTCCGTAGGGGACAGGGCACACAGAGAAAAGCTGTTTTTTACCCCGCTTTTCACCCTCCAAAGGCGTCTGAAAGCCACTTACAAACACTTTTTCTCTTCTTTCCCCCACAACTGGCACCCTTTGAGGTAGGATGGGCTGAGAGAGCTCTGAGAGAACTGTGACTGGCCCAAGGTCACCCAGGTGGCTGCATTTGGAGAAGGGGGGGGGGAGTCAAACCTGGTTCTCTAGATTAGAGGCTGCCATTCTTAACCACCGCACCAAGCAGGCTTAAGGAGCACCATTCAAAGCGAAAGCAAGCCTGGGGTCCAGCCATCTGCACGCTTTTTCAGAATTAAGTTTCTATTCAGGGCTCTCTATGGAGTCAAGTAGCCTAACAACGCCATTCATTTACTATTGAAAACTTGTATCCTGTAAAAAGCCTTGCCTGTGGCTTCCAAGATAAAGCTACATAAAAATCTTGGAACAGTTGCAGGCAATAAATTAATCATCATCACTACCAATAAATCAGCAGCAGAAACCAATAACAGCAGGTGATAATTAATATAGTTACCTAAAACAGGGTGGGGTAGCAAACCCCAGAATGCCCCTAAATATCTAGCACTGACTTACTGATCCCGGTATTGACGCCCCAATTTTCTCTCCAATGGGCTCTATTGCAGCTTGTGCCAGCATCGTCCCCATTTTATCCTCACAACAACCCTGTGAGGTAGGTCAGGCTGAGAGAGACTGGCTGGCCCAAGATCACCCAGAGTGCTTCCAGGTCAGAGTGTGGATCTGAATCCAAGTAACCCAGACCTTATCTGTCACTCTAACCGTCACACCATGTTCTTCAAGCCATGGTCAGATCCATACCCCAACCTCTCATGTTGACTGTAAACTACCCAAAGCAAAGGGGAACCTGCTGTGGGCAAAGATCTATCAGGTGTTGGAAAACAGCTCTCTGTGCGATGTCTCCTGACTTGTGGGAGTGTAAACAGGGACTCCCTTGCCATAGAGTTAGTGAGATAGATGGGACACTGACCTCTCTCACCTTTGATCTCACTGACCTGTCCCTAGAGGGTAATTTCCTGTTTCCACAGTCCCCATCCCCTTTCGCCTCCATCTCTCCAGCAAGCAACATGGTGGCAGGGAGACACCTCAAGCACCTCTCTCCATCCAGCTATTGAGAATAGAACAGGAACCTTATCTTTGCCTCTTAAGTAGCATTAAGTTCTTTATTAAACTATAGTTATATTAGTTATAAGTGCCACGTTGTGGGTCTGCTCAAGAAGGTCCCAGCCGCCACGCACCCTTCCCAAGAATGCAACAAAGTTTGAGTCCAGGGGCCGCCCTAAGGCCAACGAAGTTTAGGTTGCTGGGAGAGATTCTCTTGTTGTCTGTTTGTTATCCCAGAGGGAGCCCGAACTGGGTCAGGGAAGCAACTCTAAGGGAAGCCCCCACCCCCTGCCCCATTTCCCCCTCCCAATTGCTGAGGTGTGCGTGGGAATACGGGCAGAGCACTGGAACCCCCCTCCCAGACGCAGGGATGGTCTGTTTTTTTCACAGGAGAAAACGCAGCGGGGAAACACCCCCAGGCCAGCAATACTTTGCTAATCAAATTAGAAGCCCTAAGTGGAAGAAAGTGTACTGCTTGAAAATTATGAGCAGGAAAAGACACCCGTTTAGAGCTCCCATCTGTTTTGGCACACAGGAGCGAGGCTCTCTGAAGTCAGAGGGGTTTTCCTCCACTGACTGCAGCTCCCTCTGGCCTGCCCTGGGTGGCCCCGGCTAGCCCCATCTTGTCAGAACTCAGAAGCTGAGCGAGTTCGGATCCGGTTCGTGCTTGGAAGGCAGTCCACCAGGGAAGGGAGAGGCGGGCAAAGGGTTAAACCACAGAATCACAGAATAGAGTTGGAAGGGGCCATGCAGGCCATCTAGCCCAACCCCCTGCTCAACGCAGGATCAGCCCTAAGCATCCTAAAGCATCCAAGAAAAGTGTGTATCCAACCTTTGCTTGAAGACTGCCAGTGAGGGGCAGCTAAACCACCTATGACTATCTTGAAAATACTACGGGGGCCACCAAAATGCCAGCTGTGACCTCTCAGCACTTTATGTCTGTTGTAGCTGCCGCGAAGTCCTCAGATCTCTTGACCCACTGACCGTCCAGCCCCAGATACTTGGAGCTCCCTATAAGAACTGTAATACAGCTCAACCTTTCATCTCTCTCTCTCCAAGCCTTTCCTTCCAAACAAAACCAACTAAGTCCCAAATAGAGGGTGATAGACCTTTGCCGAACAGGGGGGAGAGGGGAGTGCGTTGTATATTTATTATCTGCCATCATGATCTTGAGTTTTAATTACGTTTTAATGGGGTTTTCCCGGGATTTTATTGTATTTATGAATCTCTGTAAACCACCGCATTTGAGAGCAGCGGTATATAAATATAAAAATCAATCAATCAAAGCCCAGCTTTTGCTCCAGTCCGGCCCCTCTCGACAGCACCTCTTCCCTCCCCCACACGAAATCTAGATCACCAGCACCTCAAGCCAAAGGGGAGGCAATCCCTTTGCTTACATTTGTTCTATGAAGCCCCACCTATTTAGAGGGTGCTACCTACGTAAATCAGATCATGGTAAAAATAGCCTGCCTTGGCCAGATTTGTGCCATCGACTGAAGAAATCAAGTCGCCTTCGACAAACTGCCACGTTTTTGAGACTACAGAGGCGTCCTCCCTTGTGGGAAATGTGCACATTTGGACGATACAGGCTTGGCAAGTGGAAGGTCAAGGAGATGAGTCTCTCCTGCCCTAAAGGAGCCTCTTCCAAAAGAAGTGGGGCCTTTGCAATGACATCAGCCTCTGGGTTTCTTTGTGCCGCCCTCAGCTTGGGACCTTCCCTGTTGCTGCACTACAAATAGCCGTACTTACTGACTTATTTGAAAGTCCCCAGCATGATAAAATTGCCCTGGCACCTATTCCGGGACACGTCTGCCTGCAGAAAAGGCCGGAGCGAGACCAGCTGAGCGGCCGGCCGATGCTAAATCCTCGGGTCAACCCGGCTCCGGCCTCCCCATCCCTCAGGGGAGGCTTGTAGCGGGGCTCTGTGCCCCCTCCCGTCCCCTTTTGTTCCATGCCCTGTATAGCGCCAGACGCAGGAGGCCCTGTGCAGGCAGCCCAGCCGGGCCGCTGGAGTCCTGCTCAGCGTGATCCGTATCGGAGGTCAGACTCGCCTAAGGCCAGACTGCTTCATTAGGGGAGATGTTTTGACAGCCAGGCAGAGAGAGGAACTGTAGACAAAGCAGGGGGGGGGTCTTCAGGTAGAGGGTCCGAGGACTGAAGGCAGTGAGTGAGAAAGGCCCTGTTTGGGGAGGGGGGGAGGGGTACAACCAGAAAGAAGGTCCTGAGTTTAGCCTACTTCATTCCAGTGGATATAGCCAACACCAAAGCTCCACGCTCGTTTTGCAGAACCAACACAGGAATATTGATAAATGCAACCAACTTTCTCAAAGCAGCTTCCAGGCACTACAAACTCTCTCCAAAATCAGACGGTTTTCTGACTCGGGGATCCCTCCAAAAGCCGCAAACGGCCGATCCCCGGTAAATAACGGGCTGAAAACAGACCTCCTCTTTAGCAGTTCCCGAGTGTCCGGAGCAGAGACCTCCCTTCTCCCTTCCAAGATGCCCCCTGGCTCTGGGGCTGTGGTGTTGTTGTTGCTGTTTCCCTCCTTCCCTCCCCTCCCTCCTTTTGGTCGGATTCCCTAGGCAAGGGATTAATTGGAGTAAACCTGTTGCCTTGGCAACCACGCAACGTGGCGCTTTAATCAAACAAAACTCCGATAAGATGGGAAAGAGAGGTAATGACAACAAAACAAAACAAAAATAGAATACTCTGCCGTGAAAACAGCCAAACATGACAAAACAGCAGCGCCTCTCAGCCGCTGGGGATTTCCGGCTGGGGCCAGTGGGAGGCCGGCCGACCCCACCGTGAGCCCAGGTGTAAGCACCTGCTGCAGGTAGCGGCTTGAGGGGGGCGTTCAAGGCAGCCGAGTGTGACTACCATGGGGAGGGAAGTTCTCCCCCCAAAGCAGCAAATCCATTCCTATCAGCGGACGTATCACCCCCTGGTGCTCTGTGGTGGTCTCCCATCTAAATATTCACCAGGACAGACCCTGCTTAGCTTCCAAGATCAGGGGAGGTCAGGCTAGCATCGGCCATGGAGGCCAGGGCAGAATCCAGCAGAGAAGATTTGCTATCACCTGCATCGTGACCTTGGTATTCCCTGGAGGTCACCCTAACAAGAGCTAGCCAGGGCCAGCTCAACTTGGCTTACGAGATCTGGCGAGATCCAGCCCCGCCTGGCCTACACACCGTCCTGGTGGCTTCTCTCCGATGCGCCAGCCACACCGCAAAGGTTGTCCCTGGCTGCTTTGTGTACGTGCGAGTCCCCCCCCCCTGCCTTGAGTTTGCTCCAGGGTAGCATGCACAATTACCAGCCACGTGTTTGGCGTGACGAGCATAGCTGCCTTCTCTGAAAATAAGGATTCGGTGAATTGTAAAAGCTAGCAAGTAATGATACCTATCGATCAATTGATAGATAAAGATACAGAGATACGGCAGGCGGGCGGGCGGGCAGGGAGAACCCCTCCTGCCCTCCCCTTCTGGCAGGCTCATCTTCTCAGCAGGGGGCTCAGGGAGGTGGGGAAGGCCCATTTCCCCCGGTCCGCTTGGCCTGTCTCTTCTCTCCCTCTGCTCATGGCTGCCTCCCGAGCCAGGCACGCCTGCAATTCATCAAAAGGGCGGTCTAGTCATTCTCCCGATGACAGGCTCATGCAGATCCCACAGACGTGCGAGATCCAGGGGGGGGGAGGCACAGCGGGCGGCAGAGTCAAAGGTTTGCAAGCCCCTCCGCTGGGCCAAGCCCCGGCCAGGACGTCTGGGCAGGTGGTTAGGCTAGAGCTGCCCAAGCCCAGATCTCCAGCCCTATTTTTGTCTTTTTTCATTCAGAACTCTTACGCCAGGAAGGAGGGAAAGAAACTCCTCTTCGTTTCCCTTTTCGGCAGCAACCCCCAGGAGGCAGCTGGAGATGAGGAAGACCCAGCAAGAGATGGACTGGCTCAGTCCAGGAAGCCCTGGCCCTCGGTCTGCTAGACCTGGGCAAGGCTGTTAACCGGAGGATATTTTAGAGGTTATTGATATATAGGGTTGCCATAAGTCAGAAGTGTCATGATGGCACGTCACTCTCTCTCACACACACAGACACACCACACACACACACTCTTCTTTAAGGTATGTACAAACAGAAGTGCCTCTGGGCCAACCGCAGCCCACACAACTCACTCCAAAGCAAGGACCAGGACTCCCTTCCTTCTGGGGCTGATGGCAGAGCAGTAGCCACACAGGTCCAAGTCCCAGGACTCACCTTTTGGAGCTATCAAGCCCCTCCTCTGACAGCACACCGGAGAACACAGTCCAAAGGACTAAAGCCTAAAGCAGGGGTAGTCAAACTGCGGCCCTCCAGATGTCCATGGACTACAATTCCCAGGAGCCCCCTGCCAGCGAATGCTGGCAGGGGGCTCCTGGGAATTGTAGTCCATGGACATCTGGAGGGCCGCAGTTTGACTACCCCTGGCCTAAAGCTTAGGCTTTAGAGGGGGAAGCTTGCCAGAGGGACTCCGGCACACGGTTAGATCTCACGCCAGGGCCTCACTACTACCTGCGCACGGCACACATCGGTAGGGCTTATTGAGAGATAAATCCACAACGAAGCCAATGAGTTTCAGAGAAAGCTCCCTTCTGCCGGGAAAACTGATAAAAACCACTAAAAGGATTTCATTTTTCTTCCTTTTGCCAGAAAGGCAAGCCAAGCAGAATCAACCAAGTGGCTGATATCTCCCCCCCCAGCATGTTTGCTGCAAAGACAGCCAGTATAAACCTACTGTGAGGGTCAGCCCCCGCCCCATCTGATCAAAGCTAGGGAAGAGGACAGAAATAAGAACCTTTAAGGCACCCACCCCCAATCCAACCATGAAGCTGGGTGCTCATGTGTCCGTTGTTCTCTCGGTCTCACCTACCACACAAGGCTGTTGTGTGAGTATGAAATCAAAGTGGGGGGGAACCACCATCTACTTTCCTTAGCTCTGGGAGGGAGGGAGGGTAAAAACATGACAGATCAGCTGTTTTCTGTGCACAGGGAGCCTCTCTACCCCTCACTCTCTTCCCAGTCCTCCTGGGGAGCAAAGCACAGAGGGCAGGAGGCAGGCCTGTCCAAGAAGCCGCAGATAAAAGCTAGAGGGAAGTGGAGGTCGAGGCAGAAGGGATTTTCTGGTTTGAAAGAGCCAAACATCCAAGCAGACTTCTGCAAGTAACCTCCTGCCCTTTGGCTGAGGTCAGAGACCCATGGTGCCCCCTTCCCTGTTTCTCATGCCCACGCCAACCTCAGGCTCTCTCTGGTTTCAAGGACCATGGCCGGCCCCCTCCCCCACTTCTGCCGCCTGTCCCGGTTTCCTTCTTCTCCTCCCCACAATTTGTTCTCCAGACTTCAGAAACAACGGATCACCCAAACTTTCTCGGGGGAAAGGGGCCGATATCGAGGGCAGGGATAGACACACTGCGGCTCTCCAGATGTCCAAGGACTACAATTCCCATGAGCCCCTGCCAATGACTTGATAGTCCATCAAAAGCCCCCAAGCCCTGCTTATAGCATTTCCCTGAACAATTTAAAAAAAACAGCCCCAGCTTGGCCCAAACGGGACCCACCCTGCCTCCAGCACGATGCCACCTGCTCAGCAAACAACACTCGGGACTCCTCCCTGATCTGGCAGGGGTGGCAGCGGCACTTAACCTGCCCGTCGACAAGAGTCCGTCTGCGTGCCAGCTGCTCCCGGAGCCCGCACCCGCCCGGGTCAAGCCGACATCAAAGGCTGCCCTGGGAAGCCTGTCTGCTTCTATTTGTCACCAGGCTTCTGAGCTTCCCGCCCGCCCCTTCCTCCCCCTTTTGAAAAGAAGGGTCTGGCTTGTATCGCGGGAGCCTGCAAACATTCACGGCTTATCCACACATCTGACAGCGGGACGGCTCCCCCCCCTTCCTGCACATCTTGAAGCACTCAGCTGGCCTGGCCAAACCTTCCTCGGGGTACTAGACGGTGCAGTGGCTGCAAGGAGGGCTGTGATTCATGAGCCCCAATTCCGACAGGTTCTCACGCCCTGCTTCCCCAAAGGGGACTGGAGCTTGTTTGGGATACCTTGCTTTTCACTACCTGAAGGAGTCCCACAGCGGCTTACCAACACCACTCCCTTCCTGTCCCCACAACAAACCCCCTGTGACGTAGGTGGGGCTGAGAGAGCTCTGAACTGCCCTGTGAGGACAGCTCTAAGAGAACTGTGAGTGGCCTAAGGTCACCCAGCTGGCTATATGTGGAGGAGTGTGGAATCAAACCCCCTTCTGCAGATTAGTGTCTGCCACTCTTAACCAGGACGCCAGGCTGGCTCTCCCTTGCCAAAAGAGAGTGCTGGAGGGTTCCCTTCCCCCCCCCTTTCAATTTCTGTTTATTTACAGATCTGCGTCTTGAGCATAGGGAGCAGGCAGTGCCCCAGATGGGGCCAGTTCTCCAAGCTGCTTCATCACTTCCTCTGAAACGGAAGGCACTTGAAGCCCCATGCTCAGCTGCAAGACCTCAGGCTTCCGTCTCCTGCCAGGGGCTCTGTGCCATCTCCAAACACTTTCTCCTGTAAAGCCAATGCGACAAACGGAGCCCAGTCCCAAATCCCATTTGCCTTTTGTAGCCACTGAGTCCATCGATAACTTCCAGCCACGGTGATCAGAGACAGCCTATACATCCAGAGGCTACAGACCTCTGCACAACCATGCTAGGAGGCAACAATGGAGGGCCCACCCTCTAGGTCCTTGTCTGTTGGCCCTCCTGGGAAGCCAGTTAACAAAACAAGAAGAAGAGTGTGCTCTTATATACCGCTTTTCTCTACCCGAAGGAGGCTCAAAGTGGCTTCCGATCGCCTTCCCTTTCCTCTCCCCTCAACAGACACCCTGCGAGGTGGGTGAGGCTGAGAGAGCCCTGATATCACTGCTTGGTTAGAACAGCTTTATCAGAGCTGTGGCGAGCCCAAGGTCACCCAGCAGCTGCATGTGGGGGAGTGGGGAATCAAACCCGGCATGCCAGGTTAGAAGTCCGCACTCCTAACCACTACACCAACACAAGATGGACTAGATGGACCACTGGTCTGATCCTGCATGGCTTTTCTTACAGCTTTGGCCAGTCACGAACAAACAGCTCTTCTGCCCGTTTGCCCTGGAAACCAATCCTCATCCCAAACAGAGCACAGATGCTAGATGGGAGGAAATGGCAGCTTCCTTCGGTCTCTGAGCACACAGAGGCATTCACCACGCTCCCCATTAGTTGAGCACAGCGCTTTCCCTGCATTGACCTGGACATGTCTGGCCGGGAAAGTTCCAGGCGCCCAAAAGCAAATTTCTTTTTTTGTGGCCAGGCCAAAGACAATGAAAGCGAATCCTAATGAGATTTCAGGCTTGCTTATCCCTCTAGTTCACTGAGGTTAAGTGCTGTCGTGCTCAGAAGCAACAGAGAATTTTGCAAATGTTTTAAAATCTTGTTGGGAGAACCACTGGGAGGGAAAAGAAACCCTGCAAACAAGTAGAACATCTGTGCAGCCACTGGGCCGGATCTGGCTTCTTTGAAGAATTCTTCCAGTGGACATTCCTTGGAATGCCACTGATGCTGCCTTGTGGCTTAGAAGTGATTTCAGCATGCAAAATTCAGCATGAACAAACACAAACAAAAAAAAACAGCATTATGTTTGAGAAGGAATTCCCCCCGCCTAGGCTGCACCTGCTGTCAAGAGGGAACCAGATTCCGCAACAGAAAAGAATTCTGAGATCTGAATAATTGAAACAGGTTTATAAAGGCAGCTCGTTCTGCATACTCCCCCCCCCCCCCCCCGCTCAATGTGAGGAGGGAAAATGAGCCATAGAGCACATGAAGCTTGCCCTGAGTCAGACCATCTAACCCGGCGCTGTCTACACAGACAGGCAAGTGACTCTCCAGGGCTCTCAGGCAAAGATCTCTTCCAAACCTGATACTTGAGGACTGACCTTGGACTCTTCACTCTGCAAGGCAGGAGTTCTCTCTCTGAGCTCTGGCCCCTCCCCGCTGGAGCTCTCTCTGAACCACTCAGAATCCTGCCCAGCCACTCCTGTAGCATCTGTGAATCCAGGAATTTGGACATTCGTTTTTTTAAAAGAACATATTTGATCCCCTCCTGAAGCAACCCTCCAACATCTGAATACGTCCCAAAGCTGGGTCCTGACGCACAGCTCATCTGTTTGCCACTTGCTGTGAACGACAACTGAACTCAAGGGGACCGACTGGCTGTTTTAGCACAGAAATATCATTTCGCATCACACGAATTTGGATGTTGTGACACAGATTACTAATTTACCATAATTAGCTTATGCCTTTTATGTCCATTGTTAGGATGGTAGTTCATTAGTCTGAGGAAGAGTGCTTGTACTTGAAAGCTCACGCCTTGAATAAATCTTTGTTGGTCTTAAAGGTGCCTGACTGGACTCTGATTTTGTTGTGCTACTTCTAGACCAGGGGTAGTCAAACTGCGGTCCTCCAGATGTCCATGGGCTACAATTCCCAGAAGCAATTCTCATGGGAATTGTAGTCCATGGACATCTGGAGGGCCGCAGTTTGACTACCCCTGTTCTAGACAGACCAACATGGCGGCCCACTTGAATCTATCCTTGCTGTTCCTTTGTTCGCCACTGGGCACCTCGGGGGTCAAGGCGGGATAAAGCAAATGTATAAATCAAAATAAACGAATAATGTGATAGTTGTAGGAATCATGATCAGGGCCTACTGGCCACTGACCTGGCCTAGCCCGAGCTCCTCGGATCTGGGGAGTCAAGTAGGCCGGTCCAGGTGGGAGACAACCAAGTCCAGGCTTGGTCTGCAATATCAGCCAATAGCAACCGCCCCTCTGTTCCTCTCTCGCCTCCAAAAACCCAAATAAGTCGGCTGCAAGTTGAGGTCGCTTACAAGGACTCCTGGCTGGATGTATTTGGGGTTAGGTAGCGGTTAGGCCATTTAGTATCCTGGCCCTTCTTTCCACCCCTTATTAGAGGCAGGTGTTGGGGTTGCGAGGTCGAGGATTTACTGCCACGTTTGTTCCAGTTTGTTTTATGATTTTATCATCCTGTTCTAATGGGGTTTTACTGGGGGGGGGGTTTATTGGACACTTTGTAACCTGCCACGAGCCGGTCTCGGGACTGGCAGGAAATAAATTTAATAATAATAATAATAATAATAATAATAATAATAATAATAATAATAATAATAATAATAATAATAATAATAATAATAATAATATGGATAGCACGGGTTCAGTGCAAAGATAATTCCGCAAGACGGGCGGAATTCTGGACAGCAGCGGGGCTGCCTCCTGAGAGGGAAACGGATCCCATTCTGTGCTTCCCCACGGAACTGAGAGTGCGGGAACCAGCTCTGCCGCCGCTTCCCAGGCCCTCTCGCACCTCGCTTTCGAGCCTGTTGATTTCCCTCCGCTCGCCCATCCCGGCGCACACCCCGGGCAGCGGCACAGTGGCTTCTCCGGCGGTAATTGACAAGGCGCAAAGGCCTTTTGGGATGCATTAGCCCCGCTTCAGGCAGCCGAGATCGGGTGGGAAAATGGGCTCGGGAGCTCGGGGGACATTAGGAGGCCTGCAGACGGCGGGGAGGCAGCAAGTGGAAAAGAAATACGACCAGCCAAAAGGGAGAGGATATTTACGTCCTCCCCGCCCCCCGATTCGGCTTGCGGCTGGAGAAAGTAAGGAGGGAGAAACTGATTGAAGACGGAGGGGTCAGATGCTCTGCTGTGAGATGGAGCGCAAATGTTGAATTAAAATGTAGGCTGGGAGGGGGGGGTCCTATGCTAAGCTGGACCAGAATAGCTATTCTGGCAAATGGGTTTAGGTCCTTGCTTGCTGTCTGCAGTAGGTACAAGGGGCCTGTGATGCCGGGAGCAGATTGCCCCACAGTGAATTGTGAGTCCTCGTCCGTCCGCAGGCTGGCCTGGTTCATTATAACCTTCGGAGTCTCTCTGCGGCCCACCTAGCTCTTTCCTGCCCATTCTGACTAGCAGTGGCTCTCCAGGACTTCAGGCTCCTCCTATGCCTGCTTAAGTAAAACCTCCATGTGCAAAGGCAGCCTACCTGTTCCTGGCAACAAAGGACGGAGAAGGGAATCACCTTTGTGCAATCCCCCACCTCCCCAGGACTCATCAGGTTTTATGTATTGAATGGAAGGTATGGGGCTGGGCATGGGGACTTGGCGTGGGGCCTAGAGAAACAATGCTAAAGCTGTGACTGGCCGTTTGCTGCTCATCTTGCTGCAGAGACCGTTCCTGCACTTCGAGAGAGACCTTCTCTTTCAAAAGCAAGCCAGAAAAAAGGCAGACCTCCTTCCAGCCTCACCCCCCCCAAATGGCCCCCTCCTTAAAGCCCCTTGGATTGACAAGCTGGATAATGAACGGTCTGGCAAAAGCAGGACAATCTACGCAAAGGGAAATCAGCCAGCCCGAAAAAGGGTGAACTGTTAATTAAGGCCTGTAAAGCACTCGGAAATCATTGGAATAAAACATGTCAGAGCATCGAGCCCCAGAGATTTAAAAGAAAAAAAAATACAAAACTCAGACCCAGCAAAGAAGGTACAAGAGAAAGCAGGAGGACAATTCAGCTTCCTCAGGATGTGTCCGAATACTGTCAGAGAGAAACAAGGAAATGGCTTTTGTACTTCCGGATGGGGAGCAACCCTCATCAGGAGCAGCCACGAATAACCGGAGTCCGGTGCCACCCAAAATGCCAACACTCGCTTTAGTGAGGCTGGTGCACTGGGTTTTTAAAAGGGGGGAAGGTTACAATGCATTCTGGAGTCTTTGTGAAACTTAATGAGTTCTTTCTCGTTTTTGCTTTAATTTTTAAATTCATTTTCTATTATGTCTCTCTCTCGTATCATTGTTAACAGGTTTTCATGGATTCAACAACTAGCTTTTCATTATATTTCTTTTACTTAATCCCCTTGTTCATGGCCTTGATTCCAGTATAAATGAGTCACAGCTCATTTCATTGAGTCCATGAAGCATGTGTAGGGTTGCCAATTCCTGGAGGTTTGAGGATGCAGCCTGAGGAGGGACCTCAGGAAGATTGAACGCCATAGAATGGGCCCTCCAAAACAGCCATTCCCTCCAGGGGAATTTATCTAGTCCCTGTGGCCTAGAGCTCAGTTGTTATTCTTAGTGATCCCCTACTATAACTGGAAATTGCCAACCCTAAGGGTGGACCCATTAGGCCAAAGACACCTATTAAAAACTGAATGGGGGTGGCGGGAGAGGTTACAAAGAGAGGCCAGTTTCAAGCAGATCTAGCCCAAGAAGTAATCAATCGATTCTGAGCGGGGGGGGGGGGGGGGGGAGGAAGGCCCAGTTCCAGCTGTTGACAGCCAGGTATCAGAGGGTTAGAGGGATAAAACCTAATCAAGCAAATTGCAGGAAGAAACACGGTAAGTAAACCCCATGAGGAAGTTACAGATATACGGCTGAATTCATCACCAAGATATATAAAGGGGTGGAGGGGGAGGGCTATCAGTTCATTCTTTTTTGAGGACCGACTACAGTTTGTCCACTCCTCCATTTTATCCCAGCAATCAACCCGGGAGAGAGCTACAGCCAAGTCCAGGAACATCAACAGGATTTGGAGGGGTGTCAGCTTTTGAGAGGCAAAGCTCCCTGATCAGAGCTGTGACTCTCAAGCAGCCCAGAAAACGTCCAAGGTGCTGCTGGGCTGGGCTCTAGCTCTTCTACCGCAGACCAAGGCAGCCTTGGCACAAGAGACGGGGTTTCAATCTTGGCCTCTCCTCTCCCAGTTGGCACCGACCTCCACGCCATCATCTGGGTATGCAACATCTGGATCAGAAGAGGTCAAAACATATCTACACATCTCCCTCCTGCCCCCAATCAAGGCACTGCTGGAGGAGAGGAAAGGGAAGGCGATTGTAAGCCGATTTGATCCCCCTTCAGGTTGAGAAAAGCAGCATATAAAGAACCAACTCCTCTTCTAAGGAGGGGCCCACAATCCACTGGGAAGTTCTCCATAAAGTTCAGGAAACACTCCCACTGCTGGGTAGCATCTGCGGGAAATTTTCCCAATGAACTGCGACCATGCAACAATTCAACTGGGGCTGCAATTCAACAGGGGCAGCTCTCCCACTCTCCACCCAGACAAAGCTCCACCGGCTGAATTCCTTCCTTCCCTTCCCTCCCGTCCCTAGGAAAAGCGGTTGGACCAGCACAAAATCCAACCAAGCGGTCCGAGACCGGCGGCACCTTGTTAAGGCCAGCCCGGTTTTATTCTCGCCCACCCGGCTGCCTCTGCCTCTGCTGCTGCGAAGGCGCCGCTGCTCGGGATCCCCCTTGCACGGGGCTCCCTCTCCTTGGCCGCCGCCGCCGCCGCCGGAGCCGCCGCGCCTCCCCCGGCTGTTTGGCAGCCGCCCCGGAGCCGCAGCGCTGCCGCCGCCGCCGCGGGAGAGAGGTAATAAATAACCCGGCGAGCGGAGCGCCGGAGCCCGGAGCCCCTCCGCCTCCGCCTCCTCCTGCCGCCGCCGCCGCCGCTGCTGGAAACTCCTCCAGGGCTCCCCGCCCCCGGGCGCTTGGAGCCGGCCAGACGCGGCCAGCAGCAGCAGCAGGAGGAGGAGGAGGAGGAAGGCGAGGAAGGAAGGAAGGGAGGAAGGAAGGAGGCGGGCGAGCCAAGGCAGCGCCCCGGGGCGCGCGGGGGAGGAGGAGGAGGAGGAGGGGGAGGCGGCCTGCCTGCCTGCCTGGCTCTCTCGCTCTCAGCAGACCAGCCTCGGCCTCCCCGCCGCCCTCCTGCCACGGCAACCCGCAGGGCCGAGAGGAGCAAAGAGCAACACCGAGCGGATCACCCCCCCCCCCCCGATGCCATGTCCAAAGGAAGGGCCTGCAGAAGCCCAGGCCTGTTCAAAGAAATCGAGGCTGCACTTCCCAAGGCTCAGGGCTGGCTCCAAGGCAGATGGGCAGCGCTGGGCTTAGGCGAGCTGTCAGAAAGGGCTGCACTGCCAGAGCTTCTCAGCCAGTTACTGGGCCCCTGCAGAATGGGGCAGGCCAGGGGAATGGAGCGTCATCAGGTCACTGTTGGAAAGGACACCGGTCAGAAAGTTCTCCCTGGGCCATAGCTGACTCCCCCTCTCCCCCCAAGGGATCCTGACCTGGATGGGCCAGGCTAGGCTGATCCTGACAGATCTCCAAAGTTGGCCCTGTTAGTACTTGGATGGGAGACCTCGAAGGCAACCCTATGCAGAGGCAGGCAAGGGGAAACCACCTCGGGTTGTGTGTGGACACCGCCACGCACAACCCTGAACATCTCTTGCCTGGAAAACCCAGGAGGTCACCAAAAGTTGGTTGTGACTTGACGGCAGGCTGCACCCCCACCATGTGCCACTTCTGCCAAAGCACAGCGAGTGCTTCAGGGTGAGAATCACGGCTTGCGTTTTCAGGAAGCAAGTTCCTAAAACTTGCATCGGCAAAGAGAGGTTTATGGATGCCTCACTGAAACCAGGACAGCGGCGCACAAGTGGACAGTGGCCGGGAGGTCTTACTGCCCTGTCGCCCCCAGCCATTCCAACCAGGAAAAACGGTAGAATGAATTATGGGGGGGGGGGGGCAAAGAAAATAAAAGGGTGCTTAACTTGCACACCACAGAACGTAGCTTTTTGGAGGTTAGGGCCCCCCCCCCTTTTTGGATCCCCCCCCTCGCCTCCGTCTGCTTGCACCCGCAGCTGATGCGCCATGATGAACAGACATTGTGACTGACAGGGGGAGTGCAACTGGCTGGAAAGCCCCTTGCATTTGGTAGTTTTAACCAGTTTTAACAAGCAGGCGGGAGGGGATGCGGCCCCCCAAATCCTGGGATTTATTCAAGACAAGCTCCGGGTGCTACCGTTTCTAAAGCAATAAACCTCAAAGTGTTAAACGAACAGGTCTCTTCTTTTTATCTCCTTTGTTCTGTGGCCTTTTATAATCCAGAGCTGTCAAGAGCGAGGATGAAGGTTCCGCCAGTGATCCGCTGCGTGGCGAGAGACGGCTTATGTGCTTGGCTTGGCTTTCCCCTTTCATCGTGCCAGCCGCCCTCCGCACGGGGAGGGGAGGGGAGGGGAGGGGAGGGAGGGGAGGGGAGGGGGCCAGCAGAGCCGCCTTCTCGGAACTGGGGAATCCTTCACCCACGCTCAGACTGCGACCCGCCCAGAAACCAACTCTTGCCTCCTCTCTTGTGGTTGACTTTCTTCTTCTTCTTCTTTGTCTCCACACCCCTTTTCTTTTAACACCAGAAGTGGGTAGAACAAGTTTGGCAAATGTCTGTAATTATAATGGCTCAGGGCTGGGGGAGGGAAAAAAACAAGAACCCAGTTAAACTCTCGAGTGGGGGCAGGAGGAAGGAAAGCAGACATGAAAGGAGAGCGGGGCCTCCTCTGGCCTTCCCCTGCGACTGTCGCCAGGGCAACGTGCCACGGCTTCTTGGCATCTCTGTGCCCTCTAACTGGGGTGAGGGTGCAGCCCACCGGGCGCTTGCTTTCTGCCGGGGAAGGGTGCAACTGGGGCAAGCCGATGGCTCACACAGATTGCCTAATTGCCTCCTGGGTGCAAATTTAAACGTGAGTGCACCAGATGGATGAGACTGGAGACGCAAGGGGAGGGTGGACGGCTTGGTTGTTAAGATGGTTCTCCTGAGGCGAAGGACACGCCGGCTCAATTCCTTTCCCCCGCGTAACCTTGAACGAGACACTCCCTCTGTCTGCTCCGTGAGAGGAACAGCCTTGCCCTTTGCACGAGAAGGAAAAGGGAGGCCTGCAAAGGCGAAAGAAGCCAGGCAGGAGACGTCCTGGGGTTTTAATGGAGTCTCTGGATGGAGGCCAATTCAGGTCAGATACGTCACATGTGTTATGTGCGCTGCAGCTCATAAAAAGTGTGTGGCCAAAGCCCATATAGCTGTCATCTCTTTCCTTAGAACGGTGTCTTATAGGTGCGTTGCTGGAAAAAAAAATTACGAAATCTTAGCTACTGTCTATAACTAGGATTAAAGGTGGGTAATCCTTCAAGCCGCCTGGCGGCACAGCAGCACGGCTCCTCCTGCATTTCGGCCACCCGTAAAAGAAGCCAGGAGGAAGCAACACGGATGAGGGCCCTCTGCGTGGATGCCTGTTGCAGCTCTCAGAACTGCTGGCTGCCACGGGCACCCGGGGGGCTTCTTAAAAGCTGCAGAGGCTCCTGTGTGTCTTGCTGCAATGGTGCGCATGGAGTTACCCACTGCTACAGTGGCTCAATAGATGTTCAAGTATTGAAAAGGCTGCCATATAGAGCAGGGATAGTCAACCCGTGGTCCTCCAGATGTTCATGAGCTACAATTCCCATGAGCCCCTGCCAGCTGGCAGGGGCTCATGGGAATTGTAGTCCATGAACATCTGGAGGACCACAGGTTGACTACCCCTGATATAGAGGATGGAGCTGTGTTGTTCTCTCTTGCCCCGGAGGGACAGACCAGAACGAATGGGATGAAATTAATTCAAAAGAAATTCCGTCTCAACATCTGGAAGAAGTTCCTGACAGTCAGAGCGGTTTCTCAGTGGAACAGGCTTCCTCGGGAGGTGGTGGGTTCTCCATCTATGGAGATTTTTAAACAGAGGCTGGCTAGTTTTCTGATGGAGAGGCTGATTCTGTGAAGGCTTAAGGAGGTGGAGGTTACAGTGGATGAACGATAGGGATGGACTAGATGACCCATGATGTCCCTTCCAACTCTATGATTCTACGTGGAATGAGAGATTATCTTTGTCGTCCTCTCCTCTGCGTGGCCAAAGTAATCCCACTGGGAGGAAGGACAGGACAGACAACTATTCTTCCATGACACGTGGGTGGAAGACGTGGAGGGATGAAATCCAGGCACAAATTGCCGGCCTGGGGAAGATCCAAGTTCCAAAATCGCCTGATCCTAAGGGCTATTTCCAAGACTCAAATGCCTCGCTGCTTTTTTTGTTGTTGAAAAGAACACGCAGTTCAGACAGTTCGAAATCTGCTCTACATGGAACCTGACCAAACAGTTCATCTGGCCTGCCTCCTCAGCATGGATGCCCTAGCCTGGCTCAAAGTTGCAAATTCTCCAGCTGAGAGGACCAAATAGTGAATAGTGGGAAAGATCTCTACCGGAGCCCCCCAAGAGCTGCTGCCAGTCTGAGCAGACAGCCTTGATGATCTAATTCAGTAGAAGGCAGCTTCATGTGTGTGTTCGTAAAACTCCATGAATTGCTAGTGGGAATGTGCATTGGTAACTCTCCCAAGTTATTACACAAAAGAGCCTCTTTGCTCAGACACAGGTAAAGTTGGTTCTCCCACCACAACCACGCTGGGTCCAGGGGAAAAAGCAGCCAAAGCTCTAATAAAACTTCCTCCTCGTGAACTTCTGTGCCTCCCTCTCATGGAGCAACCAAGACACTGGCTTTGTAGCAGTTCGGGGAGGGGTTGCGGGGGGCAGAGTTAAAAGGCCCTCAAAATCTCTGGCATCTCGAGTACAGCCAAGGCTAAAATTTAGTGGCCAGCCAAGGCCCTGTTGGAAATTCGCTTTTGTTTTTGTTTTTAACTGGCAACCCAGAGTGATAAAACAGCTGCACTTCTGAAAACTTGATCTCCCCCCAAGATCTTCTGCCGTCTGAGATTAGGATCTGTGCTGGCGGTTCGAGCCTTCTGCGTTGGTGAAGCAGACGGTTGATCCTATCGGCTCTCCCTAGACTCTGACCAAACCGGTTGCATTTCACAGAACTCCGTGACCTGCCCTCTATATAAATAGCAGCACTTTCATCACTCCTGGGCCTTGGTTATCTCCAGGCCGGAGTGCCAACCACGCCGTGATCCCTGTGACCCGTTTGGCAAAAGCACTGCCCTGCCCAAAGCACCGGAGGAGACGCAGAAGCCGCCGTCCTTTCTAAAGACTAAACGGCATGGAGCCGTTCGATTCGAGAAGCAGCCGCTTGGATAAAACGCGTGTCCAGACTGATGACACGCCAGGAGGCTTAAAACCCGGGCTCTGTGTGTGTCTCCGTGAAGGAGAGGAGGGAAGACCTCTCTGACGCCGTGCCAAAGGGAAATGCGTTACCCTGCCGTCCCTCCCCAGGCCGCACGGAGGCTGCCCTAAAGTGCTTCCCAAGGCTGGAGGTGAGCAATAGCTTTCAAGAGAATACGGAGGAGCGGAGATAAGAGGAATCTTCCCTGAGCGTGGGCACTTACTCGCTATTGCCTCTTGTAAACGACGGGTTTTTGAAGCGCTGCCAAAAAAAAAAGAGAGAAATGCAAACCGTAAAACCTGCTCAGACAACAGTGGGACAATTGTGTGCAGACCACAGGAAGCGGCTTCTCTCACGTACCACCTTCAGCTCTTGGAAAATAAGCCCTCTCATCTGAAGGTGGACATAGGAAAACCGTTGTCCTCCACAGTCTTTATCAGGACGTGAGCCTGGGTTTGAACCAATGGCCTGACGGATGTCAAGCAGAGGTTTGGCCTCTGTGCTGCTGCTCAGCTCCAGCCAAAGAAGGGAGCTACAGAGAGACAGACAGGGAAGCCCGTCCGCTCAACCCTCCCTGAGGGGTGAGGCCTAACCACTGGTCCGGGCTGCCATTGCTGGCTGCAGGTGGCCGGCACCATCAGCTGCTTCCACTGGCTCTCCTGGGCGGCACGTCTCACCCCTTGACCTCTAGAATGTGTGCGTTGTCGCTAGACGGACAACCAGCCTGGCTTGTATCATGAGTGCTCCGAGGCCGCCAGCAGCTTTAGAAGCAGCAGGTTAAAAGACTTAAAGATTGCCCATCAAATAAGCATCTCCAGGGACACAATTTCCACCTTCCCCTGCTCTGCAATTTCCTTGTACGTGCTTACCAGGCAATTACTACGTTTCATAATACCTGCGACTCTAAAACAACAACAATAAATATTCAATAAACATTAATGCAAAAAACCAGCGTACAGCTCCCTCCCCAACCACACGGGAATGTGAGTGAGGGAAATGTTGTGGGGAGTGTTATGTTATGCGATCAAAAATCTGCTTTAAAAAAACCGAGCTGTGAACATCTAACTTCTAAATGCTGTACTTTTTCAGCATTTCAGGCTAGTAAAGTTGCTGGAGTATAAACAATCTACCTGAACCAAGGGTACCATGTGCCCTAACGTAGCTGCAAATTAGGCATGCACCAGCGACCAGTACACATTGCAAAAAGTAAATACAAAGGAACAGTTGGCGGGCTTGTCCCTTGTTTTGGGTGATGAAAAATGGCAGAGGGGCAGCCCTGACTCCAGCCCCTGCATGTACTTTGGGCCAGAGGGTCAGGCTTGGAAAAAAGCAGGACTACCCTACCACTGCTTGCTGCAGGTTGGAGAGCCACTATCCCGAAAGTCTTCTTGCAAATGCACAGGGAGGAACAGGCTGTGGCATATTAATATGCAAAGTGTGCCTTCCTTCCTAATTAAATGGAAAATGCTATGATTAAAACGAGTCAGATAGCGCTGAACGCCGGGCTTTATACGCTCCACGTGGGAGCCCCACAGGAGAACGCGAGGGGAGGGGAGAGCGGCGCCTGCCAGGGAGATTACAGGCGGAACAACTGGAATAGGAAGGCAAATCTGCTTGTGAAATCAAGAAGGCGGAGGAGAGGAACAAGCTTATTTATGGGCGAATTCGGCTCCTGGGAAATTTAGAGGATGCAAAGCGTTGTGGAAATGAGGCTCTTTCCCCCCACATGCTGCAGCATCATGCGTCAGTTCCTGGATCCCTGCTGGTTTCCTCACCAAATCAAGCTTCTAGACCTCACCTAGAGTGCACCTCTAGACCGCAATCCGGTCTCGTGCGTTTTCCTTCGCACCTACTCCGAGGCGTTTGCGTGCAGTGGTTCCTTCCTCCAGTTGTCAGCAAAGCAACACAGGAGGTGCCTCAAAGTAGAAGCAAGGATTAAAAGGGGCTCTCGTGCGAAGGCTTTACCACTCGCTTGTGAAATGCAGCCTGGTTTCCCTCCAAATCCTTCTGCGTCCCGCCAGAGCACAAACCGCTTCTCTTTTTTCCAAAGATGGGGTCATCGGAAACTCAATCAGACGTTCTCCCCCAGCCGGCCACACTTTCGCTGCCTCTGCCCAAATGCCACTAAGCTGGCAACCCCCCCTCCCCCCGTGTCCCTTCCCAAGGCATCTCCACAGGCAGTGGCACCTTTTGCCTCTGAGGCCAAGCTTCCTGCCTTGCATTTAATTAACCGAGATGGCAGAGCCAGGTACAGAGAGGGATTTCTAATCCTTGCATTTCCCGTTCTGTTGCCATGGGTTTCCTTCCAGTTTGCTCTTCCCCCCTCCTCCCTTGCCTTGCCTTGTCGGCGGAACTTACACCAGAATTAAATGCTAACACACCTTGCTGGAGAACAGGGAGCCATTCCAATCCAAAAACCCCTGCTTTATAGCCATGGATAGCCCTAGTGCCTAACAAGCAAGCAGGGATTGTGCATGGGGGAAGGAGATTATGGGTGAGACCATGAAGCTACTCTGCATTACTGGGGAAAGGACGCAAGCTATTTGTCCACAGGCTGGCTTTTGCACAACTAATCCAGCCAACCTGCACACATTCTTTGAGCGGAGGTGTTTGTTTTAAACATTCTGACAATCACTCGTGAGCA
Source organism: Paroedura picta (assembly GCF_049243985.1). NCBI lineage: Eukaryota > Metazoa > Chordata > Lepidosauria > Squamata > Gekkonidae > Paroedura > Paroedura picta. Next base: position 3,121,203 of record NC_135383.1, on the reverse strand, counting down.
TATTTTTATATGATGTGAACTGCTGTGAGCCAGCTTGCTGGGAGCAGCGGTATACAAGAGAATTCGTGGCCCAGGCATAGACATCCTCACTTTTCCTGCCTCCTAATTTCTTAACGGTTGCAAAAATGGGCACTGCCAAACCACCTGCATTACACCAATCTTAATTCAGAATTTCCCATGTTCCATATGTTTATGTTCGACATTAATGCTATTTAAAGATCTTATCCCCCCTCTCCTTCACCCTCTTAGGAATTCCATATCTGGGCTTCTCTCTCTCTCTCTTTCTCTTTTTCTTTTTTTAAAGGATAGTTTATTAAGAAAAGCTGACTCTACCTCCGCTTCGCCTCCTGGAACAGCTCCGGCGAATAAAAAACCCACCTCGTAAGGAGACAGTTTTATTCTGTTGATCGGAAGACTGCGAGCCCAATTTATGATTGAACATAAGATCTCCAAATCTGAATTTATGCCTCGTAGCATAACGACAGGTCAACGAGATTAAAAGTATGTTCATGAGAGCACCGTAAGGCAATTTGAGTTTCACGGTTCCTTGGTGATTGGGCATTCAGTCTGAAAGGGGGGAAAGGGAGACGAAGGGGGAAACAAAATCAACAGCCGAGCTTTAATAAAACACTTACAGTCCTCAGGAACATAATTCATGACTGCAGTCTCTCCTACAAACACCCCCTCGCCATTAAAAGGGCCAGCCTCCCCCTTTCCCCCCTCCTCCCATAATTTCGGAAGGAGCCGTCAAGGAGATAACGGCGGCTGTAATAAATGGCCCGAATTAACGACCAAAAAAAAACGTTGCCTTGTCAAATGGAAATCCATGTCTTGAAACCAAGTCTGATTCTGCTCTGTCCCTCACAGGAGGGGAGACTCATCAGTGGGGTGAAATTGGGGTTGCCTGCTATGGGTTGGGAAATAACTGGTGATTTTTGGGGTGTAGCCTGGGGAGGGTGGGGTTTGGAGGGGAGGGACCTCAGTAGGGATCTAATGCAAAGGGATCCACCCTCTGAAGCAGCCATTTTCTCCAAGGGAATTGATCTTGCTCATAGAATCACAGAATCATAGAATCATAGAGTTGGAAGGGGCCACACAGGCCATCTAGTCCAACCCCCTGCTCTACGCAGGATCAGCCCAAAGCATCCTAAAGCATCCTAAAGATCTCATCCAGAGATCCACTGTAATAGCAAGAGATCTTCGGGAGCTACCTGGAGGTTGGCATGCTGAGTTGAAACCCTGTCAGCACACAACCAAAGAAACAGATTTCAGGAGAGGAAGAGAAACGGGTTCATAGTTTGGGAGTGACTTTTCCAAGGATACCCAAGTCATCTTCTGCCACAACCTGGGCAGAGAGACAAAGATTTTGGAAATTAGGAATGCGGTGGTCTTTTCCCTTTCAGGCTCTTGATGTGTTACAAAAATGTAATATAGGACATTTGTGGACAGTTGTTTGGGTGAATGTTTTTTTTCGAGGGGGCTGGGGCAGAACGAATTCATGGGGCAGCTATAGCAAGTAGGATGTATCCCGAGGAAACCTGCATGCGTTTGAAACAACAGAAAAGGTTCATTTAACTTTAAAGAACCAACTGCAAACACATCGACTGAGGGGAAAAACCAGGAAAATATGAAATGAGGCTTCGATTGCTTCAGCTCCATCAAGCCCAAATGTGATTATCACTCTTCTGGAGAGTCACAACTACTCCGCTTGTCAAAATAACCTCCAGCCGCCACTCAGCTTCTCATTGTGCCACAGAAGTGGCATCTATACAAATTTTACCTCAGAAGTTGCAGCTATATACATTTTACCTCAGGCAGAAATGTTACCTCAGCTTGACCAATTTATACCTGGAGAAAAAGACTGAAGGGCGGGCTGTCCAATCAGTGGAAACGCCTTAACCAATCAGCGACAGCCTTTCTGTTTGCCTCAGAGGAGTGACTGAGGCCTCTCCCCACTGAGGCGGATAAAAATTACCTCAGCCGCAGCCAATTCGCTTGAAACCAAAGAGAACGGGCCGAGAGCACCAATGAACAATGTTTTCAGCCACTCTGAGGCCTTATCCAGCCATCATAATAAAAGACGATATATACACTGTAGCTTGATTACATCCCCGCAAGTTGTGGTGTCTTAATGCAGATGTCGAAATGGTATGCTGGTTGGCCCTAAGCCAATAATTCAAACTATGGCAGTGCCCCAGCTTGATTCCTGGTGCCTGCCACTGGGATTTCTGCCCGCCATTTGCTTCTTCTCCAAAGCCAATACTTACTCCTGGCTTTCCTTAACGCCACTGGGCAGGAAGTGGTGCTTCAGAAGAACCAAGGAGGCATTACCATTGTTGTCCATAGGCCGCACCCAGTCAGAAATCACCACCTCCAAATTTCCCAACATTTTGCGATTGGCCCCTGCCCCCTTGGCTGCCATTTCATGATCCAACCCAGTCCCTCACGGCAGCCATTTAATGTTCTTTCCCTGCACTGCTACCAGAGACGCTTTTAACTGGAAGGAAACCGAAACCTTCTACATGCAAAGCCTCCTTTTAAAAAATCGTACGTACCCCAACAAAAATAATACTAGGCATGCAACGGCTATTCTCTTTTTATTGATGAGAAAATGAAGCTAAGGAGGGAGGGAGTTCATGAACCACACAGTGACTGGGGCAGGATCTTGATCCTAGCAGCTCATGACAACACCCGAACCACGACCTTCTTCTAAATGCTTGTTTGAAAAGTTAGGAGATTGTTTTCCCCAAATCCATCCTTGCCCTGTCATCTTTGTTTGCACCCAACCAATAGCTCCTAGCTCAGAGACTCATGATTAATATTTCTGGAATTAACAGAATAAGGAGAGAGCTCCAGAGAAACAGGAGTCAACTTGGTGAGGGGAAAAATTGGTTTCTACCATCTCTGGACATCATTTGTCGGTCTTTAATCTCTCTTTGCTTGCCATTGTGAAGAATACAAAGCTTTGTATTCAGGAGCCTCATCTATTTCCTCACAGGAGACACTGGCCCACCATAAATCCATTCAAAGATTGCCCAGCCTGGAAATGAAAATCTCTAAAATCGCTTTATCCAGCTTCCCGGCAGTGCCAAAATCCCAGATGACTTTACAAATCTGGCTTTCGGTGATTTCAAAGCCAATGGCGAGATGCTGAAGTTCTGGCTTCCTAGCGGACATGTGCACATGCACAAGCACTCACATCTGTAGCACACACATCTTCTATCGGCATGTGAAACTCATTACATTTGAAATGGATCTCACACGGGCTTCACACCTATGTTCAGGCTAGGGCTCTGGGGAATCTTCGGGAGGATCGGAGTTCCCATAAATCCTTTCTACTAGTTCATGAGCTTCCTGTTTCGGACCAGAATTGACACACTCTCCAGTTTCTAGCTGCAGAACGTGAGAGTTTGTTCCAAAGTTCTCGCTCTGGTACTGAACACAACTAGAAAAGACCACAATGCTCGGGAAAGTCGAACAACCAGATTTGAGTCCAACAGCACCTTTAAGACCCACAAAGATTTATCCAAGGTGTGAACTTTCCTGCGCATGCGCACTTCCTCTAACAAAGTTGAAGGCAGTAGGAGGAGAGGAAGACACAGCAGGAGACAGACCGATTCAATCAAGGAAGCAGCAGACTTCCGTTTGCAAGGTCAGAGCAAGGCAGTTAATGAAAGGGCGTTTTGGAGGTTATTTATTCACAGGTTTGCCATACCTTGAGAGCAACTTGAGTGCCCTTAACACAAGCATGTTGCTGGGTGGTCTTGGTGGCAAGAAGCCACTCCAGTTTTCTTGCAAAAGAAAATCCCTAGTCTTGTCCTCAGAGTGCAGTTCACTTCCAGATCTAGGTTCCCCGCACAACCTTGCCGTATGGCAGAAACTGGGCCACGGTTTGTTTATCGAGCAAATACGTCTCCGACAAGACGGGAGATAACCAGGATGTGCCCGCTCCGTCTTTGTTTAATCTGCTCTGTTGTCAGGCAGGGCGGTGGACCAGTAAAAGTTTCTCCTTTTGCCTGGGCTCCAGGGGCGTAGCGGCTTCAGAATTTATACAAATAAAGGAAGAAACTCAAAGTGCCGGCAGCACCAATCTGATTACAGAGTCATTTATTTTCTGGTCGTTAATAATTTGTGCAATAAAAGATTGCGTGCCTTTCTGAGTTAGTAGGAGTTATTGGCACAAATTTCCCCTCCGTGCCGGTGTGAGGCTGTGCCTGGGACATAAATTATTAGTTTCTTATCGCTCTCCTCTTCATTTTTCATGCTGCCACGGCTGAATCGCCAGAAGCCAGCCCCCGAGTCTTGCTCTTATTTTATGCTGCAGGGGCGAAGCGGTTATTCCGACTTTCATTATACAGCCGTCTCCAGCGTTCCAGCCCTCCCCCTGCCTTGGCAACCAAGGTGTGCCCGCTATCTTGTGTTTGCTTGTGTGCACACAACCGCCTGCGGAGACAGCCAGGTATTCCTCCACACCGCCAGCTTCGCTTCTAACAAACACGCCCTTTGCTGACGGCAGCCAGGAATGACAACATGACAGCCTTCCACCACCCTGCCAAGTTCTGACAAGACATCCATCTGGAATACGAGCAAGATGGTTGCATATGTTTCTCAGCAAGCCACCCCCGTGCTTAGCTATGTGCGGAGGACGCATGGGACATATTACAAATGTTGCCGGAGGAAACCACGGGACTCAAACAGCAGAGCACCAGCGTACAACGGGCTGATGGCCATTTGGATGACCAAGCGGTCTCCTAATGAGCCAGGAGGTGAAGAGCCAGGGTACAGAGTTGCATCCTCAACTGGGCTTGCCTGGAGCTCTTTGCAGGAATAAGCTCCGCAGCACAGAGCAGGGAGTGGAACGCCAAGCTCAAAATCCAGTCCCCAAGGTGCTGCTCACTGGTGCTTGTGTCCCCCCCGTGAAATCCTTCCTGGGCCCCACCAATGGTTTTTAGAGAGTTGGTGGGTTCAGGGAGGGCTATGCGCAAGGGTTTCCATTGTGTGAGTGGAAGCAAACCTACTCTGCTTTCTGTGGCAATAATTTTTTTGTGGTTGCGTCCACCCTACCGGGTCAGAATTCCAAAGGTGCCCACAGGGTCAGAAAGACTGGGGACCCCTCATCAAAGACGGGGGTACGTACTGCAAAAATAAATCAATAAATAAATAATCAAAACTGTAGCCTGCCTGATGGACTGCACCAAGTAAACATACACAAAGACACTTTTATGGAATCTGACCCTAGGTCCATCAAAATCCGTATTGCCTACTCAGACTGACCCTGGATCTCCAGTTTCTCATCACCCTCTGCATGATCCTTTTTTTAAAAACTGGAGATGCTGAGGATTGGACCTGGGATGTTCTGTATTCCAAGCAGACGCTCTGCCTGTGGACCACAGGCCCTCTGCTGCCGTAAAATGCACAGAAGACCTCAGGAAGAAAAGGGCTACCGATGGAGGAGAGCCTTCCTGCACTGCACCAGGCCCGTTAATGGTCCCCAGTCTGTCTGAAAGCTCAGAGCAATGAAGGTTCACAGATCTCTGGGTGGCAGTTTCCGCATTCTACACTCTAAGCAGGATATATTAGGAATCGAGCCAAAGTGGTTAAGTGACCCAGAAGTCCGGGGCTGCGAGGGAATCGAATTCTCAATCTGGAAACCTCGTGGCCCATGTCTTATGCAACTAACAGGCGGCCATTGCAGGCACAGAAGTAAATAGAGGCTGCATCTCCTCCGTCTAGCTGGCAGCATGGAAACTTTGGACCGGCCAGGCCTGACATAACCACCCAGTCCTTGGCCTTGCGCCCTTGCTTGGAACCTTCTGCCTGCTGCACTTGAGACGCTTTGGGTTCCAGGAACTGGCTTGGAGAACACACAAGGAGAGGTCTGGATTTGGGCAGCAGAGTTTAAATATGGAAAAGAGGTGCGCAGCACCGACCACTGAAAGAATACATTCGTTTTATTAAGCAAAAAAACAGCTATGTAAGAGGAGATAGTCCTTACAGTCGAACTGACTAACAGTTGTGTAGGCAGTCAGGGAGGAAGTGTGCTCAAAGGGGCAGGAAGTTTCTAACTGAGCCAATCAGGATACCAGAAAGTTCCTAATTGGAATATGCTAAGTACATATTGTCCCAATGACCCCTGTAGAATATTCTTCATGCACTGTTGAAATATGTGCACTACAGATCTTGCACCTTCCAACATACCTGTGACTTCCCTTTTGCCCAGTGTCTCGGCTGTCGTGGATAATTACCAGTAACCAAACAGCAGAAGAAAGGACCTGCTTTGTCCCTCCGGATCTCTGACTAGCGTACGAAGTGCCAGTGAGGGCACAAGGAGCTGCTGTAAAGATGCACCTAAAAGGCGATAGGGTTGGGAGTGTCCTGCATAGTGCAGGGGGTTGGACTAGATGACCCAGGAGGTCCCTTCCAACTCTATGATTCTATGATTCTAAAAGAACAGTGACCTCTCCAGAAACAACAACAGAAAGCATTCAGACCACAGGAAGATTCCAAGGCATGTTCAACTCCATTCAGCTTACAAATGCTGACGGAGCTAAATTCAAATCCTGCAACCTCCCTCCAGATGTCCATGGACCACAATTCCCGTGAGCCCCGCATGGGAATTGTAGTCCATGGACATCTGGAAGGCCGCAGTTTGACTACCCCTGCCTTAAACTAACCAGCTTTTCAGGGTATCAGCCTTTGAGAGTCACAGCTCCCTTCTTCAGATGTTGATGGAGCATGCCGTCTATATCCTTGGAAGACACGCTTTTCCAGGCCGGTGTGGGCCATCCCCGGTGAGGCCTGTTTTTCATAAGGGACAGAAGGAGGCAACAGTAGCATTTGATTCTAGGGACAGCAAGCAAGACATTCTCCTCCGTTGCGGGAAGAGGCACAACAGAGGGGAATGGAACACGCAGAAGGACAAGATGTCAACCCAAGATGGATGACTCAGTGCCCGATACGGCCCTCCAGCGGTTACGCAACACGGTGAGTGACTCGCTGATCTTTTCAAACCGGGACTGACATCCACAGCGTGAGATCTGCCTGGTTTGCCATTCACTCTGCACGTCAAATGTTTCCATGCTCAGATCCCGTTTTGCAAAGGGGGCCGTGAAGGCTAGTGGCTATCAGCCGCTGTCCACTGAAGCCAAATACAGTTGGCGCGAGGGCAGGCAAGGCGCTGGGGCAGATGGCAGAGTATAGGAGGAAGGGACAGGGAGCTTCCTGAAGCTGCACTTCTGCATTCCACATCAGCTGAAGCTTCCGGATCAGGTACAAGGATAGCCCTGCGCTGAGCCAGGTGCAGTCATGTCATCTGGAGGGGGCTGTTGCATGGGTCACAGTGGCCTGGTCGGACACAACAGATAAGGTGCTAGCTTAAAAAGCCAGCCATTGCTCCCAGGCAGCTGGTCAGCACACAGTGTGTGTCTGTGTGTGTGTAGAGTGTCCATCAACAGCTACAGCTGAAGCCAGACTGGAAAGGATCTAGGGTTGATGTTTCCTCCAGAAAGCTCTGCAGATGTAGCGTGACCTCACCCTCAACTACCTAACAGCTCCGCGGTTGGCCAGGACACTTGCATCCAGCATTGTTTTTTTCAGAAGCAGCCTGACCGCTGCCTCCTTCAGCTTCTCCGGGAAGATCCTTGAAGTCAAAGACAGGTTAATAATATCCGGGAGAGGGGCCCATATCCCCTCATTGTTGGCTTTCACCAGCCAAGAGGGGCACAGGTCAAGGAGGCAAGTGGCCAGACAAACAGCTCTGTCCACATCGGTCAAGGAGCGCATACTGCAGTGGTCCAAAGCTGGACCTTGAGATGGCCAAGGGGCCTCTGCTTGGCTAACTGCATCAATCTCAGCCGGAAAGTCCTGGCAGAGCGATGGGATTTTCTCCGCAAGAAAGCTTGTACTTCGTGGTGAAGAGCCAAATGTGAAATTTCTGACATTCCACTAAGGACATGAAAGGCTGAGTTGTTAGGAATAATCATGCTGGGCAAGAGTTAGCAGAGGCAACAGAGGCCATGAAGTTTGCACTCTTCGGCCTTTGCTGCCATCTTGTAAACATTCATAAGCGTCTTATAAGGTGGTCTTGAGGCTTCGGCACGGTTTTTTCCGCCAATCTTGCTCCAGCCGTCTCTGTTCCCGCTTCCGATCCTGCAGCTCCTGGGTGTAACAGGGCGCCGGCTTGGGACAGGAGCAGAGTGGGCGTCAGGGAGAAATTTCGTCGATGGCTTCAGAGTGTCGGTGAAGCCAATCCTTGGCAAAGCCCTGCCCAGCCGTTTGCCCCCCTCTCTGCCGTTCGAGAAGAAGCAGACAAGGGGGAATTATGCAGCTCCGTATTGTTCAGGCACACAATCCCCAAGCACTCCCCAGTGAGAAATTATATTTTAGGAATACTCTGCTGAGCCACAATCAAGGCAGGGGAAATACAGATATGTATAAATCGGGAGTGTGTCACAAATGCCAAGCGTGAGCACAAGGATAGCTGCAGCAAGAGCTGAGGAAGGAAGGGAGGCAAATATAAAGTGTGAGTGGCCAGGGTGGGGGGAGGGGGAGGTGTCAGCGAATGCAGGAGCTGCACGTCTGATCCTTTCGGCAACTATTTCTACCGGGTCTGGAAGCCACACCGCTACAGGATGTGCCGGGCAGGCGACGTAAGCACCCCTGCGAGGGAAATGATTCAAAATAGCTTTCAACTCATGGTCCTTCTGGACAGTGTAGAAGCGCCCTTGGCAAAAGTCCAAGAGAAATCTGGCAACGGGCCCCAGTGGCGGAAACTCTAGCAATTAGTCACACACACACTCTCTCTCTGTGTCTCTTTCTCATCGTAGGCCCCACCTGACGGGGCTTTTCCTTCCTGGTGATATAACTCATCAACAGGGATTGCTGCCTCTTTCCCTGACTGGGGTGCTTCCTTTACATGCATTAGAACAGGGGTAGTCAACCTGTGGTCCTCCAGGTGTTCATGGACTACAATTCCCATGAGCCCCTGCCAGCGAAAGCCACAGGCCAATCCCTCAACCTCTAATTCACAAGGACAAAACCAACTCTTGTCCAAAAGAAGGGTTCACCAAAGTTCTGGTCTTGGGAGGAGAAAAGGAGGTGACTGGGCACAGCAAGAAAGAAAATAAACAATGATCCACCCTTCACTCCTCACCTGGTATCCCGGTCGCCCCGGGGCCCCTGGAAGACCAAAGGGCCCCTCCCAAGGACTCCCAGAAGAACATGCTGGCTCAGCCTTTGATCTCAGCCTTTTGGGATATTTATCATTTCTCCCTCCATTTACTAGAGCGCCTGTCTCCTTCGCCTTTCTCTCCCTCTCCCTCTTGTCAAAGATCCATACAGAATTTGTTTTCCTGCCACCAGCAGCTGTCACGGTGGTGCTTTCTATAAAATAAACTGGCGGGGTGCCAGCCAGCCCTCCTCAGCAAAAGAATCCCTCTCCCAAAATCAACACCAAATGTCTCCCTGGGCTCTGCGAGTCCCCCAAGCCCAGCCTGCCCCCCCCCTCCACCGACCGTCTTAGGCAAATTCCTGTGGAGCTGGAAATCGCTCCCTCCACCACAGAGGCGGTCGAAAACAGGCAGAGGGGACCCTGTGAAATTTGAGGGAAGGGGGGCTTCCAAACAGAAACAGAAAAGAAAGACGGGTCTTTGGGAGACTCCGCCAAGCAAGTTCAGCAGCTGACATGCAAAGGGAATTGGACTCCTGCCTGCGGAGCGGAACAGGTCAAACCTGTGCCAGGAAGGCTCTGGGTGGGTGGTCCCTCCACACGCCATTTTTCAAAACCGCCCCTGGAAATCTCTCCCTGGGATCCTTCACTCCCATCTCATCTGTGAAATCCTGGTAATAACGGAAGGTGGTCTTGGGGGGGCTGAACTCTATCCGCCTCGGACAGGAAGATGCATTTCAATAGGCACGTGGCTGAGATGTGCCAGGGGAAAACGACTGTGAAGGAAATCATGCCATCCTGCATGGTGGGCTTTGGGCACTTGTCTTGTAGGATCCGCAGGGGAGCCCTGACGTTCCCCACTCCTGACGTTCCTTTGACTCTTTGGAAGTTCTGAATGGGCTGTTTTGGATTCCAGGCAACATGCTGTCGTCTCATTAACTGCCTGCCGGCTAAGGAAATAAAGCTGGAAAATCAATATTTTGCACTGATTTGGACAGCTCAAGCCAACCCGAAATCATCAGGTCTCACAAGCTAAGCAGGGTCAGCCCTGGATAGGATTTGGATGAGAGACCACCAAGGAAGTTTGTCCCCACAGACTTATCCTGCTGCTGACAGGCCAGGGGAGGTGGCTGGTTCACCGTGCCCTGCCTGTGAGCTGCATAGGAGCACTACGGTGGTTTTTGGTTGGAACCGGAATATGATCAGATGGGCCTGATCCAGCCAAGTGCTGTCTACAGTTCCTTGGGCACCATCATCTGGGAGGGAAATTCCATGGACAGGGACATTTATTCTCTGTTGCAGGGGTCAGGCCAGGGAAAATTATCTATTTATTTACATTATTTCTAGTCAGCCTTTTTCACAAGGTGGATTACGCAGAGTAAATCCGGTATAGTCACAAAAATTGGGATGTTCAGTGGATGAATCATGAGGAGCGTAGACGTCTGGGAGCAACCAGAAATCTAAAAGACAGACCTGGAGCATACTAGTATTAACACGACACAGTAAGCAGTGCCAAAATTACATATTAAATTTTACTTGCAATAAGCTATTAACACCAGTGCAGACCACAGTTCTTTCCCCTTTATTCCACTATTTTTGTAAATACGTAAGTTATGCCCAGGTGGTGAGATTCCCAGGGGCACGTGGCTAGTCGCTGTTAGAAACAGGATGAAGAGGAGGAAGAAAAGAAGAGCTGATTTTATACCCCGCTTGCCTCTACCCTCAAGAGTCTCAAAGTGGCATACAATCTCCTTCCCTCCCTCTGTCCACAACAGGCACCTGGTGAGGCAGGCAAAGCCGAGAGAGTTTGGAAAGAACTGTGCTTGGCCCAAGGTCACCCAGCAGGCCTCATGTTGAGAAAGAGCGGGGCATCAAGCCCATTTCTCCAGACCAGAGTCTGCCGCTGTTAACCAGGACCTCATGATGGATGCTAGATTAGAGTCGATTTTGGTCTGACCCAGCAGGGCTGTCCTTCTGTTGGCGCTCACATGTGCTCCAGTAGCTTGCAGGAACAGCGTGTGACCTATTTTCCAGATCCCTGCCAAGGCCTGGGCATCTTCCAGAAACCATGCAAGGCATTTTTAAAAAACATTTCAAGCTGGGGGGCAGGGACAATTAACATACCGTCTCGCCCTTCCCCTGCACCCAGGATAGGGGCAAATGTATAGATAAGCAAATAAATTATCAGGGGGCTCCTTTTTCTTTCACTCCCTCAGCATAAGGACATCTCCATCTAAATGGCAGCCTTTTGCATTTTCTATAGCAACCGTTATCCAAGCCTCTCCAGGCCCCTGACAGGCATTAATTGATTGTGCTTATCATCAATACTCCCAGGAGTTCAGTGACTAATGGCCAAGCAAACAGGACATGCAGGGGTGGGGGGAGGAAAGGGGGGGAAAGGAACATTCCCCCTTCTGGAATAATTATTTGGAATACAAAGGGACGTCCCCGAGGACAGGGCTGGCCTAACTATGCCCCCCACCCACAAACCGGCAAGGAAGTTCTCTTGCAGAGTAACAGGGACAGGAGAACTGGCCCACCCTACCCTACTCTGCTCATCTCCTCTTGTCCTTGAGGACGGCCTTGGGCCTTGGAGGACAGACAGTCTGTGAGGCTAATGGAGAGCATTCCCAAACCCACTTGTCAGTTTAGAAAAGAATGGGAGGAGGGGGGGGGGGGAGACGGTGCTTGCCTGCCGTATAGTGCAGGATCCCACCACTTCTGGGGGTTTCTTGAAGCCTGAAGGATGTTTCAGGGGGTCCTCAGCAGGATGAGAAAGGCTGGTCTAGGGACAGTGCGATCACCAGGATGGGGTGGGGCAAATTGTACTTGTGCTGAAATTTAAAAAATGTACATATTACAATGCTATTTTTGCATTCTATGAAACTTTTTGTTGCTCCATAAAGACCAAAATTTTAATCAAGAACCCCACCCCACCACTCCCCGGCCAATGCTGTCCTGCTTTACCACAGAGGAAATCAAGCCAGGCCTACGAGACTCTGGGGAAGGGCTCTCCTTCCTCCGTGCCCTGCGCTTCCAGGGGCATCTCGCTGGCTGAGACCTTTTGCCCACAAAGAGCATTCTGCACCCTTATATGTACAGAAAAGCACAAAGTCCTGGCAGCGGAGGGGAGCATGTTTCCCTTTGGCCTCCCCCCCCCTCCCACATGCCTTTCGTGGGCTGCAGGACTCTGGCCCAACTGCCTTGACCCCATCAGCTTTCTCAGCCGTGGCTGGAGCCGCTGGGGATGTGGAGCCAGGGCTGCGAGGAGGCTGGCGGCAAAGACGCATTTCAATTAGCAAGGCCGCTCCGAAGCTGCCTCCTATGTGAGTCATTTGCTATCCGAGCAGCACAGAAAGAGGGAGACAGAAGCAGCAACGACTGGGATCAAAACCAGACACCCGGCACAGTTCCGGAAAGTTACGCTCTGATTTTTGACAGCCTCCAAAAGACCAGACATTCCCACAAACGCCTAGACCAGGGGTAGTCAAACTGCGGCCCTCCAGATGTCCATAGACTACAATTCCTATGAGCCCCTGCCAGCGGATGCCGCAGTTTGACTGCCCCTGGCTTAGACATCAGATCTGTGGAATACCACTGGAGAATTCCCCCCTCTGCACCCACACAATAGCCCCCCACCCAGCCATCTACTCCACACTTAAGGATTTCCACTCCCTCCCACCCACCCCAGCACAAAAGGTGTTCACGTTCTAGAAAGCCTGTTTTGCTCCTGAGCAAAATGTGAGTCCAGGGACACCTTTAGGACCAGCAGAGTTTTATTCGAGGTGTGAGCTTTCGTGTGCCGGCACACTTCCTTCAACAAGGAAATAGGAATCATCCGAGGGCAGACAGAGGGAGAGAGTAAATTAGCAGTGACTTAGTAAACAATATCACGGAGATATCCAACAAACACGCAGCAGCGTAAGGAAGAACAAATAACGCCACGCTAGAATAACAAACAGAGGAAGGTCTGGGAAGGAGAGGCTGTTCCTTGTGTTGTTTTGGGAACTGGCAAGATGAATTAGTGCAGTCACAGAACAGGTAGCCTTCGAGTTTAGGGGAGGGAGCGAAGGGCGTATCTAGGAGGGCAGGAGATGGGTCACCCTCATCCCAACATTAGCACAGGCCGGAAGCGTTTGGAGGGGAAACGCTCGGCCTGCAGTTGGCCAAGAGGGGTCCCTCCTTCAGGCATGGCATGTGAGCTACCCGAAGGCCTTGGGCAGGTGGGATGCTGACCGCAATGGACCATTGTTTCGATCCAGCCAAATTCTCTTCCCATCTCTTTTATCGAGGCCAACATCTCCTAGAGGCCCTTATTTGGGGACGTGCTCCAGATTTCTGGCTGGCTCCACAAACTCCCTCTGTAACTCAAGCTCGGTGACCTTCCCAGAAAGCAAGCGTGACACCTGAACCGTTCGTCCCACGGGGACTGCAGCCTCCAGCAGGCCCTGAGTCACTCCTGACTCACCTAGTCCTTGGGGAAGGGCGGAACTTCCAGATCGAGTTAAGGTTACCAGGCGGCCGAAGGGCCCTGCCAGAATTGTAGATAAGCATAGCTCTGGCCAGCAATAGCTCCCAAGAGCCAGTTCTGGTATGTGCTGTCAAACTTTGTCTTCGGTAGCTAAATGGAAAAAGATGCGCAGACTCCGTCATACCCCTTGGATCTGGGCCCCCTGCCCCCTAACCCCAGGGGTGAGGGGGATACTTGGGGCCAAACTGAACAGGGAGAAGAAGCCACGGAGGAAGTGGGCTCATTTTGAAACGTAGCATTGGAGGAGAGTTTTCTGGATACTGCAGACGGCCAAAAAGACAAATCATTACCCTAGATGATTGTTTAACTTAGATGGTTGGAATTTCAGAAGAGGAGGGGTTAGGAGGTTTTGAAGAATGGGTAAAGAGGGGGACCAGCCACTGATGCAAAGCGTTGGCTTTGAAAACGGGGGTGAGTATCTGGATCCCGTTCTGGCTTGACCCAGAGGGATTATGAATCAATAAAGCGACAATAATTGGACCCATTCATTATTAAGAGAAACTTTGTTTTGGACGCCGCTTGGTGGGTTTCTTCTCGTTTTGAATCTCCGGGTGACAGAGATCAGACCCCCCTGGTGAAAATGGGAAGGTGAACTCAAGAGCCTTAGACCTTACAGTGGCCCCACCCCTCTCTGAACCCCACCTTCCTCAGACTCCCCCCCCCCCCCCAAATCTCCAGGTATTTCCCAACCAGGAGCTGGCAACTCTGCTGAACGATGTATGAATCAAAACCACAGATGTACGAATCAAAACCACATTTACGGTTTTCCCATCCCAAGCAGGCGGGCTTTTTCTCCAGTTTCTGTTTTTTAAATCTCACCTGATTTATGCAACACCTCTCCCAGTCTGGATTTCCCCGGTTCCTAACCCCCCCCCCACGCTCAGCCTCCCTAAAGTCTCCAGCTTGCTGTATCAGCTCTCCCCCCTGCCCTTTATACCTGAAGCCCCCTCCCAGAATACCAATGCAGTGCCACCTCCCCCACCCTCCCCTTTAAATACCTCCCAGAGGGGCTCATTTCCACAAGCAGCGCTTTCACCACAGTTAAAATGCTAATTTGCAGGGTTACAGTTTCCCCTCTCTGGCATCCTGTGCTCTCCCCTTTGAGCATAAATTACCCGGCTCCTGTTCAGCTCTTGTTAATTGCAAAGGGGCCTGCCTCAAAGACCATCTCCTCCGCTGGTGCCGGAATGAGCCCGGTCGGGACCGTCATTTTCTTCCCCCCGAATTTGCCACCTGCGGAAGCGTCTTCATCTGTGGGGCTGCCCCCAGGGCACAGTGGGGAGCTGATCCAGCTGCAGCCTGATCACCCCCCCCCCCCGTCCAAACGCACACTTTCATTTCTCCTTCCAGATGTCCTCTAAAAGCGCGCCAGCAAAGCAATTCTAAGCTGGTCCACTCCGAATCCTGCTCAGGTCTACTCAAGGAAAGTGTTTTGAGGATTGTCCTGTCAGGGTCTTACAAATCCGCCGTTTGTACTCAGAAACGCCGCTCTTCCCAGGAGGCCAAAATTATTTCCATGTGTATATGCTCCCCCCCCTGCCCTAAAACTGGCTTTCATGGCTGCTCAAACTAAATGTTTGTGCTTGGGCAGCTTTGACCCCCAGCCCCCTTCTCTTCTCTTCTCTTCTCTGTTCTTTGGCACAAGCAACCCGGCACTTGATTTGGTTTCTGCGTTTGATTTCTGCTCCTCGGTTAGATCCACGGTTCTCTACCGCTTCATACACCGCGGCTAACCTTTCGTGGCGTTCTTCTCAGTAATGCGCACCCAACGCTCATCCAGAGACAAAGAAGATGGCTGCAGACCGTGGCTACACTCTTCAGCTGCACCTCGGCCCAAGATAAGGCGTCTCCGGCTCACATTGGCCACCCTCCCGAAAGTCCATTAACGAACCAGACTGTTTCCTCACACTCATGAAAGCGGGATGCTTTGGCACCGCAAACTCACCTCCATTCGGTGACACAACCCACACACACACACACACACACAAACTTTTAGAAGCTGCTCAGGATCGAGAGTGGTAGTGCCCGAGAGACAATAGTGTTGGTTTTAAATAGGTGGGTACTACTTTTCTGAGGAGCGCTGGCAGCAGATTTACACCCGACTCCAAACAGCTAGATTTTGCAAAAGGACCCAGGCTGACCTCCCCTCCCTGTTTCACATGGACACAAGAGGAAAAAGCAAGAGCCCCGGAATGCCTTAAAGCAGGGGTAGTCAACCTGTGGTCCTCCAGATGTCCATGGACTACAATTCCCATAAGCCCCTGCCAGCATTTGCTGGCAGGGGCTCATGGGAATTGTAGTCCATGGACATCTGGAGGACCACCGGTCGACTACTCCTGCCTTAAAGACTCACAAAGGCTGTGTGACAGGGCAGGGACTTGGCTCACTGCATGTTGGCATCTGAAGTGAGCAAGTGACTCATGAAAGCTGCCACAAATTTTCGCAGCCTTCAAGGTGCTCCAGGTCTCTTGTTTTTTTTTCCTACTGCTTTTCTCCTGCTTTGGGCAGACTAACATGGCTACCCATCTTGATCTAACTACTTGGGAGGTGCCTTATAGTGAATCATGCCCTTGGTCCCTCAAAGTCTGTGGTGTCTACTCAGACCGACAGGGTCTCAGGCAGAGGCCTTCCACATCACCTGCTCCCTGCAAACGCTGGCAGGGGCTCGTGGGAATTGTAGTCCATGAACATCTGGAGGACCACAGGTTGACTCCCCCTGACCCAGAGAGTCTGTGGCAGAGCAAAGATCTGAAGAGAAACCTTCCTGACCCAGCAGCACTTGGAATCCTCAGACTCCTCTCCAAGGAACTACGGCTACTCACTGGGGCCATGTTATTCTAGTGCTCTCTTCACGCTGCCTCCCCACATCCTCCCGAAACATTCTTCCGCCCCTTGCTGGAGCACAGTGTGGCCTGGGTCCCTGAAGTCTGGGGCGGGGCAGGGGAAGCAGCATCTCTAATAGGCATGTCTGTTTCCGGGCCTGGCAAGCTCCAAGCTGCCCTTCCGTGCCAGGAAAGTTCATTCATCCACCCATCCATCCATTCAAGAGAGCGCCGGAGAGAGATAAAGGGGAGTGCATCTCCACGGATCTCGCTTCCGACCCAGCAGCCAGCTGCCGCACGCAACGGAGACGGGGGCGCGTCAGAAATTCCGGCAGGCCTCGGTTCTTTGAAAGGCAGGAGGGCCTTAATGTGTTTAGCAGGGAGGCTCTTTTCTTTCTTCCTCTTTCTCAAAAATGGAAGGAGACGACGCTGGTTGGCGCAGGGCTTCTTTTATGCCCGTGAAAGAAAAGAACAAGCACGGCCGCCTCGCCCTCCCAACGCAGCCGAGTGGCTCAGAGAACAGCTCAAAGTGGGTCATTCCTGGGACGGTTCCGGCCGGGCTTTGTTTCCAAAACACAGCCTCGCTCAGCCGGCCGGGAGCAGCAGAGCCGGGCAGGACCTGATGCGGAGCCAGGGCGGTCAGGACCTCAAGTCGGGGCTGGAACCCAGGTCCAAGTGCGGCGGGGGAGACATGGAGCCATGCCAGAATACTGCTGGTCAGGAACGAACCCAGGTGCTTCAGGGAGGCAAGCTGACTGAGGAGTTCTCTGGGGTTTGGACCTGCGAGAATGCAGAGGTAGTCAACCTGTAGTCCTCCAGATGTTCATGGACTACAATTCCCATGAGCCCCTGCCAGCATTTGCCCCTGGTTTAAAGGGAAACCCCTGGTTTAAAGGGAAAAACTGCAGAGGCAAGAACTGGATGCTATCCTGGCCTGAAATACTCCATCCTCCTTTCAGGATTTAGCAAATTCATGATAGACGATCAAGGTACCCAACTTTCCCAAGCCCAAGGCCACCTTTGGAACTCTGATATGGAGTGGTGGGACCAACCACAAAATGGCTGCCACAGGAGGAGGGACCAGCCACAAAATGGCGGCTACTGGAGGCGGAACCACACAGAAGGGCAGGGGGAAACTGGGCTGGGTCAATATTAGGTCTAATCCATCAGAGCCACCCTTGCGAGCCGGTGTAATGTAGTAGTTAAGAGTGTTGGATGAGCATTTGGAGGACCCACTAGTGCCATGGAAGCTGGCTGGGTGACTTGGGACCAGTCAGGGCCGCTCAGCCTAACCCGCCTCACAGGGTTGTTGTGTGGCTAAAACAGAGGCGCAGAGAATGGCAGAATGGCGTGAGCACTTGGCGTCCCCATGAAGAGAAAAGGCAGGGCCTAAATGAATTTTTAAAAAATGGGGCCTGGGAAATCAAGACACAGAGCCCTGCCTTTCCACAGTCCTCAGAGGCCAAGGAGAAACCAAGGAGAAAGGGGAAAGTGCGCCTGGGAGCAGAAGGTGTGCCACAAAGAAAACCAAAGGACCCCCCCCTCCCCCCCTCCTCCCCCCTCCCTAATCCCCCATTACAAGCAGGTCTGCTCCAACTGGAGTCTCCAGTCTGAGCGAATACATTAGCCGCCTCCCCGCCCCCACCCGGGCAATGCCTCACAGCAGAAAATGACTGGCAGCTGAAAGCCCAAGGGAGGCCGGCACAAAAGCCCTTAATTAGGGAGCGGAAAGTGGAGGCGGCAAGAGCAGGGGGGGGGGAGGCAGGCTGGGCCTGAACCGGGGGTCAGCGCGGCTAGAGTCGCTCTCCCAGGCACCAGCAGCTAAGTGACCTCCCTAATCATCCACTCGAGGCGGAAGGGGGGACGGCCACTCGGCTATACACGGCCGCGTCCCCCTCCTCCCCGGCCCGATTAGCCAGCCGGAGTCTCTTTCAGAGGCAGGCGTGCGTTAAGATGCCCCACCGCGACATCCCTCTGCAAGGAAAAGAACCAGGCTGACTCCGGGCCTCCCCCATCCCTGTTGTCTGCGGCCGTTCAGCAACTGTTCTGGCAGCGAAGCAAGGACACTGGGGGAGATCATCTGAAAACCATCAGGAAGTTCCTACCCTATCTATGCCAAATAAACATCTCCTCCGATGCCCCCTACAGGACGCCCCCTATACTACGCTCAATTATGCATCCTGAAGATCTTTCATATTCTAACATGCTGGTCCCAATTCAGGACACGTGCTGTTGCCTGCTCCCCAGAAGAGCCCTGTGCTCCCCCATAACTGTGACTCCAGGCGTACCAGCCTGTCTGTATGTCCATCAAGATGAACCAAACCAGGCCAAATGGTTCCAGCTGCTAGAGAGATTGCTGGTCCACTGGGGGGGGAGTGTACTGGCACAGCCTGTGTGCCCCCTGCCTGTCTCTTTCGGAAGCCTTCTTTGTAGCTAACTGCACAGTCCACGGTGACAGCAGGTGGGAGAGAAGAGGAGCAAGATGTGCATCTCCCCCCCCCCCCGCCATGCTCAACTCGCTTTCAGGAGGGCAAGAATTCACAGGCCGCAATCCCTTTCGAGCAGGGAGAACACAGAGAGAGAACAGAAAAGAGATTCAAAGTGGGACCGAAAAGCAGGCTGCCCCCCAACAAGGCACATCCACGCCGGCCAGGCAGGCTGAGCTCCCCCCCCCCCGGCTCGTTCAGTAAAAGCCTCAATTAACTCTGCATTAATTATTAAACCAGAACAATGCGTCTCTGGGTTTTGCACAGCCGGATTCAGTTACCGACGCTTCTTGGGAGAAATTTTGGTGCGGCTGGCTTCTCGCTCAGGGCATTAATAACGGCTTCTGGGGGGGGGGGCAGGCTGTTGATTTGGACTTCCTTCTCCCCTCCACTCTCCTCCTCCCTTAATTGCTGCCTCCAGCAGTTCTAATTAATATATCTTTGGTCTCCATGCAGCCACCGGGATGCAAAGAACTGGCGGCACCGAGATCCCCGTCTGCGCTGGAGCGACACACACGCGCGCATGACTTCCCCAGAGGTCTTGAGCACTATCCCTTCAGGTGGGGGTTACTGAATTGATGGGGGGGGGGCTGGATTGTTTTGTTTTTAAATGGCAGTTCCCGGCTGGGAAGATCTGGAAGGGCAGAAATCCTTCCTGCGTGCTACCTGGGGTGAACTTTCAGGTGTGCTTTCCACTCAAGTGGGGCAACAGGCCTGCAGGGAGCGTGCATGCCCCTAAGAGCCCATCCCAGGACCCCGATGTAATTCCATGGTTAATGTGTAAGGATTCCAGGGAAGGAGCAAGACCCAGGGAATAGGCAAAGGAGAGGAGGCGGGCAGGAGCTCATGGGAATTGTAGTCCATGGACATCTGGAGGACCACAGGTTGACTACCCCTGCACTAAATCAAATGAAAGCTACTGCTTCAGGGAAGTCCTGTGGGGATCACAACAGCCTCAGTGCTGGCTCTGCCTCCTTGGGCCACCTGTCTGCTGCTTCCAGCATGCCGGGGATCCCGCCACATTTCTGCCTGTGAAGGAATCGGCCATCTCTCTCTCTCTCGGAAAACCAAACTCCAAGATCCAAAGAAAGGGGGAGCAAAATAAAGATGCATTTATGCCGGAGATCTTTCCCCAAGCCTCTCTAGATTTTCTTTCCCCTTCCAAAGTGCTGCCGGGCAACAAGGAAAGCAAGAGAAGAGCTGTAAATATTTCATATCCGTTCTCTCCTTTGCAGGAAAGGCTCAAACTTAGAATTTTGCCGGCTTGGGGAGGGCTGGGGAAAAGGGAAAAGAGGGTAAATGTGCATCAGCTGTCTGAAAGAACCATGCCCAGGGGACAGGGGACGGCTTTTACATCTCCAGGTGCAAGGTCACCTGTTCTCAGACCTGGTGGGAGGGGGAAGAGAGAGGCTGGGGAGAGTAGAACATGGGGGGGCAGGCGGGAGATGATGTCATTCTAGGACTTCAGTTTCTCCTAGACTCTATAGCAGGGGAAGTCAACCTGTGGTCCTCCAGAGGTTCATGGACTACAATTCCTATGAGCCCCTGCCAGTAAACGCTGGAGGGCCGCAGTTTTACTACCCCGTGGTGACCTTCCCTGTGGCCTAGAGATCAGTTATAGCTCCCAGAGACCTCCAGGCCCTTCTTGAAGGGCAAGGAGGACAGAGGCAATATACCAATATGGCAAAGACAAATGTGCAAAAGGGACTTTTACAGCGTCTTCAGACTTCCATTCTTCTTTATTCTCGTATATAAATCCCAACGCGTCTCGCTCTGTGACCGGTTCCTTGTTTATTCACAGCAGCGGCTGGGATGGCTCCGGACCGCGTCAACTGGTTTCCCCACAGCCGAGCCAAATCCCACAGGCATCTGGGGCGGGGGGGGGGGGAGACCACCACACACGACCCCGTCTGTCACGAGAAATTCTGCCCCGGGAGCTTGGCCACCCTGGCAAAACGCCCGCGGGTCCCCCTCCCCAGCCGGGAGGGCAGAAGCGGAGCCAGGGTTGGGAGCGAAGACTCCACAAAGGAGGCGCGCGGACCTTGCAGGGGGACTCCCGCGCCCACCTGGAGGCTGGCATCCCTGGCCCCCCCCCCGGACTTTCCCCTTCTTGGCCCCCGCGGCCAGGCCTGGCCGGGCTCCCCTCCCCTCCTTCCCTCCCTCCGCCTTGCCGCCGCCGGCTGGGCTGGGCTGGGCAGACGCTGCGCCTCGGCGGTGGCGGCGGCGGCGGGGTCAGGCCGCGTCCCGGGCGGCTCCGCTGCGGCTTGCCAGGGGCGGGCGGCAGTCGCGGGCCTCCCACGTGGAGCCTCCTCCTCCTCCTCCTCCCCCCTCGGCCGCTCCAGACGGCGCAGCGCGGCGAGACTCCCCCGCTGGCAGATCGATGCCGCCCGCCTTTCATCTGACCGGCGGCGCCCGGGGGAGGAGAGCAGAGCAGAGCAGAGCAGAGCAGGCAGCGAGCGAGGCAGCGAGGGCGGGCGGGCGGCGGAGCGCGGCAGCCTTCCCGGAATCCGGGGCGCGGCGGGAGGCCCGGCCGGGCGGAGCCGCCCTGCGCGCTTGCAAGAGCCGCCCGCGGCGACGGCGGCGCTTCTGCTCCACTTGCCAGGGTCGGGGGGGGGGGGCGGGGGAGGCGGCCAGATCCGGCCCTGCGGAGGACGGCGCGTCCCTTTCTCCAAGACCTCCGGAGTCTGGAGCTGAGCCGCGGTTCCAGGCCCCCCAGGTCCCACCGGGAGGCTGGCACCCTTCCCGGGCAGCGCAAAGCAGCACCCGCAGAGGGGGCCGGGCGCTAGCCGCAAAAGAAGGCGCCTCCGGTGGCACTCCCCAGCTGGAGATGGTGGCCCCGCGCTCCGGGACTCCCTCCACCTCGGGATGCCAGCCTCCAGGTGGGGCCTGGGGACTCCCCCAGCCTCACCGCTCCTCTCCGGATCTCAAAACCCGGTTCCTCTGCGGGAGAGGAATACTTAGGAGGGTGGACTCCAGGCCCCTGCGCCTCACCCAGGTCCCTGCACTCCCAAGGCTCCACTCCCAAATCTCCAGGAATTTCCCAAACCTGGCAGGCAGAAAAACAGCAGAGTCAGAAAGGCAGGAAAAAGGACTTTTCAGCGTCCGGGCATACACAGGCTAAATACAGTGACCATTCCCACGGCACCAAGAAGCAATGACATTGGAAAATATAAAAAGTTTCTTCCTGTTGCTTTCTTTAAAAAGCTATTTTAATGACATTTCCTTTGTTCAAAGCTTTGCTCACGTTCCTGCCCGCATACCCACACCCCTCCTCTTGCACACTCGCAGGTACTCCCGTGTCAAGAACCCCTGAAAGTCCGGAGTTTTGTAGCCCCTTGACGGGAATGCAACATTTCGGCTGCTCCTTCCAGTGGAGACTCTCTGCTGCCCCTCTTCCAGCGGCTGGCGGGCGGCGGAATGACCGGAGCAGCATTCCCAGGCGGGACGAACGCCACACCTCCCCCAACCATGACCTACCAAGAGGCGCCTGGCCTGCCCTGCAAGTAGGTTGCCGACCCCAGGTGGGAGCTGGAGATCTCCCGGGATTGCAGCTGATCCCCAGGCAACAGTTCCCCTGGAGAAATGGCCACCTTTGAAGGCGGACCCTGTGGCATTACAGCGCACTGAAGTCCCCCCTCCCCTATCCAAAGTCCACCCGCTCAGGCTGCACCCCTAAAATCTCCAGGTATTTTCCAGCCAGTAGCTGGCAACCAGAGAGAGAGATCCAGCAGGGTCTCACTCAGCTGCCTGGAACTGGGTGTTTCCAAGACTCACAATTGAGGGCTGGGGAGCCGTAAATTGGAAATTATCCCTTCATTCATTTTGGGTTCTTCTAGCCCACCTTGTACAGAATTTAGGCTACCGTCGGCTGAGTGCGTATGTCTGTGCCAAGCAATCTGAAGGCTTCCTGCTGTGACACACACACACAAACACACACACACACACCAGCCTTTTCAGTCTTCATCCGTGGCCAGATGGAAGGAAGCAGAGCAAGGGAAGGTACTGCAGATACAGAGGAGGGCCCCCCAAGACCAGAGGTCAGCCTCTGGCTGCAGCTTGCTTCTTGCAGAGAAACGGGACAAAACGAAATGCAAAAAGGAAGGAAGTTAAAAGTGTATTTTTATATCCCTGGCCCAAAGGCTTGGGGCGGGGAGCGAACCAGGCAGATGGTTTGTATTTTTAGCCTTGGCCTTCATCTTGCATGCTGTTGCTTCACAGCGAGTTCTAAATGATGCCCCGACTCTCTCAAGGCTGCCACCCCCCCCAATACATCGGGGCTGCATTTGGTGGAACCGCCTGCCTCACATCTGCGGCTGATGTGCAACCGTTTAGGCCAAGCAAGATTAGCCATCTGTAGTTCCCTTTCAGGTCAGCATGTGGCCCCAGCCCAGCCCAAATCCTTTACCACTGTGGCCAGCGGGCTACCACCGGAAGCAAATGTGGGATGTTTGCCTGGAGAAGATTAAGTGGAGGGGCCAGGATGGGAAAGGTTCCTGTTGGCAGCAGAGGAAAGAACCTGCAGCAATGGATTTGAACTGCGTGGAGAACAGGACCAGCTAGATATCGGGGGGTGAGGGGGTGAATTTCAGAGTAATTCAGCAGTGGGATGGGCTGCCTAAGGAGGTGGGGAGCTCCCTCTCACTGGTAGTCTTCAAGCAGTGGCTGGACAGATCCTTCTCCTGGATGCTTTGGGCTGATCCTGCCTTGAGCAGGGGGTGAGGCTAGATGGCCTGCATGGTCCCTTCCCACTCTGGGATTCTAGCAATCTAATCTCTCTACTGATTCACAGCACTGCGAACGGCTGCCAAGTGGCCAACAGCTGGAAAGGCAGTCAGATGCCACACTGTCAAGTATTCAGCCTAGAAAGAAGGGGTAAGCTAGGGATGCCAACCTCCAGATGGGACCTGGGGATCTGGAAATACAGCTCATCTCTAGACTAAAGAGATCCATTCCCCAGGAGAAAATGGCAGCTTTGGAGGGTGGGCCCCCGAACATTATACTGCATTGCAGGGCCTGAAAGAATAAAATGTGGGGGGAAGTTCACACTTTAGATTTACAAAAGCATGTTGGTCTGATCACCCGGGAGGAGAATTTGGCCTCATGGGGGGGCAACCATTTGGGCTGGGAAATGCAACACCACAAGGGGGACGGAGATGCCTCCCCCTTGCCCCACACCACAGGCCCCTTCCAAATGGGGGTCCCGGGGTTACAAGATCACATCAGGAGTTGCAGAACGCTCCATGTGAAGTTCACATCGGTTTAAATAAGGCCCCTTTAACCACCAACAGATTTGCTTCTAGGGCAGCTTGCCGGGGCGAGAATTCCTGGTTCAAAGGCATCCCGCCAGATGTGCAAAGCTCGGGAAATGACGGCTTACGGCTGTCTGCCGCAGCGTTCGTCTGAAGTACTTCCCTCGCCCTGCACTCCCAGCGTGGCTTCGTTTATTTATTCTGGGGGCTCCCCCCCTCCCCCCGTGGCACAGGGCACCCTGCTCAGACTGCGGTGTGGGACTCCGCTCCCGCCTACTGGGAGATGCTTGCGGAAACTTCTCCTCTTGGCAGATGTTTCCCTTGGTGAGAAGCGGAGGGGGCCCTGAAGGTTAAGGCTGGAGGCTGCGGCGGGGCTTGGCCGGCCCACACGCCTGGGTCGGGGGTGTCCCTCTGCTTGGGTTTCCCCGCTCAGGACTTCCCCTGTTCCACCGAGTGGGTGGGAGGGCAGGAAACCGAGGCCAGGAGGCATCTCCCCAGACTTCATGCTCCTCCTTTAACCCGAGACTAAACCACAGTTCGACATATCGATCTGCAAGGCAACCTTCAAAGTACAGGCACCATATTAAATACGTGTTGATGTATTAATTGGCGGATTGAAAGTGCCAACCTCTCTCATCTCCTCAGGTTCCAGGCAGCTTAGAAAACAGCAGGTACAGTCAGAACCCGACATGGTACGGTCCTCTCAGAGGGCGCTTGCAGAAAGAGACACGTCTCTGGAAACGGCCCCATGTGAAATCTGCCGCCTGCACTAAAGCGGGGCAGGGTCTCCCCCACCCCTTCCCTCCTCAGCCGTTTCTCAGAAGTGGGTTCCACGTGGGTGTTCAGTTATTACAAGGCAATGCTTTCGAGCACGCGTCTCCTGCAGGTGAGAACCTACGGATGCTTGAAGCAGCCCTGAGAGACGCATCAAAGCAGGGGAGGAAGCCAGAGAACGGAGCCCTCATCAAAGCACGCACAAAACTGCTTCAGAAATGGATCCCCAGGGCTCGGCTTTGTCTGCTTTGACTGGCAGCAAGTCTACGAAGCCTTGAGCAGAGGCGCATCTCTGCCCAGAACCACTATTACCTAGAGATGCCAGGAATCGAACCTGGGACCTTCTGCATGACGAGCAGGAGCTCTGCTACTGAGCCACAGGCCCTGGCCCCGACCTGGTGGAATGAGCTCCCTGGAGAACTGGGGGCCGAGAAGGAGCCATCCGTGTCCCGCCGGGCCCATAAATCGGGGCTCTTCGGCCAGGCATTTGGTTGAGGCCAGGCTAGAAAGATCGGGTCCCTCCCTCCATAGACCCCTAGGCCGGGCATCACAAGCCAATGGAGACTGCTGCGGTAGGGTAGGAGGAGATGGGATGGAGGAGTTTTTTGTAGATGGCTTTTCACTGCCAACGTTGGCGATATGTCCTGGGTTTGATGTAGATTTGGAACCGGAGACCTTGTTGGAAGACGCACTCCCTTGCCTGAGCTGAGCAAACGTCCCCAAGGTCTCTGATACGGGCCTGGAGCTTTCTGCTGCCTCTCTGCTGGTGGGGGTGGCCAGATTCCAGAGCCTGAAGTTCTCCTGGGATTGCAAGGGATCTCCACGCCACAGAGATCGTTTCCCCTGGGGGTGGGGGCCACTTGGGAGGGGGGACGCCATGGAATCACATGCCCACAGAGCCCCTCCTCTTCCCCAAGCTGCGACCCCTAAATCTCCAGGGATTTCTCAAGCTGGAGTTGGCACCCCTCCTTGACGGGCTGATGAAGCGGCTCCGGATGAGCCCCGTTTTGCACTGGCTGAACCCCAGTCTGGGGCGGGAGCTGGACGAGGGGAAGAGACGGGGGTCTCTGTATGTTTGTTTGTTTGTCTTTCTCTTCGGCTCTTTCATCTCCTTGCTCCCAGGCCACGCTTGGGCACGTTTTAATTAGCTTATTACTTTTTATCTGAAAGGGCTCGGGCGAGGGGAATAGAAACGGCGCCAAACGCTTGCCGCTTTCCTCCATCTCTGGTGATTAAACTGTGCACCGCCACTCCGGCGTGGAGAATTTTATCACAGCTTTATTTCCTTTAGAGCCGTCGCCGCCGTAGTTGATTTGATTAATTCTCTGCCCGCCCGCCGGCCCTCCCTCCCCCTTCTGAATATTCAACAGATACGCCGATTTTCTTGTTCAGCCACCCTCGCTTAGCGTGGGCAGGGAAGGGAAGGGAAGGCCACCCGCCCGGCACGCCCGGCAGCTCCGGGGCAGGGTCCTGGACATGCCCCGTCTCCTCAGACCTCCAAAGCTAAACAGGGCCGGCCCCGGGATGGGAGACCCCCCAGGAAGTCCAGGGTCACGACAGGTCATGGCAACCTGCCCCTAAACACCTCCAGCCAAATCAGTTATGTCAGAGCACGCCGAGAAGTGCAGTACAAGAACTCGGTGCCGTGGTTAACAGCAACAGTCTCTAATCTGGAGAGTCAGGTTTGACTCCCCGCTCTTCCATGTGCAGCCAGCTGGGTGACCTGGGGCCAGTCACAGTCCTGATGGAGCTGTTCTCACAGAGCAGTTTCTCTCAGAGCTCTCTCAGGTTCTTGTACCTCACAGGGGGTCTGTTGTGCGGAGAGGAAGGCAAGGCGATCGTGCTTCCGTAGGCTTGCTGCTGCTGTCCTCGTGGCCACCGTGGCTGGCAGCTGCCGACTGACCCGCGCTCCCGGAATGTGCCTTTGCGCTCTTTGAGGCATAAGCCTTTGAGGCATGCGCACTCCTTTGAATAAAACTTTGTCGGTCTCAAATGTGTCCCTGGATGCGGACGTGGTTCTGCTGCTTCTGACCAACCCGGCCACCCACCCGCGACGTCCCCCAGACTCCCAGCCCACCCGCTGGAATCCAGCAGCATGGCTGTGCGGCCAGAGGCAGGGCCCCCGTGCGTCGGCTGGGCCACGGGGAAACAATCCCGCGATTCAGCCGCCCTGCACACCCTGTGTTTGTCAAGCTGGCGCGATCCCGGAGTTGACAGATGGAAAACATTAGCCGCAGCGCCTTCTCGGGGGCCAGAGCACGCAGCAGAGTGGCGCAGGGAGACGGAGCCTGTGCCGGCGCTTCCGGTGGCCTCTCGCTCCGACCAGTGCGTCCCCGCGCCCGCCCGGGACTCCGGCTCTTGCCCCCGAGGAAGGGGCAGCTGCTCTGGCGGCAAGACAGAGCCGGCATTCAGGAGGATTAAGTGGCTTCTGTGGGGCAGGATGTGCCCTAATCCGGGGGCTGGCAGGGTGCCGGCCTGATTCGTTATGCAAGAGCAGTTGTTCAAGTCAAGACTGGGGTCAGCAGGCACGGGGGGGGGGGGGGGGGTGGGGAAGGGAGGGAGGCCTCAAATGTCTGGCCAGTCCTGGCCCGGTCTCAAGCTGAGTCTTGGTGGCTCTCTCCCTTAAGGTGGCTGAAGAGGCAAGCCGTGTTAGCGGGGAGCAAGAGAGACGGGCCATGGAAGGAGAGGAGCAGTGTATCTGCCAGCAGGCTGACTAGGGGTGAAAAGCATAAGAGGAACCAATGGTTAGATGTAAGCTGGAGGAGGAAGAGAGCGGGTTGTTATGATTAATCTTTTCACTCCCCAAGGGAGTCTTGAAGTGGCTTCCAAACATGTTTCCCTTCCTCTCCCCACAGCAGGCACCCTGCAAGGTAGGTGGGGCCGAGAGAGCCCTAAGAGAACTGGGACTGGCCCAAGGTCACCCAGCTGACTGCACGTGGAGGAAGAGTGGGGGAGTCAAACCTGGTTCTCCAGATTAAAGGCTGCCACTCCTAACCAGGACACTATGCTGGCTCTGAAAGGGTCTAGCTGAGTCCTAAGAAGGTTTTTTTTTTAATACTCTGCTTTTCACTACCCGAAGGAGCCTCAAAGTGGCTTACAAACACCTTTCCCTTCCTCTCCCCACAACAGGCACCCTGTGAAGTAGGTTGGGCTGAGGGAGCTCTGAGAGAACTGGGACTGGCCCAAGGTCACCCAGCTGGCTGCAGGTGGAGGAGTGGGGCATCAAACCTGGCTCTCCAGACTGGCTCTCGGGAAAGAGGGGCAGAGTGAACCGGGACAGAAAGTGCAACAGGGGAAATTGGGGGTCACTTCCGCAGAGCATGTGAAATAACGTTACGTGTTTCATCAATATTCAACACAGCCGCTTAATTATAAGCACAACTGTGATACAGGGAGCTACATATGCCAGCTCTGGATTCAGAAATATGTGGCGATTCTAGCGAGAGGGGGGGGGGGAGCTGGGCAGGGTATAGCCTCATGCGGCCCTCCTTCCAAAAGCAGCCGTTTGCTCCAGGAAAGGTGGAATAAACGTTTTAAATCAATAAATGCCTAAGTGGTTTTATCAGACTGGAGATTCACTGCAATGCTGAGAGCGCTCCAGTTCCAGTCTGGAAGTTGGCAACCCATGTGGGGGAAAGCAAACCGCATGGAGTGGGTCCTGGGAAGGGGGCAGCAGCCCTAGAAGCCGGCTCTGCTTCAAACCCTCTGCTTTGACCCAGGCCGAGAGGAAAGCCCCAGGGACAGGGGATGGGGGCGGAAGGGGGCAGGGCTGTGAGTCACGGCTAGCCTGGCCCAGGGGCCCTGTGTCTCCTGCCTGGCTCAGTCAGCCCTGTGATCCCAGGGGGATTGTTCTTCCATGGGCAGCGGGAAGCCCCCGGAAAGCCCCGGTGATGCCGAGACCAAGTCAGGCGTGACTTCTTGGGCTCCGTCCCCCCCCCCTCCCCAGTCCAGTTGGAGAGACTTTTAGTCCTCTAAAAAGGCAATTTCCTGTGAAAATAAATATACACAGAACTCGGCCTGAAGTCACTCTGCTGATTTCCACAGCACAAGTGAGGATTTGAACCCGGCTCCCCCAAACCCCTGCCTGATCCCAACCCCTTTCCCGGATCCTGGAGGCAAGGTGAAAACTCGCAGAGTGGAAGACGTGGTTTCCAGGCTCTCGAGAATCGCCCGTTTGATTTTAATTATTGGTGGACGATGACACATTTAGAAATGCTGGAAACTTAAATCCAGATTATAAGACCACTGGAGATGTTTGTGTGCCTGCAGCTACCAGGGGAAGAGATCCGAGGCCTGCTTTAACAGATGACACCAAGAATCATGGAACCATAGAATAATAGAGTTGGAAGGGACCTCATGGGACATCTAGTCCAACCCCCTGCACTGTGCAGGACACTCACATCCCAATTGCGTATATCCCAAGTATATAAGATGGCAACACCTAGTCAGGATTGGTGCCGTTTCCCGTCTTTGGGGAAAGGACGGCCCTTGAGTCCGAAATGCGTGCGGCCCAAGTTGGCCATTTGACAAGCTCATCGACGATATATGTGGAATGATTACAACTTAAATGACGCATGTCTTGATTTTAAATGCAGCCTGGCATGCAGGCCCCAAGAGCTTGCATCTGGTTCCTGTGGACACCGTAGAATAAACATTTCATTTGGTATTATTTTAGGTCTATTTGTTGCTGCGTGACCCTTGCAGGATTCTTGCTCTCGAGTCTCGCCCTTCAGCTGTCTTCCACCCCTGCCAGTTTCCGATCGGCTGCCCTCCCGCTAGCCACGCCCGAGGGTGCCCGCAAACTGAAGGAGGCCGCTCTGGGATGCCCGCCCCTCATGCTGACAAATCTGTTCCATTCGGAGAATCCCCCCCCCCACACACACACAAAGACGCACACGTCCCCGCCTCTTTCCGCCCACACCCTCCCCATCTGGTTCCAGTTTGCACCGTGACATGTTTCCTCTCCCAGTCTGTTTGTTGTTGTTTTTCCTCCTTCTTCTAACCAGCCCAAGCCCAAGAGAGGCAAAGAAATCCCCGCTGGCAGCGGCAGGGTTGTGCGTGTGTTGTGTGTGTGTGTGTAGGGGGCCTCCCTTCCCCACCCGCAGAGACTTGATTTATTTATTGCGAGCAGGGTGTGTGCGTGCTCCTCCCGCTCTCCAGGAGAGCCCTAAGATGGAGCACGGAGCTGTTCCCAGCATCTGCTCCAAGTTACAGGAGCTTTACGGGACCCTTGGCGCTGGAAGAGATGTCGGGCGCTTGTAAATCTTGCGGCAAAAGGAGGCCTTCGGAAGGAGGAGGACCCCGGCCCTGAACTGAGAATGACTAGCAGCCCGGCTTGTGCCAAAACAAGTGGAAACAAGGATCTCGAGCAATCTACGCGCTGGGAATGCAGGGGCCTACCTGACAGGATAGGTGTGAGGGCCCAGGCTAGAGGGTAGACGAATGGCACATTCCCCCAAATTAGAATCTGGCAGAACCTTAGAGACTCGCAAAGGTTTCATGGTTTTTCACCCTCGAAAGCTTCTACCTCAAAACTCTTGTGGGCCCCTAAGGTGAAACAGGACTTGAATCCAGTTCTTCTGCTTCACACCAACACTGCAACCCACTGAGACTTTTCCAAGGTCAAACCAATGGCCTTAACGCTCCAAAGGTTTATGCCGGGGGAGCAAAAGGAATCAAACTGGCTTACGCTCGAGAGGGCCCATCTCCTCCGTCTCTGCGTGAGTCCCTGTTCTGAGTTTGCCTCCTAAGAGTCAAGCACAAAGCAGTGACTCAAGCAGAGAGATAACATGGGGGTTAACAGTGGGCTCAAAAGATGCCAAGGGGGGACCGCAGAATGAGGGTGGGAAGGTTCTTTTGAGACTGTGGTAATGCAGCTGTCTCAGAAGCAGCTGAAGCATCCCAACCCATTCTGAATTCTTCACGCCCCCCCCTTCCCCCAGCAGAGGCAAAGGAAGGAAAAACAGAACAGTAAATCAAGCAGAGACTCTGCAGGCAGCCTCCTCTGGGCTCACAGCCTCTAAAATATTTCTTGCCTTCTTCATAGCAAAGCGCAACCCCCAAGAATTACCGAGCTCAATTTTAAGGCCCTTTGGCACATTACAAAAAGCACCACACCGAACGATAAATAAAAACCACTGCCCCCTGGAAAGGCAGTTTGTGTCTCGCCCCCTCCAAGGAAGGCCCAGCAGCGGAGGGAGGGGGGGGATCTCCCCCCCTCGCAGCGACGGGCTTTATTGTTTTTAATGAGTGTTTAAAAACCCCTCGCCTGGGCTGCGGCCGCCTGGCCCTGTGCATGCGCAGCACGGCCATTAATCCTCTTTACCCCAGACTTGATTTAATTTATCATTAGGCTCGGATGAGTAATTTTATCCTGCAACACAATTCAAGGTGATAGATGAGAGCCTGTGAGGAGGTGATCTCCGGGGCTTGGCTCCCCCCCCCCCCCCCCGCTTTGCTTCCAGTCCTTCCCTGGGTGGGGAGGTGGGGGGGGGGGCAGCAACATCGGCTGAGATATTTATGGCAGGCAAGTTGCCAGCAAGCGCCGACCCCCGCTCTGGGGAAAGGCTTGGATTGCGTTCGGGGTTTGGTTTTGCAGATGTAGGATGAGGACGGAGACTCACGACATTGATTCTAAGATCTACATTTCTAGGGACCAGTTAATACGGGTCACCACACAAAGACCTCGCCCTATCAAATTATTTTTCTGAATGGAGGGGGGGGGGATCACAATTCCAAAAATGTAACGGCATCTTCCAAATATGTGATAAGTGTTTTTAGTGACTCCCCATCAAAAGTGCTGAACTTATCCACACCATGGCCACGTGCTGGTTAGAGTACTGCAGTGCATTCTCTGTGGGTCTGTCCTTGAAGATTGTTTGAATATCAGGGGCGGCTTGGAATCGAGACGCCAATTTACTGTAAAGCCACACATGCGCAGGAAGTCACCCTCCTGTCTCGCCCTTCAGAATCCTGGCTCCCTTTGCACGGCAAGCACCGGCGTCTCCAGAAGTCTGTGAACTAAGCATGGATTAGGGGGCCTGGTGCGTTATTTACACTCTAAGCTGATTGCTTTCAACAATTCATTACCGATATGGAGGTTTAAAGCCCTGCTTAGGGTGTGTTTGCCCCACACAGGTGATCAAGGGGGCTCCAGGGACAAACAACAGGCAGGAAGGGGGAGTCCTGGCCCGGGAGCAAGCCAAGCAGAGGACTTGTTTGCATGGAGATGCTCAATTTGTATCTGAACTGGGTTGCTCCAGATTGCAGGTGGGGTGAGGGGGCTCACACGATAGGCTGCATTTTCATAAAACAAGAAAAACACTGTGCATGTTGAGGGCGAATGTATCGGGGGGGGGGGAATGCTGCGTTAGAGCCCTTTTATAAAACCTGCTGCCCGATCAACAGAAGGCACCTTTGAGGCACCCGGGATGCCATCAGGGTAATCAGCTAAAGGCTTTCTAGACAGACCGACGGAGAAATGCACCGCGCCACTCCTGCCCGGCGAGGAGATAGCCTGGCTCCCCGCCCGGCTCCAGGGCACTCCGTTACCCTTAATAGCCCCCTCAAATTGGTTTGTGACATCCAGCCCTCTGCCGTTTTGGTGTCATAAAGTAGCCACCTGCGAAAGCATCCCCCCCCCCCCCGTCTCCATTTTTTTGTCAGCTCTTTGGCTGCAGCTGGCAGATAAAAAACACCTTTCCACTGTGCGGCTCACGGAAAGCTCATAAATCAATAGTCCCAGGGCACCGGCTAGGACACCAGTCAAATTGTCACCTCCTGGTCCGTGCGGACGACACACACCTGCGTGCGCAAAGAGCCGGAAGCGGAGACGCGACGCTGAACAAACGAGACCAATCCGCGTTTTTCAAAACCAGCGGGGACCTGATCGCAGCTGACGGTCGGCTAGGAAGAGCCTGGCAAGGTGTCCCTCGGAGGGCCCGAGAACAAAGGTCTCACCTGGCGCTGCTGGAGAACGCGAGGGCAGCACGAGAGCAGCATTGCAGAGTGAGCCGGCCTCGTCCCCGAGAGCCACCTGGAAAGGGCGGGTGGGGAGGGGAGCCCCTTGCCCTGGGCCCCCACAAAGCCAGGGATCCTGTGTCTGCACCCCCAAGCACCTCGTGGGCCTCTCCCCCAGGCCCATCCCACTGCTCACCAGAATTCCTGGCCTGGGCATGCAAGGATGCCTGTGGGGGCTCCGAGACAGGAAAAGGTCTTTCCTGACACCTGTGCCCTGAGACAGACGCTGTTTTCATTATTATTGTAACCCGCCTGGAGCCACGAGGAAAGGTGGGCTACAAAGGTGTGAATAAATGAACCGATGAATAAACTCATAAGCACGCCTTCAAGGGTTTTGCCCCAGGGTCCCCGACCCTTCTCAGCCTGCAGGTACATCTAGAATTCTGACTCAGCAAGGCGGGCGCAGCACCAAAATGGCTGCCACAGGAGGCGGAGCCAGCCACAAAACGATTGCTACAGCTGAACTTCAGTGGCATGGCGCAGCGGTGGGAGGTACTGCCAAAGCAACATTAAAAACAACGACAATCTGCGCAACCAATCAAATCACCAGGAGGCAATCAGAAGCCTGGTTGGGCAAAAGGCCTGCCTGGCTCCACCCACCTACTAAAAAGAATTGGCACCATAAAAGGTGTCAGTGGATGTCCGGGTGCCCAAGGCACCATGCTGGGGGCCCCTGGTCTACTTGGAGCTTGTGTATACTTGGAGCTAATTCCTTCACCCACCCACCTCTGTCGACAGCTGGATTCTGTAACTGGCAGGCTTTACAGGACATGGATACAGCTGTCATATACTGAGCTAAACAGGGGTCCAATCAGCAGCAGCGTTCCAACGCCGAAAGGGACTGTTTAACCAGACAGGCCAGGATCTGAACCCAAAACCTTCTGAACGCCAAGCGGGTGCTCTTCCAGGGAGCCAGAGCCCTTTCTGGTTCTGGGTTTTGGGACGCTTGCTTCCAAGGTACCCTTTGTGGTGCTGCTGACCGGACCAATTTCTCAGCCACACCAATGCCGGCGGGGGGGGGGGGGAGACCACCCGGGGAGTATTTTGCCACAGTTCCCCCTTCACCCCCCCACGCCCCCCTCCCGTGCTTTTCCATCTCCTCTCCTGCTCCCGTCAGCCGGGCCTTGATGGATGGCTATTGGTTTTGGCTTCGTGCGGAGCGGAAATCTGTCACTCGGTGCCAGCGAGAGGTGACAGCAAATCCATCAGCAGGGAGACAGCCGTCGCTGGCGGATCACTTTCAAGGCCGCTGGGGGCCGAGGTCCTCTGATTCCCCCCCCCCCTTTCCAGGCAAGCCACACTAAATCACACTTTGAATGTACCCAGTTGGGGCCTGGCCTTACGCATCCCCTAGATCTCTGCCAGCAGAAAGTACAAGACGAAGCAAGGCCCCCCCTCCCAAAAACCATCACCAGATGTTTTTAGAGCCCCCCCCCCACTCAAAGCCAACTGTATTTCCTCCTGAAATTTAACCCTGCAAGTGATAAGCTTATAATCGCAGCTTGTTATTGCCGTTTTATTTCTGTTTGGTCCTGGAATCTGTAAAACAGCTTTATTCCGCTGCATGCGAGTTCACTTCCCACCCTCTAGGTCAGGGGTAGTCAAACTGTGGCCCTCCAGATGTCCATGGACTACAATTCCCAGGAGCCCCCTGCCAGCGAATGCTGGCAGGGGGCTCCTGGGAATTGTAGTCCATGGACATCTGGAGGGCCGCAGTTTGGCTACCCCTGCTCTAGCTATAGATTACGGTGGAGGGAATTTCGTGTCACTGCACCCGAAGGCTTGTGTGTCCCCCCAAAAGCCTTGTTCAGTGTTGGGGGGCAAAGCAAAAGCTCACCTTTCTTAGGGACGTCAACCTCCAGGGGGGGCCTGGGGATCCTTCGGAATTCCAGCTCATCTCCACGCTACAGAGAACAGCTCCCCTGGAGAAAACAGATGCTTTTGAAGGGGGATTTTGCCTCCCGGAGGTCCTGGCCCACTCCAATTTCCATCTCGGAGAGTTTCCCAACCTGGGGCCGGCCCCCCCACCTCCCTGTTCCCCCCCCCACCGATCCTATTCCCAGTTCTTGTTCTCCCCTGGAATTCCAGCACCTCTCCCGGCCCCTCCAGGAGGTTGGCAACTCTGCAACCAGTGCTGGGAATTGGGGAGGGGCGAGCTCAGCCTTCAGATACTCTTCCACCATCTCTGCCTCCCCCCCCCAGCTGGCCTAACAGTGGGAGCGTGTTGAGTCTTCCGCTCCCGGATCCAGGAGGCCTGCGGAGCGCATGGCGGGAGCCTGTGCTTCCTAGCAGAGTGCGCCCCAGCCCCTCCGGCCCCTCCCTTCCTCTCCTTCCTCCGCCACCATCTGGCCGATGCTTTGCCTCCCCGCAGCCCTCCCGGCTGGCTTCCCCCTGCCTCAGCAAGCTCCCATGTGAGGCGAGTTCGGAGACGCTCCCCGCATCAGGCTGTGCCGTGCACTTCAAAAAGGAGAGGTTGGAGGGAGCGCATCGGAGACAGCTTGCATGCGCGCACGCAGAGACCCGAGCGCACGCATCCCTCCCAGCGCGCTGGCGGCTGCAGGCAAGCGTGCAGCCCATCTGCCAGAAAGCAGACATGACCCACTTCCCGCCGCCCTGGGCTTTGGCTGGCAAACCGGGACTCGACAGGAGCGTGGGCCTCGGCTGGGCGGCTCAGCCCCTTGGCCAAGCCTCGGGGGTCGGGGAGGGGGGGGGAGGCGTCTTGCTCCACAAAGTCGGAAACCACCTCGGGGTTGGGGACTGCAGGGAAATTTGCCCAGCCCCTCTCCCCAAACACTTCCCTCCTCTTCCTTTAGAATATTGCTCTCTCGTTCCCACAACATAAATATATCTATTTCAAACGCAGTGTCACCTCTTCTTTCCAAGGAAAACGTGCCTGTCCAGCCTCTTGCCCCTGCACAGGGAGCCACCTTCCTGCATTCTCCTGCCTTTTAACATGCTGATTATCGCAAGTATTCCTGTGGTTCTTTATCTGCATGTATCTTGCTCTTGCCCAGCCAGGGACTCCTTCCTTCCTCGGTGAGCCACGCCCAAGAACTCTGTTTCCAAATAATTCCTTGGGGGCCCCACCTGTGTAGCTCCGCCTCCCTGCAACTGGCTAGTTATTTCCCCCTCCCCCAAAAAGCAAAACCTTCTTCTACTTCTCATTCTGCCAATCAATGTTTCTGCTCTCTCTGAGTTGTATCATTACTCCTTTAAGCAAGTAAACCTATTAAACTGAAGGACAGTTGGAAAACTTGCAGGGTTTTGTTTCTTTTTTAATGAATTGCCAAACTTTTCCATTTCCCTCGCCAGCTCTGGATTCAGAAATACCTGGAGGTCTGAGGAGGGCAGGATGTGGGCCAGGGAGGGACGCCAGCACACTCTAAGGCCACAGAATTCACCTTCCAGGGCAGCCACTGTCTCCAGGGGAACTGGAGATCAACTACAAATGGGAGAAATCTTCAGGTGTGGCCTGGAGGTTGGCAACCCTATTTCCAGCACGAAACAGGTGGGGAAACGGATCCCCCAGGTGGCTTCAATCCAGGATTGGGCAGACCCGTGTGACTTTGCAGGATTCTTTCCACAGCTGAGGAAAGTCCGAGTAGCTACAATTCCCATGAGCCCCTGCCAGCAAATGGGAATTGTAGTCCATGGACATCTGGAGGGCCGCAGTTTGACTACCCTAGTTGAGCCGTTCGGGGGAGGGGGGGGAGATCAGAGGGGCTCTCCCATCCCCGTTCTTCTCCTGGACACTGACTCAATTCCTCCTGCTCTGGCACAAGATCGGTGTGTGGGGGGATCTGGGAAGGAGGCCAGGGACCGAGGTCAGCTTCCACAGGGGGCACCGGGGGCCCAGGGGGTGTCCGCGGCTCTCGAGTCTGACCCCCGCGGCAGGGCTTATTCAGGGCTGACCCCACGGTGGAGCCTGGGGCTTTGGGAGGGAGGGGAAGAGAGGGGAAGAATGGAGAGCATTGTGAGGCATTCAGACGGAGACAATGCAAAACAGCCCCCCTGAGGTGAAGGGGATTACTTGTTTGCAGCCCGGCTGGGCAGCCTGGGGGGTATTCAAAATCTAAAGGCCGCTGAGGTCTGCGGATCTTGGAGATGAGGGCAAGGAGAATATCCTGCTCTGGCGGTTTGGGACATCTCTGCCCAGGATGCCTTTCCCCCTCCTCATCTCGGCCTCCTGGCCCAGTGCTGGGTTGACGGAAATGCCAGCAAAGACGGCGAATTCTGGCTGAAGGCTTGAGGAAGGCAGCAGTTCCAACAGAGCGTGGGAGAATCAGGCCTGAACAGCCCCCACACTTTTCAGAAAACTGCCCAAAGAGTCAAGGTTCTAGCCCTCATGGGCAGGAGAGAAGACGGGGGGGGGGGGAAGAAGGAGAAGGTGACAACAAAGAAGACGAGTTGCGTTTTCATACCCCGTTTTTCACTACCCAAAAGAGTCCCAAAGCGGCTTACAACTGCCTTCCCTTCCTCTCCCCGCGACAGTTGACGGAGATGAGGAAGCTCTATGAGAACTGCTCCGCGAGAACAGCTCCAAGAGAACCGTGACTGGCCCAAGGTCAGCCGGCTGGCTGCATGCGGAGGAGTGAGAATTCTCCAGATTAGAGTTTGGGGCTCGTCAATCACTACACCGCCCTGGCTCAGACAAGAGTCGCTGGAAAAGGCAATTTGAAGGCAGCAGGAACAGCAGAGCCAACAGGAGAGGAACTGGCAGCTCTCCCTTTGCAAGCCCTGAGCAGGGGCGTTTGGGAGGTCATTAATCCAGAGTGGGGTTGTGGAACGGCTGATTCGGCTGCCCCTCCCTTCTCCCCCTTCCTCCCGCTTTGCCCCATCTATTCTCGACCCCCACCCCTCCGGCGCCACCTTCTGCACCCTGCCACCCTCCAAACAACGGCCAGCAGGTGGGCCGTCACTGCCGCCACGATCTGTGCGGCACGGCAGCGCGGAAAACCGTTCCAGGCTTTTAAAAAAACGGGCCCCGCATTCCTCTC
This sequence comes from Paroedura picta, assembly GCF_049243985.1. Classification (NCBI taxonomy): domain Eukaryota; kingdom Metazoa; phylum Chordata; class Lepidosauria; order Squamata; family Gekkonidae; genus Paroedura; species Paroedura picta. Next base: position 3,083,159 of record NC_135383.1, on the reverse strand, counting down.
ACTGCCTCTGGGGCTGCCTGGATACCTCGAGTCAGCTGTCAGGGGATAATCGCGGTGGCGGCGGCAGCGGCGGAGTCCTAATTAGAAACCACCCCGGCTCGATCAGGGAGGGTGGGCTGGGCTCCTCCATCTGGCTGCCTTTTCCTCCTGTGACAGGGATGGGGGGGGGGGAGAGACAGGGAAGACGCAACAGGAAGGCTCTGGGGCTCCCAGACGCTCTGGGCTGGGAGCCGGAGACAAAAATAGCCGTTCAAGGCAAGAACGCTGGGGAGCCGAGCAGACGACAGAGGAGCCCTGGCAAATGCGAGCCGAGCAGACGACAGAGGAGCCCTGGCAAATGCTCAGCAGCACAAAAGCCTGCATCTTGCGGTTCCCGCCTTTGCCCCCTTGACCAAAGTCCCCTCCAAGGGGTCTGCTCCCGTCACCCTGGTGTATTGGTAGAACCGTGACTCAGAATGGTGCCTTCCAGGGTCCAGTAAATTCCTGGGCCCAGGCACATATGTTTTGGGAGCCGAGATGTGAGGCAAGTCTCACACTTACTGACAGAAAGACACAGCCCCCAAGGGGTCAGCAACTTATCTTTTTCACAATAGTCCCCTGGCTGGAAAGGGGGCTAGCTGAGAGCCACGACTCAAGCAGAAACACGGTGGACAGCCTCCTCCACGTTCTTCTCGGTGTCCACCTGGGGAATGAATAAATGATCCAATCACACCCAAGGCGAATACTCATATGATTGAACCGAGGCAATCCCAGAGGACTGACTCCTGCAGAGGTACTGTGGTGAAACTCCTCCTAGCGTATGGCATTCAGGAATGATACAATGACGCACAGCTGTCTGGTCTTTTGGACCAGGGTGCTGGTGTGCCAGCCTTCCTTCTGGCCCATGCCACTCGGGTTGCCAATCTCCAGGTAGCTCCTGGAGTCCTCCTGCAATTATAGTCCAAGATCCATCCCTCTGGATAAGATGCATTTTTTGGGAGGGTGGGCCTTGTACCCCACTGGGTTCCCTGTCCTCTCCAGGCTCCATCCCAAACCTCCAGGAGTTCCTCACCTGGATCCGGCAACCCTACCCCACACTCCCGCCGGCGGCTGGGCAACCTGGCAGCCGTGGGGCAGAACCCCGCATTCCTTTTCCCCGCCTGCCACCACAGCTCTGCCAGGTCAGCCGATCTTCGGGGCTGCCTCCGTGGCGATGCGCCAGGCAATGAGTCTGCGAGGACCCCGTGACATTTACCCACAGCCCGGTGGGGTCTGACGCAAGCAGAAGCAGGGGGCGGAGGGGTCACAGCCCTGGTCGCAGCCCCGTCCTCTGCGCTGCTCTCGCCCACTTGAACTTTCCGTCCCCTCCGGTTCCTCCCCCTTTCGAAAACCTTTGCACCCTGCCCAGCCGGGTCTCCCCAGGAGGATGTGAGGCCGGCCCTTCCGCTGAGTTGAACCCGCCAGCTCTTGAGAGATTTAATTTTCAAAGCAGCTCCCAGCCTCCCCCCCAGCCTCCCCCCCCAGGGACAGAGAGGCCTTGGCTGGGAGCCACAAGGGCTTCTCTCTGGGCCAGGCTGAGGCTCAAAAGGTTTTGCTTTCTCTGTTCCCCAACAAAGGAAGGAAGAAAAGGAGGACGCAGTGTGTGGGGGGGGAGGCCGGCAGACCCCCCCCCGGGCACCTCTTGGCCTTTCACAGGCTTCCCGAGGGCCATAAAGGGACACAGCGGAAGGTGGCCAACCTCCAGGCGGTGCCTGGAGGTTGGATGCTCAGATGACAAAGATTGGTTCCCCTGCAGAAAAGGGCAGCCGTGGGAGGCCGGTTCTCTGGCCGGCCACCCCACTGAAGCCTCAAGCCCCATCCTCTTCCCTGCATCCCTCCCTCCCGCCCCCCCGGGGGCAAAGCTGCGCTCCACTCCGGAGAGGCGTGCTGGGAGCGAGGCATCGACCCGGCGGCCCCGGGGGGGGGGGGGCTCCCAGCAGCGGCGGCGGCTCCGCTCCGGCCTCTCCGCCCCCCCCCCCCCGGCCTCGTTAGTGAGCAATTAGCGGGCGGCCCCAGTGGAAGGCGGCTGTCGGCGCCACAGGAGCCCGGGGGTCACCCAGCGGGCTGCCCGCGGAGGAGGGGCGGGGAATCATTAGCAGCCGCCGCTCCCCACCCCGCACAAACCCACCAGGTGGGGCTCCGCGAGCAGCCCGGCTAGTCCTTGCTCCTCGCGTCGCTCTGCAGAGGTGGGCCGTGGCAAGCCGCCCCTCCTCCCCTGCCCGACCTCGGCCGGAGCTAGCCTGGCCTCGCCAGATCCGGGAAGTGGAGCAGAGGCAGCCCTGCTTTGTATTTGGGTGGGAGGCCCCAAGCTTCGCTGTGCAGAGGCGGCCAGGTGAAAATGCCTCTGCTCCTCAAGGTGGGCGGTCCAGGCCGGCCCAGTCTTCTCCCATCTCTGGAGCTCAGCAGGGCCAGTGCTGTTTGGCCCGTGGATGGGAGACCCCCAAGGAGACCCGCCTTGCTGTGCATAACGTGGCCGCAAGGATGGCAACCGGCTGGCCCACTTGTGGCATGGGAGCTTGCGCCCTTACCTACCTCACAGGGTTCTTCTGAGGAAAAAATGGAGGAGAGCAACGTAAACTTCTTTAGGTCCCCACTGAGGGGGAAAGCAGGGTATGAATAACTAAAGGCATGAAGTCCTTTGGCCATAGCGCAGGAGTCCCTGGGGGGGGGGGGTAACTGTGGATTTCCTGCACCGTGCAGGGGGTTGGACTAGATGACCTCCTCCTTCCAGCTTTGGGTTCCTATGCTAGATCACACATTTTGTACTTTCCAGGCCCTCTTTGGAGATGAGGCAGTGCGCTGACGGGAAAGGTATTTCCCCCTGACAATCCCTTCTCTTCCCTGCCAGGCCTCTCAAAACGAAGAAGAAAAAAACCCGCTTTCCGTGAGGCCTGCGTTTCGCCTCCCCGCCTGCTCCTTTGGCTGCCTGTAATATTTTATTTATTGCTTCCTGATCCTTAACGAGCCGGCTCCTTCCCCAATCATCGCTAATTAGATTGCGGGTCCCAGATGAGCACAGATGCGCCGACAGCGGTCCCGCACGACACGCTCGCCGCGTCCTCAGAAAACCATGCGCAGCGATTCTGTGCGGTCCGAAGATCACGTCGCTCAGGCAGGCCGGCCGGCCGGCTTCACGTGGGGGGGGGAGTTCACCCCCCTCCCCAAAATCATGGGGAGGCATTAATGTTTGACGCCTAGGAAGAGAGGCGGAAGCAACCGGTGGGAACTGCCAACTCCGCCATGGGTCCCAGAGCAGTATCTTAAAAGATGCGCCCCCTTGATGCGGGCGTGCGCATCAAACGCGTGAGCGTTTTTATTTATTTGTCTGGGTGCTCTGCCTTCCTCCCTCTTCCTGCGCTTCTTGATAGACTCAAAGTGCCGGCTTGAGCTGCTGGTTGTGCCGTGTTGATTTCAAAGCCAGGGCTCTGCCTTTGATAGCGTGGAGATGTTTTCTGAGCCAGAAACGCAGCCTTTGAAATGGTTTTTTTTTTTTTTTTCCGGGGCGAATCCACAGATGGCCCGCACGGAAGAGAGGAAGCGACTGAAGTTGTGTGCGCCTCCGTAGCGGAGCAGGGGGGAGGGCTGCGGAGAGCGGAGGAAGCCCTTTGAAGGGCCACATCAAGGCACCGTTCGGGAAGGGAAAGCCAAAGGGAAAAAAAAATATTCCTACCAGAGAGAAATGGAAATTACCTGCTGGTATCTCAGAGAGGCCCCGGCTGGGACGGCCCAGGTGGGCCTGATCTCTTCTGATCTTGAAAGCTAAGCAGGGGCAGCCCTGGTTGGTCCATGGATGGGAGACCTCGGAAGGAAACGAGGGTTTCTACGCAGAGTCAGGCAATGGCTGCCAATCACCTCTGACCCTCCCTTCCTTTGAAAACACTGCGGGGTCCCTAATGGTACGGCCTGACCGAGAAGGAAACTTCTAAATGTCTCCAGGAGAGCCAGATAGTTGGTGCCGCCTACTGAGCAGAGCAGCAGAGCGGATGGGGGATGAGTGGGGATTGGGGCAGGACCTCGGAGGGGACACCATGAGCTTCACACTCTAAAGCAGTCCTATTTTCCGGGGGACGCAACCTCTCTGGTCTGGAGATCCCCTGGCATTGCAAGGAATCTTCAGGCCCTTCCTGGAGGATGGCAACCGTAGCTAAGGCCTGGTTCACCCAGGCAAGCGAGAGGGTGGGTGAATGGAGGAGGCAGCCAGAGGTGGCAGAAAGGAGCACAGCTCTCCTGACGTTTAGAATCACGACCCCTTTCCCAAAATTCCTTGCAGACGGAGAAGCAGCACCGGAAACAGCTACAGGGGCTAGGAGTCCTCTCTGCTCTGGCGCCAGGGTGGGAAATTCCTGGAGCTTTTGGGGGTGGAGTCTGAGGAGGGTGGGGTTTGGGGAGGGGAGGGGCCTCAGAGGAGTGTCATGCTCTAGAACCCGCCTTCCAAAGTGGCCATTTTCTCCAGGGGAACCGATCTCTGCAGCCTGGACACGGGCTGCAATTCCAGGGGGCCTCCAGGCCCCACCGAGAGGTTGGCAACCCTCTGAAGATCATTAGTTGGCGTGCTGTTGGGTGGCTTGTAAGCGCTGGCTTTAAAAGGCGCAACGCATGAGGCAAACCGGTCTAAATGGGCCGGCCGATGTCCTCCGTTCAGCGTCGCCCTGAGCGCGTCTGGCTCGGCAGGGAAGGGTCCCGTGTCTCTCCAGCGCAGGGAGCCGGCGACACCCAGCCAGAGCAAGCAGGGTCTGCTTTTAGCAGGGAAGGAGACGGGAGCAGCGCCAGCGCCTGTGATGCTCCGGTGACAAGCAGAGAGCGGGAGTTAAGTGGCTGACCTCGCCTCCCGGAGCAGCAGAGGCAGCCCCTCAATCAAAGGTAAATCCAGTGGCGCCTGACCCCCAAGAGCACTCAGACGGCACCGACTGGGGGCTCCTGCAAAGTGCTCTTCTTTCTAGAAGACATCAGGCCGGAGGGGAGGGGAGGGGAGGGGAGGGACCTGCTGCTGAAGGAGCACGCTGTGCAAGATTTGGGCCGGGGCAGCTCTTGGCTAGCCAAGGCTGATGAGAGGCACTTAGCCTGTGGATCCCACAGCCAGGAGGCAACATCAGGGAAGGCTGATCCCTGTTGATCCAGGGATAAGCTGTAATTCCGGGAATCTCCAGGCTTCTCCTGGAGGATGGCACCCTGATAGAACATGTGAAATAGCCCCCCCCCAATGGAAAACGCGAAGGAGTGGGAAGGCCAAAGGCTGTGACCGTGGCAGTCGGAAAACCTGCAAGAGACACTTCCCCCCCCCCTGCCGTCCCAGAAGCCCCAGCAGCTGTCGAAATAGAAGTTTGTTGTTGCTGAAGGCTGAGGATTCCTGGCCCCTCCCGCAAAGGCATGGAGATGGAATACATTACTAGACACACACACACACACACACACACACACTCACTCTGAAATGTTGAGGAATACATCAAGCAAGTCTTCATAACGCATACCGAGGTTTCCGCCTACCCTGCTCTAATATGTTGTGTAATTTATTCTAATAATTGATGCCAGGCACGGAATTCGGCTTCTCCCGGTGGGGAAATTGGCATAGAGTTTCGATTAAACTCAGTGCCTGCTGCCTACAGGGGGGGGGGAATACAGGAAAAGCACGACTTTCCAGTCAGAGACGTGCTCCGTGCGACGGCAGCGCCGCTGTGTGTGGTGTGCGTTGCTCACTGGCTCACGCCCCTCCCTGGGAAGAGGTGGGGCGTGGTGGAGCAAAGGCGTCCCACGGGATCGCTTGGGCAGACGAACTTCTGAGCTGTGTGATCCAGCCCCTGCTGGCAGCTAAAGCCCACCAACCTGAGCTCATGGTTGCCGGTCGGAGTGTCACGGGCCAGAAGGACTCCTGCCTTGGCCCACATACCCGGCTTGGAGTTCCCCCCTCTCTCGTGACTTGGCTGTTTTCTTGGCTGCTGTTAACCAGCCGTGCCTGGAAACCGGGAAGCAGATGTGGGTCACCCAGAATTACAGCTGCGGCTGCCTCACTGGTTTGAGGCCTTCAGGCATGGTTCCTTGAGGATGGGGACACAAGCAAAGGAGGCTGGGACGGGCCAGGCAGGTCAGCGGGCGAGGCTATTGGCCAGTGAGGACGAGGGAAGGGATTCCCAGCTAAGCAGATCTCTTAGAAGTTGATTGGTTCTGCCCAGCTTTGCCAGCATGGCGAGTGAAGCTCCCTTCTCACACACTCAGTGTTGTCTACTCAGACTGCCAGCGGCCCTCCAGGATCTCAGGCCTTTCCATCAGCTACCACCAGATCCTTTTGAACCAGAGATGCCGGGAATTGAACCCGAGACCTTCCGTGTGCCCGTCAGAAGAGTGGGAGAGGGACACGAGGAAATGCTGAGCCAGAAAACAAACTTCTTGCAAGCTGTTTTTAAAATGTTTTCAAAGGTTTGCAAGGTTAAGGTTTTCAGTCCTCATGGATGAACCGGCGGCACCTTTAAGACCAGCAGAGTTGTAGCCAAGGTGTAAGCTTTCCTTTGCACAGAATGCTTTGACAGACACAGTGAATTGGGAATTGCAAGACCACTCGCGTAAGCAGAGGTCTTTCCCATCGCCTCCTGCCTGGTCCTTTTAACTGGAGTTGCCGGGGATTGAACCCGGGACCTTCTGCAGGCCAAGCAGAGGCTCTGCCCCTGAGCCGCAGTCCCTTCCCCGTGCTTTTTGCCCTACAAAGAATGGGGGGAAACAGCAGCTCCACAGCCAGCCAGTCAGTAACGGGAACAAATGTTCCTTCTTCCAGCTCTGGTTCCTGTCTAATTGCAGACCAAAAATTCTGCTCTTCAGCCCCACAAACACAGCGGAGACCCCTAGGAGGTGTTTGGCATGTTACACGAGTGCCCTCTGCTGGCCACAAGGAAACCCGCAGGCAATAATGCCCATCAGGTTGAAGGGTTGCAGTGGAGAAAATTTGATAGCACAGGAGGGAAAACGTTTCTGGATGGTTGTAGGCTTATTATGCACAGGTGTTTCTCTTCACTTCTGATGTCTATGTCCACTGAGTTTTCTTTGTTATTCTGCATTGATTTTACTCCCTTCAGCGCTCAGTTTGCTTTCTGGTTGCTGCTTCCTCGGGTTTTCCAATTTCCCCTTTTTTTTGACTTTCAAGCCGGAGGTGTTTCAAAAGCAGCAGAACAGCAGGGTCCGAGTCCAGTTGCACCTTAGAGGCCACTGGATTTTCGGGGTATGCACTTTCGAGAGTCCAAACCCTTTTTGTCAGATCCTACCAGGGCTTGGATTCCAGTAAGTGCATACCCCAAAAATCTTGTGGGTCTCTAGAGCCCGCTGAAATAAGACGCAAAGCTTGCTTTGGGGGAAAGGGGCACACCACGAAGAGAGGGCGGTTCGAAATGAGTATGATAACGGAAGAAAGAACCTACCCTAGGCTACAATCAACATTTAAGCAATTTAACAATAAATATCAATAGAAATGTCGTATCTCTTCTTTTAATTGTCACAGAACAACCAAAACGGCCTCCAGATTTAAACGGTTTTCAAAGGTATTTTCACCAGTGGTTATTTTTCCAACTTAGTATTTGCTGATGAAGTCCTTCACTAGGGTCTATTCTTCTTCACAGAATTTAAATTATATATATATATATATATATATATATATATATATATATATATATATATATATATATATATATATATATATATATATATATATATATATATATATATATATATATATATATATATATATATATATATATATATATATATATATATATATATATATATATATATATATATATATCGGCCTTTGGCTCACAGGTCTGGGGAAGTTTTAGTCCAAAGACTGTTCCCCATAGGGGGAAAAGGGAACAAGAAAGCACAGCTATTCTTACTGCTTTATTCTGATCCAAACGGTCACACCCAAGAATGTCTGGAAATGCACAAGAGTGCCGGAATTGCACATTGACGGGGGAACGGCAAAACCCAAAGGCGATTTTCCATTTGGCAGGTACCAAAATAGCTGTGGGATGGAGGACATTTCAGTGAGGGGAAAGAGGGTCCCAACGGGAGAAAGACCATGCAGAATACTGCTTCCGTATGATAAAAAAACCAACCAATAACTTATGCTGGGGAGGAGCACAAGTTCCACTGGAGAAATTCTTAAACTCAGCAGCACCTGGAGTCACTTTGGAGGGCCCAGCCCCTCCCCCCAGCAATAGCAAGAAGTCCACATGTGATTCTGTGACTATGGATTTCTCCAGGCCTGGGAGAGTCCCAAGTGAGGGGCCGAATGAAAATACAGGCAGGAGTGCCATCTTGTGGCAATAGCGAGGGATTGCAAGCACAGCAGGACACTGGAGGGTTTCAAAGAAAAGGATTTCCCCTCTCAAATACAAACACTTTCTCAAGCTACACACACTCTATGCCAGGGGTAGTCAAACTGTGGCCCTTCAGATGTCCATGGACTACAATTCCCATTAGCCCCTGCCAAAGTTTGACTACCCCTACTCTAAGCAGCGAGGTGGCCACACTCCAGGTGGGGCTTGAGGTTCTCCCGCAATTACAGCTCATCTCCAGACTACAGAGATCAGAGCCTGTCGAAACAGCAGTTTTGTAGGGTAAGCTCTATGGCATCGCATCCCTTCCCCAGTGGCTGCTCTCTCCCCAACCACTGCCCCGAAACCGCCAAGCCAGAATAGGCAACCTGACTTTACAGGAAGGCCCAAAAGCAGATAAGAGAATGCAGGGCCTTCTCTGAAAATGCGCCTCCCCTCTGGAATTTCTTCCCTGCCTTGGTTCACTCAGCACTAGGTGGATTCCCTTCCCATTTTGCTGTTTGCTAATCCCTGCCTGTTTTGTTTATTCCTGTTTTAACGAACAGTCTCACTTTCATCCTCTTGAGCTGTTGAGCTCGGTTATGCAGGGATGGGACGCCAGGAAGTCCATCCTTCAAAGCTGCCGTTTCCTGGGGGGGGGGGGGGACTGATCTCTGCAGTCCTGGGATCTCCAGTAATTCCAAGTGAACACCAGGCCCCACCAGGAGGCTGGCACCCTAGGCACAAATTAGGCCCCTCTAGGGACAGCTGAGCCCGACTCAGAGGGCTGGGGCTTCTCCCATTGACAGCCCCAACTCACATTTTAAACTCAAATTTAAAGCAAAAATTTGGTTTCCCTCTTCAACACGCAAAAAAACCCCAACGCAGGGTCATTTCCTTAGCCAACACTGCCACCTACTGGACATATTCTGGAAGTCTGCAGAACTCTACACAGAGATGGTGGGGAAAGGCAATTAATTTTAACCACGGCCACTACCCTTAAATACGAGTCTCTGCAGCCACTTTTAAAATACAGCACAACGCCCGTCACTCAGATGTTTGCAGACAGAGCACACCACCTTAAAATGCCAGCCAGAGCAACCGTTTTGGTATAGCTACTGTTAATATTTACCATACTTGTACTACTCTTTGATACGTTGCATCTGTCAGGGAAGACAGGTCCTTATAATCACTATAAAGGTCTGCTTTACGAGCTGCAAAGATTACAAGATAATATGCACCAGGGATATAATATCCCTGTCCCTCAGATGGTGGGAGAGCTGAGGCTGCAAGAGTCGCTTTCCTAAGAATTGAGATTTGAATCAGGGACCCTTGGATTCGCGGCTCCGTTCCTTGGCCACATTGCCGTACTTGTGCCCAGGTCATGAGAGGGCAGCGTGTGGGTCTGGAAGTCTCTGGCTGCATCGGGAGGTGCACCGGTGCCCATCCTGTTTGCCATCTGCCAGGCAGCTGTTCAGAACTGGAGCTTAGATACGTCCTTGTTTTGATGAAGCCGCATATGGACCCCCCTTCTGCTCCAGCCAGACCCTCCCCCTGTAGCTTCCCGACGGAAATCATCACCACCATTAAAAAATCATTACATCTAAATCTCAAAACTCCATGCTAAAACCGCAGAACAAGGGGGGAAATTCAAGAATAATGATGAAAAAGCCACACTCATCCAAAGAGGGTTTTGGGGACTGCTTTTTAATGATTTCATGTAGGGTTCCCCGGTCTGGGTTGGAAAATTCTTGGAAATTTTGGGGGTGTGGCCTGGGGAGGGCAAAGGACCTCAGCAGAGGGTGATCCCATAGATTCACCTTCATAAACTGGAATTTTCTCTGGGCAAATGAATCTCGGTAACCTGGAGATTAGTTGCAACATCAGGATATCTCCAGCTACCACCTGGAAGTTGGCAACCTTGTGTTTAATGGTGAATTTGAGCCCCCCCCCTCCAGCCCCCCACACTTTATTTTGCTGCTCTGGTTTGTTAGGTGCCTCTGGGTTGCTGCTTTTACAATTGGATTATTGGGGTAGCTGTATTGTGTTTTTACTTCTTTTGCATACCCCTTCCTATTACTCCCATAGGGACCCTATAGTGACTGCCGTTATTCCCCCCTCCTCCAGGGAGCCAGCTTGATGTCATGGTTAAGAGCCATGGCCTCTAATCTGGAGAGCTGGGTTCGATTCCCCACTCCTCCACCACATGCAGCCAGCTGGGTGCCCTTGGGCCAGTGACAGTTCTCTCAGGGCTCTCTCAGGGGCACCTACCTCACAGGGGTGTCTGTTGTGGGGAGAAGAAGGGAGGGGATTGTGAGGAAGCCTGAGCAGCCAAGACTTCCTTGTTGGACCAAGGGCCTGATTCGGTAGAAGGCAGAGTCATCTTTATTGTTCTGCTTTCTGTATCTCTAGAGATGTTCATCAGAGGTCTGCTGGTTGTTTTTTTAATGTCCTTTTAATTGCTGCTGTTGCTATACTTTATGCTGCTGCGTATGCTTTTCTGGTGTTCTGATTTTGTTCTGATTATTGATGCCTTTCTAAAAGTCCAACAGCACCTTTAAGACCAACAAAGATTTATTTAAGGCGTGAGCTTTCGAGTGCAAATCTTTATTGGTCTGGACTCTGATTTCATTGTGCTACTTCAGACCAACACGGCGACCCATTTGAATCTATCAATGCCTTTCTAGTTATCCTGAGGCCCAGTTTTACTCAGTGGAAAGGGAAAGGCATAAAGGGGGGTGTGCTTCGAAATAATAAGGGGAATTAAAAGCAAGATGGGAAGGAGGTTAACGCTGGGGCACGTCTCGGCCTCCTGAGCCTTCCGGGGATTCATTTCCCCTTCTCCCCCCCAGCCCATCCCAGCCCAGCCCAGCTCTCTCTGGGCTTTCTCCCCATCCCCGTTGGAAAGGTGACAATTTCTCATTACCTTCCCTCTCCTCCCAAACCCAGAAAACCGAACGTTTGCTTCTATCATCCTAGAACAATACATTTCAAATAAGCATTAGGACAGAGCTTTTCCTTGACATGAATAAAAATTGATCGGGAGCCCATTACCTTGTATCCATTTCCCACAGAGAGAGGGGAGCCTCGGGCGGGACGCGGCATTTACATTTAGATGAAGGTGTTTTCGGCAAACGGAGGGAGGGATGGATGGATGGATTCCGGGCACTTAGCTCTGTCTTGGGCGGAGGAATGCAAGGACACTTGTGGGGGTGGGCTGGGGAGAGATGGATGGGAGAGAAGAACAGAAGAGAGCATCAGATGCAGCGCCATCCAGGGTGGTCCAAAACGGGTCGGGGTACCCTGGGTGGAATGCCCCCATTGCACCTCCACACACAAGCTTCAATGAACGGGATGAGAAAGACATAAAGTCCCGGACGTCTGTGTAATCCATAGGGGTGAATGAATCTGGCATTTCTTGGAGCACGTCTGTCTCTCTGCTGAGATTTACAGTTCCAGATTTACGCTTCTTCGCACAAAGTCCTTTTTTATACCATCTCTTTGCGGGGAGGAATTTATTCACTTTATTATTACCCGCTTTTCCTCCCCAACAGGGCCCTAAAGCAGCTTCTATCATTCTCCTCGCCACCCTTTCTTATCCTCACAGCAACAACCCTGCGAGGTAGGATGTGACTGGCCCAGGTTCCCGCAGAGAGCATCCAGATCCTAGTCTGTTGCTGGAGCGCCTGAAGTGATACAACACAGAGCGGCCCTTGGCCACATCTAGAGGGGAGTCAAAGGCACTGCCTTCCCTCAGGGGATGGAATCACCCATAACCTATGGGGTCGGGGCGAAGAGAAACGGCCTCTAATCTGGAGAGCCGGGTTTGATTCCCCACAGGCAGCCACCCGGGAGACCTTGGTCCATTCAGTTCTAATAGAGCTCTCTCAGCCTCACAGGACGCCTGTTGTGGGGAGAGGAAGGGAAGGCGGTTGTGAGCCGCTCGGAGACACATGATTATTAGTAGTAGTAATATTTATACCTCACTTTACCCCAGAGGTTCAAGGCAGCACACATCAAGTTAAAATACCCAAATGAGGCATTAAATTAAGCTAAAACATTAAAATGAGGCCAGTCCTGGTTCCCTCAGAGCTCTCTCAGCCCCACCTGCCTCTGGGGGTGTCTGTTGTGGGGAGAGGAAAGGGAAGGCAATCGGAAGCCACTTTGAGCCTCCTTCGGGTAGAGAAAAGCGGCTTATAAGAAACAACTCTTTTTCTTCAGTAACATCAGGACCCTCTCAGCCTCCCCTCCCTCACAGGGTGTCTGTTGTGGGGAGACCAAAGGGAAGGCGATTGTGAGCCGCTTGGAGACACACTATTATTGTTATTGTTATTATTATTATTATTATTATTACTACTACTATTACTTATATTTATACCTCACCTTACCCCAGAGGCTCAAGGCAGCACACACCGAGTTAAAATACTCAAATGAGGCATTAAATTAAGCTAAAGCATTAAAATGAGGCCAGTCCCGGTTCCCTCAGAGCTGTCAGCCCCACCTGCCCCTGGGGGTGCCTGTTGTGGGGAGAGGAAGGAGGGAAGGCGATTGGGACTCCTTTGAGTAGGGCTCTTCCCTTCCCTCGTCTCCTCCGGGATCTGAGGTGCGTCTCCTACCTGGGCCAGGCTTCCTGTCCAGGCAGGTGCCCCCTGAAGGAGGGGGAAATGGAGGCCTTGAAGTGCCAGTGGGGGGAAAGGGGGCCAGGCCGTGCCCAGCAGCCGGTGGGAGAGGGTGGCGAGCGTTGCCAACTCTGGCAGAGGGAATTCCTGGAGATTTTGCGGGGGGGGGGGGGAGAGCCCGGGATCTCACTGGCAGGCAATCGCCTCAGAGCCCTCCAGATGCCCACGGACTACAGTTCCCAGAAGCCCCTGCCAATCGGCTGTGCTGGCAGAGCCTCATAAGAGGCAAGGCAAAAGAGAAGAACGGACAGAACGTTACCTTTTCCGACTTCAGAACCATTGGGGAATTCTGACTCTGTGTTACCTCAGCCACAGGTCCACCTGGAAGAAAGGAAGCGTTGAGAGAGGGTCAACAAGGAAAAAAAAAGGCACGTTTAGGATGGGTGGGGGATATTCTTGGTGCCTTCCTTAGCAAAATTGCTCCAAGTCCATGGAAATTAATGGGCGAAGCAGTGTTAACTTATCTGAGCTGTTTTGAGTGGATCTTCTTTTTGAGGCTGGCGTCTCTCTGGGCTGCCTTCGACCTACACCCCCCCCCCCCCCATTTCCAGCTTTTATTTCCAGAGGAACGCTCCAGGCACACAAAGTGAACTCGAACTCTCGACCGCTTAAGGCGGGTGGAGGTTAACAAAAAGGCATTGGGATACTGGAAGCACGGTGCCAGGCAGGAGTGGGGAAGAGCCGCGGGGACTCCAGGCAGGACGAGGATAAGAGGGCATTCCGGATGGGGTTGGGAGCCTTTAGGTTCTTTGAGCAGATGCAGACATCTTTGAGCTTGCCCCTCCACCATGAGGACTAGCAGCTTTACATTAGAAATAGAGAGGTATAAATAAAAAGCTGCCACCAGGGGTAGTCAAACTGCGGCCCTCCAGATGTCCATGGACTACAATTCCCATGAGCCCCTGCCAGCATTCGCTGGCAGGGGCTCATGGGAATTGTAGTCTATGGACATCTGGAGGGCCGCAGTTTGACTACCCCTGCACCAGGTACTCGCCAAAAGCTCTGGTGTGTGTGTGTGTGTGTGGGAAGTGTCATCAACCCTTAATGAGGCTTTAAAGGCGGTCCGTCATTGCTTGGCTCTGCACAGCGACTTCCCTGGAGGTCTCCCATCCAAGGACTCTTCAGGATTGACGCTGCTTAGCAACTGAGAAATGGCAAGATCAGGCCCATCCTGGCCATCCAGGTCAGGCCTGAAACCTGCAGGATTTGTCCAAATATGTCTCTCGTTCTCTGGGTGGTATTTAAAGAACTGGTGTGGGTCACATTAAATGGAGGCTGGTTTCTTCCACGTGACACACCCTCATGACGGCCTTCAAAAAATTCAGGTCACGGACGACGTTGCTGTAAGCGTTCTAGGGGAAGCGATCTGCCTTGTTTAGGCTAGGTGCACACTGATGGTGCAATCCCTTTTGGGGCACAGGATTGGACACCTTGTAGTGGTCCCAGAGAGCGGCCACTGTTAAGGCGGTTTTCCTGTTCAACCTCCCACCCGATGGAGAAGTACTCATTGGCCATAGCTCTCATTTTTGCGGGACCAGGTAGGAATTTGGCCCCCCAAGGCTTCTGGTTTGGCTACTAGAATCCTAAATGATGTTTTGGCAGCAGCATTCACCAAAGCTGAGGGATCTACACTGTGTTCTAAGGTTCAACCGGGACAGCCATTTTGTGGCTGGCTCCACCTCCTGCAGCGGCCATTTTGTTGTTGTGCCCACCCTGCCAGTTCGGAATGTCAAATGTACCTGCAGGCTCAAACCCACTCCCAGGATTTTATTTCCTCCCCCCATGCCTATTTACACACTCGCGGTAAACAAAACACAACTGCTGTAGTGTAGCTTGGTTTTTATTTATGTCCACAAATATTTCAAAAAAATTACAAAATACTCAAATGGAGAGAACACAGAAGTCACGATTTCTGGGTTTTCTACTCTGTTTTACACTGTGTTATCTCATGGCAAACTACTCATATATACACTAAGCCTCAAGATATATATAAACGTAGCTGTCAGAATGTATATTCTGCTTTTTAAAACGGCGCAGTGAAACTAGGTCAAACCATGACGACACAGAACGAGAAACGTTTGAAGGGGGGGGGGAGGACATGGAAAGCAAACATAATTTTTTAAAAATTCAAAGGGGTGTGGGGGGGGGCGAAATTAAGCATTTTGAAAAGACAACCCCAAAATATGTGGGAGCTTGAAACAGGGCGTGGCGGCCTCAGAACCCCAGAGCAAATAACACTGTAGTTAATCATCAGATCCAAGAAATCAACAGCCCCCGGGCTCCTCTGGCACCCTGGAATGATTCAAAAGACTAATCCTAAACATAAAAAAATAGACTATCAGATTCCAAGGCGGAACCACAAAGTGCTACATGTAAACTGAGAGGGAGAAGGGGCAAACGGTACCTTGAACGGGGGACATGTCTAGGCTCATCCGTGGTCCTGGGAAAGGACAGGAGGTCTTTCCAAATCCAGGGTCACCCTCACCATTCCTTGGGTTTCCTTAAGGAGGATTGCTGACCCCATGGATGACCCTTAAAGACGACCGAATCTGCTGGGACTGGAAGGCCCTGGAAGACCGTCATTATCAAGCCGTCATTCGTATCCCGCTTCCCAGTGGCGGCACTTAAAACGGGGACATTCTGGACTCACTTGAGGCAGCAAAGCTTCGAGGCTCCCGCTTGCTGGCTTTTGTCAGCCGAATTTAGCATCCAGGATGACAGACTTCTCTGCACTCCTGAATCCAGCGTCTGAGCTCCCCAAATGCCAGGCACATGAGCCTCTGCCCAGCAGAGCCCTCCCTGGAAAGCATCTTCCACCGTAGCCTGAGCCACGGTTTGCCAAATAGTGTGGCAGAGACTGGCACAATGTGCCTGGGCTACTAGGCTGAGCAAGCACCCCATGCGAGGGGCACAAAACAGAAGGCCACGGACAGATGTGCTGTAGCCACTTGGGCTCGGCACAAAAGCGAGGGCTGGATTCCACACGAGGAACGAAACACGACTCTGGGGGATGGAGTAGGAACCGGGAAAGAGGTGGGTGGCCAAGAAGCCCCTTTCCCCTGACCCAGGGCAGAAAGAGAACCCAAGTCCTGCCAGGCAGGTTTAAAACCGGCCCTGGCCCTGGGGAGACAGCCAGTGGTTAGCTACAGAGTTATCTGGTGCAGCACAATGAAGCTCTCTGAAGGCCTGCCACGGATAACAGTCTTCGCAGGGGAAGAGGAAGGGGGAAGAAATGAAAGGAAACGTGGTAGTCAATGCGACAAATGCCAAAAACCACAACCGGCAACATACACCCTGCAGCCTCTGGGGCCCTTTGCCTTTGTGTCCCAAGTCACAGTTCGAAGGGGGTTAAAAAGAGCACGAATTTCTGTCATGTGCTTGCCGGAAGTCGCCCATGGGCCTTATGGCAGCCCTCTTGAGGAGAACGGAGCATTGCCCTTTAAATTCAAATCGAACAAACCCTCAAAAACTACAGGTGGGGGGCAGGAGGCCACAACTTCCCACATCAGCTGGGGGGGGGGGGTTTGAGGCACAATCTTCAGGACGTTGTTTGTGTCCAGCAAGGTTCGAGCCCGACAGCTTCCTCGCGTTAAGTCCAGGTGATCCCTAACCCCAGTGGTCCACCAGGCAGGGCTCACTGAATAGGCCAACCACCAGCCCGATCCCAAGACAACCCAGACCATGAAAGAGCGTGCTTTTGTAGTAAGTGCAATCTAAGCTTTGCTGTCATGAGTGCTGCTTGGAGACGGCCCCTTGTTGCCTGTTCTTTCCTCCCAAATACATCAGAGCCTGGAATGACGAGATCTAATTCAGCGCATGTGCAAAAATTATCGTTTCCCCCGAGCGGTTTGGCGTGTGCTACTGCATTCTATCAAAACCTGCACCGGGTCAGCGGCGCTGGTGCCTCCTGCGCAGGCTCCAATACTCACACGGAGCGCCAAGTACGCAGCTTCTCTCCACAGCTGGGGTGAGTAAGCCCCTCCAGGGGAGTAAGCCCCTCCTCACGTGGAGCATCCTGTGGGATTTGTGACTGGAGGTCTACATGACTGAACAAATACTTAGCCAATCTTTTTTTAAAAATGGTGGCGCAAAGGCAAACATATATTTGGCAAGATACATAAAGGAAGAGGAATAGCTGTTGAGGAAAAGTTGTTCTGTGAATGTCCAACATTCCTGAATTCTGCAAGAAACCCACAACTTGAACGAATGCTAACGGTACAAGTTCTGCCTGCTGGACGGTCTCACGCCAGTCCACAGGAAGGCTCTGACGGGGGCCTCCGGTAAACACTCCCCTAATGCAGAAGGTGGGATGCATTTTACCTGCCGAGCGACTGAATGCTGGCAGAACCAACATTCAGGATGGAAGGCGATTATGACAACCATGAACAAAGGAATTAAAGTGAAGGAAAAAAACATACACACAAAAGAAAAGGGTCGTTTTGTAACATTATCCCTGCAACTCCCTTTAATGCTCCCACTGCTACCAAACCAGAAAATCAGGCTTCTGCCCATATTGAAATTATTGACACCCCTACATCGTCTCCCTTTAACTAAAGGGATAATTATATATATTCCTCTTATATTAAAAAATCAACTCTGTACTCTTGACAACACCGGGTAAGAAGGATTTTATGATGTTACTGAAGGAGGGGGGGGGGAAATCAGGATTTTTTTTGTGGAGATTATAATATTTTTTAGCCCCTAACCCAAAAAATTATTTACAGACTTATAAAGCCATGCTGCCAAGCTCTCTTTAAAATTATGAAGTTTTCCTACAATGTATTAAAATAAAAGTAGATTTATTTTAAAATTCTTGTTATAGCACTTGGATTTTCAGAGGTTGTTACGCCACTTAACTTGTAATTGTGGGTTTTTTCTCTTTTTTTAAAGTATATATATATCTCTATATATAAATTGAGTGTATTTTTACGCACAGTGGCTTGCATTATGTTGTGAACCTGATTCTAGCACCTACTTGAAAGGAGAAAAAAAAAACAAAACAGAAAACGAACAGAAAAAATTAAAAGAACAACCCAACCCAATGCCCCTCCCCCCTTGGTCTGCCCAGGGAACGTCTCTGAATATTTCCTTAAGTCCTGTGTGTTTTCCGATAGCCTTTGTAACAGGTTTTTGTCATGCAAGGAGATTCCCCCCCACCCTACCCCGAAAACGGTCTTGAGAAATCTTCTCTAAAATGAACCCCGTAATATATGCGCTGATGCAAGTCTCTCTCTTTTGGGTTTTTCCTTTTCTTATGAACAGAGAAAGGCGTCTTCCAAAGGTGGTTTCTCTCACGTTCCGACCTTCCGTAATGCGCTCCCACGTCACGGGACTCCTCTGCAGCTGGTGTGGCCAATAAATAATTTATTACAACTGCTTATCACCTTCTTTCTTCAGCCGGCTAGAAGGAGGGGAGGGAAAAAAGAGGAAAGGGTTTAAGGCCACTTGGGCTGGGAATGATTTCCATCAGCACCCCGTGGATTTCTGGGGAATGCCGCCTCATCCTCACAGCTTTGAGAAGTAACCAGAGACAATGGTGCGCAGGAAAGAGAGAGACGCAGTCTTGGAGGTTGCTGGGAAGTCAATCTCTGAGCTAGCTTGGCCAGGTCAGTGAGAGGCAATAAAATCTCCTGGCAGCCAGGAAGAAACTCTCTTGTTTGCATGGGATCACCAGGGCAGGCAGACCTCTGATCTCTCAGCCTGGAGGCAGGCAGCTATTCACCATGCGCTCACTTGGAGAGCTGAAGGATGCATTCAGGTCCTGGAAACTCAAGAAAACCTTTGCGATTTCCTAACATTTAGTCGGGTATGTTCAGCAGAGGGACAGAGGATTTGCATTTAAACCCAATTTCTCTTGATCCTTTGCTCAACCAAATCCGCTACTCAAATCTACCTTCGGAACACACCCAAAACCGCCTTTTTCTGAATCAGAACCTTGGACCACTCGAGTCAGGGTTGTCGACTCAGGCAGCCAGTGGCTCTCCGGGGTCTCAAGCTGAGGTTTTATCACATCTTTTAACGAGAGGTCCGGGGACTGAGCCTGGGACCTTCCGCATGCCAAGCAGATATTCTGCCACCGAGCCACAGCCTCACAACTATCCCTTGGTGGCACCTGATCCTTTCTCCATCTACAGCAGGGGTAGTCAAACTGCGGCCCTCCAGATGTCCATGGACTACAATTCCCAGGAGCCCCTGCCAGCATTCGCTGGCAGGGGCTCCTGGGAATTGTAGTCCATGGACATCTGGAGGGCCGCAGTTTGACTACCCCTGGTCTACAGCTTCCCGATTCTGCCTCTCCCATCTGTCAAGTCCAGCTCTTGGGCAGGCGCCTCAGAGAAGGAGCTGACAGTGATGGGTGTTTGGTTAAAAAAGGACATGGAGGATCAGGAGGCGCAAGAAGAATACCTATGATAGTCGCTTAGTTAAGGACAGAGCCACGAGCCACTGTGTGCCGGCTTCCACTGAGCGCTTATGTCCTTCTATATTAAATAAAACAAAATCAGAGTCCAGTGGCACCCTTAAGTCCAACAAAGATTTATATCTTTATATGTTGTTAATGGTGCTCAAGAAAGTAACGGAGCAGTCCTGTTCAGCGTGCTTAAGTGACAGTTTCTTCTCTGGCTTACCAAGGATTGGAAATAAAACGACTCACAATTCTTGATTAACAACTTGCTGTATTATTGTGAATACACACACACACACAAACCGTTTTGTTCTTTTTTTTTTTTTTAGCTTTGTGCTTAAAAGGGCAGCCATCGCAGGCTCTCTGCGTGACCACGGAAGGGTGCCTTCCCCCAGCTGCCTTACCTGTAATAGTCTTCTTGACTGGGAAGGTGCCCCCCGTGCATGTGGGGGTGTCCATGCAGCCACTGCTGCTCCATCGCTAGCCTTTGAAGTTCTGCGGACTGGGCATGCATGGCCTGTAATTGATGGGCAGCGGACATTGGAGGGGGGATGGCACCGGGCAGGTCACGTGGGTAAGGGGTACCTGTAAGAGAAAAAGCGATCACGCTCTCCATCAGCGGGCAGCTGGAACGGGCTGCCCTGGCAAGGCATGTGCAGCTTTGCTTGTTCACGGCCCGATCGCTTGGCCCTGGGACAGCGACCACAGAATCACCTGCAAGGGAAGGAACGGTGCTGACCAACCTCTCTGGACCTTGGACCGTGTACAGGAGGCCAGAGATGATCATGGAAACTCTGACAAATGCATTTGTCTCCTTTCCTGCAACTCCCACCGGCTAAGATGATTTTTGGAAGGGAGTTGTCAAATTGGGAGGGGGGTGTACAGTTAAGAACTACCTGTATAAAAGAACTACCTCTAGGAGCCAGGCCTGTCTTCCTTTCCCCCTTTTCCAGGCTGCAGACTGAGCTGCTTGCTCCTCGTTCACTCAGAAACCTCCCCTGGTGTTTCTACTGCACATAAGTGCTGCCGAGTCAACCTCAGAGGGATTTCAAGGCCAGGGGCCGTCAGAGCTGCTTTGCCTGGGCTGACCCGGCTTCGTGTCTGAGATCTGACAGGATTGGACTAACCCAGGTCTGGGCAGATTGGCCAAGGCTTTCCTCTGCCCGGGAACCCCATCCAGGCCCTAACTGGGGCCGACCCAGACCTGATGAGATCAGGCTAGTCAGGGCTACGTCACACGCAGGCCTTGATGAATAGTTTTGACCCACGGGCTCCTTTTCAGGGGGCTGAACTCCCACAGGGGTGGCCACCTGTCGTTTCTAGGCCGTAAGCTGCCCTGGGGACCTGGGACGGGCTGCCAAGCCACCGGCGGGGCGAGCACAGTCCGCTGGAAACAGGACACTGGCCTAGATGGACTTGGGTCAGATCCAGTGAGGCGGCACTCACACACACACACACACACACACACCAAGGCTGACTCGCACAACGCAGACTCACCAAAAACCGGGTGCCGGAGCATTTCGTGTTCGTGGGGCGGCTGTCCTAGCAATGGGTTTGGGATGGTGCCGGGGGGGTATGGGAAGCGTGCCAAGTGGGGTCCGGCTGCCAAGGGGTCCACGAGGGGATGGACAGGTCCGGCTGAGCCTGTGGCAGGGGGAGGAAGGGAAGCAACACATACAGGACTTAACACTGGTTTAGGGGGGGAAACCTCTCCCAGCTGAGAACAGCCAGTGCAAGCACAACGCCCATCACTAGCTGGTCAGAAACAGGACGGGAGCTTCACTTCCCAACTAAGAGGCCCACAACACTCTCCGTTGCGTCAGAAGTGGCACCAGGTTGCCCAACAGACGTTAACTGTTCAAATAGTTAAAAATTAAGCCCGTGCAGGTATGCAGGGGACAGAGAAAGGTACAGGTATTTTTGCCAGCAAAGAACCCGGAAAGTGTGCCAGAGAACTTGCGCATTAATCTATTAATTCACTCGCTGGATTTCTACCTTCTATTTTCCTGGAAACACATCCTTGAGAAAGACCACAATACAGAATGAGCCAAACATTTGCCGTGTCGCAAGGTTTAAAAACAAGCCCAGCTGCACCACAAAGATCTAAGGACTGCCGGGGGAAAAGGGACCGTTTCGGTTTTGTGTTAAAAATCAATTTCTTAACACCCGCCAGACGGGGGGGGGGGGGGGACATGGCTTTCCTGAGGGGCGAGGGGGTGGCATCCCCCAAATGGCCACAATTTCCCTGTGCAGCTTTGGAACGCTGGGGAGCTCTCTTCTCAAGAGCCGGAAGGAAGGAAGGAAGGAAGGAAGGAAGGAAGGAAAGAAGGAAAAGAGGTGGAAGGAAGGAAGGAAGGAAGGAAGGAAGGAAGGAAGGAAGGGAGAGGGTCTCCATCATTTTCAGAGGTCAATTTGTCTCTTTTACGTCCCTCCAGAGCCTCTGAAGCTCTTCCATGTTGCTCTAAGGAGCAAAGACAAAACTGCAAAAACAAAAGAAGCAGCAGAGCCAAGAGAAGGTGTGAAAGGAGGTGTGAAGAGAGAAGAGGAAGAGGCCGGAGAGGCTAGGAAGCACAAAATCACTCTTGAGAAAAGAAGGGGGGGGGGAGAAGAGCAAAGAGCTCCTCTCCAAAGCTGCACCCCCCCCCCAACAGGCAGGCAGCAGCCAACTGAGCCAGGCTGAAGTCAAAGAAGCGTTTAGTCCCATTCTGAGATGCTCTCTTCACCTCAGAGCGCTGAAGCCGGAGGGCGCCCGTACTGGCTGCAAAATGGGCTCATCTCTGGGACTTGGATATTAAGGGGGGGGGCATCTTTACACTAAGGATTGTTCAGCAGTGGCATCGGCTACCTAGTGGGGTGCTGACCTCCCCCTCCCAGCAGGGGCCGTACCCGATGTCCAGTAGGGCCCCTTCCAACTCTACGATTGTGAGACTCAAGGCTGGGCATAGCTGGCCTCTGAGCCTTTATCAAGATTCGCCACCCCCAACACACAGGTAAGGCACACCCTACAGGGCTTTAAAAGCACAAAGCAAGCCGGCAATTGTGAGGCCTCAGGCGACACTATCTCGGGGCTGCCCTTGGGGCCTTTATTCCTGAGCCACCTGCGGCATGATGCGCCTCCTCTGAGCCTCAGAGAGCCCTCTTGCTGTGACGGCTCTTGTCACCCCTTCCCTCGCCCGGAAAGCAGAGAGGCTCCCGTCTATTTTTAACGCGGTCTCGCCACGATTGACTTGGTTCTATCTGCCTGCACAAAAAGTACAGCCGCGCTCTGATACATTAACAGGAAGGCACGTTCTGTCCCGGAGGGGGAGGGCAGGAGGCTTTTGTTCCTGACCTTGCTATGCGCACGCATGCCCGCCACCCTGGCAGGGCTATTTGGTGCCTCAATTAACTCCCTGGCTGTCAATGCAGCGGCAAAACGAAGTAAGCCGGCCTACGTCTGCAGATCGCCCGTCTCCTCCCAGATGCCTTCGTGTCGTGACGTGGAATGCCAAAGCAGCATGCTCCCCGGCCTCCCTCGCATTCCTCCCCCACAAAGTGGCAGGCTTTTTGCGGGGCTATCTTGAAACGCAGCTGGTGCAAACAGGGTCTGGCACAACTCATGGTGAGACGGGACAAGAATGCCTTGTGTTCTGCGTGGACAGACTCACAACGCCCCAGACCGCTGGAGGCTGCTGGGCAGAGGGCTCCGCTCTCAAGGCAGATGGGCTAGGCCCAGGGCAGTGACGTCTTTTGTCATCGCTCGTTGGCACGAGGGCCACATCAGCCCAGATGTTGGGAGTTATTACAGGAGCAACTGGAGCCGAGAGGGCTCTGATTTAGGACCAGGGCGCAGGGGAGGGGCTGTAACCCATTCCCCCGTCTTCTTCCCAGTGGGACTTGGAAGTGGGGGGGGGGGTAGTTGGGAGGGGTCTCCTGGGTCATCCAGTCCAACCCCCTGCACCATGCAGGACACTCGCAACTTGATTCTTGAGACATCCTTCCTGGCTAAGGTGCGTTCCCAAAAACGCTACAACCCATCTCCGCGGGAAGTGTGCAGCAAGAGAGTTTGTTCTGCGACCCAATCCCACTTTCGAAGGGTGGCCCGACCCAGCTCCACAGCGAGGCCTTGGGGGAGCCTCAGGAGGCGACTGAGGGGAGAGGTCCATCCCTGTGCCGGCCAGCCCTGGCTCACCTTGATGGAGCGGGTCCTGCTGGTGCAGGTGGAGGTGCGAGTGTATGTGTGAATGTTGGTGGTGATGGGGCGTCACGTTGAACATCTGGAGGCGGGCCAAGGGGTCGTTGGTGAGCGAGGCCATCCGCTCGGCGTGTATCCTCTCGGCAGCCAGTCTGTCCGGGTAGCTCATCTCCGGCCGCAACTGGGGCCCTGCCAGAGCGAGTCTCTCCCGTTCCAAGGGGTTCAGCCCCGGGTGGAAAGAAGCGAAGGGGTGGGGGCCTGCCGTGGGGGGCAGGGTGAGGGCGCCGTGGCGGGCAAAGTGCTCCATGGGGTTGGTGGCCGGGTGCAGCGCGTCGAGCTCCGGAGGCTTCACCTCGAAGCCGGGCTTCATCCTCTCCCGCAGCTCCCGCTCCCGGATCTCCCGCTCCCGCAGCTCCCGCTCCCGGAGGGTGGGGTCCACGTTGTAGAGGCCAGGCATGTGGTAGGCCAGGAGGGGGTCGGCGGGGTTCAGGGGGACAAAGAACGGGTGGTTGCGGTTTGTGGGGGACATGACGTGGGGGCGGGCGTATTCGCTGAGAGTCCGTAGCGCCGGCGTGTCTGGCCCGATGTAGGGGGGCACCGCGGCGATGGTGGTGGGAGGCGGCTCGAACGAAGGCCTCATGTGGGCTGGACCGCTCAGCTGGGATTCCCCGAGACGCCCTTCGTGGGAGGAGCTGGAGGCTTTCTGCTGGGCAGAAGAGGGGCGGGGGGGGAGAGGGGTTGAGTGCCCGTGCCCGAAGAAAAGCACACGGGTGGATTTTCGCTGCAGTCTGACCACATTAGGCAGCCCTGCCTGCTCGGCTGGGCCATAATCCCTTCTGTTGACTTGCTGACCCCCCCAAAGGAACCAGGGACCCTGCAGCCCACAGACCGGCAGGGGGTCAGCTGCTCATTATCACTCAGGGTAGATGCTGGACCGGATTTCCCGCCCCAGAAGTCAACTGACATAAAGGAAAGAACCCTGAGAAGATTTCTAGGAAGGGAAGCCGAGGTCTGGAATCACCGTGTGGGGAACCAAACCTCTGTGCCACCAACACAGGCCCCTCCTTTCTCCGCCATCAGCTGTCCCCTAAATTGGGCATCAAGCAGCAGCCTGACACGCCTTCACATGCAGGAGAGAACCAGGGGGTGCCGGGGCCTAGGGGAAGGATGGCACCCTGACTCCCTAATGTAGGAACTTTGTGCCGGTGAAGTTCTTGCAGCACCCTGTGAAGACACCAGCGGGCGGCATGCAACCAGGGCCTCTGCCGGACGGCCACCCGCCTGGATGACCCCCGGGCGGACAGACAGGCCAACCTACCGCCACTCTTTCTGCTTCTCTCTCCCGCTCTCGCTCTCTCTCCCTCTCCTTTTCCTTCTCTTTCTCCCGCTCCCTTTCTTCTCTTGCCTTCTGCTCAGCCTCCCTCTTGGCCTTCTCCACGGCCTCCTCTCGCTTCTTGGCCAGTTTGGAACCTGCGAGCGGCATGAAGTAGAGATCCGTCCTGGCGCACGAGTTGTAGCCGCGATCCAGGTGCTTGTAAAACCTGCAAGGAAAGACGGTGGGAGCTGGTGAGGAGGGGCCTAAAACAACAGCGGTCCATCCCCCGTCCCCTCCAGCCGGCGGGAGGAAACAAAACGTTAAGCCGTTTTTGACCCCCCCCCCCTGCATCTTCAAAGGAATCCTCTGCTCTTTTTGGCCCACGGAAACGGGAGGATGAGAGTGATTCTTCTCTTGCAGGGGGAGTCAACCTGTGGTCCTCCAGATGTTCATGGACTACAATTCCCATGAGAATTCTCATGGGAATTGTAGTCCATGAACATCTGGAGAACCACAGGTTGACTCCCCCTGCTCTTGGATTGAGGCACTTCCGGGGTGTGTGTGAGGGTTTTTGTGGGGAAGTCTGTGGTGCTGCGTGGGATGTGGAGGCCTGGCCGCTTAGTGGGAGCTCAGCATCCTCCGCCCCTTCGTGAGATTCTCACTCCAGACAAGCCCCACGGAGGGAACTCTGCCTTCTTACAACTGATCGACAACTTGCTAGATGGGGG
This sequence comes from Paroedura picta, assembly GCF_049243985.1. Classification (NCBI taxonomy): domain Eukaryota; kingdom Metazoa; phylum Chordata; class Lepidosauria; order Squamata; family Gekkonidae; genus Paroedura; species Paroedura picta. The sequence continues at coordinate 3,057,548 of NC_135383.1, read as the reverse complement.
TAGCGGTCAGGATTGTCAACATCTAATCTAAGCCGGGTTTGATTCCTCACTCCTCCATATGCAGCCAGCTGGGTGACCTTGGGCCACTCACAGCACTGATAAATCTGTTCTGGCCGAGCAGGAATCTCAGGGCTCTCTCAGCCTCACCCACCTCACAGGGTGTCTGTTGTGGGGAGAGGAAAGGGAAGGCAACTGGAAGCCACTTTGAGACTCCTTCGGGTACAGAAAAGCGGTGTATAAGAACCAATTCCTTCTCTTCTTGCTGTTTCACACTTTAAAACCCTCAAGTGAGAAAGAGCAACCCTAGCTGGCAGCCCCCTGCCCCAGCAGAGAGCTGGGAGGATCTACCCCGTCCTCCTTACCTAGCCGACTGGCTCGCGTGGCTCGGCGTGTCCACCACCGTGGGTTCTGGTGACGGACTCCTGGGCGGGGAGGGCGGGCTTTCCGGCTCCTCCGCCTCATCCGGGGCCTCCTCCTTAATCTGGATGGGCGGTATCGTGCAGGGCGTCACCACCGGGACGTTTCCGCAGGAGGTGGCCGAGGTGGAGACAGCGGTCGGTGGCGGGACGCCAGGCACAGAAGGCGGCGTGGAAGTGGAGGGGCAAGAGGGCGGCGTGATGGAGGGCGGGCCCCCAGGGGCAAAAGGGTGCTGAGAGAAAGGGGGCTGCGAAGGGACCGGGTGGAGGCCCGGGGAGGGGTGGCTGGCGGAGGGAGGCAGGCTCTGGCTCTGCGTCAGGACGGGGGGCTGGGCGGGAGACGGCTGCAGGGGCTGGCTCTGGGGCATCAGCTGCAAGGGAGGGGGATGCGCAGAGGGCGGGTGGTGAGTCGAGAGGGAGCTCAGCGGCTTCAGGGCGGGCGGGGGCGGCAGGTTGGCGTTCATGGAGAAGGGGGAGGGCCCCGCGAGGTGGGGCGGATGCTTGTGTGCCGGGGTGGGCAGCGGAGGGATGGGGGTGGTGGGTGGCGGCTTGATGTGAGGCATGGAGATGGGGGCCGGGGGCAGGGGCTGCTCTCGGGGCAGCTGGGGGAGCGGCGGCTGCTGCAGGGGGGACGATGCCTGCAAAGGGGGCTGCGTTGCCGGGACCTGCGGCGCTGCGTGGGGGTGAGAGGCGGCCTGCGGCTGCAGGGGAACCTGAGACTGAATGGAGGACGAGGACTGGGGCGGCAGCGGGAAAGGCTGAGAGGAGGCCGGGTGAGGCAGGAGGGGCTGGGGCGGGAGGCCGTGGGGGACCGCCGGGATCGGCCCATGGAGCGGAGGCTGCTGGTGCGGCTGAGAGGTGGGGGGGCCCTGGGACTGGCTCGGGGGCACGGCCAGCGGCTGCAGAGGCGGGTGCGGCGAAGGGAGCCTCTGGGGATGGAGAGAGGGGCCTTGCTGGATGTGGGAATGAGGGGGCGCCGGGCCCAGTGGCTGGCTGGGGGCTTGGGACGCCGGAGAAGTGTGGGAGGGGACTGACGAGGGGGGGCTGGAAACAACAGGCAAGGGCGTGGGCAGCTGCGTGGACGCGGGGAGAGGGGCAGGCGGGGGCTGGGAGGGGCCGGTGCTTGCTTGGAGCTGCTGAGCCGACGAATCGGAGTCGCTCTCGTTGTCCTGGGGGCTGGGGATGCTGGGCGAGGTGCTCCGGTTGTCCTGGTCGATGTCCTTGGGGTCGCTGCTCCCCTCGTCGTTCACGCTGCGGCTGTCGGAGCTCTCCCCTTCCCCTTCGCCCTCCGACGGGGAATTGGGCCTGCTGATCTCCTGGCGGGATAGAAGGAAGAAGAGCTTCTCGTAAGGCCGGCTGTCTCAACCTGGGCTTCTCGACGGTCCCGGAAGGGTTTCTCAAATGGCTCGGAGTTCATTGATGTGTAATATATTTTCAAAAAATTTTAAACATTTATCAGGTCATAAATGTATGGTCATGTTGACCAGTCCCCTCCTAAAAGGGTCAATGATGGGCCTGGAGGGGATGGGAGGGGGAGGAGCCCCGGGTGGGCGTGTCCACAGCTCTGCTTCCCACCCAAATCACTCCTGAAAAATGTTTCAGGGGGTTTCTCCACTCTAAAACACCAGAGTGGGTGCCAGCTGGGAACCAGTTTAGGTGCACCAGATTGCCCCCGAATGAAAATCTGGGTACGCGCCAAACCTCTCCACACTAATCAAACCCCTTGGGGAGGGAGGGGGTGTCCTCCTGAGAGTGCCCCACCAGACAGAAACACGAGTCTCCTTACGGACCTCCCCCACTTAAAAAATATGCTTTGTTACCAGCCCAGTGAAAAGGGCTCATTCCCAAGTCAGAAGACTCCCTTTTGGGACCTACTTGAGTTTTGGTTTTTTTGGCGTTGATTCTTTCAGGCTCTTCCGAGTCGGACGCCGCCTTTTCTCGCTGCCGTTTGGAACTCTTGAGAGGAGACGATGCCTCCTCTTTTATCTTCTGCCGCACATGAGAAATGGGAAGGAAGGTGACGTTAAGAGGGAGGAACGTCTGAGGATTACTGAGCAGCAGTTTCATGCCCTTAACCGTCGTCCACATTCAAGCTAAGCTTGGGAGTTGTAGGAAGAACGACCATTATGTCCCATCTAGGCCACCGTCCTCTTTTCCACAGTCCCCTACATCCCTGCCCTTCCCCGTACTCAAGAGGCGGGCCTCCTCAACGCACGGAGGAGGTTCCACTGTGCCGTTCGGCCAATCGGCTGCCCCCTCCGTGAATTCATCCGGCCGACGTCAGGCCAGGCCCGCGAGTGCCTCTTGGAGCAGTCCGGACGTACCTTGGTGGACTTCTTCACGGAGTCCGCTTTGCTGTCGTTACTCGAGGTGCTGGCAGCGCTGGGGGAGTTGCGGCCGCTGGACCGGATGTCTTCGTTGATGGGGGAGCTTCGACCATCGGGGCTGGTGGGCTGCTTCTTGCGACCGCTGCGTAGTGCAGACATCTGCCGGCCAACAGAGAAGGGCAGGAAGGGGGGACTAAGGCTGCTGCACGGTGGCTGGTGGGCAAAAGGCTCCCTCGGAACGGATCAGGTGCCCTTTTGGACCTCCAGAAACAGCGACAACTTCATACCCAAAAGCATCTCAGAATATAGCAAATAATTTTCCCCCCATTTTGTGTTGCTATATCCCTCCTGCCTGTCTGTTTTGAACACAGAGAACTTGCTCAGAAGCAAACCCATGTTCCTGAAAGCGCATTTGCACACACGCAAACTCGCAAAACCGTGACAGACACGGCAAGAAAGAGCGAACGGGATCAGAACAGCCTCCTGCTCTGCGGACCAGGCTTACGGTCCGAGTTCCCCCTGCGAGACGGAAGGCGGGACGGAGGGGAAGGCCGCGAGCAACCTACCGAGCCTCGACTCCTCCGTGTCCTCATGCTATGCTTCCCGCTGAGCCCATCTTCCTCCTCTTTGACAGGCTTGAACATAAAGGGGGGCGGGTCCACTGGCTTCTCGATGGGCGGGAGCTCCCCGTACTTCTTGAAGTGGAGGCGGCAGTCGGTGCACAGGAGGATGTTCTCCCGCCCGCCGTGGTGCCAGTCCTTGGAGGCTGCGGCCGACACAGAAGGGGAGCAAGCAACAGGCAGACGGCGTCGTTATAGACTCTGAGCGGGCAAAACTCTTTGCCATCTTAAATGCTCACAAATTTCACGGCTGGAGGCGGGCATCTCTAGTGGTCACTCTGGGCGTTACCTACGCCCCACCTGGAATTTGGCTACCCTAACTTTTCAGTATGGCAACTCCAGCCGTATAAGAGATGAGAGTCTCTCTTTCTAGGTGAGGGGCAGTTTCAATAAGGGCAACAGTCTTAAAGGTAAAGGTATCCCCTGTGCAAGCACCGGGTCATGTCTGACCCTTGGGGTGAGGCCCTCCAGCGTTTTCATGGCAGACTCAATACGGGGTGGTTTGCCAGTGCCTTCCCCAGTCATTACCGTTTACCCCCCAGCAAGCTGGGTACTCATTTTACCGACCTCGGAAGGATGGAAGGCTGAGCCGGCTGCTGGGATCGAACTCCCAGCCTCATGGGCAAAGCTTTCAGACTGCATGACTGCTGCCTTACCACTCTGCGCCACAAGAGGCTCTAGCAACAGTCTTGCATAGATCTAAAATCCAGCAGTGGTTTAATTCTTTTAGTTTTGAAAAATATACATTTTTTCTTGTGTGTATTCCGGGTGTTTGTTTCCTGTGTTCCATCCGTTAAGGCCCACCTGAGGCCTCCATCTGGCAGCGGCACATAAACGGAAATAGACTGACACAATTGCACAAGCCCCCATTACAATCACGGCAACCGAAATGAGTCCCCGTAAGAGAGAACTGGAACGAGCACTCTTCCCTGGAGCGTGTCCAAAAAGGCAATGAGACTTCAGGTTGGGCCGGCCGTTTTTCAACACAGGCCTCTCCCCGGAACTGAGGCATCTGCCGTTAATGCCCTGTTGTACCCAATCAGTACGCAAGCGGCACGCTCAGGGTGCCAACCGTGCGGCTGCTGCTCTCGGTTCACGAGTCACTGGAGGACGGGAAGTTTGTAGCACAAATCTCACTTGTACTCTGAATCCTTTGGAGGCCCTCAGGACCCACTCCTGGCCTCCCTCTTCCCGCTTGCAATGCAGAGATGCTACTGACCCAGAGCCAGGATTAGGGACTCCGGCATTGTGCGTCCAAAATGGCGGAAGGGGCATTAGGTCACAGGTCACAATCTTAAATGGCAGAAAGTGATCAAGGCTTTTTGGGGGGAGGAGAGGAGAGGAGAGGATGCCTACTGGTGGTGAAGCAGTGCCGGCAGGCGTAGCCCTTCAGCTCCTGCTCGCTGTCTTCGCTGTCGAAGTCATCCTCGCTGGCTGAACTCAGATCCACTAAAATTGACAAAGGAAAAGGAAGGAGAAGAAAAAGTCAGGAAGTTTCTCCATCTTTGCTTTTTTTTTTTTTTTTGTCATGCCACCATCGGAAAACGCCACGTTTATGGCCGAGGTTGTCTGCAGCTGAGGAACCTGCCACCCTGGGTTCTTTAAGAACAGCCAGAATCCAGATCAGAAAAGGCTTGAAAGGCAGATCTTAACTGCATCCTCTTAGCTAGGGACAGGGCCTTCGACAGGTAGGGAAAACCTGTGACCCACTATTGAGCTACATGCCACCTCCAGAGGAAGCAAGGCATTCCTGACACCAGAGTCACATGGACCGCCTTGTTGCCTGCTAGCCCCAGGTGTGGACAGCCAAGGCAAGGTGCCTTACTGGGTCCCGGAAACACAGGCCCCCTGTGGGGATGGGGCCTCAGCTCACCCACACTGTGCTAGATTAAGGGGCTGCTGTGCTCAACAAAAGACAGTGACCCTGTCATTGTTAATTCCTCTCCCCTGCACAGAGTTATTACCAAAGGGGCATTCAGCATGGTGCGTGTTCTGTATTCAAAGAGGGGTAAAATGCTTCTACCAGTTAATCTAAATTCTGCACCAAGGGGAAGTTGAATTATGTATGCTTCATAGCTCCCATCCTGACTCCTTTCTTTCCAACACCTGTCTCACCTTCATATGGGGTATAAGGACTCAGGGACCTCCATTCCTACTTGTATCTGATGAAGGGAGCTTCGACTTGCAAAAGCTCATACTCTGATAATCTGGTTGGTCTATAGGGAGCTACTGGACTTGAATCCAGCTATTTTACTGTAGACAAAAAAAGGCCTTTCTCTGAAACACGCAGCTCAGCATGTGCCAGCAGATGAAATCAGGAACTATGTGCTTGTCAGATGCGGGTGGACAGCGCGGTAGAAAACCTCCATATTCCCATGTAAATTGGGACAAACAGAAGCCTAAACGGGCCAGCCATCTCTCTGCAGCAGCCTTTTTCTTTTTGCTACACTGCCTCCTACCAGGGCAAGCCAGTTGCTTTCTGATCCCCGCCGCCCACCATCCATGGGGATAATGAATAGAGCACGCGAGTGCAGACGGGGGCTCGAACTCCATTTCCCTGGCTGCGTCTGGTCCGAGGCGGAGAGCGATTACCTTCCTCGGTGGCCCTGTGCGTCCAAACAGAGATAAATGCCCTGCTTTTAGCCTCCTACTTACAGAACTCGCTGGAGGGGGGCCTGGAGGGAGTGTTAACCGGCGTGGAAGCCGTTCGGGTCTTAATTCTCCGGAAGACGGCCTGCCTCCTATGCCTGCGGTGAGCCCGGGAACTCGCCGCTTCGGGCGTTTTCTTCCAGTAGTAGTAGAAGGTGATCAGTTCTCCCTGCAAAAGTGGAAAGAATCACAAGGTTGTCAAAAATGGCAGCTGGGCACGCTCCCTCTCTCGCACACACAATCCTCTCCAAAGGCTCTGAAGTATGCCACCACCACGTCCTTGGAGATCACAGGGGTGGAGTGGGGCAGAAAAAGGAGGGAGGTCTACAGAAAACCACGGCAGCCGCACCAGCCTCCTGCTCTGATGCTCTTAGCCAAGAGGTACTCAAACACTATAGTGGGAGAGGACACGATACAGACCCGAGCAAAGCTGCCTGATAGACGCAGGTCACCTGTGCAGCGAGGACAGTACTGTCTACTCTGACAGCCAGCAGATGCCCACCACTCTAAGCAGAGGGAGGTCATTCCCAGCTCAGGCTCCCCAGCCTTTCAGAGCCGGCAGGCACCTTGGGACGTCTGAGCAGGAGTGGTGAGTAGCGCCTCAAAGTGGCTGCCACAGAAAGTGAATCCAAGCCGAAAATGGCTGCCTGAGGGGGAGGAGCCAAACTGAAAATGGCTGCCTGAGGGGGAGGAACAAAACAGAATACCTCCTGGGATGAAGGATAGTCTGAATGGGAAACAGAACCACACCCGTGTCAAGCCAGCAGAGCTGGTCCCTCAGAAGAAAACCATTTAATGTGAAAGGGTTCAGCCAGTAATAAGCCCTGCCTTTCAATGGGCATGCTCAGTTTCTGAAAGGCTCGATAGGTGCCCAGGGAAGTACTATGTTGGAGAACCCTGAATGAACTTGAGCTGCCAGAGCAGACCCTTCTATGGGCAATGCACGTGCTCTGCCTCTGAGCTGCAGCCCCTCCTCCTGAACAGGGTGACCGCCACTGTTTCCTATGGCAGGAAACACCACAGGAAAGAATAAAGGGTGGATGGGGACAGCCCTGTCCAGAAGAGGAAGGGGAGGACTGAGGCTGTATTGAAACACTACCGCAAACCTATGCCGATGATTTTATTTTCCCACTAGTGTGATGGACGGGGGATGAGGGCGATGACCCCCAAGACCACCCACTCAAGAACTGTTTTGATGTCAACCCTTGGGGAGGAGCCAGCCATGGCAACACCCGAGCATGGGGAACAGAGGGAGGGCTGGAGGGGGGAGGTGTTCAACATGGACTCCACTTTCTTTAGGTTTCGTTTAAAAAGAGGATGGCTGACCCAAATGGAAGCCATCTGGAAGTTTGCACTGCAAGCTCTGGCCCACCGGAACGTCCAAGGATCGCATTTCGGAGAACGGCTGGCAATGTAGTATCTGCTGCTCGCGGTGCAGACGTGGCCCCAAACGCCACGGAACGGCACAGATGTGCTTTTAAAACCCGCACTGACACGTGAACCATAAACTTTGAATTTTACTAGTTGGAAAGAAGTACCATCGGAAAGGGGAAAAATATATGATTCTATTTTTGGATATTAACAAACAAAATACCTCCCGGCAACACTTCTGGGTTTGGAAAAAGTGCACCTGAGAGGAAAGCGTACGAGACAAGCGCTCTTAAAAACACTGAAGTCGCATTAAACAATCCATTTCTTTTTAAAATCTGAATCTACGTGGCCGCGCTAAGATAATTAAGACAGTAAAAGCACATATCGGAGATAATTCCACAGTGTAATGAACTTGGCCCACGTTCAAAAACGAGAGCAGAGGATAGTCAAGCTGGCAGGTGTAATGCGGAGCTGGAGCACAGCAGGCAGTTTTAATCTCCTCTCCTTTTGCTCTGAAACCCTGTCATTTCCAAGTGGCTTCCAGGGGAAGAGGGGGGAAAGGCAGGGGTGCTTTCAAGCCGCAAGAGAACTGGAGGTGTTTCTCACTGGCCTCCCCAAAACAAAAAGCTCAGAAAAAAGGAAGGAAGGAAGGAAGGAAGGAAGGAAGGAAGGAAGGAAGGAAGGAAGGAAGGAAGGAAGGAAGGAAGGAAGGAAGGAAGGAAGGAAGGAAGGAAGGAAGGAAGGAAGGAAGGAGAGTAGGGGTCTGCTCCTGGAATCACCGGCATGATCTAATCCTTATAAAAACTCAGAAGTGATTACAGTTGTGACACCCTTCTGGCAAAACCATGTGTGCAACCACAACTCCCAAAATGCACAAGGCACGCTGAATGGGGAATACGGGTCCATGAACATTTATGTGTATGTGCAAATACATGTTTACCAGATAAAAGGCACTTAAGGCCACAGACTACATTTAAGCAGCGGGTGATAGATGCTTAAACCCTCCCACCAACACTTCCTTCCACCCGAAGATCGTATCTGCAGCGTTTTGTTGCCAATTCTGAACATCCACGGTCGATATTGTGCGTCATTCAAGGTCTCCGGCAGAAAGAAACCCTTCCCTAACTTTTCCTACCTTGACACTGTTCTAGCAGAAAACGCCCAGGATTCGAACCCAGTGCATGGAAAGTGTGTGAGCGAAACCGCTGAGCTCCAGGCTCCTCCCACGTTGGTCGACATCAGACCTGCAAGCAGCCATTCAAGTGGCAACGGCTTCCACGCAGCCACGGAGAGTTCCACGGCAGAGACCAGGGGCAGGCTGGGGGTGGGGGGGCGTGGACTGTAAGTCCAACGAGCACAGCTAAAGTGGGTTAGGACAAGGCTTAAGTCACTTCAGGGGGGGGTTATGACAAAACCAGCAAACGCAGCCACGGTTTAGGTGCCACTGAAACTCAGGCCACAAGTTGCATGGCATTATGTAGGAGGAAAAAAAACTGCTATGCAGGTTCTCCAGAAATCTGCCCAGGGGCACTTACAAAATGAAAACAACAAAAACAAAACGGTAAAAGACCCAGCAATAAACCAAAACAAAAAACCCTCATTAAAAGCCTGGCCTGGCACAAAGAGGCAGACCTCAAAACCAGGACATGGACCCTTTATAAACCCTGTAGGGGCTTCAAGACCTGCTGCTAAAAACCTGCGATGCAAGGAGAAACACGCAGGTCTGGCAAAGCAGTTCTCGCTGAACAGGCTAACTTGAGAACCGTCCTCCGTCCTTGGCAGCCCCTGCCGGTCATCTGAACAAGGGAGAAGGAGAGGACAATTAGCAGGCACTTGAAACCCTTTGCCGGGACGCAAACTCCGCCCCAGGTTTTACCCGCTGCCTTGCCCGCACTCTCAAAGGCTATCATGTCTAGCAAAGGAATTAAATGCCGGAGTGGAGTGACTAGGAGAGGATTAGGAACGGCGTATTGGCGGCTGCCTGGGTGGCCAGCGCTTGAACACAAACACACACACCAGAGAGAGCTTCCGCCCCACAAACAGGGAGACGACATGGGCGAGTCAATTGTGCGGTAATCAAACATGCGGAGAGAGAGAGGGAGAGAGAGCAGCACAGAAGAAGGCCCATCCATGGCGCATAAATCCAGGGAACAAAAGCGGCTGCGGAAATCAATAGCCTCCTGAAACATTAACAATCGTTGATCAAAAGGGCCCTTCACAGCTGGGCTGCCGGGTGAGTCGGCTCTTTTGGCCACGGAGGCAGCCCAGGAGGAGGCGTTCTGGTGGATCTCACCTCCTTCCTTGCCGGGAAACAGGCCGTGCAGGAGCCTGGTTCAGCAAGGGGAGGCCGGGTGCAGGGCCAAGGACTGCTGCTCCGCGCCTCGCACACCCCGGGGGCAGCCAATCCTACCCAGAGCACATCCACATCTATTTTTAAAAACCATCTCATGGCAGCCGCGGAAAGATCCTCAGCGAGAGACGTGTCAAGGCCCCTGGCGGAAAAAACGCAGGATTCCTGTCCTCGTTTTCTCTTAGTCACTGTGCCCTGCGCTCTTCTTCAGACTCCTGAAACGCAAGACCAGTCCCACCGGGCTCAGCTCCCCTGCCTGACCTGCTGAGAACACACCCCTCCGGGCCAATTTCTGGCTGGATCCTGCCCCAGGGATGCAATGGGACAGCGGCCAATGTCATGCCAAAAGGGGACCTTGCGGCCCGCTGACTGAGGGAGGGGAAGGCGCACAGGGGCCCAGTCCCCGGCCCAAATGTACACGTGCTGGTGGCATGGAAAGACGCTCCCATATCCCTGTGCCCTCGGCCAAGGGTCCCCCCCCATGTGGTGCTCAGGATACATGATGCAACGATCCTCTGTGACTCAAGGTCAGCCGCTAAACGAAGAGTGAATTCAGGATTCACAGATGTCTCTGGTCAGACTCCGAGGGTGGCTATTCTCTTCCTGCCCCCCCGTGGGTGAGGGCTTCTTTATAGTGAATCCATCAGCATGTTTAAACTGGCCCTAAGATTTTATGAGCCTCTTGTGGCGCAGAGTGGTAAGGCAGCAGAAATGCTGTCTGAACGCTCTGCCCACGAGGCTGGGAGTTCGATCCCAGCAGCTGGCTCAAGGTTGACGCAGCCTTCCATCCTTCCGAGGTCGGTAAAGTGAGTACCCAGCTTGCTGCTGGGGGGTAAATGGTAATGACTGGGGAAGGCACTGGCAAACCACCCCGGTATTCAGTATGCCATGAAAATGCTGGAGGGCGTCACCCCAAGGGTCAGACATGGCCCGGTGCTTGCACAGGGGATACCTTTAGCTTTAAGATTTTATAGATGCCAGAAAGCGGGTAGCTTTGGCTTCTACGCCTTCCTGCCGATAGCATCAGATCAGGCCGGATGCTGCTGGAAAAGCTGCTGGGCTCCCTGGGCCTTGCTCTGCTCACCTTCAGGATCAGCTTTCCTCCAAGCAGCGACTCTTCTCCCCCTTTCCTCCCTTTCCGCAAGGAGGCAAACACACACACACACACACACACACAGGCGCTCACGGCCCACCGCCACAGTCCTAAAAATAACGAAACGGAATGCCGCAGTGCATACGCGGGCTTTTAGAGGTGCCGCGAGACGCATTGTTCTGCTTGCTGTTTTCGCCCACCTCTGTTTTCCTCTTCTGGCGTGCCTCTTTTATGTTCCTAAACGAGCAACTAGATTGGGTTTATTTGCCGGGAACAAAGGAACGCTGGGCTGTGCCTCTGTCCCCGTGTTCTCGCACCTCCTTATCAGGGGGATTTCAAATTGCAAACAGACAGAACAGGCTGTGCCGGGCTGCTGCTGCTGCAGGTTCCCTCCTGCCTTCGGTAAACACCTGATGAGGGCAGCCAGCCTGAGTGTGCTTCGGCATCCTGGCCAGCTCTCCGCCTCTCCTTCCGCCCTGGCCAAGCCAGTCCTGTGGCTCGCCTTCAAGGGCCTCTTCGGGGCAAAGAGTTTCTCTTTCACCTCCTCAAGGGTAGCACTTTCAAGACGAGGGGGGCCACACAGACAGACACAGAGCTATGTGCAGGGCACAGCCATGAAAAGACACACACACACACACACTCATTAAAAGACCCCTACAACAGGGGTAGTCAACCTGTGGTCTTCCAGATGTTCATGGACTACAATTTCCATAAGCCCCTGCCAGCAAATGCAAATGCTGGCAGGGGCTCATGGGAATTGTAGTCCATGGACATCTGGAGGACCACAGGTTGACTACCCCTGCCCTACACCATAAAGTGGGTGCTGATGGAGAATGCAAAAAAAAAGAGTTTTTGTATAAAGGAGGCTTATTCCCTCTGGTTTGGGAGATTCAGGGATGGAGCCTGTGGGGAGCCTGGACCTCTGTGGGGTGAAATGCCGCAGAATCTACCCTCCAAAGTGGCTGTTTTCTCCAGGGGTACCAACCTCTGTCGTCTGGAGACGAGCTGGAATTCCAGGAGATCTCCAGGCCCCACCTGGAGGTTGGCAGTCCTGGCACAGGGGGCCTCGAACCAAAGACTTGTGTGGAGGGGAGAGGTCTGGTTGCCCTTCTGCTCCCTTTCCAAAGGCAGCTTCCTGCTCTCTTCGTGGAGGGGTGACCCCGAATATTACTCCCATTCTCTTCCTCGGCCCCCCCCTGTCTGTCAACAGATGACAAATAGGTTTCTGCGTCTTCTAATTAAGCAATAAGTCTCGACAGATTGTGCAGCCGGGCTGATTAATGTCCACCGTGGGTCTGCGGGGACACAAGGCGTCCCCGGAAATATCTTACGGGAAGTCTAGAAAAAGGCATTTCAAGGAACAATTAGGACCTTCTGCGGTGTTATAAAAACACATGATTAAAAACTCTTCTCCTGGCTAAACTACTTCCTAGGGTATTTCTTCTAAATGTCACCATCTAGTCGGGGACCACACAATAAAAATGTGCGCGGGGGATTTTTAAAGTGGCTCTTTTGCGGCGGCGGGGCTCTTCCCCCCAAACCCCCGAGGATGGGAAGCTGCTTGCATTTCCTTAATCTGCGCCGACTGCCATCGACCCTGAATTTAGGGGCCTCACTCGAGGAGTCAAGGGCTGTCTTCGGACCATTAGCGTGATTTTTGAAATCGCTGTCTGGAGGAAAGAAGGTAAAGGTATCCCCTGTGCAAGCACCGATTCATGTCTGACCCTTGGGGTGACGCCCTCCAGCGTTTTCATGGCAGACTCAATACGGGGTGGTTTGCCAGTGCCTTCCCCAGTCATGACCCTCCATGACTGGAGGAGAGAAGGGAGGTCTAATTTGCTGAAGGCAGGTGCCTCAACGAGGTGTAGAAGGACTGCAAGTTAGCACTGCCCATTGGGGGAGAAGGAGTGTGTCAATTTGGAACCATAGCTGATGTCAGAATCAACCCCCCCCCCCAGGCCGTTTCCTAAAACTAAATTTGCTTTAAAACCTAGCTTATAATTCCCCCTGCTCCCTACAATATGTGGTTCACAATCTACTTTCTCAAATAGAAGAAGAAGAGTTGGTTCTTATATGCCGCTTTTCTCTATCCGAAGGAGGCTCAAAGCAGCTTACAATCACCTTCCCTTTCCTCTCCCCACAACAGACACCCTGTGGGGTGGGTGAGGCTGAGAGAGCCCTGATATCACTGCCCGGTCAGAACAGTTTGATCAGTGCCGTGGCGATCCAAAGGTCACCCAGCTGGCTGCAGAATCGAACCCGTCATGCCAGATTAGAAGTCCGCACTCCTAATCACTACACCAAATAATCCAGAATAGGCACCCCAGTTAATGCCTCCTCATGGCAAGCCTGTTTCAAACTCAATATTGGGCATGTACAAGAACAGCTGCGTTAAAATTATCTGCCTCGATTCCACATACTCCCTGGCATACTGAAACCGGCTCTTTGGTGCCAGCGTGTTAGCACATTGACCTGTGTCTTCATGGATCACAGTTCCCTGCTTTTTGAATGCTGCAAGGGCAGGCATGGAGAGCCCAGCTCCAAACCATGGGTGCATTTTAGAACACAACACAAGGGCTTAGAACAGGCCTGCTTGAAACACCGGACTTGGTCTAGTTGGGGCAACCATGTACTGGCTTGATGCGTACAGAATTCTGCCTATAACAGAATGCTGGAATCCAATTTCTTTTTTCCAAGCTAAGAATCCAGGGGGGTAAATGCAGAAACCCACAGAGAGGCAGCAGAAACTCCTTGCAAAGAAACAATAATCCTCTGTTTTGTAATTTGGTTATGGTCTTTCCCTTCATGGGGACTCTCGTGGCCTTCCCCTGCAAATCGACTCGACTGTCACCTAGTTTTCTTCCAACCAACCAGATGAAATCTCCTTGCACGCTCTGTGAAGTAAGCACAACCAGGAAGACGTTTGCCCAGAGGTGGCATCCTTCGTGCCCCAAAGGATTTACTGTTCTGATTTAAGCCGACGACAGAATGACGAGCAGGCAAACGAAATGCAAGCCCCATATAGCTTCTCTCCTCCCTCCTTCTCCGGTTTCTACCCCAGCAGAGCCTGCGATCCACAAAGTTCAAATGACAGGCCATGTGGTCTGTCTACTTCTATCAGAGTAATGTGAAACTAACTCCAAAACTGTCTACATTTGTTTGTTTTGGTAAAGATGGCTGTTTCTCCCAAACTCCATACACCCTTAAGCAAGGTGTGAATTTAGAAGACGGGGGAGGGAACCTGAAATTCACATGGAAACTCAACATGGGACATGGGAAAGGTGCAGAGAACGTCTTGAAACTGGGCCCAAAGAAAGAGGATATGTAGGCCTGCACAAACCCTGGAAAGTGAATTTGCACAATGTGTTTGTGTGCATTATTTCTTATAAGGCATTGGCAAGAGAGTCTGAGTATTTTGGTTTGAAATATCCACTTGGTCAGTCTGTGAAATGGAAATGTTGTCCTTTGTTTATCTGTAAATCTCAAATCTCTTTTTGAAGCCCAATAATTTATTTATCTGTTTATTTGGTTTCTTTAGCATCCCAGGGGAGCAGCTCTGCTAGGCAGCTCCAGTTGGCATCCTGCTCCTGAGATTGGGGCAGGGGAGCAAATGGGTATTGGAAACTGACCCCAGTTTCAAGACTAAAGATGCAGAGAGTGGCTCCTAGTGACAGAACACGGCATTGCAGGAGACTGCATCGCTGAGCCTATGGCCGCAGGGAGGCGGGAGAGCCAAAAAGAAACTTGTGAAGCCTTCCAAAATTATCTATCAAGGAGGGGAGGAGAGATGGGTGACAAAACCTCTCCCGTTCCATGGGATCAGACCGCTGAGCTATATTTATACGCAAATAAACATCCAGGGAAGGAAGCCAGGAAAAGACAACCACTGATCTTTAAAGGGAAAATAAAAAGGCAAAACACTTCAAACTGCAGCAGGGGCATTTTTTAACCCCCCCCCCCAAAAAAAAACCCAAGAAGAAACTGGATTTCTATTATGACCACACAATGGCAGATATAAAATGCAGACAAAAGGGAGCACGCCCATTCGGGTCTTTGATTCTGCAAAATCGTTTCTGCGGCCCAGCACGCTTGCTCGGGAGCAAGTCCAAATCTAACAGGAATTCTTTTCGGACGGAGGGTGGCAGCTTTTGACAATCTAGGAAACAGGCTAGCCGCATTTCAAGAGCTATTTGCTGTGCAGGTGTTTGAATACAAAGGGAGGGTTTCCAAAATTGACACCTCCGCGCCAAGCTCTTCACACAGAACCGGCCATAACTCTGCACTCTGTGCCTCAACTTCCCTTTCGCACAAACTGGCTGCTTTCTTTCTGGCCTGGTGTGGCCCGAATTCGGGAACAGAGAAACCAGGCTGCATGCCTCTGCCAGCTGGACTCAAACAGCCTGTGTGATATTCTTTATTGTGTTCCCTCTCTCTCTCACACACACACACATCCACAGACAGAGCGATGGCAGTTCCGTGTTGGAGGAAAAAAGGGAGACGGGGAGCAGGAACAAGAAGCCATAAAGCTCTTCAAACCCACCGTGCTCTACCCCGTAAACATTTTTCTATTTATCTGCCCTTCATTACATGTGCAGTCTTATTATCTCGGCACGGCATCAAAGTGACAGCCGTCAGGGTCACCCTACATAATGCACGTCGGCAGTGTTACATTTAATGATGGGAGCCGGGCGAGATGTGAGAGATGGGAGGGGGCAGAACACCACAGCCTGCTTTAGAGGGATCATCAGTTATATCTGTGCATTTCCCGAGGTGATAATTGAATGACAGTGGCTGGAGGGAAATCCATTTTTGAGCTAAGAGAAAGGGTGGTTGTTGGAGAGGGGGGATTTTCTTTCTTTCTTTTTTTTTTTGCATGGGAGGCATATAATGGCTACCGGGAAGCAAAACAACCGCCAAAAAGGCCTCTACAGTCCTGCTATTTTGTAGGTTTCTTTAATGTGGAGGATGGGGATTATCAAGCAAGATACAGCTTTTGAAACCGAGACGTCTGTTTGTAAAAAGGAGGCAGGGCTTCAGCCATCGAATCTGAAGCTTCGTGAAGCATTTTCTGCTGTGGTCGGCACATCAAAACCAATTAATTTAAGGGGGAGAATCGGAGGGGGGGGGACGCTTGGAGAGGGAGGCGTAAAACACAGGAGGGGCTTCTTTCTTTTCCCTTTGTCACCCGGGCTTTAAAATATGAACTTCGCTGCTCTCCTAATTGTGCTTTAAGCAGCGCTTAGGCTTGCCTTAGCGGGGAGGCAGAACGTCTAATCAATCTCCATTCTTTATAACTCAGCAGCCACAACAACAAAGCCGCGAATTACTAAAAACTTCATTAGTTAAAGAAGAAAAATGACTATGGAGCACCGACCAGCATGCTGCAAAGTATCTTGCTAATTAAAACTAGATTATGCTTGTCATAACAAACACTTACCTCCCCCATTGCAGATCAGGGCAGCTTCCGTTACATTTGCTCGTTCAAAACTGTCTCCGA
This sequence comes from Paroedura picta, assembly GCF_049243985.1. Lineage (NCBI taxonomy): Eukaryota > Metazoa > Chordata > Lepidosauria > Squamata > Gekkonidae > Paroedura > Paroedura picta. Next base: position 3,041,225 of record NC_135383.1, on the reverse strand, counting down.
GTAGTCATATCTGTGCAAATCAGCCGGGGAACCAAAGGGGGGAAAGGTGCCCCCCGCCCAACCAAGCACCGCTTCTGCCTACAAGGCTCTGGCCATTGGAGCTACAGGATGCACATATGTACAAGTGTAGACTGAACTGGGCCACAGGGGACCCTATCCGATCTCGTTCCATCTACCCTGGCTTCCGGTTTGGTTCCAGGCTCAATTCCAGGTGCTGGGCCTGACCTTTAAGTCCCTGTATGGACTGAGGCCAACAAAGTCTATGGACCGCCTCCTCCCACACATACCTTCTTGTACATCCTGGTCATCTTAGGCTGCCCCCTGTCTTCAGGAGCTAGACAAGCAGCAACCTAAGAAAGGGCCTTCTCAGTTGGGGCACCAAAGCTCTAGAGCTCCTTCCCCAGGGAAATTCGTCTGTTTCCCTCTATCAGGTGAAACTTTCTGTTTGTTTGTTTCATCCGGCATACGCCCAGTGATGGTTACGGGCCTAGTGTCGTTTTGAACTGGATTTTATAGTCTTAGCCGTGTTTTTATTGCTCTCGTGTCTTGCTTTCTTAAATGCTTGCCATCTTGTGGACCCTGATTTGAGTGCAAAGTTGGTATAAAAGGGTTTTAAATAACAACAAAAAAACACAATTATTCTTCTTAAACCCACAGCGTTCAAGCTGGCATCAGGAAGCATGCCATCCTTTGGAGAAAGGGGGCATCAGCTGAAGAAGGAACAGGCCGTGTTGCTTGGCCACTTTTCAAGACATCCCAGTTACCCAAAAGCACCGGCAGTCAGTCCAGTACGACGTCTCAATTACCCTCAGTCCCCTGCATCTCCAGGTAGAGGGATTTCAACCGGTAAATGTCAGGAAAGACCTTCCTCTGCAGAGCTAATCCCAGTCAGAGCAGACAAGACTGCTCTGGAGCTAGAGGGACCCCCACGGGCCAGATCAGAATGAGGAAGGAAGCTCCATTTGTTTACAATGCTAGAGAAGGGCTGGCAGGCAGAGGAACAAAGTAACAGGAAACTGAGGGTAGGTCTGAAGGAGCAAAAGAGGAGGCACCGGGCACTGCCAGCCACGAGGTTGGCAAAGAAGGAGGGGCAGAGTTGATTGAGAGACCAGGTTGTGGGTGGCAGAACTGGAGGCAGGAAGGAAATGGAGCCACGGAGGACTCTGAAGGTAAGAACAAGGAGTCCTTGCTGGATTAGGGAGTACTGAGAAAGCCCTAGATGAAAACCCCTATAGGGGCAGGGGAGGAAATCACGTGGTTATATAATGATGAGGGAGATGAATGAGTTGGCAGCAGAGGTGAGGAAGTGGAGGGGGGACAGCAGAAGACCAGAGAGGAGGACACGGGAGAGATTATCAGAGCATCCGTGTGACGGGCAAGAGAGATCCCCTCTCTGTCTTGCCCCTCTCTGGACGGTCTTAGCGCAGTTTGTTGTCCACTCAGGATGCTTTTGGGGGCATATTTGGGACAAAAGGAGAGAGCCCCTCTTGTGCTCTTTCCTGAACTCCTTGGAAGGACAGAAGGACGTGAGAGGGCACTGGTATTTCACCAGCCCACGTAAAATGACCCACCCTCTTGGAAATGGCAGGATCGGAGCAAGACAGACTGGGCAGGGGAGCTGGGTTCTCTCTCCAGTTGCTTCATTTGTCACAAAATGCCGGCTACTGCAGATCGGCCTTGAATTAAAATACGCACACGGATCTGTCAGCCGGCTGGGGCTGTGCGGCTTATTTCAGACAGGAAACTACTGCTTGTTATGTCACGCTCCCTTTTCTACGCATTCGCGTGGTGCTGATGGGCTGTTTGCGGAGCTGCCAGTCGCCGGCTCTGCACCTGGACGGACATGCTAATGGAAAGGTCAAGCAGGAGCCGGAGGTTAGTCGGGAGTCCAAAAGAATAATAAAAAAAAAAGAATGCCGCTAGCAAGAAAGGAGAGGTGATGAATTGCTCGAGGCAGCAGGGGCCGTGGAGAGCCAAAACAGGCTGTGGCTGTGATTCGCTCCTGACAAATAGAGGGCCCGCCCGCCATGCTGAACCACCGACTTAGACCGTTGATCATGGCCTATGGAAATGTGAGGGCGGCGGCGGGGAGAGGGGGATGGCGCTGTGTTCAGAGAGGCAGCAGTGCTCAGGCATGGCCTTCCCCTCTCTGGTTGGCCAGCATTGGGACACATGACGCTGCTTGGTGCTGAATCAGACCTTTGCAAGCGGGAGGTCCCGGGTTCAATCTCCTGTTGAAAGGACCGGGCAGTCGGTGATACGAAAGGCCTTGGCTTGAGACCCTGGAAAGCCGCTGCCGATCTGAGCAGACCCTCCTGACCTTGGTGGACCAACAGCCTGATTCACTCTAAGGATGTCTCGAGTGTTGACCGAAACAAGTGCCGGGCGTCGCTTTGGAGCAGCCTGGCTCACAAAGTACGATCAATCTGAGGATTACATTGCGATGGTTGGGTTGGTTCCTTCTCTGTCCGCTTGTGGCTTTTCATACACCCCTCCCGGTGGCGAGTGCTTGGGTAATAGTCGGTCATGTCTCGGGATAGCATGGGTAGCAGACGGCATGGAGAGAGGCTTTTCCATTCTTGGCAGAAGGCAAATTTGGCTATGCGAGATGACAGTGCTTAGAGAAAATGAATGCTAGGTCTTCAGGCATCTTTAAACTCCTTTGTGACTTTGAAATCTTAAGAGTGGGGCCGGAGCATAGCAGTGAAGGGCTTTTATCTGAGAACGTGGGATAAAAAAGTGTTCTGAAGAAATGAGAGTGTGAGCTATAACCTCCGTGTGCTCCCCGGTTCAGACCTGCTCTCCCACAAGGTGGGCTAATTTCAACAAAGCTCCACGGGGATCACTGCAGCATCCGACTCTGATCGGGTGGGAACTGGTTTCTGGGTGAGACGGACCCCTGGCCAAATCCGGCATGACCACCCCTGCATCCTTGTGAGGAAAGAGTCTCTTTATGGACAGGACGTGCTTCTTGGCAGCCTCTCTTTCCTGCCACATGCAACTTGTGGGGTGGGATGCTCTGCTTGGTCCAGATCATAGGCTGTCGTAGAAACCTTACGCCAGGGGTAGTCAAACTGTGGCCCTCCAGATGTCCATGGACTGCAATTCCCAAGAGCCCCAATGGTTAAAAACCATCTCCTGCCTGCTTGGTTGAGAGAAATCTTTTCGGGAAGGAGGGGTATTCCCTGTCCACTGAAAACAGACTTCAGCCCTGTTCCCCCCTCCCCCCGTCCACCCCACCAGGTCTTCCAGCTGCACCAGTTATCTTGTCAGCCTGCAGAGGGACCACTGGGCTAGCACAACACTGTGGCTTCAGACAGGGAGCCAGGAGGAGCTTCAGATTAACACAAACACAGATGCCGCTTTCATGCAAATTGTCTTGGTAATAAAAAGCACACGAGAAAGCGGCAGAAGGAATGGGATGCATCGATGAAAGGAAACTGTCTGCAAACAGACAAACAAAAATGAATTGTGGTGCTTAGCCACGAAAATGTTAATAGCTTCATCTGCAAGAGCCACCCTGCTTATGGCGCTGAACAGACAGTCCTCAAACTCGGCTGGTTTTCTTGTTCTTGGTATTCCTTGTTTCACGCAATGCATTACGAAGGCACAACATCAATCAAGTGTTATTAAAGTGTGTGGGAGACAAATAAGGAAAACTCACCTTGGAAAGTTTTCCAGGAGGTATCAGAGAGCGGCTTGACTAGGATGCTCTGTCCACCTACCGGCCACTCACAACCCTGCAAAGGAAACCTGATGCCTTAAGGCAGGGGTAGTCAAACTGCAGCCAGCAGGGGCTCATGGGAATTGTAGTCCATGGACATCTGGAGGGCTGCAAGTTTGACTACCCCTGCCTTAAGGAGACAGTTTTTGTAACTGGGAACTTGTGGGTGGATTTTAAAATCAACTAAACACCCAGCCAAGGTTGCAATAAGCTCAGTGTCTTGACTTGCTTGGGGGCAATCGCCCCCCCCCCCCCAATCCTGCTTCTGAGGAATGAGTGATTCACTCACTGTCTTCTCTCTCTCTCACCAGGGAGAACATGAAGGACGCAGGCCCTGCAACCGCTCCAGCCAAACACGATGCAATATGCATAACTGTCGCATCCTTGCGATCGCCATCAGAATCTGCTCAAGGGTTAGCTCAGGCCTCTCTCACCCATGGCTCTCCACGGGCTGCTCACCAGGGGTCACCTGCCTGTTAAACCAGCCTCCCCCGACCCCCCCCCCTCAGCACCATTTCAGGGTGAGACTGGGTCTCGCATTTGGCTACTAACAAGCAGCAGTCGGCTACCAACTCTTGTACAATTAATGTTCCGAGGTTATCATTCTCTCAGCTTCTTCCCAAGTGGGCGGGTACATGCAGCCACTGCTGACCGCTATCGGCGGATCACCGCCGCTTCCTTTCCGCCCGTCTCCTCCACCCTTCTTCTGCGGACGCATCAAAGGCCGGTTGGGAAGCAGAGACCGAACTGCCCCTTCCAGCCACAAGCCATTCTCTTGCGTCTCTGTGTTAAAGTATATACCGAGGAGCAAATAGCAGGAGATTGCAGGGGCGCTATGGGGGGGGGGGTCGCCGCGGGGTCCTGCGCTGCCATTTGCTTTCCTGCTCTGCCGCCGTTCGAACCCAGTGACTTCCAGCGGCACGGAGTAAGAAAGAGAGGTAAATAAAACTTGAGATTAGATCCATTCTGGGTTATTTTCTTTTTAATACCGGTAACTAAATTGCGGCGCGGTTGCCGTGGTTACCGTCCGGCGCCGGCCGCCTCTGTGAAGAGCCACACGTGACGCGCTCCGCCGGGAGGTGGAAGGCCACGCACGTTCCAATATTATAACAATTTGCCGTAATAGGGGAGAGATGAGAAGACAGCCGACTGGGGGGAAAAAATATGAATATTTGTACTGCAACAAGGAAGGGTGCCCAGCCGACCGGGGCTGGACGGCATAGTCACTGCCCCCTGGTGCGCAAAGGACAAAAACGACACTGGACTCCGGAGCAGCACTGAGAATTTCTAACAATAATAATACCCCCAAAAAAGGCCATGGTCTACAGCAGTGCCATGCTAGCAGGCTCTTGACACCAGAAGAGACACGGACTGAATTCCTGCAACTTGACAAGTAAGGCTGGATCATGCTGGAGAAGATCTTCCAGGGGCAAGGGACTCTAATGGCAACTTAGCCTGCTGGAGGAAGCCAAGTGAGCATTTCCCCTAGCCACTGCAGCTCCAGAAACGGCTTCATGGAAACAGGGGTGGTAGTGAGGAATTTGGGGGCAGTACGTTGGCTCCTCCTGCTGCCGCTGCGTTTTCCTAGTGAGAGACGTTCCAAAGTGGCTTGCCACGGCCTGCCTCTGGAGAGCAGTGACCCAGGGCTCCCTTGGTGGTCTCCCATCCCAGTGCGGACCAGGGCCAACCCTGCTTAGCTTCTTGAAGAAAACAACAGCTTTGGAAGGGAGGCTGGATGGGATTCTCATTCCTGCTGACCTCCTTCCCCTCCCCAGATCTCCAGGAATCCCTTAACCCAGGGGTGGCAAACCCTTCTCCAAACGTCTCCATCTTGGGGAGGCTGGAAAAGCCTTCTCGCTCCTGGCCGTGGGGTTTCCATTGCTCACTTCCCTCTCTTTCTTTCCCTGCCTGTCCTTCTCCCCAGTGAGCTTTTACAAATGACTGCCACAAAGAACCCTTTTTCTATACACTAAAATATGGCCGTGGCACGACAACCAAAAAAGAAGTGTAGGCAGTAGGCCCAACGCCAGGAAAGAGGTGTGTGTTCGTTTGTGTGTATGTGTGGTGGTGGGTCGCACTAGGGAAGTGGCCTAGAAGCCTAGAAGCCAAGGGGTTGGCAGCCATTTGGGAACCACTGCACTAGAGGGGCTGTAATTCAAAGAATGCGTCACCGAGCATTCCTATACATCATTCATTTTCATTCATTCATTCATTCATTCATTCATTCATTCATTCATTCATTCATTCATTCATTCATTCATTCATATAAATTTCTATACCACTGCTCTCCAAAAGTCTCGCAGTGGTTTACAACAGTAATGACATGCAACAAAAACACCCTAAAAACACCCCATACAATTACAATTAATCAGATGGCTGTCTATTCCTAAAAGACCTCTACACTCCCACTCCCCTCCATTCAGCCCATGGGTCAGGCCTTGCTCAGAATGGTCGGTGACGTTCCCATTAAGGAAGGCCCTTGATGTGCTTCATCAATTACCCCTCATTTGCTAAACCTGGAACACTGAGCACATTGCAACACGTCTCCAGACAAGCAGGGGAAGGCAGCGAGCGGGATCTGACAGCCCATCCGTCCCCTTTGATAGAAGTCAAGACCAAAACCATGGAGACCAGACTTGGCCGGGTCAAGGAAGCCCTCAGGAGTGACATCAAAGGGAAGGAGGAGGCCAGGTCTGAAACTTCACACAAAGGGCTGGTACCTAATTACAGGGTTTTAATTAATGGGTAGGCAGTGGGATCCCCCCCTGAAGATGAGTTAACGGGCATCCGCAGCCAATCGCTCCTCAGCCGCGGCCTGCCGCGAGCACAAAGCCGCCGAGCGGGTGAGACTCCAGCGGGGGATGCTGGAGATAATTATTAAATGGGATGAAGCTCAACAATGCGGCAGGGCGTTAAACACCGGCAGCACGAAACAGCTGTTCTCCCGCAGCCTTCCAAGGATTCGGGGCTCATAAAACAAAATGGAGACCTTCACACTGGGCAGATGGATGGGATCCCCTTGGCTTTGTGTTCTGAGCCAAGGATGGAGAAGGAGAAGCGCTGGAGCAAAAGCCGTGCAAGCAGGGGTAGTCAAACTGCGGCCCTCCGGATGTCCATGGACTACAGTTCCCATGAGCCCCTGCCAGCATTCGCTGGCAGGGGCTCATGGGAAATGTAGTCCATGGACATCTGGAGGGCCACAGTTTGACTACCCCTGCAAGAGACGATGAAACCAGAGCCCATAACCAGTCAAGGAGAAACGCAGCAATGTAGAGAGCTCGGCTACGGGGCGGCTTGCAAGGTGACGGGGGCGCTGGCATCCAGTTAGAGCATGAGCCGCTAACGGGTTGACAAGGAGCACTCGTGGAGTCTTCTCAGCGGGTCCGACATCTCTGGGGCATGCGGATTCAACCCACTGATCCCCACAAGATACAGGGACCCACCAGTTTCCTAAGGGGAAACCAACGTTGCTAAAGACCCAGATTATATTTTCTGAAAGAAGTGGCAATTGGGAGGAATGAGAATAGTCTTTGTGTCTCGCCCACCAGAGAACCTCTTACAAACCCAGCTCCTAGAGTGCTACGAGCACCTAATCCTGTACCGGGGGTGAAAAGTTGTCCGGCAGGTCTCTTTTCCATAGCAAAATACCTTGCAGCTTCTCTTTGGAAGCTGAAATTCAGCCTGGCTAAATAATACATAAATCCCGAGTTGCAGATGAGAGAGACTTAAATCTGTGATCCCATTTGGGTCATTGTGTGGCTTCTCTCTCTCTTTCTCACACACACACAAAACACTTTCAAGAGAAATTTCCAAGCCTTGCAACAGAAGAATGAACTTCTAAAACCAGGCAGTGGAAATCCAGCACAACAAATGGCTCAGGAAAACGGCAGATTCCTGAGTTATCAGATCAATAAACGCCTTAACCCAGCGATGAAGGTGGAAGGCCTTACATCCAATGCTGTGTGACGGCAAGGAGGCGAAAGGTCCCCAGATACAACCCACAGAGTTATTATAGGCTTTGGACAGGACAAAGCAGCGGGGAAAGGCAAGGCGTGTGTATCGACATCCTCTTTGAGCTGCCTAATTGTGTGCAAGCTGCACCCTGCACATTTCATCACAAGGCCAGGAAAGCGCCGGGTGGGAGGGGGAGAAGCCCCGGCAAAGGCTCCCAAAGCAGAAACAAACAAACAGAAAAAGGGTCTGCATTTCTATGAAGTGACAGCCTTTCCAAAGGAAAAGCCATTAAGGCACTCAAAGCTCTGCTAGTTTACTGTGATAAAAGGAAGAGCCGGGCAGGAAACGTGGCCTTTGTGTCAACTGAATTGCAAGGAAATCAAGCAAGAACCCCGAGAAATGCAGCTGGTGAAAGGCTCCAAGAGAGACTCTGTACTAGTGGGGGGGGGGGGGGAGAGAAAGAGAAAAGAACAGCCAAGCGCCAGGCTGCACACACAAAAGAGCCGGGGAAAGTGAGAGGCTGGGTGCTCCCGTGCAGGCCGGCCACCAAATTGCAGTGCCCGATGCCTGCCCCTCACATTTTGGGGGAAGGGAGTCTCTCACCCAGGAGGGAGGGACTGTTGATGCTTCTTCAAGGTGTTGCCCTCCAGCGGCTTTACTCTTCTCTGCCATTCCCAACAATTATTTGCACCACAAGGTTCACCTGTGCTGCTTGGCATGAAGACGTCAAAAGGGAGACTGGTCTGACAGCTTTGCCAGCAAAGGAGCCTCATCAAAACACCTCGAAGCATCAGCCGGAATCATCACCATACTGTGAATCTGTGCTCACCTGGCCCCTCCCTCCTGAAGCTTCAGAATGAGGGTTATGCGTGTTATTGTTGCGTGTTATTGTTATGGTTATAACAATATTTTGTTAATTCATTGTTAGGATGCACATCATCACCCGCCCTGAGCCTCCAGGGGTTGGGTAAGTTATAAATATAAATCATGGTCATTATTTCCAAGGAAGGAGGAAAGTGCGGTGCATCAAGTCACTCTTCCCATCAACCCGCCCCAAAGGCATGCCAACCTTTAAGCAAAGCCTCACGAACGCAGGGACCCGCCACCTCTGTCCCACAACCGCAACAGCCTGTCCAATCATGAATTAGAATGCTCAATTAGGACCACTTTGACTTTTGCGAAGTGCCCAGATTTTAGAGTTACTCGGCCAATAATAACAAGGGCAAGCTCTCCCCCACCCCCCATTTCAACCAGAGTATTCAGTGTCAATTTAAAATGCCTCCCCTTGAAACTGATGGGACAAAAGAGACCCAAGTTCAAATCCTACCCAGCCAAGAAGCTGGCTTGCTGGGGACCCTGGGCCAACCCTTCTCTTGCAGGCTGAGCCACTTCCCGGGGTGTGGGGAGAAGAAAGCAAGAAAAGGAACACGCACACAGCGCAGCAGTAAGGTGACAGATATGTGGACAGGTCAAATAAAAGTACTGTGCTTGTCTGTGTATTTTACATTTTTATACTGCCGTGCCCTTAATCAACACACTATATCACACACGCTGGATCTGGAAGGGGGGGGGGAAATAGATACAGACTGGAGGCATTTTGTTCAGAAGAGAAAGAAAAATTAAACTGTTTCTCTCAGTTTGCTGGGCTGCGAGAGAATCTCCCCCCGCCCTGGAGTGCAAGGGCTCCGGCAAGATGCTTCTCATACACCATTTAAGAGGGAGAAAGAGTGAACATAATTAAGCTTACTGGCAACAAAGCTAATCAAAGCTCAAAGAGGCACAAAGGGCAACAGAAAACATTTCCACTGTATCACATCCTCCCCCTCTGGCCGGGCGCCCAGAATTTTTCATTGCAACTTTTAAACAAAGCAAGCCACTTGATATCTGGTTTGCAAGGGCAGGAGCGGGCCCCGCCTCCGGGCGCCATGGCTGGGTGCTGCAACCCTTGTGTCGGGTCAGCTTTTTGTGAAGTCGGAAGCCTGGCAGGCAGGAAGAGGAACGACTTTTACGTAACTCAAAGAGAAGCCAGCTACCCTGCAGCCCTGCTCCTGGGCCACAGGCAGAAAAGAGCAGCACCTGGAACACAGCTGGCCCCTAACGTTTTGGAAACTGAGGCAGGAACGTCCTAGTGGCAGGCAGAGTTTGCTCCTCCACAGCAGCCCCACTGAAATGGGCACCATCAACGATCTTTCCTTCCTGGCCCCATGGAGGATGAGTTTCCCCCTACAAGATCTGGCCCCACTTTCAGGGCAAGTCCCCGGCTGGCGGTCAGGACAAGATGCAATCTCGCTAATGGCTCTCTCTCACTTGCAACGATATTTTACTCCTAGCCCAGGGTAAACCTGCTGTACAAAAGCAAACAGCAGGGCTTCAATCTCCTAAGTAAGCCAGAAAACTGGGCTGCTGCATCAATAGCCGGGGCTGATTTACGGCCCGTGGTAAACAGAGCTGCGGCAGAGTCCAAAGTTGGCACCCGGAGGCTGGCTGCTCTTTTTATGGCTTCAGGACAACGGTCACTGGAAACGCTTTGGGGGGGGGAGAAACAGGGATACTGAGGCAGGGCAGAGAGGGCTACAGGCTAACGACGCTCACCAATGCTTATCCTGCATGTGTGACTCTAGCTCTGCATGTGTGACTCTGCCAGCAAATTCTGGCAGGGGCTCATGGGATTTGTAGTACATGGACATCCGGAGGGCCACAGTTTGACTACCCCTGCCATAGGGTGTGTGGGGAGGCCCTGCTCGCAACACTTGGGGCTCTGGACTACAATTACCATGAGCCACTGCCAGCGTGCGGGCATTATAACGGACATCTGGAGAGCCCCCGCTTGGCCACCCCTGCCGAGGGGTTGTCGAAGCAAGAGATGTTCAGAAGTGGCTTGCCACGGCCAGCCTCGGTGCCATGACCCTGGACTTCCATCGCGGTCTCCCACCCCAATTTTACCACTCTCGCCAGGAGCTCCCTTTAAACTGCTCTTTCGTCGTAAACCAGCTGGCTTGATATCTCTTTAATGAAATGAGGACGACTGCCCTTAAGCAACTCCTGGCGATCAGAGCTCTGTGAGGTCGAGAAGGCTTCTTCCCAGCCTGCAAGTCACAGAATGCCTGGAGACTGGGCTCTGGCATTCCACAGCACCGTAGTTCCTCATTTGGGGGGCGGGAGAGAGAGAGAGACGAGGCGCTTGGATACCCGTCACCTCAACCACGTGACCCTGAAAGACTCCTGCCCAATGAACTCAGAATTTCACGTCCAGACGGAGAGTTAAGACACAGCATCACCCCCTTTAATGGGGACAAACGCTGTTCTCAGAAGACGTCGTATGCTTACACAAGATATCGCAGAATGGGTGCTCTTTCCTCACTGCGATCTCATGAAATTACAGGGGGCCCACCCTTCGCAGAACGTGCAGGCCGAGATGCCGTCTTCCTGCTCCGATGGAAGAGACCCCTCCCCCAAAGTCAGGCTGTCCCTCCACTCAAACTGATGGCCGCTATGTGACTTGAGGATAGCCCACCTCCTCCCAGCCTGGCCTTCACGGAGTGGAGTGCGGACTCCAGCAGCAGGAAGGGAAGCCTGGAATCAAAAGGAGCTGCTGCTGTTGACATAGGCAGCCCTTTCCAACCCTAATGGAAAACATCAGCTTTGCTGCATCAGGAGCACGGCGAGCAAGTTAATAGGGGGAAGGGGCGGCGGCGGGGGGGGGGGGGAAGGTATGCCATTTGAACAGCAGCAGCAGCAGCAACAAAAAATGCTTACACGGCATTGCAGGAAATTACATGCCGAGCCCAAACACGGCATTAATATGTCTCATCATTAAGAGAACCAAAAACCAAACAGTGTCCACGCAGGAGACACTTCCTGTGGGGAAAGGGGGGGGGGCATGAGAATAACGTCCCGGCCATGTAGGCACAATTAAGACTCTGCTCCTGGCTTCCAATGGGGAAAAAACGGTTGTGAGATCTGCAGTTAAACGGGAGGGGAATGGCGGAGGCACAGACAAGCCACCACTGGGTGCTCAGGGGACGAAAAAGCCTTGCCTAAGCAATTATCCCATTCCCTTCATTAAAAGGAATTTGTTGTTTGAACAGACTGGGGGAGGGTGGAGAATAATTAACTCCAACCTGCCTGCCAATGAATGAATGAATGAATGAATGGCCGGGGAGTTGCAATGCCTGTTTTGTCGGTCTGGGTGGAGAAGGCGGGGGACACACAAAACTTTGGGTTTGGGGCAGGAGCTGACAAAGAGTTAAGCTGCCGATTAGGTAACAGTAGATTAAACGCTAGCTAGCAAGCCAAGAAAGTGTTTACTCCCGGACCCCGAGATCGAAAATTAAATAACTTCACGCTGACAGCACAACGCTGCGGTAATTTTTACCTTCTGCAAGCGTTAGGAACATGTGGCTTGTTTATCCTTCCTGACCTTTCAAAACAGGGCAGAGATTCCGGTGGCAGAGGCTTCTCGGGGAGGGGGGGGGGCAAGGGGAACATTCCCATTTATTTCTGCACCTGTAGACTTCATGGAGGGCCATCAGATTTGTCAACAAGCCCCTCCAAGCGGGTTATAACATTCAGGAAGCTGCAAGCGGCACAGCCCTCCTAGGGCCGTACCAGATCAAAATATGGCAAAGGGAAGAGGGCCGGCATCTCGGCATCCCACGTTCAGGTTTAGTTTTATTAAGGTTTAATAACAGGCCACAAGCCCCACACCTATAAATTCAATAATTCAACAAAAAAGTAAAACAGAAGCTTGCTCCATCCACAACACAATTTTGACCAGCTGTTCAAACACAATTATCAGTCTCGCATTATCAGGATCCTACCTTTCAAGTATGTGACACTCCCCCCCCCCCATGTAATTCTGAAGTGGTACAATCCACAGAGGGCTGTACTATGTACTATTCTGCAAGTTGCGACTGGCTCTCTCAATACATCACCGTGTCAGCAACGGGATTCTTACTTACAGTATCCTCTTTCCCCCTTGATGTTCCCCAGAGTACAATTCCTTTCTGAAGTCGGACAGCAAAGTGGCAAACTTATTTGGGTTGGCCTGGAGTTGTGATTTTTTCCCCCCTGTCCTCTGCGATTTTATGATGATACAAATTATTTTTACAACAACATGTCCCAAACACTAGGAACCGGGCAGGCTAGACGTTGAAATCGATAATGACAAGAGACATTAACCCATGATTTATTATGAAGGAAGGATGAAGGCTGGTTTAGCATAATCAATGCCATCCTGGGAAAATAATCTACTCAATCCTAAAATGGGACCTGAAAGAAAAACCGGAGAGGCAGCAAGCCTTTAAAAAAACAGGAGAAGAAAAAGTGGAGAGGATTTGTAAATAGGGAATTAGAAAATGGAGAAAAATGAACCTTTGGGACACGCTTTTTAAAAAGAGTAAAAGTTCTCGTTAACTGAACAAGAGTCTGTTCCATTTTTCGTTATTAATTTGCAGCAAATTACAAACACGAGTGCGTACAAGTTAAGCAGCCACTTTTCGCTTTTTCGGAAAATCCGTTTCTAGCATCATTTATAACACGGCCACTGAAGCAGAATTCAAACCCAGGCCTTTCTTTCCCTCCAGGGAACCTCCAGGCTTCTCACCCGCAACCTCTCTAAGCTCCGCGGTTGAAGAGTCCACTTGAGCTCCTGTGCAACTGGCTCATAAAAAGAGCTTGGGCAGAGCTGCAAACACGGTTTATGCACACCCCCCCCACCAGGAGCCCCACAGAGGCAAAAACGCGTTGAAAGAAAAGCAACATGGCACGGCCCAGGCCTCAAACGTGCATAGGCTGAGTCGGGACACAAAAGGACTGTTTCTATTCCGCCACCCCACCTCAGTCGCTCCTGCGGCTTATTCAGAGGGTACAAACTACCCTATATACTCACGTGTAAGCCTAGATTTTCAGCCCCCTTTTTCACAATGAAAAAGCCCTCCTCGGCTTATACATGGGTATATATGGTGATTGAAATAAAAGCCTGCTCCAGCCAGCCACTCGTTGCATTGCCTTTTGCAAATGTGTCCTGCAAGCTGAGCTTGCTCTGGCAGCTTGTAGGACATCAACAGTTTGACTGAGGGACTCTGATCTCTTTCTCCTTTTGCCTTCAATGGCAACGCTGGATGGGAGAGCCTGTGATGATGGAGCATTTCCCGCCCTCGGCTTATATGCGACTCAATAAGTTTGCCCAGATTTCGTGGTAAAATTAGGTGGCTGAAAGAGCTTTGGCTTACAGAGTGATGTGGAGATTCCAAGCAGGTCTAGGGTGAGCCTTTTCTCCCTAGGTGGACAACTCACCTTTTCAGAGAGCTGCAGGGGAGTACAGCACCAAGCTGGTTACAGGGGGGGGAAATGGTTTTATTTAGAAGAGAAACAATTTTGTGTAGAAAGAGGGGAGAGAGTCCTACTAACTGTCTAACTGCATTCAGTCTATTCTGGAGGCAAGCAGGAAGGAAGTACGCTTAAGGGAACAGGAAGTCTCCAATGAACCAATCAGGACACTGGAAAAAACATTGGGAAGTTCCTAATCTAACTATGCTAAATACACTGCTCCTCCAACGCCCCCTGCAGGATATTCTTCATGTGCTTTTGAATCATGCACAGTACAGACCTTGCATATTCCAACCAACCTAACTCAGGGCTCACCGTTTTTCGCCAGCACGTGACAGGAAGGGAGCATGTGTCAAGTACCCCCACTCACCCACGACCAAACATTCCTCAGTGACACCGGGATTAGTGATGGTAAGGAGGAGGACAGTGAACTAACCTGCTACAGTGCTGGACGGCCAGTCCACATCCTAACTCTGCTAAGCCCACGTGGCGTTCTGATTGGCATCTCTTATACCCCACAGAATGTGCCCGTCGATGCCAGAGAAACACGGATTGCATCACAAGGAATGAACTACTGAATCAATCGGGGCACACAAGTGCAAGTTTTGCAGTTAACCAGGAGGAGTTTCAAGCTGGGCATCTCTCTCATCTTTCCCTCCCTCTACGGCACCTCCTGCCCCATTTCACTGCCATTCGGACAAAACGAGAGATTAAAAAACCCAACATCTTTGGAAGGCCTCATTGTCTCCTCAACCTGTTCCTTGCCCTCTTGGGCTCCAGGGTGTAGAGCAGCACCCCCCAGTCTCTGAGCACCACCTCTGCTGCCTGCGACATGGGTGTTAAAACGCCTCTCTACTTTACAGGAGTATGGTGGAGATACGCTGAAATATGAGGTCCACCCTCTGAACACTTGTAGGTATTATTATTATGACTAGTAAAAACAAAACCAAACCAAAAGAGAGAGTGAGAGCTGTGCTTCTAGCCCTGCCCCTTCCCTTTCCTGCTCTTTCTGCCAATGGAGGAGGCAAAGGTCAGGCAGGAAGGAGACCTCTAGGCAAGGACAGGAAGCCGGGATTAAATAATCTGTCCTAGGTCAAGGGTCACTCATAGATCAGTTACCACTGGAGGCAAAAAAAGGCCCGCTCAGCTGGGATCCAGGGAGCACATGTTTTACAGTTTTGAGTTTTAAAATCTCGTCTCCTCGGTTTTAAAAAGTTTAGGCCTCACACAAAAATTATTATTTAATATTTATTTTTAATTACAGCAAGCAATGGTCCAGGGATATCACATTTCTTAGGGCTTGCAACTGAGCAAAACAGTATCAATATTTATTAATATTGGGAGGGCTTGAATTACATAACTGGGAAATTCAAAGGGAGAAAATCTGTTACCTAAGCAAACAATTTTCCTCCTACCCATGGACTGAACCCTGTAAAAATCAAGGTCTCTCTCTCTCACACACAATACGGCCTGAACTGCACACTGCAAACAATGTAGAAATATTTTTTTAAAAAACTTCATTCGCTTCAAAAGCTTGCGTTAAGCAAGAATAGACCGTCAACAGGGCTTTTGTTCAAAGAGAAAGTGACTCAAATGCAAAGTTGATCTTCTCATGAGCTTGCCATTTATAACCCTTTGTCCAAAATTAGAAGGGGTGTGGGGCGGGAGACAAACTGGGGGGGGGGGAGGGGGGAGACTCTGCCGGAAACTCTTCAGCCCCTCTGCCCTGTCTGATCCATGTGATGTTATGATTAATCCTTCAGAATGACAGGCCCCCTGAGTCACTGCACGGTAGCTCAACAGCCGTGGCTTGCAGCGGGGAGAAAAACCTCAGAGCCCAAGTTATTCAATTCAATTAAAGCCATGACTCATGATCACGAAGACTTTCTCCCTCCGTTCTGACAACTAGCCGACATTTTCATAGCAAAGCGATTCGGCAAGGAGCAAAGGGACGCCGAAAGGAGCTTGCTTTAAAATGGCCCGTGGAAGCACCACTTTGCTTTTTCCGTTAGAGTCGCAGGAAAGAAGGGGATCGGCTTCCCGAGAGTCCCCGGCACAGCTGAGACTGAAGCTTTAGTCCTAAACTGATCTTAATCGCTCAGGGATGGAAGCCTCTTTCACTTTTAAAAGTAAAGCCATTTCCTCCTTGCCACTAGCAAGGGCACCTGCAAAGATGCCTTTTTTTTTTTTAACGTACTTGTTTTGCTCCAAGTATCAGTAACCCAGCTCCATATAGCTCAAGACAGTACCAAATCAATATTTATTAAAATACAAGCCATGCGAGGCAGTACCAATCCGAAAGGAGCTGAGAAAGAGGCCAGAATCCAACATCACCCACAAACAGAAAGAAAAAGAGGGAAACCAGGAGAGAAAACCATTCGACACACGCTCTCCGTGTCCTCGGAGACACCCACAAGAATTTTCGTTTGCATTGGGCCTTCAGTTCTGTTACCCACTTCTGGTAACTGATGGTACCATCCCAAAATCTACATCCAGCTTCAACGAGGTCCCAGCTCCTCACCACCACCACCCCACAATGCCGGACCACAACAAAAATCAACAAAAATCGTTTAAAAACACAGACCCAAAGCCAGGCTCCGGCTTGCTGGAACTGCGGAGGCAAGGGTTAAAAGGCATCGGATTCTTCACATCAAAAGGAGGAATGCAGCAGGAGCATTTAAGGAGGGGGGGGGGAAGGCAGAGCGGCAAGTTACATAAAGCCTCCTGACACTTACCGTTTCCTTATTGGGAAGCAACTCTTTGCGGATCCTGAAGAAGTTTTTTCCATACTGACGGAGTCCTTTAATGAAGCGTTTCTGCGATAAAAGCAAAAATAGAATATCAGGGTGGGGGGCATGTCCATTTAGAGAAGGACCGCAGCTGGGGGGTCCAGTTTAGGGGCCGTGGGGGGTAAAACATGTCACGGAGGAAGCCACTCAAACTGCAAAATTTCCGGCCTGGGCCTCGTGCCCGATAAGGCAACAAAAACAATGTCTTTTCACAAAAAATGGAACCAGGTGCGCGTTTCGTGCTGAAGGTTTTTTTAATCTGCCGGTCCCCTTGAAAATAAAGGATAGCGAGATCTATTTCCAGGCAAGGGGTGGGGGAGAAAACAAGAATCCGAAAGAGAGCACAGAACTATTCCTTCTTCTCTACAATTAACGCCGGGGGTGGGGTGGGGGTGGGGGGCAGCCGGGAAGTGAAAACTTCCAAACCCAAAGGTCCAGGTTGCTTTGAAAGTTGAAAATATGTATTGAAAAACTTGAAGACTACAAAATAACTCTTCCAAGGAAAAGAAACATGCTACTTTGCTGTTTTCTTTCTTTTTTCTCTTTTAAAAGGGGGGGAAGGGAGGCAATCCCAGCTGGGTTTCAAAATCCAAAACTGCCAGGCTTCAGTTCGCTTTTGCAAATAATCCAGTTTGGAAAAAAAGACTTCTTTAAAAACAAAACAGAGATGCTTTCCCCACTTTCCCCCTTGACATTTCTCTGTTGGCCGATTTCTTGGATCAAACGCTCCCTTCTCTCCCCCCCCCCCAAAAAAAATACCCCAACAAAATAACAAGTGGAGGGATGCAAAGGAAGAGAGAGTTAAAAAGTGCTGTTTAAATCAGAAGCAAAAAGAGAGAGAAGCAGCGTGAAGAGGAGCCAAGGAAGCCGTGGAAAAGGGCTTCCTCTCCAGCCGGCATCCTGTTTGCAAAAAAGAGGGGGGGAAGACCCCCCTTCCCTCCTGGGCAGGGGGAGGAGGTAGATGGGTGGCTTCCCCCAGGGATGTGGGGAGAGGAAGAAAAACTCCAGAGCAACCAATGAGGCGCTTTCTCCCTTTCGCTGCCTTCGGAAAAATCAGGAGGACCAGAAAGTGGAGGGCAGAAAAGTGCTGAGACCTGGAATGGGGATCCCGTCTCCAGGTAGGGGGCCCCTGCGCGGAGGTGGTGGCGGCAGCAGCGGCAGCTCTCGCCTGTCACCCGGGAGGCTCTGACACTACAAAAGGGGGAAGGAAGGAGGGAGGGAGGGAGGGAGGGAGCAGCGGTGGCGGCAGCTTAACATGTGATCTGGGCTGTGCTGTGCTGAGCAGCAGAAGAGAGGGAGGGAGAGGAGAGCCACCGGCGCACCGCAAAAGGCGGCCTGGATCACCTAGCCAGAAGCCCCGGCAGGACTGCTGGACCAGGAGCAACCGGGCAAGCCTCACATCTGGCCCCTTGGCCACACCGGACCCTAAGCTGCTGCTGCTGCTCCCAACGGCAGCATTTGGACAGCACTCTGCACCGTTCGGCGTACTTCCTCGGGTGAATTTCCTGGGGATCTTCACAACAGCCCTGTAAAGTTGGTTGGTATAACTATTTTGCCGAGGAGGGGGGGGGAGAATGAGGTCAAGGGGCAGAGAGGTTATGTAAGCAGCTAGGGGGGCCCTGGGGGGTGGAAGGCTTCCCCTTATCCCCTATGCCACACCTGCTCTTCCAAAGAGAGATGCTGAGGAGCAGTAAGGAGTGGCAGAGCAGGGTTCGGGGTGAGCCTTGGCCTGAGGGTTTCTGCTGTGTGGGGATCGACTGAAGGCTCAAGCTGCCCTCTCTCAGCCACAGCCTCTACCTGGCACCAACACAGCCTTGTGGCAATGCAAAAACAGAGATGAGTCCTCTCTCTGGCACCTCGGAGAGGAACGCATTTTTATTCCTGGAGCTCACTACTGTACATGCAACAAGTGGATCTTAGCCCTATGCATGAAGTATGGAAAAGTCATACGGGAAGGTCAGTAACATCTCATCGAGAAAACTGGAGGGGGGGGGAAATAAGGTATGTTAAACTAGTTAACGCCCACAATAGGAGTCAAAGGGCCTTCCGATGCAACCACGGAAAGTACAAACCCTAATCACAACAAAGACCAATCATACTTTGCCCCCCCTCCCCTGAGTGACCAGTGGGCCACCGTGTGAGATCGGACGCTGTGCATTAAAGGATGCTATCCAGTATAAAGACCAATACTTCCTTATTCATCACGATTTTATCCAGCATGCCTCTTTTTAAGGTATCTCACCTGTAGCTACATCAAAAACCCCAAGCCCCATTTCGAGGGAGGAATAGCAGGAGAACTCTCCCTCAATCCCAACTCTCCCTCTGAAGTTCATTTGTTGAACGAGGGAGACCTCAGGTCACCCACAGGAGGCACTGGGAGAATGACACCTTCTCCCACTGGAGTCAGAACAGTGCAATTCTAAAACTTCAAAATGACACAGGTGAAGTGCTTTGAAGACTCATAAAATGCTACACAAGCGAAGACATTTTCTAAGAAAAACCTGTGGTCCTCCAGATGTTCATGGACTACAATTCCCATGAGCCTCTGCCAGTGTTTCCTGGGAATTGTAGTCCATGAACATCCGGAGGACCACAGGTTGACTACCCCCGCATTACACAATATAGAGCTTTGGGTGCAGAAATGTGCTAAAATCTGCATTATTGCTCTTGCAGAAAATGCTCCTTGAAAGGAAGGAGGGGTGCCAATGCAACCGAACGCTGAACCTTAAAGCAGGAGCTGCACTCTGCTGAAGCAACCTAACCTGACAGTTTCCACCTAGGCTTCCTTCCGAGAAAATCCATTCTTTGCACACAAGAATTTGTAACCACCTGAAAGAGCAAAGTGGGGGGGGGGGGATATTGTCCTCAGCTGCCCCCTGAACAGAACACCTTTCTGGACTAAGAAGCCATACTTCAGCCCCTGAATTTTAACGTTCAGTGTAAGTCAGAGGGCAGCTTTG
Source organism: Paroedura picta (assembly GCF_049243985.1). Lineage (NCBI taxonomy): Eukaryota > Metazoa > Chordata > Lepidosauria > Squamata > Gekkonidae > Paroedura > Paroedura picta. The sequence continues at coordinate 3,021,468 of NC_135383.1, read as the reverse complement.
TTGTCTGCAGTACATTCAAGTCCGTAGAGCTCTGGAGAGCAAGAAGATTTTTAGGGGGTGAGTTCTTGGCAGCTTTTGACTTCCGAAAGCTCACACTCCAAGAATTCTGTTGGTCTCTAAGATTTCACAAAAGCTGCGTTAGGAAACCAAATTAGTTTATTGGCATTGAGTCATTCCAAAATCTGCAGAAAGCCTGTCCAACGTAAAATGCCGGAGCCAGTTTGGTGTCATGGTTAAGGCCAGGGGCCTCTAATCTGGAGAGCCGGATTTGATTCCCCACTCCTTGACATGCAGCTAGTTGGGTGACCCTGGCCTAGACACAGTCCTGTTAGAGCTGGTCTCACAGAGCAGTTCTCTCAGAGCTCTCTCAGCCCCACCTCCCTCACTGGGTGCCTGTTGCCGGGAGAGGAAGGGAAGGCCATCGTAAGCTGTCCCCGGTGCCTCTAGCTAGCCAAGATGCACTGAACTCAGAGGTAGACATGGAAGGACAGAGAATTATTTTTAATCTTGCCATTTCCTGGGTTCTAAGCCATCTTCTAACCACGGAACCAAATCCATCTTCTCCTGTATGCTCTTCAAGAAGTTTGCATCCTCCTTGTTAAATGCATGATGACTTGTTATTTACTTTGGCCCACCGTGTTAGGAACTATGGCTCCTTCCCGTCCTCTCAAAAGAATTTCACAAATCAGTGTGAAAAGCTTTTTTTCCCTTTCCCCTTTAAAGAAGGGAGGGTTTTTTATTGCATCCTATAAACCAGCATTTCCTTCAGCCAGCGGACCCCATCTTAAGAGAACAGTTACAGGTCTGCCACGGAGCCGTGGCATATAGCAGTGGCTGTGGAACATATCCTAGGACACGGAGGAGCTTGGTGCAGTTTTGCAACCATCTTTTTCTCTGGCCCGTGTTCAATGGCCTTGGACTTGTAAATGTTTTGCAGGATCTAATCCAGCATTCTTCACAGGTCTGCAGGCAACTGGCAGGAGCAAATGGAGATTGGCTAGTGGGTCATGACCTGACTTCTGTACAATCTGCCACACTATCTATTGGAATGTCCACTTTACACAGATCCAAGGAAGAAATTTCTAAATAAAATTATCCCAGGGGCATTTTCTTTAGCTCATGATAAATCAAGGCATTTGCTTTCTGATACGGACCCATTTGTGACGCAAAGGGTTGCCACCTTGGCTTTGGCCACAAGAAAGATTCGAGCTGGCCTTCGGGCAATTACTGTGGGCTAATGAGCAGAAGGTCATTTTTATTCTGCGTTTGTTTTGAACAATTTTATTGTTCTTGGATCTGGCGATGGCCTATGGCCTAGTGCAGGGGTAGTCAAACTGCGGCCCTCCAGATGTCCATGGACTACCATTCCCATGAGCCCCTGCCAATGCTGGCAGAGGCTCATGGGAATGGTAGTCCATGGACATCTGGAGGGCCGCAGTTTGACTACCCCTGCTCTAGGGTTTCATGAAACCCTGGTTGAGAAAGCCTGATCTAGACTCTGGAGGGGAAGATGGACTGCTGCGGCCAGGATACCTTCCAAGGTGGCTTCCCCACCATTGCTAATCTTCTCAATGAGGAACTCCTGATGAACTTCCTTGGAAAAGAAGAATCCCTGAAACAGAGTGTGATCCTCGCTGCTTCCAAGCCATGCTTCCTTCAAACACTGAGATGTGCTCAGATTAATCACAAGTGTCCCGGACACGTTCCTTCCGACACCCACTGAACTTTGGATAGGCCCCTTGAGCGACAGAGATAAAAGAGGGGGCATTCCAACAGTTAATTTCTACCTTGTATAACTGAATTAACAGGCCAAGGTGCCCTGGATTCCCCTGTCCATGGTTCTACAGCTGTGAATTGCGCTAGTTTTATTCCACTTGTTTGGAGAAGCACCAAGATAGAAATACCGGAGTGCGGAGCAAAGTGCAGGGTACGGCCTTAAAAACAAAAGTAACCATGATACTTACAATTTAGCAAAGTGACTACAATCAATTAAGCAGCAAATGAATGACAGAACGGGAACGCGGAAACCAACGCAGACGTGGTACTTGGTCCAAAGCATCCAACTGTATTTTAAGTTACATTTAATCCCTGCTTGCAACCATCTCTGTAAAAGAGGGGGCTGTCCTGCGCTAGGAACCTGATGAATTTTTTTCAATTCGTAGAGTACTTAAATAATGATTCAAGGGATTGGAAGGTGGATCTTGAAGGTGGGGCGGGGAGAATCACAGCTTCTTAGTACCAGTTAAAGATATGCGAGTCAGTTTTATAAAATATCTACTTTGCAATTTCCCCTTCTGCACTCCCTAAAGCTTTCCCCTTCTCCTCTGATTAAATGTTTGCCGCAAAAGCAATCTCTGAATTATTCCCATGTTCAACTCGAGGGACGACCGAGGTCCCTACGGAGAAAAGAGCAGGTATCTATTCCCACAGTAATATGTTAAATCGGCAGCGGGTAATATATAATCCACCAATTCCACCCCAAAGAAGTGTATACACTGTGCATGCCAGAAGTGCAAATGGTTTCTAAAGAGGAGACAAAACGGAATAAAGTTAGAAGGTAAGGATGCATCTACTCCGCAGGGAACTCACGCGGAAGGGCAAACTGTCTGCAGATAAAGCTTCCCAGGGACGTTCCCTGACCACCAGCCAAGACCCCACGGCCTGCCCCCAGGCCCACCAGGACCTGCCACCTGGGAGACCTCCCTACCAGAGGCAGAGGGCAAAGACTAACTCTGCTGGCTTCTCTAGAAGCACATCCCAGCAGGAAGAGAGAGACCATTGTCCTGTGGACCCCAAGCAAGGGGCAGGCTCTGCTCCCTTCAATGCCCCTGCTGCTGGGAAAGGGGGCACGGGCTCTCTGCAGGCCCCAGAGGAACAGCTGCTGGCATTCTCTTCTAGCCCTGAGACAAGACAGAGGAAGGGGAGGGGGGGAGAGGTCCACTCTGTTCCTGCAAGTGGAGTCATGATGGGGGGGGGGGGGGGGAAGGAGGTGTGGGGAGCACGAAGGCCAAAAAGGATGTCTTGTTATCCTTCTATCCCCTGAAATGGGGGAGGGAGGATGGCGAACCCTCCATCCTGCTCTGGTTACTTCATTTACGTTACCTTATTTATATCCCCCCCCCCCCGCTTTCTCCCCAAGCAGGGACCCAAAGCAGCTCACGGGGCTCTCCCCTCTTCCCTTTCATCCCCACAACAACCCTGCGAGGGAGGTTAGGCGGAGCATACGGGACTGGCCCAACATCATCCAGCAAGCCTCCGGGCCGGTCCAGCCAGGGCTCCACGCTGCCCCTCCACACCTGCCCTGAGAATGGGCCGGATGAAAGCCCTACTCACTCCACCCCACTCCCCAGCGACCGGAAGAAGACCCACCCACATCCTAAGTGAAGCAGTAGAGTGAGAACCATCTCTAAGACTACATTCCACAGGCAAGACTCTCTGGTTCCTGCTCGTGGGCAAGGAAACGGGCTGACGGGCCAAGGCCTGAGCCCCGGGAGCAAGGAGGAGAGATGCGGGCACAAGCCTAACCCTATAAGCCAGGGGTAGTCAAACTGCGGCCCTCCAGATGTCCATGGACTACAATTCCCATGAGCGTTCGCTGGCAGGGGCTCATGGGAATTGTAGTCCATGGACATCTGGAGGGCCCCAGTTTGACTACCCCTGCTATAAGCAGACAAAGCAAAATAATGGTGCCATGCAATCCCGAGAATGGTTACAAAAGAACTCTTGGATTTTGGAGGCAAACACATTTTTCAGCCCGCTGACCAAGACGGGTCTGGCAGGAAGAGGTCCACCCCCTCCCCATTTTCAAAAACGCATATTTCCCTCCGAGATCCCTAGGCAGGGGGCCGGGGGCTACCCTGGAGAAACACAAGTGCACAGTTTGCAGTGGTGACGGATGCTTGTTGGAGGCCTCGAGGAACAGACGGGGCAGCGGTCCTTTAAGAACCAAGCGTGGCGGATTCGTGGTTATTAAGCCGGGCATTAAATATTTCTGTGGCTCGATGGGACAGCGGCCACTGCCGGCAGACAATGCGGATACGTGCTCGGCAAAACCGGTTGCCATGGCTATCAAACCGCCAGAACACAAGGTCTCCTCATGCCATTTTGCAATCTGAAGCGTCCCCCCGCTCTCCCTGCCGCCCCCGGTAATTTATTAGGCTCTCCGGTATCCCTGCCACAATGCGCAAACAGGGGGGGGGCCGTAAATAACCGGAGGAGCCGTGAAAAAAACAAGCATGCTAATGTTTGCATATGTGTTACTCGTAGGCCCCATATTTTATCTGCCGAAACAAATGGCGTGACAAGATACACGAAGCCATTATGTCCCGACTAAGGGAGCTCAGATGGCATGTTTGTCAATGTGGCGCTAATGCCATTACGGAGGCTGCCGCTGGGGCTCTGCACCAGGGTCCCCGTTCTCAAGGGATTCGGCCTCGCCAGCCAAGGAAGACTGCCGATCAGTAGTCAAATCCAGAGCCCGGAATTCGCTCGCTGGGCTGTTCCTGGACTGCCCGTTTGTTAACTGCCAGGTAGTTTATTGCTGGGAGACCAACCACCTACATGGTTCGTTCCCAATAGGTAGACCTTTTCAGAGCCTTTGAAAACTGGGGATTCGTTGAGTCTTGGGCACTGCCGACGAATTCTAAGCTCAGACAATAAGGAAAAGCACAAGACCTAACTGAGGCAGGTGCTCAGGCCTGGTCCACGCCTGGAACTTATACTAGTTGAGTGGCCAACAATGCCACCAAACCTTGATCTGGATGGCCCACGTCAGGCCAGTCTCCTCCAGATCAAAGCAGGGTTAGACCTAGTGAGTGGCTGGATGGACAACCACCAAGGAAGTTCAGGTTCTCTATGCAGAGGCAAACCACCTACCCCATGCTTCTCGCCACTGCAACTCAACGGCATTCTCTACCTTCACCAGAAGCCACCAAAGAAGAGCATCAAAAATAGTGAGATCCAAAGTGCCCTTTGTCCATTTGACTCTTGAAGGCCTTCTCCCCTGAACATCTTGGTCGTCTCTCAGGGGCTACTGGAGAAGAAGCCAGCTTTTCCACTGCACAACCACAGGGCTGCCCTCAAACTAAAACATCACTGAGGAGGCTGAGAGTTACGGTTCTGTGGGGGTGGGATGGCTGTTAAGCCAGTGAGCAAAGGCAGGGTAGCGACACCCCCAGAGTTCTTTCCTGCTGAGGGCTGCCAAATGAGCTCTGAAGTTTCTATCATCCAGCTGGCTGGGTTTGCATAAAATTCTCATTTCAGCCCAACCGGTCCGTAGCGCCCTTCAGTGGTCCTCATCAAAATCGCTCCTGTGTGAGGTGGTTCGATTCCCCACAAACACACAGTCTGCACCAAGAAGAGCCCCAAGGCCTGGGGGGGTCCCCGTGGCAAGCTCCCCGAAGAGCAGAGCGTGGCCAGGAGAGCAGGGGTGGGGAGCCATGCAGGCTCCTGGCAGAACTACCTGCCTCACCTTCTTTCTGAGGCTTAAGATTTGTAGAGCAGGAAGCACGAACCACGCCTCCATGCCACAGGTGTCCCTTGGGAGACAAAGCATTGCTTTTTCGGCTGCCCCCGCCCTCGTTTCCGGCCCAGCTTGTGGGACACCCGACTTGAAAGCGTGAAATGTATAATTTCAATCTTCTTCCCAGCCTCCATTTTCCAGACTTCTTTTTCTGCAGCCCTTCAAACCTGTTCTACCCATACAGCGTGATCAACCCCTGAGGTTTCTGCTGCGACTTCAAAGCCGCTGTGAGCACACGAGGACAGAGTTTACCAAGAAAGGCCCTTTGAAATTTCTGCTACCAGATTGGGTTGCTACAAAGCAAAGTTAAAAACCATGTTGGCTTGGAACAAAGGGTCTAGAATTTTCCATCCCTTTCCTACATGAAGCAGCCCTCTTCTCACCCCTGACTAATGTCCTGGTATATTTACAAAAGTACCCTATAAAAAAAATCAATTTAACAGCTAGCAGCATATAAAATTTGAGAAAGGCCACAGACACGTCTTTAAATTTTCAAAAGAAAGCATAACGTTCTTGAAAAGGTATGCCTCAGCTGCAAGGACTAAATTTGGGGCGGGGGGGGGCGTATTTGGATCAATGCAAAAAAACCCCACACAGAGCGTTTTGCAGGTCCTCACAACTGGCACTTTCTTTCAGCATGAGAAGGATCTTTCCAGACCTTGACTAACTTCTGTACCAGCGACGTTGGGGTCACCTGCCAAGGCTGGGCACCGCCCACAAGACAACTAGAGGCTCAGTAGTGTAGCAGCAACCGGACAAGGAGATGCAATCTCCGATGCCTCCAGCGATGCCGGACTTCCTTGGGGGACCTCCTGTCCAAGGACTAACCAGGACTGACCCTCCCTGATGATAGCAGCCTACCTTAGGCTATACAGGGGAGGGCCATGAGGAAAGGAGGGAAATACTTTAATTTTTAAAGAGAGAATCGCCTATGTTAAGACAGACACCCAAACATCTCCCCTTTGGGGTCACTTGGAAAGAGAACCTCTTGCTAGATACTCAAACTACAAAGAAGCCGCTTCTTACTGGCCAACATGACTCTGGTCGTCAAAACCATTTTCAATGCTGCCTTTCCACCCAATGTGGGTCCTGCCCAAAGCTGGCTTCACCGGAGATTTGGGCCAGAGCAGCACAGCCCTGTCGTGACAGGAACTAGTCATGGTTCGGTGGGCCGGGCTGCGGCCCAAAAGGGCGGCCTGTTGCCCAGTACGGATACTGGTCTTGCTCCAGCATAAGCAGCTGCCTGTAATAAGCAGGAGCGGGAAGCAGCAGAGTGAATTATGTAGAACTTCCCGGGGAGGAGGAGGAGAGATGGCAGAATAGTTAACAAACATGAAATAAGCTCATTGCCAGAGCGGCACTGAAGGGATGCCTTCGACAAGCCGGGGGAGGAGCAGCGGCAGAGAGGCCCCCGCCCCCCCCCGGGCGGTTTCCATGTTCTATCCACCCCCACATGCACACCCGCACGGCCAGGCTGTCATTAAAATGGCCTCCCTCCGGGGAGTAGCGCAGCGGGCGAGGGTGGTAATCGGCTCCACCTCCCGGGCTGGGGCTGCTGGGGCTTTTGTCTGGAACAACAGGCCTCCCCCCCCAAGCTACTCCCCCCACCCACCCCCGATGAAAACATTGGCACCAAGCGAGCAGGACCGCAGCTGTGTGGAAATTACACATATAAACAGATTAGAGTCGTATTATTTACCCCAAATGCAAACAACATTAATAACCCCCATTTACATACTCGCTTGGCTAAATCGGACGGCACGCAGCGTGCGCGGGCTTGCCTGGGCATATCCGTGGTGGATTTATTGGGAAAACAAAGGCGGGCGCGTGGGCACGCTGGCGCACGCAGGGGTCGACAGGAGCTGATGCGGAGGACGTGTGGGAAGACTGGCGACAGGTCAGGCACGAGGGATCTGCCCAAGGAGCAAAGCTCCGATACGCAGCCTGGGCAAGACAAGTGTAGCATCCCAAGGGTGATGGAGAACATAAACGCATCAAAGGGTTTTTGCATGTTCGCACAGTGTGCACACAACGTTCAGGGAAGTGCACAAGGAACACACTCGCTTACGCTATCGGCTTGCACGTGTTCTCCGTCTGAGATTTAATGCTCAATGACAGGGCAATGCCGGAAATCTTTTGGATGAATATCCATTCTGCGAAACCCCGCCGGGAAGCAAAGCATGCTCACATTTGGGCTTATGTGGGCACGATCACTGGTGAGGCATGTGCTCTATGGGGAGCTGCCCTTGAGGACCCTAACGGGTGGAAACCGCAACTTTTAACCTGGCAAGACCAAGCAGTAAACTACCTAACTGCACTGGTTACCAGGCTGTTTCAAGCACACCGGCAGCGTTCGCTGGCAGGGGCTCATGGGAATTGTAGTCCATGGACATCTGGAGGGCCGCAGTTTGACTACCCCTGTTTTATATGCACAAGAACCCTGGGGAGTAGGCTAGGCTGAGAGGGTGAGCAGCCAAGGGGCCCCGGCAAGCTTCCACGGTGTGAACTGGGATCCCTAGGCCAGCCCTGTAACCACTGAATTACTCTGAAAGAAGCCTCTTCCTGAAGGTCAACCAAGCCCTTCCAGAGGCAGGACACCTGCAAGCGCATCCCCCCCCCCTTCCTCAGGTTCCCTGAACGTGGCCAGTCAGCTGCTCCCTGTCATGCACTTAGGCTGGAGGCTGGGAGGTTTTGGAAATCAGAAATATCCATTTCAAGGCTGTTCAGACTAGAGGAGTCCTTAAAAAAGAAGCAGCGGCGGCAGCCCTGAGAGGAGGAGACGTGCTTCCAGTCACGGAAGGAGCTGCTCTTCTAGCGCAGGCTGCTAAGAATCCTCCTCACATGAAAGGACAGAAGCTAATTGGGAGGAAAAATAAGCCGCACAGAACAGAACAGGAGATTCAAGGTGACAAAAACGTCTCCGGAGCCTTTTTCCTGAAGCCGGTGAGGAAAGGCTGCCCGCTCCCACCTCCCTGCCAAAACCTTGGAGCTATTCTCGTGCAGCTTTGACATTTCACCGCGGCTGCATCGAGGGTGGGCTATTTTTACATATCTAGCCGGCCCCCCCAGCCCCGAGCCACCTCGTTCACCCCAAAGGAAACGACCGACCGATGGACAGGGATGCAAAACGTATCACTGCCAGGCACTGTGGCTGGTGGGGAGTGGGGTGTGGGGTCCCACACGGAGGCGCCTGTCCCAAGGACAGGTCGATTATCTGCAAAATGAAGGCTAGCTGTCCCCCCCCCTTGAAAGCTGCCCCTCGATGACCAGCTCTTCCACGAGGCCTCCCCCCCCCGCAGCTCCTTCCCTCGGCTCAGCATCGCTCGCCGGCTCCGCTTAGAGGTCTGCTCCCGCCTCCCGGGCTTTCCGCCACCGCTCACGGCCTCCGCGATCAATCACGGCGCAATTGCGCCAGCCCCCGGTTGCCAGGCAACCGGCACAAGAGGGAAGTCGGGGGAACTGCTGACAAACAGCCAAGAGGCCGCAAACAACAGGCTTCTCTCTGTCGAAAAATGTGTTCCGGGAGGGGAAAAGCCTCCCTTCCTCCCGCTCTGGAACCTCCGGCTGCATCCCTCTCTGAACACTGCGCGATTGTAGGGGGGCTGGGGGGGGGTGTCGAACTGAGCAGCCTCTGGCGAAGCCACGCACCCCCCTTCCGGCTCAGTTACCAATTGGGGAGAGCGGCGGGGATGCGGCCAGCGCATACCGGGCGTTGGGGCGACAAGCGGCCCGGTCCAGCAAGCGAGATGAAGTCGACGGCACGGCAAGCGTGCCAGCCTCGGAGGGCGGCCCAGTGTGGGCCGGTCGAACACGGTTTGGGGCACTCAGAGCAATGGCGGATGAAACAACAGCGGAAGGGGCCTCTGACCGCCAGCCCTGACCCAGGCTTTGGAAGCAGCATTTGTCCACCTCGGTTATATCCTGCCCTTTCCCCCCAAGGTACTCAAGACAGCCGATACGGATCTCTCCCCGTCCCCTGTGGTTTACTGGGCCCAGGCGCTGCAGCAGGATGGGTGGCCGAGTGGGGATTTGAACTCGGGTCTCCCCAGCTCTTGTTCAGCCCAGGTGACTGGCTATGGACCCACCTGAACCACACAGCTGCCTAAGAGCTGCAGTTTCGTCAGGCCTCGGAAGCTAAGCGGGGCTGGCCCTGGCGAGTACATAAAGGGGACACCTCCGAGGAAGTCCAGGGTTGCTCTGCAGGCAGGGACATCGCTTGCCTTGAAAGCCCTATGGCAGGGGTAGTCAAACTGCGGCCCTCCAGATGTCCATGGACTGCAATTCCCAGAAGCCCCTGCCAGCATTTGCTGGCAGGGGCTTCTGGGAATTGTAGTCCATGGACATCTGGAGGGCCGCAGTTTGACTACCCCTGCCCTATGGGGTTACCGTAAGTTGGCTCCATCTTGACAGTGCTTTCCACCACCCCGTAGGGCAGGGAGAGAATCCCCTTCACCCGATGGCCTCCCCTAGGAGGAACCTGAGGCAGCAGGTATTTGCTCACCTGGTTTGGCTGGGGCATTCCCATCCCTCCTCTGCCATTGAGGAAAAGTGCTCTAGAAGTTAGCTTGAATCCAAGGCAGTGGTTCTGACCCCGAAAGACAAGAATGTCACCCCTGCCCAAGAATCCTCTAAGGCATCCGGTTTCATTTCCGATCCAGGAAAAGGGACCCGAGGTCCAACCATGGCCAGACTCAAATGCTGGCCAAAAAGCGCCTCCTGGAAGATTTTACTGAAACAGTAACTTAAAAGCAAAACAAAATATGTGCTTTTTAAAAAGATATATTATTTCCTGAGGTGGAGCTACAAAGCTTCCTGGCCACTCTTCCCTCCGATGCAGCTCGACAGTCGAGGATAATGTATTCCAAAGACTTTAACAGCGAGCTGACAGAAGAAATCCTTAAAAAAAAACCATGATATATTAAGCTACTTCTTCCTTCGTGGTTTTATGTTCCCATAAACCGGATTAGCACTCACATACGCAGAAATGTATTTGATCCTTGGGACCAGAGACTTCCATACAGCCAGTTAACTCTGCAGAGGAAGGAACAAGTCAAGAGGAAAATTCTAAATATAGGCACGACAGTAATAAGAAACACATGTGGGGCAGCCGGCTTGGAAAGGGAGCCCCTGCATGGCAGCAAAGCATCCCTGCTTTCCCCTCCGTCCACTTCCTTCCTCCTCCTCCCCCATGCAACTGTGGCATCCGATGGACGGCGCTCTTCGCTGGACCTTGCCATAGCTGCAGAGCATTGCCACGCATCTGCCACCACATAAACAGAAGTCTGTTTCCATTCTTGTTGTTTTATATTTAAGAGCTGGAGGGCACAGGACGGGGTTCTGTGTGTTACATGCCATCAAGTCGGTTCAAATTTGGGACAACCCTATAAATTTAACATCCTACAAAGCGTCCTCCCATTAGCCGCCTTGCAAATTCCGGGCCACGGCTTCCTTGACTGGGTCAGTCCGTCTCTTGTTGGGTCGTCCTCTCTTCTCCATCTACCCTCTGGCAGGATTCCCATGAAACACAGCCTTGGGAGGGGGGGGGGGGTCAACTGTTGTCTCACTTGGGCTGCCCTTTCCAAAGACTAGGAGACATTTTAGAATCGTCGTTCAGTCCATCGGAGAACATCCTGCTGCTGACAGAGGGGTGGGCATGTGTTTTTAGCCCCCCCTAAATCAGTAGCAACTGCAGACCCCCGAAGGGACAGCCTGGGCCAACGAGGGCCTTCTGTTGGGGGCTCTGACGTCCCCGCCTGGCAGCTTTTCCAGCACTCTGAGTCCAGATTCCATTTCTGACCGGGTATTATTACAGTGAGGGGTTTTTTGGGCCGAGGGATAACGATGACTGCAACAAAAGGAGGGGGAAAAACCACCCTTGAACATTTGGGCTCTTCTTTTTGTAAAGCCGCTTTTTAATAAGCTGCCAGCTTGCAGTGGGAAGCCGCAGCTGTTTCAAAGGAGCAAAGAAATACATCTCTTTAAAGAGGGGAAGAAAGCAAAAAAAGCTGGTATTTCTTTAGAGGACTTGGCCAGACTTCGGCCAAAGTCGAGATTGATTTCACATGATAGGAGACCCTCACCCAGATACCTCTGGCTCCTTCGGCTGGTTTGCCCCAGCCGGGAGTCGAACCAGAGTACAGAACCTCCTCAGCTGCTGAGCCCATCTGGGAGAGAGGCACTGAAACAAACCAATAGTGCCATGGCCGTTGTTCTGGGCATCGTCAGACGGGTGATGCCGGGCAACGAGGAACCAAGACAGGAACTAAGCCTCCCGGATGCTGACACTGTTGAAGCATGCTGCATGCAGACAGTCCTTTCAAAAAGGCATTAAACCGGGAGGAATGCGAGCCCAGCAAGCAGCCATACGCTGCTGGGAACCAGAGCTCATTTCCGACTGGGATTCTCTGCCCAGGGAAGGGGGAAGAAGCAGGAGACGAGGGAGTCCAGCAGCAAGGGATGTATCGGGGCGTATCACCCAACCTCTCTTGGAGGCTGCTCCCCCTGCACTAGGCAAAGGTGCCCAAACCCTGCTCTGACCTCCAACTAAGACACAGCAAAAAGGGGTTTCATCACAAATGCACAGAAAGCACTACATTTAAAAAAAAAGAGCAGATACAGCTGCACAACTGCTTCAAGTCAAGGGACTTCCTAAGGGGACACCCCTCTCCTCTTTTGCGGGATCCCCACTGGACTTGGCATGAGAAGGAAGCCGCCTGTGCTTCCCATTAGCTCCCAATGGATGGGAGACGAGGCAAAAAGAATGCTCAAAATACGATGCACGGACCCCCTTAACAGCCGAGAGGTTTAGAAACATCAGGCGTGCCAAAGAACCGTGCGCTGGGCCCAGGAAGACGGGAGCAAGTCAAAAAGCAGCACACAAGGCTTGGGTGTGCCTGAAGTAGCTCTTTGGGAGGCTGGCCAAACCCCCACCCCCCAACATGGAGGTGGGGTGGGTGAAGAAGGTAAGCCAGTGCCAACCTGAGCCCAGAATGCCGAGGAGTTGGCTAGAACCCAGGAAAGTTGTTGGATTCGTCTCTTGGAAACACACGGACGGAGCAGGCACTTCTAGCCCGGGAAGGGTGAAACCTATGGACAAGGGTGGGTTTTCTAGGACCCTCACTCCTTGTTGTCACCCTCCTCCAACACACCTGCCTACCAGAGCTTGAAATACCACAACAGGGCCCGGTTCGGCTCAAAACCTTTGGCCGGTAGCATTTAAGGCCTCTGCAGACTGCTCCGTTCCTACAACGCCGCTATCCAATTACCGGGGGAAAAGGCTGCCTCATGCAGTGAACTTGGCAGCCGCGTATAAAAAGTAGCTTTTGCTTCTTTTTAAAGCAGATGATTCATAATTTCCCTTTCTTTTTGTACAGGGGCCTCCGAATCAAAACATCTAGTTCGGGGGGGGGGGGGGGGGAGAGTCACCAACAAAGAAGTGCGAGGGGGAAAGGGAGGCAGGCAAGAAGAATCGGTCGCTCACCTGGAACGCGAGGACAACACTGGGAGCCAAAGTTGGCTGAGAGCTTTTTTGGGGAACATTGAAATTATTTGCCCAGACGAGATGGATAGGGGATTGACAAAGGCTGTTAGGGGACGCTTCGACAAAGGCCTTCGGAGCAGAGAAATACGCTTCCAGGAACAGGCATCAAAATTAAATGTCAAAAATCTGCAGCCCCCTCTCTTTCACACCGTCACACACTCAGAGCGACACACACCCTTTCCCAAACTGGCTTCGCAGCCCCCCCAGTTCCAAGACAGCCAGCGCATTCGATTTGAGTGCCTGAAATTATTCCAACCCAGTGGAGGGTAAACACGGTTTTGATGCTTACCGGCTCTTCTAAATGCATGAGTCGGTATGTGATCAATCTCACAGCACAGACTAAAAGCTATATAAATCTTATATGGGAAATGCTAAATGCATGGCCGGGGGTGGGGTGGGGTGGGGGGGGGATAGAGAGAAGAGAACGGGGAGTGGGCTGGATAGGGTAGGAAGCAGCCAGGGCCAGAGCCAGACTAGGAGTCAGATACCCGACAAAGGGAGCTTGTATCCTGAAAATCTTATGGATGCTCGTGGACCTCAGTCTATCTCTACTACTGCTGCCCCTTGCAAGGCTGCACTTGTGACGACTGATACCCGATTTTGTCATTCCACAAAACCACACCGTGGCCTGGCAGTCCACAAATGGGCTCCTGGTTCTCGTGTGCCATCTTCCCCAGCAAACCGTGTATTGCAGCCCATCTCCCAAACAGCATTAGGAAGCCCGGACCAATCATACCTGCTTGGAAAGATCCCGCTCTCTGTGCATTGATGAAGAGCTCTGGGGCACGTGAAAGCGCGCATGTTTATGTGCCGTTGAGCCGGCCGTAATAAAAGGGATTGCACGGGGTGTGGTTTTGGCTTCTCCTTTGAATCGACACTGAAGAAAACAAGCCGGCCAGCTTTCCCTGGCCATCAGACGACGTGGCCAAGTCGACCTCAAGCCAATGACCCTGTGAGCGGCCCCTGCTCAAAGGCCAGGCCCACCCGTGCTCAACAGGGCTTCCTCTCGCGGTAAGCAGCCCTCGAGCGCTTCTCCGGATCACCTCGAGATCTCTACGCAGCCGTGAGCTTTGCTAGCTCCGTTGCCCTCCCGCTAATTAAGAGCCATAGATGGATAAAGAAAATGATTAATATTCAGATTAGACGTGCCGGGGACATGAGGAGAAGCCCATTAGCTGGAGAACTGACACCGCCACAAACACAAATAATCGCTCCCTCAAGGAAGCATCGCTGCCGCCCGTGAAACAGCAAGGCATTTAAATAACCGAAGGGAAAGGCAGCGGGCGGGTGATGGATCGCGGGGTCTCCTTCACCCGCTCCGTTCTGGTCGGCCACATTAAGCGCCCTCGTTTTTCAGGCAAATTGAATCAGGCTCCAATGCTGGTGCGCACGAGGAAGGGGAGGGGAGCGCATTGGCTTAAAGAGTGGGGTTTTTTTTTAAAAAAAATATTTCATCATACAGAAATTTGGTGTTGGAAAGACAAGATTTGATGCTGGCAGGCAGGGAAGAGATTGAAAGCCTGAAATCCACAACAGGGAGCCCAACATGGTGCCCACGCGCAGATGAGGGAATCGGGCAAGGTGCAGCATATAAACGCCAGGCCAGCTGGGACACAGGAAGCCCCATGTGTGGGCAGACGCGGATGAAACCCCCAGGAAGCAGGCCAGCGAGCCCACGGATCCCTCAGAGGGTAGGCAAAGCTGCTTCTGCATCGTTTAACGATCCACTAATTTAAGGACTAGTTAAAGACCAACCTGTTCCAGCGTCCAAGACAGCATGTTCCTTGCCAGAGGACAGGCCTTCTACTTCCAGCCAGACACAATTACAAAGGATTCTCATCCTTTAAACGCCAGTTAAAGAGTCAATTCCCCTCTCTCAACCGTGTTTAAGCTCAACCGCTGTCCATATCACTCACTCCAGAAAGTCAATTACAAGAAAGAATTGCTTCCCTGATCATTTGGGCTATATGCGCGCATGACAAAGAGCAGCATGGCTGACCCACTACACCTCCAACGGAGCACAGCTTATGGGGCAGACCCCCATTTTCCAAGCCTTATTTGGGTGCTTGGGGGATTCCTCGTTAAATGAGAGGCAAGTTCTAACAGCCTTCGCTGACACCCCACATGGCTTGATTCCCTCTCCCTGGATCCTTAGAAGTTAAGCCTCTGAGCTGGGAATGTATGCTTCTGGTCTCTAATGCATTTCTGGGCATTGTTTGCTATTAATTTCCTGCCCTGTGTTTCTTGTTCTGGAACTCAAGGCCACACCCACAGAGCTCCTGGGAGATGGCTAGACTTGATGGGGCGATTATGGTGCGTTTCAGTTGAATTTTAAGATTTTAAAGTTTTTATTGTAAAATTATTTATTCCGCAGTAACCCACCCTGAGTGCGGCCCAGAAATCTAAGGGAATGAATGAATGAATGAATGAATGAATGAATGAATGAATGAATGAATGAATGAATGAATGAATGCTTGGTCAATACGAGAGGCTTCTTGGTGGTTGCTTCCAACCCAAAGGGAATTTGAATCAATCAAGAGAATGCACAGAGTGCAGATAGCAGCTCCCAGCCACAGGGACCCAGAGGAAGGGCTTTGTTACCCGCTCTCCTGCCTGCTTGCTGGCTGTCTGTCTGTCTTCTCAGGGCGATGGCCACAGGGCTCTCAGGAGGGTTCTTCTAGTCAGGCCTCAGCCAGAATCACCTTCTCTTCTCCACCACCTGCCCTGGGTTCACTCACACCACAAATTCCCCCTCCAGGAGGGGCAGGAGAGTCCGTCAGGCATGAAGGCAGAGCCACAGAAAGGCCCGTCTCTAGTCCACGAGCCTGGAGGCTACCTCAAGGGATCCTGGTCTGTAATTTATACTATGATGCCACAATTGATTTTCAGCAGCAGCTTTCAGAAAGCATTTTGGGGTCTCCGCAGCAAACGGGCCTGAGCGTTTGGTGCCCCCGAGCAAAAACAGCAGGAGATCGAGAAGAGCGGGAATTCTGCTTGCAACCTCAGGGCGGCGGCAGGTGAGGCTAAGGAAAACGATGCCGAATTGGACTGCGAGGGCTCTGCGGGAAGGAGGCATCTTCGAGGCAGATAATGGAAGGCGTGCTGAGAGGCACACAAAAGCCTTTAGTTGAGGCACTGTCCGTGTAATACAGGGCAGTGAACACAGCTAGCCAAGCAAGGAAGGACTATAGCTCAGTGGCAGAGCATCTGCTTTGTGAGCAGAAGGCTCCCGGTTCAAATCTCAGCATCCCCAGCTACAGAATCTCAGGTAGCAAAGCCGGGGAATGTTCTCCGACTGAGACCCAAGAGAAGAGTCCACTTAAAAACTAAGAACTTCTCTGCATCAAATAGTGCTGCGGAACAGGTCTTGAAGAGTCACATTTTTGGAATTTTAATCGTGTGTCTTTCAGTCACGGTGTTTTTTTTTAGGATTTGGCCAAATTGGCTGTGGAGATGCAGTTCATTGTTCATACAGAGATGGACCGATCTGTCTGATGCTGCCCAACTAAACCCTCACCCGGGCTAGACAGGGATCCAAGCTCAAATATAAGGGCTGGGGAGGGAATACTTAGCATGCATCAGCTCACAAATGAAAAATTTAAAAACACAGACCCCCAAACCAAACAAGCTGCCAAGCAGCCTTTTGGGGCACATGAATAGGTGATCCAATGAAACCTGAAATGCATGAAGAAAATGGGACATCGGCTTCCCCCTAGTACTTACTCAGCAGGTCATATTGACAAGAGAGGCCAACTGGCAGTTTCATAAAGTGCGCCATGTTCCATAGTCATGCTCGCAGATTTAACAGAAACTGAAATGACAAAGATCCGTGGCCACTTAAGCTGGGAGCTAATTCGGACGCGGCCCCTACCTCCGTGCTTAATCAGACCCACCCAGTCCTGCTCCAGCATGCGGAAATCAGACCGTTCCCAATATTGGAAAGAGAATTTTGGTCTTGGATGCAGGGCCCAGCTCTGGCCACTAGATGGCAGGCCCTGAGGAAGAGCCGTTTTTATTCCCCCACTTCCAGTTTTGGCCTCAAAGCCAATTCAACCGCAAGACAAAAGGCTGAACAGAGCAGAGGGAGAAATCGGGACTGGGGGAGTGAAGAAGCCCAACACCTGTCCCCACGACCGTCTCTCCTGACCGCTCGCTTTCCAAAGGAGCAGATCACTCCAATCCTGTTTTACAGCTTGGCGGCCAACAGACAGGCCAGGCTGACATCAGCTCTCTTGTACTAATGATCTGCCCCTGAGAAGTTTTCGGCCTTATATAATCTGAGCTGTCCCTCTTGGTATTCCTCACCAGCAGGAGGGCTGCGTTGATGAACGGGGAAAGGAAAGAGGGACGGTCCGGCTGATGGAAGCCACGGCCTCCCCCTCACCCCCCTACGTTCCAAGGCCACGTGTGCACGAGATGCTGCTGCCACTTAAACCAGGGGTAGTCAAACTGCGGCCCTCCAGATGTCCATGGACTACAATTCCCATGACCCCTGCCAGCATTCGCTGGCAGGGGCTCATGGGAATTGTAGTCCATGGACATCTGGAGGGCCGCAGTCTTGCAGACTGAGGGTCGTTGTCCCCTGACAGACCCTACTTGCAATCCATTTGGGGCTTCTTGCGAGGGGTCGCGCACTTGCAGGGGCTGTACCAAGAGAAGGCAGAAATCCGTCGACCCGCATCCTGCCTGCTCCATCTTGCTTGGGCTTTTTTTTTTTTCTCTCTGCATGCAACGGGGCCTTTGTTCAGTGATGGGGCCGAACTGCTGTTGCACACGGAAGGCACAAGATGTGCACCCCTCCCACACACGGCCCCACTGACTCCATTTCTGTTGCTAAGGAACTACAAAGGGTAATGGCCCCGGCCCGCTTTGTTTACGAAATAAATTGCTTTCGCAGAGAGAACAAGCGCAGTCCCTCCCAGCTCTTTCCCCCCACCAGTGTCTCGTTCCCGTTTTTTCAAATGAACACAGGGAAACGTCTGAGAAGGGCCGAGAGCGTCACCCGTCTCCATTATAAAGAGGCACCCTTGAAAACGAGATGAAATGCGCAGTTCCGACGGCCACCCTCGACGGCGTTGATTAATCTTCCGAGCGGCACGTTCCCCACCCGGCCCCGGCAAGGACAGAAACAGGCCCTGTCGCTTTGGCAGCTCACACACAAACAAGCGTCCGTCAAAAAGGGTATCAGTCACGGATTTTTTTTTATTTTTAATCCTTCTCCATTAAGGGTGACCTTCCTATAAAAAAATAACGCCGCTGTTAAGAGAGCGTTCAATGGGGGGGGGGGGTTCGTTTCTGGTCTCTTCTAACAAGCGAAAGCCTTTTAACAAGAGCGTAAATATTTGCCAGAGTGTTTTAGGGATGGGGGGAGGGAGGGGCTGAAGACTGTCAATATGGCAAATGCATCTTATCTGAACATATTCCAGGAAGGCGGAGGAATGATGGATGATGTTTATGGCCCGCCGGAGCAAACAAAGATAGAGCGACAGCAAGGAAGGCCGCTTTGACAAGGTGGAAATGAGGAGAGGAGCAAAAGGCACCCACTCTCCGGATGGGCGAGAGTCTGAAAAAGGACCTTCTCGGTTGTGGCCCCAAAACTTTGGCCTTCCGCCCCCACAGAGATCTGTCCGTCTGCCTGTACTGGTGGCTTCTGCCTGCCGCTGAAGACTCAACCCCGTTTAACGGTTACTGGCCCTCCTCCTTGTGGCTGCCTATGCGCTCTTCATTGGATTATTTTATCATTTTAAATGTTGTTCTTGATTGTTCAAACATTTTAATGTTCTTATTTGCCATCTTAGGGACTCTAATTGGGTGGGGAAAGGGGCATAAAAATGCTTTAAATGAAGAATCAAATAATGTCACTCCCATCTGGCCAAGCCTGAACTCTCCCTAGACCCTAAAATGAGGACACCAAGACTTTGGTCACACGGCGAGAAACGAGGCTCCCTGGAAAAGACAATAATGCTAGGAATGTTTGAAGGCAACACGGAAGGAGATGGACTCAGTCAGCTTGCAAGACCTGAGCTGGGCTGTTAAGAAGTGGACAATTTGGAGGCCTTTAATGGCTTAGGCCAGGGGTAGTCAAACTGCGGCCCTCCAGATGTCCATGGACTACAATTCCCAGGAGCCCCTGCCAGCAAACGCTGGCAGGGGCTCCTGAGAATTGTAGTCCATGGACATCTGGAGGGCCGCAGTTTGACTACCCCTGGCTTAGGCAAAACACATGGCACCATTGACCCCAGCTGGCTTTTATGAGTCGGGAACACACATCTCTGGAAGACCAGGCTCTGGATGGGTCTCCGTCATCTAACCTTATGAGATGCTGCAGTGCTGGGTCAGGGTCAGGAAAAGCCAGCTTGCTGGGGGGCTTCCTCTTGAAAACCCAAAGCCTCTCCCGACTGGGGTTGATGGCTCCATATGTTTTGTCTAACGGGACAAGGATCCCCATGTGAGGAATGGAAGAGGAAGAGAATAAAATGGCAGGGAGGAAGAGAAAGAGGAGAAAATGGAGGAAGCAGCAGAGGCCACAACACGGCAGTCCGTACAGCGCAGTAAATGATGACTAACGTGGCTACCCGCCTTGCTCTGCCACAAAGGCATCTCCCGCCCGGTGGCAGCAGCACTTATTTGCGTGCAAAAATATACTTCCGGCCAATTATAGTCAATATATTCTGAGGATGAAAGCGACTGTGCTAGAGACATGCAATGAAGCAAAGGCCCTGTTTCCCCCCAACACACACACACACAGACACTTTTACCAACATCCTCTTTGAATCTCAGTTGCCTCACCCAAGAGCTGAGCCCGTGAGCACATAGATCATACATTCCTCAAGATCCTTACCCCCCCCCCTTCCTTGGATTGTGCCCACTTGATCATTCAGATCTGGTGCTGCCATGCCCCGCTTTTGCCGTTGGAGGGGATGGTTCTTGGATTTCTACTGTGATTTCGGTTTTCAGGGGTTGCCGAGAGGAGGCAAAATGCATGGAAGTTCTGCCCCAGTGAGCAGCTGTGCCCAGCCCCTCCGAAGCGTCTGGATTCAGAGGCGCCAACAACGCAAGCCTGGAGGGGAGAGATCTCAAGGAACATTTGAAGATGATGGAAGCCAAGCAAAGCAGTGGCTGAGGGTGCTCAAGATAAGGCATCTCTCGCCCCGCCAACACCACCACTCCATGGCGTGGCTGACATCCACCTGCGTGTCGGGGGGGTAATCAATTGGCTGCTTCTCGGCATCTAAGGAAGGAAGAAGGGTTTTCGTTTGTATTTAGGACAAATGAAACTTGAGATCTGAAGCCAGGTGCTGAAGGGTGCTTTAAAATTCACGTGATCGTGAATAAACTTAAGAGGTTATTTGAGTCTGGGTTGTTTACTTCCAAGCCATCCGAGATCAAAAAGAAAAAGAAAGCAAGCAAAAAAAAAAAAAAATGGAACTGAGATCTTTAAAAGGGCCAGGATTCCAAGGTGAAAGTTATAGCCGTCAATGGCAGCGTGAGATTTCTGCAGAGGTAAAGAGGACATCTGTGCACTACTGAGGAATATTCTGTGTCCCCCTCCCCTCCCCCCAAACAGGCCCCTTTGGACTCCTAAGAACTTGGCTTGAGCCACAAAGCAGAGATTTCCAGCAGTTGGGATATACGGAAGGGCTCCTGGGTTACATTTCAAAGGAGAATTGCTTCAAAAACGTAAAACAAAATAATCTGACCAGTCACTTCTAAAACGAGCATATTAAAAAGGGCGGGGGGGAGGGTTAAAGTGACAAGCTGGAGACATTTATAGGAGTTATTTCTTCTTTGGGGACCTCAAGAGTGCACAGAGCCAATCTTGGGAACCTTTCAGAGTGAAGAGGCTTCTTGGAACCAGTGGCAAGGTTATTCTGCCCTCCCCTCTGGAAACAGGCACCCTCCCGGCCGTTTGCAAAGCCGTCCCCCCCCTGACTCTGCAGGGACGGCCTGGGTCCCGGGTCGTAAACTGAATTCAATTAGCCAGCCTGCTGTTCTTCATAATCAACATCAGGATGCTAATTAAAGCCCCAGTGCCACGCTGCACAAACACCCTGCGTGCATTATGGGCCTCCTCCACAGCCGGAGAACTCTGCCTTCAGCTAGCAGGCAGAAACAAACAGAATTAATAACTATCCAAGTGCGGACGGGTGACTTAATCGGTTTCGATTAGATGCTGCTCAGCCTGGAGCCACCGTTATTTAAATGTGTTCACAGTGTTTAATTAAAAAGCCACGCAAACCGGGGTGGGCTTTCGCGTCTCATCTGCATTCCTCGCGCCGGCGCCGGCCTCATCGATTGTGGGCGGGTTCGGCGAGGGAGCCATTCCGAAGCCAAAGCCGCTCACCAGACCCTTCGCTGTGTGACGACGCGGGCGGCGCAAGATGCATCCTCTCACCAGGACGTGCAAGCACAGGAATTCATCCTGATTGTGCCGTTTAACACGCTCAGTTTCCCAACCCGCATCCTGCTACGACAAGAGGCTTTCAGGTGCTCAGAGCTGGGAAAACTGGTTTGAAAGAGTGCGGTTTCAGGAGCTGGCGGGGAGGCAGCTCCGTTTTGCGGGCCCTACGGAGCTGAGAGCGCTCATTCCACCAGGCAGGGGCCAGGACCGAAAAGGCCCTGGCTTTGGTCGAGACCAGGCAAACCTCTTTGGGGCCAGGCAGGGACTACTAGCCAGTTGGAGTTGGATGAGCTCTTCGGGGAAAGCAAACACCCTTGGCGCTCTCCTCGATGGGCCAGAAGAGAGATTCAGGGAGGGTGAGGGGGGAAAGCGGGCATTCCTCACCACTTCGTCCTCCGTCCAGCACTTCTCGATGAGTTTGGGCACCGGCTTCTTCACCAGGCGCTGCAGGGCTTTGCCGGCGTCGTAGTTGCTTTCATGTAGCTAAAGCGGGAAACAAAAAAGCAAGCGTTTGTTAAAGCAGGCTCCTTGTAAAAGTTGCTCACGGTGAAGAAAATGCTAAAGGTTCAAGGGAATCGCATGTGCTTCCCCCAGATGTGGAATCCGTGGACTTCCAACGCAGCTTTGCACTCTGTCAGGACGCTGGCCCGTCCCACCCCACTGAGCAGGGAGCGGCTCCCCAGAGGTAGAATTCTTTCCGTTTTATTGGAGGAAGTAGAGTCTGGACCCCTCGGCATGCGGAGCATGCCTCCCGCCGCAGTGCTCTGGCACCCGAAAGATGGGCCACGCACAGGCCCATCCCAGCAAGGCAGATATGGAAGGATCTAAACAGGCATTCTGGAAACTGGGAAACGTTGGAAGGGATCAGAGCCTGGTTGTGTGCGCGCTTGATAACGTCCCTGGTGAAAAGAACAGGGACTGGGGAGTGGAAATCAATTTTCTGTCCCGGCAGATGAAGATGAGAGGCACGGGACATGCATGGAACGGGGACATCTCTGGACAAAGGCGTCAATTCATGTGCAGGGTAACCTGATTAGTCCACAGCAGGCCCAGCAAAACCTAGTAAAATTAGGCAAGCCCACTGTTGGTGGGGGTGGGGTGGGAAATCAAGGGAGATTATTAATTATTCTTTATATTCTTTCTGTTTACCCTGCTTGTACATTAGCATGTTAACTTTTAAAAAATGCATAAATATTTAAAGGACATTAAAACCCACAGTGAGAGAAAACTGACAGCCTGACTTTGAGATAAGATCTGGGAGGGCAACTCAGGACGCCCAGCTGCTGCTGCAGGGAGGGGAAGCAGGAGGCAGCCCTTGGCCCCACCCCACAGGCCCCCCCCCCCGGCTCCAGCACAGCCTTTTTGGGTGGTCAAACTGGGGCCCTTCCTTCCCCTTCCCATCATCTGGAGACCCACCAGCGGATCGATGCTGAACAGCCAGCGGTGTCGGTGAGCACCAGGGAGAGACTCTCCTTCCCAAGCATCCTGTGGGGAGGCCCACGGGGCAGGGGGAAGGCTGCATCAAGCAGCAAAACCTCTGGCTGCTGAGTCTGCCCCCTCTGCCAAAAGCCACATCAGCCTCTAAGCGAGCCAAGCAACACTTTCCCTCCTCTCCCCGCCTCCCACGAACGGCAAGCAGAGGGGTGGGGGAGCGAAGGTGAGTCCAGACCCTGCGGAGCACGGAGAGACGTCAGAACTCTTTTTGCCCTCAGGCGGCACAGATCCGCCAACAGCACCAGCGACGCTGGCTCTTGTCAGCACGCGCAGAATCTGTCTCAAAAGAGAGGAGTTCTTGTTCGGCCATGGGAGTCGCAGACCTGGAAGCCATGGAAAGGGGTTCCCAGAAGCGGCTGATGGGCTGTCCGTCCGCCCCACACAAGCAATATCTAGAGCAGGGGTAGTCAAACTGCGGCCCTCCAGATGTCCATGGACTACAATTCCCAGAAGCCCCTGCCAGCGAATGCATTCGCTGGCAGGGGCTTCTGGGAATTGTAGTCCATGGACATCTGGAGGGCCGCAGTTTGACTACCCCTGATCTAGAGGCCGGGAGCTGGGGGTGGGGGGCGGGGGGGTACAGAGATTCTCATCAACCACTGACCAACCCCAGCCCGCCCCCGCCAAAATGGGATGAGGGAGAAGAGTTTTCAGTGCCAAGGCTGAGAATTCCCGTTTTTAGGAATTAAAGCACGAACTGCAGGCAGGCGGTTTACGCTCTGCGCAGGACTCTGTCCCTGCTTCCTTTCCGTGACTCATGGAAGGAATCTATTTTTGCCTCAAGGAGAGAAGTTTCCTTCCTCTCCTGTTACAAAAAAAGAGCCCAGCAAAGAAGAGATGGGAGCGGGGGAGTGCAGGAGCAGCAGGACGTGATCCGAAAGCAACCGGCTGCTGCAGCTGGAAAAGCCGCAGGTTGGTTAAGGGGCCGTGATGTGCTTCCCATGGCCAACAGCCACGCCATCAGCCTCGGTGCCCCTTCTCGGATTCAGCCCCTCATTCTCCTTCACCTCGGGGTGATCGGCAAGGGGCTTCCCAGGATGTCTTGGGCCACGCTGGTTGGGAAGTTGTTTCACCACAGGCCGAAGAGAAGAGCCGGGTCTCCCTCTCCAGGGGAACTCAAGAGCACCTTGCACAAAGGTCTTGTGTAGCCCCAGCCCCCACCCCAACTCCCTCTCTGGGTCCTGGACTAGAGAGATGCTGGTTCAAAAGCCTGCTTGGCCCAAAGCTCAAAGGGCCCAAAATGAGCTCAGAGAACAATGCTACACCGATGGGACAAAGATGGGACGGACAAATACGTTCAGGAGTAGAATGGAGGTGTTGTGTACATAAGAGGCTCGTAACAATCCATCTCCCTGGGCAGACTTTGAAATCTGCTCTTTGAAATCCTGTCACTGGAGATGCTGGGGATTGAACCTGGAACCTTCTGCATGCATGTCGTGAGTTCTACCACTGAGCCACAGCCCCCCCCCCCCCCAAATAATCTATGTCCTCCAGCCATCCAGGTCAGTTCAGGCAACATCACGGGAAGGCCTCAGTCTCTATTACCCTGTTGCTAGCTCTGCAGAGGAACAAAGTGGCTACTGTGGGAGCCAGGATGCTGGACTAGACGGACCCCCAAGGCTGATCCAGCAGGGCCTTTATGACGTTCTTGTGAACCGTCAACCTCTGAACCCTACTGCTGTCTCTCCACAGGATGCTGGACTAGAAGGACCCCCAAATCTGATCCAGTAGAGCTCTTCGTCTTTCCAGATCCTCAGCACTGCCCATCAGAATTTGCAATCTGGGGTTTCGTTTTTTTTTTTTTTTTGCCCCGTTAGAAGTCTCAGTGGCAGGAAACCACTAGAGAAAGGCACTCCCCTGGGTCAATATTCTTTAAAGCCAGTCATTCAAGAACTCCCCTGGCCGTCCGTGTGGGTTTGCAACCACCATCCCATCCCTCCACACGCTCACAGCCTCAACCCAGACCACTCTGGCTTCCTCCCCGGCACCCAGCCAGTGACAAACGCACAGGGTGCCGCCCGGCTCCACTTTTGCCCGGATTCCTCGCCTAGATGGCCACAGACATCAAGCTGCCTGGCTTGCAGGCAGGACGTCTCCGCATAAACTCTGCCACATTAGCGCGAGGCGGTGTTGTGACAGCCGCTCCGCCACAGAACTGCCATCTTCCGGCTGCCTGGTGCCGCAACTAAATTCTCCTCTTGGCATGGCTCAGCTGTCAGGCACCTCTGTTCGGTAATGAATCCATGAATTACGTCTCGCTGCTCTGACATCCCCGGGTCTCCCGCATCAAAATATTGTTCTTCGGCTGTAATTTATAACTTAATTTAAACGTCCCTTTCCCCGTGACCTTTCCTACATCATGACGGCGTCGCATCTGGCAGCTCCGGCTTTGGCAAGGCATTCTTCAGCAATTACAGTCATTATGAGCCCTGGCCTGGAAGCCACTGCCGGCATCGGTGGCTGGATTCCTGCTACCATATTAAATAATTGGAGTCCATTAAGAGCACAGCTGGATTTCAGAGCGCCGGTCTCTTTGCAAGGCGGGGAGGAGATGTATATATTGCTACCATATTAGGGCACAAAGGGCTGCAAGGCCAACTTCAAGACCTTCTGTGAAAAGCCACAACAGAAGCAGCCAAGTGTCCTGCGGAGCCGGGTTGCCGCCTCTTGGGAGCCCAGATCCTCGGAGGAAGAGCCTTGCCAGGAGCTCCCAGCTCTGCCTGCGCCTCTGCTGGACAAGAGCTTAGCCCAGCCAGATGTTCAACAGGCAGAGAGTGGGGCTGCAGACAAACCAGGGCTCAAGACTCCAAAGTGGTTACAGAAACTCCTCATTCCTCTGCCCAGCCTCCACAGCTGCAGCTCTGTCTTGTCAGCCCACCTGGCTCATCTGAGCCAATTAAGCAATGCCAATCCAGAGGCGCCCAGGGAATCCCGTGCACCCCCAGGGTTGCGGAAGAACATGCCTTCATTCTTTGTGGCCTTGAGGGCTGTTTTGATCTGCCCTGGGAAAGGGGATACTCGGCTGTTAGGAACATTAAGGTGATTAAGTCCAGCTCAGCTTAATGTCAGACAGCAGCCGATGGAAATCCACCTCAAAGACCTCTTCCCAGAGCAGATGGCCCGGGGATTCTAGGAGCCGCAAGGAGGTCTTCAAAAGCCAATCAGTGGACACACATCGTGAGCCTGGAAGGCAGAACACGACAATGGTCAACTGGTCAGGTTTTGAGGCAAGGGAGATGCGGCCACCCAACCTACCTCCCAGCACCTCTCTGGTCAGTAGGAGATGGATTCTGAATGAACCTCGTGCCTGTAAGAGGCTGACTCGCAGGTTCTGCTCCCCTCAGCTCTCAGGATTGGAGGTCTGGAAGAGAATTCCTGGGTGGGTCTCCAGTCCGGGGGGCGGCAGGCCAGCAGACTGACAAGTTGGCTGCAGGTGTACCCTATAAGCTTTTTGGCAGAAAAAGACAGCAGCAGAAGAGCCTCCCTGTTCAACCCATTACTGGTAGTCGGGAGACCATTCAACCTTCCGACATGCGGCATCGTTAATAAAAGTCAAGCTTGCAATTACTCCCAACTTTTGGGGTCTTGCACAAAGGCATGCAAACCCACAGGGTTGCCTTCGGGACCATATGTACAGAATGGGGAGTCAAGGAGAAGGCGTCTAAAGCACAAACAGGAATGAACATCTTTAAAGTAAAACTGCACTGAGACACAACTGCAAAACGCCAACTTGCTGACCTTGAATTTTAATTAAGGAAACGATTTACAGGGCTCGGAGATATTAAAAAGAACAGGGTTCATCCTATTATGGCAGGAAGGAGAAGCTTTTTTGAGATTTAGACTTTTGTGAGGAGGAATGAATTCATGCGCATTCAAGACGAGCTCTCAAGAGTGCTGAAGGGTAATTTTCCAAAAATCTCTGCTCTTCCTAAAGACGCCAGGATGTTTTCTGCTGCTCCCGTTAATCTGTCCTTTTATGCTTGCCAATCTGCAAGTTAATAAAGACAGACTCTGTCAGTTCTGTCTCCAGCGGTCTTTGAGGACGGCCCTCGTGCTTTCTTCTCTCTGCTCTCGCTTCTGAAAAAGAGCGCAGCAGGAACACGTGTGCCAGCAGCAGATGACAGGAGCTGGGTACCCCGACTGTCCTTAGAGGAACTTTAAAAACAACAAGACCGGAATTAGGAGTAGGAAACTGAGATTCAGCAAACATCTCCTCCACCCCTGAGGGGAGGTTTTGACAGGACTGAGCAGAGGCAGTGGCTGGTTGGCTCCACTCTCACCACCAGACAGTCCCCATCAGATGGCTTGCGGGGGGCAGGATCCCAAGCACAGCAGGATGGGCAAGACCATTCGGGGCACCTGCTTTTTCCTGCCAGCCAATCCCAACACTGCAGGCCACCTGCCAATTGCAGAGGCTGGTGCTGCATAAGCCCTTCCGCATTTCTGCCTGAAGACTGAGCAGCCAGGCTTCCGTAGTTCATTTGGGTGCCTATCCATCCGCCTGTTGTGGTTTTCATCCAGACCTACCTACCTACCTACCTACCTACCTACCTACCTACCTTCCTTCCTTCCTTCCTTCCTTCCTTCCTTCCTTCCTTCCTTCCTTCCTTCCTTCCTTCCTTCCTTCCTTCCTTCCTTCATTTAAAGGCAGGCAACATGATCCTCCCCTCCTCTGCATTATGGAGAAATGGCTTTGACCCTTCAAGCCGGGATATCTGGAGTGCTGCCTTATCCCATGTGATCCTGCCTGAAAATTAAGATCATGGGGACAGGCCCTCCTAAGCGTCCCACCAATCAGAGAAGTTCATCTGGCTGGTACAGGAGACGGCCTTTTTGGTGGTGGCCCCATGGTGACCGAACAAGTTCCCAAGGATGGTAAGCCTGGCCTCTCACATTCCTTTGTTACGAGGCAGGTGAGGACCGTTTTACTGACCACTGCACGAGACAAATTTTCATTTTTATTTATTGGCAGTCCTGATTGGAGTTTTTAAATGGTGGTCGTTTAATGTTTTTGGTTTTTTAGTTCTGCACAGTAGAAACATGGATAACAAATGTTTTTTGAAATAAAATAAAAAGCTACCCAAGTGAGCTGAGAACCAGTGCAGTCCAGCACCTGGAAGCCCCAAGTTCTAATCCTGTCTCAGACACCAAACTCACCTATGGTGTTCCTGGCCCTCATTCTCTCAGCAGAACCTACCTCACAGGGCTGCAGGGAGGATACAACGGGAGAAGGGAGGAAGTAGCACATCAGCTCCTCAGAGGAAGGGGGAGGACAGCAAGAATGACAGACAAGCCAGCCTGTCACCTGCTCAAGCAAGCCCGGTGCCACACGGATTCAAAGAGATGAACGGTTTGCCAGGAACATTTTCTGTCCCATTTGATTTGCCAAAGGAAAAACGTTATGATGCGACTGGAAAACCTACTATAAAGAAGAACAGGCCACCCACCCACCCCGTCAGACATGAAAACGCTGAAATTTACCCGTGCTATTAAGCAAATAATCCCTGGAAGGAGTTGTTGGACTAGATAATGCAATGCTGCACAGTGAAAAAGCCTCTTCCCCACTCTTCGCTTCTATTGGGTGTAATTAACAATAAATCACAGTGAGGGTTACGGCACCCTGTTATTACATAAATAAAACACTAGCAAAGAAGCTTGTCAAGACTGATTTATGTGAAGTGCTGCTCTGAAGTTTATTGCATTTCCATAATAAGAAATCATATAGCCTATCAATTTTTCGCCATTAATCTTTTGGGCTCCGTATTATCACTTCTAAACACACACGCACACACTTCTGAGCGGAGCAGGAAGGCCTCATTTCCTCCCCCTAAGCAGGAAAGGAAAGGGCAACCCCCCAGAGGGGGGGGGGCTCAATAGAAGAGGGCAGGGTTCAAAGGCAGACGATTCCTGGGCTGGTCCTCTGGCCTCCCCAGCGGAAGGATCCGCAGCCTGGTTGACACGTGATGCAGAATGAAATGGCCGTTTTTTTTTTTTTTAACACTGCCCATTAAAAAAAAAAAAGACTTTCTGCAGTCAAAGAATCCACCTTTGCAAATAGAGAAAAAGGACTCCAGCCCAACAGCAATTCCTACTGTGCTGGTTTTCCCTTGGTAGGATTTTTTTTAAGTGACTCTCCCCCTGGCTCCTGCAGTGGCACAGTCCCTTCTACTGCCCCATTCCCCAGCCTGCAGAGACCAAGCATCAGCCAAGTGGTGCTGGGAGAGACCTTTCTCTGCTCGGGAGCTTGGAGAGAGGGAACAGCTGCCAACTTGAGTAGATGGTGCTGAAATGGACAGGCCAAGGACCGCTGGACAGACTGTTTCTTTGTACGGCAACTCTGTAGGTTTAAAATGCACCTTCAATGCCAGCATCAGGCGCCCAGACCACAAAGGGATTACCGAGCAATTAAAGAGGCGAGTGAAGCAGGGGGAGGAGTTGGCGCATGAATCACCTCCATCCCCGCTGCGCTGTAGGTGAGACCGGGGAGAATTCCCAAAGCTCTCGGGCGATTAGAAGCCTTGGCAGAGGAATCCAAGCAAGTGCGAAGCCACCGAGAGGCAACTTGCAAGAGCTCCGGAGAGCC
Source organism: Paroedura picta (assembly GCF_049243985.1). Lineage (NCBI taxonomy): Eukaryota > Metazoa > Chordata > Lepidosauria > Squamata > Gekkonidae > Paroedura > Paroedura picta. Next base: position 2,991,929 of record NC_135383.1, on the reverse strand, counting down.
AGCTGGCAGCCCACCGCAAGGGACACGGTGTGTGTGTGTGTGTGTGTGTGTGTGTGTGTGTGACAGTTGTCCGTCTTTTGCAGGTGTACACCCACACACACAGACTCACTCAGTCCAGGGCACAGGCCCAGGAAGTCAGGGTCACCCCAACATGCCGACAAGTTGTCCCCCAGGCCCGAGACTTACTGTGTTGAGTGCGTTGAGTGTAGTGTCGTCGCGGGAGGCAGCAACGCAGCCGTCTTCCGTGGATCCTCCATCGCACATCCCTGCAAAGGCTGCCATGCTCCTTCAAGAAAGAAAAGGGGAAAGTCAGGGGTCTCTTTTGGTCGTACTCTTTTGATTCCGCTCTCTCTTTCAGCAGAGCCCCAGCCTAGGGCAGCCGAGCCTAAGGAGAAATGAAACGTTGACTCCGGTGGCAGAAAGTGCCGTCAAGTCACAACCCACTCAGAGGCCAGATCCAAGGGGTGTCCCAGGCAAGAGAGGAGCAGAGGTGGTTTGCTATGGCCCACTTCTGCGTAGCCACCCTGGTGGGCCCCCCCCCCCTCCAAAGACTAACCAGGGCCAAACCTGCTTAGCTTCTGAGATCAAGCTAGCATGGGCTATTCATATTCAGTTCAGGTCAGGCCAGATCATACAAGGAAATTTGTGCAACTTTTTACCCCTACAGAAAGTGTGAAAACTGTTTATGTCCACAGAATTTGGGACTAACAAAGCAACTCCCTCAAAGCGGGCGCCAGGAAAACGCTGAGGCTTGACGTTACCGTGCGGCCCTCAGGTACATGAGCAGATCACAGTCGTTGACCCCGGGCATCCACACCAGCTCTTCATGCTGCGTCACAGTGTCGCTGTCTCCGGAAGGGAAGGGCTGCAGTTCCGGAAGCTTCGCCTGGGAAAGATTCAAGAGGCAGAAAGGAGGGGATCCATGTCAAGAAATGAGCCATGAGCTCTCCCTGGCATGTTGAGAAGTGGGCTGGGTCAATCAATACCACTTCCCTACTCGCCTGCAGTGAGGAGAAATGGCCTCCAAGCAACCAAGCCTAGGTGTGCGTTTGCTTTTTAGCTGAACAGGACAACGCGGTTTTCCCATTCTGCCCTTGCTCTAGTAAAACAACCCTGCGAGGTAGGCCAGAATTAGTATCCCATAATACAGACAACAGGGGGAGGCTGAATCTTAGAGGGTGGCTTGCCTAGAGCCACCTTGGGGGAGATCTCAGCAGAAATAAGATTTGAATGATGATTGGCAGTTCCAAGTGTCCATCAATTAGCCACTGCCCTGTGCAGCGAAGTTCCTGCTGTGCAACAGGAAAGGAACGGCCAGCACAGCTGACCAATAATATCCAAGTCCCTGGGAAAGCATTGCTCAGTGGAAACAGACAGCTGGGTGGACTTATCACCTGACGCCACGTAAGGCTCCAACTTTCATGTGAAGGGGCGGGCACACACACAATTTAGCTCTCCCTTAGCTCTCCTTATGACATTGGAGAGTTGGCTAGGAATTCATGGGATGCAGGGCCCAGCAGATGGCGCTGCTGAGACCCAGAAACCCCTCAGACCTGGCAGAGAGCGCGACCACAGTCTTGCCCAGGTCTTGTCCGGATTTTCTCCTTTTGTGGCAAGCTGGCTTTAATAATGTTAGAGGAGCCCATGTATGCGCCTGTGTGCACAAGGGCGCAGGAAGCCACTCTGCGAGTCAGCAGGCAGATGACAGCAACACCACAACTATTAATCAAGCACCACCAATTAAACCCATAAATATTTCAGCAGATTTCAATATAGCAATTTGCATTGATGAATACGCTAAATTGGGGGGGGGGGAGGGGGAGAGAGAGAGCAAATGAGTCAGCTCCTGCAGGGTCTGCAATGGAGGCTGTGATATCCGGGAGCTGGAACTGAGGCTGGATCACTTAAACCCACCCATTAAGTGTAGAGATGCCACCTGGAAAAACAAGCAACCCTCTTCCACCAGAGATTGTCCAAGGGTGTGAATCAGCAGGGCTTGTTATTGGCTGCCCTCGTTCAAAGGAAAGGGGATCCCATGGGCGAAGAAGCAGCCACAACCACCTTTGGGAGATCAGGCAGCAAGCATCTAGATTTGCGGTTCACCTACACAATCTCCTTTTGATCCCCCCCCTTTCCCCCCTTCCGCCAGGTTTCTTTTCATTTCTTTTTATTCCCTTTCTGTGATTCTTCTAGAAAGTGAGGAGGGAGGCATTATGTTTGGCTTTGCTTCCTGCAGCAGCCATTTGGGGGTGGTGCTCATCACCCTCCCTTTCAGAATGCCAAAAAAGCCAGGGTCCCCTAGTATAGATACACCCTCTCTGCCCACACACATACCACTCTGCTGACCCCCTCCTCCTAATAGCCACTGGTTTCTCTTCCAGTTGGGGGGGGGGGAGCGTTCTTTGTTCACAGCAGAGTCGCAGCTGATTTTAGCTTAGCTGAAATATATTATGTGGAAAAAAAAACCAAAAAGGAAGGAGGAAGCTTCTGTGCAATTTTAATTTTAGAATTTTGAATGTTTCAATTTTATTCTGTACATTAATTTGCATTCTTAACTGATGTGATCTGCACTGAGCTCTTGGGGAAGGGTGGAATATAAATATAAAAATAAATAAAATGTTTGTCTTACTTGATGACTGGGGCCGACCCGGATTTCGCCCTGTGTGCTGTTCAGCCTCCTGCAGATTGAAAGACACAGAGACCCACCGGTGAGTGGAGAATATATATTCTGACACCATGGAATATGTTTATTTCCAGAGCTGCTCTGAAGGCTGTGGAAAGGGGGGTAGGGGTGGTAATAGCTCTCTTCAATCATTTGTTATCACCAGCGGCACCCAAAAGTCATCCCAAAAACATGGTGTCCTCAGGTAATGCAGTGCTGTTCGGGCCAAATGTGAAACACCTTTTAAAAGAAGGAGCATCAAGATGGTGGAATTCTAATCAACGACCCGCAACATCAACCGGCTCACAGCTTTCAGGGCTATCTACAAGCCCTGCCTGAAAGAACCCACAAATACCACTTGGCGTCCTATTTAGTTCCTTTGCAAGTGGAATGCAAACACAGTCACAAGCACAAACACAGTGTAGTTTAGGAGCAGATCAGCTCTCTACCACGAGCCTGCAAGTCAACCAGGCCAGCTGCTCTCCCTCAGCCTCCTTTCTGCCGTATGGAGTTCATCATACTGGCATGAGATACAGTAAGGGCCAGAGGGAGCTAACACACGTAGAATCATAGAGTGGGTCCTCTAGTGCAGGGGCAGTCAACCTGTGGTCCTCCAGGTGTTCATGGACTACAATTCCCATGAGCCCCTGCCAGCAAACGCCTCAAGAGGCAACCCCCTGGTGATGGGCCTTCCCACCCACTTCAGAAACCAAGCTGGTGAGATCTGAGCACGTTTTCCACTCAAGTTTTAATGGGGAAGTTCTGCCCTCTTCCAAGCGGCCTGCGTGAGCCTTGCAATGTTCCCAGAGTCCTGCTGTCGATGCCGAATTGATTCCCTGGGAGCAACATCTGTAACCGGAACCTGCCACAGCGTTGTGTGCTCCCTCCGTGGAGTTCACGGCAAGGCAAGGAAGAAGAAACAGGTTTGTATTATGTAAGGGGGGGGGGGAGAAGAATGAATAGGAGTCCACGTTAACGGAGCTGCAAAAGGCAAGCTGCTGCCTGTCATCTTTTCTTCCGCCCGGGCTCTTTTATCCTGCACCGCTTGGTTTACAGGGAGGAAAACAAGCTGTCCCTTTATTGCAGCCCCTTTTGGTACAATGGCTCCCTGCCCGGAAAGAGGTCTAGCAAAAGGAATTCGGCATGCCCTTACCGAGAACCCTCTCCACGGAAAAGAAAGACTCACACAGTGGGGGATGCCCTTTCCCTCTGACTGGACAGGTTTGCCAAACGGTACGGAGCTGACCCCCCCTCCTCCAAAATGCATGTATGCAGGCGACCAGAGTCAGAGCAAGCAGCCGCACTCACACATGGGGTGACTGTTGAGTGGAGAGGAAGGGAAGGAGAATGGAAAACCACTTGGCGATGCCTTAAGGCAGGGGCAGTCAACCTGTGGTCCTCCAGATGAGCATGGACTACAATTCCCATGAGCCCCTGGGAATTGGTAGTCCATGGACATCTGGAGAGCCGCTGTTTGACTACCCCTGATCTACGGTTTACCAGAATGCAGCAGCCGCCCCTTTTGAAGCTATTCCTGCTAGGGGAAAAGGATCTCTGTGCTTTAGAAATTTAGTTCAAATTCCACAACTCCAGGCCTCGCCTAGAAGTTGGCAACCCCAGTGGAAAACAGCCCCCCTCCGCATCCATCTCAGATTAGGCATTTCTGAACCATTCCCCACTATTTGAAATAGTGAAACCTTGCGAATGGAAGGAAAATGCAACTCAAGCCATTCTGTCTGTGTGTTTGTGTGTGTGTGTTGTTGTTGTTGTTTGGAAGCCAAATTATAACAGCAGAGAGCAATTACAGCCCTAATGGGAGGGAAAGCATCGGCTGTTTATTCCATGGGAAAAGCGGGGGAGGGGGGGAGAGGGGGTTGATGGGGTGGATGAAAGGAGGGGGGGGTTGAGGAGAGCAAGAAGCTAACACTGTATATGGAATCTGACACCAAAGGAAGCCGATGTAACAAAGTGGTATCCATAGTAACAACTTAATATTTCAGTCCTCTTCAGCTGCAGCGGATTACATATAATGACAACATGTTCCCCCTTTGAAAAAGTAACCTGTTGCCATGGCAACACTGGAGCCTGGCGAATAAACAGAGTTTGGACAGAGAGGAACGGGAAGCCGGAGACGGAATATCAAAAAGGAAGGCGCCCCCCGCGGCCACGGTGGGGGGAGAGCTCTGATCCTCCGGTGGTGCTGCCGACGAGGGACAGAGCCCCTCACACACACACACACACACACACACACACACACACACACACTTTCCCTGGCGAGGCCCATCCATCCCAGTTACACAACACACAATGTCACAAATCAAGCACCAGACTCTTCCCTTCTGGTCCCCAGCAAGGGACTGCGGCCCTCACCTGGATGGCCCAGGCTAGCCGGATCCGGTCAGATTTTGGAAGCCAAGCAGGGTCGGGCCCTGGCTGGTGAGGATGGGAGACCAGCCATGACACAGGGGCAGGCAAGCCACCTCTGCATGAGAGCCAGTTTGGTGTCGTGGCTAAGAGCAGCGGCTTCTAACCTGGTGAGGCGGGTTTGATTCCCCGTTCCCCCTCCAAGTGCAGCCAGCTGGCTGACTTTGGGCTTGTCTCAGCACTGATCAAGCTGTTCTGACCGAGCAGGAACATCAGGGCTCTCTCAGCCTCACCCACCTCACAGGGTATCTGTGGTGGGGAGAGGAAAGGGAAGGTGATTGGAAGCCGCTTTGAGACTCCTTGGGGTAGAGAAAAGCGGCACATAAGAACTCTTCTTCTTCAGTCATATCAGGGTTGCCGGACATCAGCCGTGACTCGATGGCACTTCCTGATATTATTAATGTGCATCAGCCTCGACCAGGCTGTCTAGGTTGACAGCAAATAAAAAAGCTTAGTCACACAGGGTGGCCATGGGTCAGTGGCAGAGCGCAGAAGGTCCCTGCTTCAATGGGCAGCATCTATGGCTAAAGGGTCTAGCGTTAGGCGATGGGAAAGACCTCCACGAAGAATTGCTGCCTGTCTGAGTGGCCAATACCGAAGGTGATGGACTCATGGCTCAGTGGGCATTCACACCTTCATGGAACTCAATGGGCTCACAGCTTGCAGAAGGCATGCTCTGTCCTGGCATCAAAGGACCTCTGGTAGCAACTCATGGGAAAGATTTCTCTTTGTCCAAGATCCTTTAGGATCAGCAGCCAATCAGAGTAGACAATACTGAGCTAGGTGGACCCAATGATATGGCTCAAGGGAACATCCGCTTGGCACACGGAACGTCCCAGCTGCCACCTCCGTATCCCGGCTCTCCTGAGCCATCTTGTCCTACTCATGAGTTGCCTTTTGGCAGCAGAGCACTGGACTCAGATGGGATTCGGCATAGACTGTTCTTACGGACCCCTGCGGAACTCGCCACAGACGGATGATATTCAGAGAGCCCCAATGGGAGACGACATTTCCAAAGACCCAGGCAAGGAGCAGAGCACAGAAAGCCTGACGGAAGATTGGCCGAATCTGTAAATGCCTGAACTTGAAAGTGTGAACTCGCTCTTCTGAGCAACCATCTTGCCTGCGATAGAAGACCAACCATGTCGTCTGAAAGGGCTTTGAAGGCACAAACTGTTGCAAGTTTCATGCAGTTTTCCCATTTTACAGAGGAGGCTATAACAGGGGTAGTCAAACTGCGGCCCTCCAGATGTCCATTGACTACAATTCCCAGGAGCCCCCTGCCAGCGAATGCTGGCAATTGTAGTCCATGGACATCTGGAGGGCTACAGTTTGACTACCCCTGGGCTATAAGATGGCAACCTACCCAAATAGAAGACAGCAGGGTCATAGCTGAGAACTGATTTCCCTGGATCCAAGGAAAGAACCCTCTCCACCATATTTCACTCCAGTTCTTAAGTGTTCTAATAACTACCTAAATATTTAGCTAATCAAGGTCTCTCTCCCCCCCACCCACCCTTTCCACTGAATCTGGACCGTTTCGTAGCCACAGCTCCCTTCAAAAGAAGAGAAAAAGCTCAAGGCGGGAGAAACACCTATTTTTAGCTCCTCTCAACTGAGACGTGACATTTGGGGGAACGTTGCCTATAATCCTGAGTCAGGTCGAGATTCCAGGGAGGTCTCCGACTGCACTCCATAAGCAGCTCTCATTTAACAAGCACAAGGGGGAGGACGGGGGCACAGAATCTAATTAACCTCCCATTCTATGGCAATTGCACGCACCCCTCAAACATCACGAATTTTCAGGACAACTTCAGAGGGCAACGGCCTGTGGGTGAAAGGGTCTTTTAAAAGAACTGATGCAGATCCAAGAAGGCCAGGCTTATCAATTCCTATTACCATAACAACTAAATGAAACCCCCATGATCAAAGGCAGTGTATCTTAGAATACCCGGCCAAGGAGAATCAGCGGCAGAAAACCCTTGAGCTTTGTTTGTGAGATTCCGGGGGGGGGGGGGGAGCTCTGGTATAGACAGGACTGATCCCGTAAAGCTAATCCCACATTGATATAAACATTCAGTACCAAAACAGGAAACATTTTCATGTTTCTGCTCTCCAAAATAAGAATCGCACCTCAAACAACAAGCACTATTTGCTGGGTTTTTCTTAAAAATCCCGTTTTTTTTTTTTTTTGACGAAGTTTCAAGTCCTCATGACTTGGGACTGAATCCACCCATGCCCTCCCAAAGGGAAAGCAGCACCTGACTGGGCACAGTACTGAATGGCAGCCAGGATTCATTCTAAAAACAAGGTTAGGTGGAAAGTGGGCTCCACAAGAACTGAGCTGTTTTAATTGTGCCAAATGCCTGATCAGAAACATCCAGAGCCCCTATAATAAAGCAGGCCTAGTATACAGTCACAAAAAGTGCTACTGCGAGAGGGAGGATGGGGCAGAGAACAACGTATATCAAGTCAGGCAGTTCCTAAGGATATTGTACAATTTTTAAAAAAAATACTGGATGAAAAACAGTATCTCGTGTATCCTTCTCAAAAACCGCCCAGCAAGCACAAATCTATGAGTACAAGACTTTCCCCATCACCTTTTGAACTGGGCTTTTGACACCACCTGCCACAAACAGCAGGGGGAAAGGGACTTATGAGCTTGCCAGAATACAGCAACTGGACAAATCAGTTCCCCTGAGAGAAGGAAGGAGTCCTGGAATGCAAGAGAGACCAGCACCCAGTTTAACGTATTCCAGCTTCATGCTGTGCAGGTACACTTGGTAGCAAACACTTTGTGGAGGGGAGGGAAGAAAGAGAGATGGGCAATCCACCAGACTCCCTTAGACAGAGGAGGGTCACCTCTGTGATCAAGAGACCAATCTTATGGTTCCTGTGCCACTCCCAGTTGCTGAATGCAATTAGCCAACTGTACAGGTGGGGAACTTTACTGTATCCAGAACTCAAGAGGGAATGCAGAGAATTCCCAGGGCTGAAGATGCAGAACAGATGAACAACACCCCCTCTTCCCACTTCCCAGAGTTTATGGAATCTCCCGCCACAAGACATGGGGATGGTCAACAGCCTCCAAAAGATACATGATGAATTCATGGAGCATAGGTCTGCTCTTTTGCTCTATTTTAAATGTTTACAGCCCATTTTCCCTTCCATCATCCTGAAAGGTTACTAGGCCATGTTGGCTGAATAAAACCTCCATGTCTAGAGGCAGTGTGCAGCAGAATACTCTAAGGAGGGTGGGCAATATCAGGGAGAGACTTTTGCCTTCCTTCTGCTTGTTGGCTTTCCTGCTGGCAGCTCACTGGCCACTGCTGGCCACAGGATTCAGAGCTTAGAGGGGCCTTTGGTCTGATCTGGCAGGGCTCTGCTTATGGATTCTCCCAGGGACCCAGACCTGTCTAGCTTCACCTTCGCCTAACTTGCTGCATCACCCGCCTTCCCTTCACTCTACCACCTGGAGCCAAATCACTCCCAAAGCCCTTGAGGGGGCCGGCAAAACCTGTGAATGTTCACCTGAGGAAAAAAGGGGACATCCCAAATATGCAAGCTGATCCAACAGAAGAGCAGACGGGGCCAGCAGTTCGATCAGGAGGACAGGAAACACTACAGGCAAGTAGCCAGCCAGAACCAGAAGCACTTGAAGTGGATCTCTTGCTCCAGCATGCAGGGAGCCTGGCCTGACGCCCTGCCTCAGCGTCAATAACCACCATCACATATTCTGTTCCAAGCCATTTCTGCTACGGGAAACCAAACCAGATTCCTAAAATTACAAAAATGTACTCGGGCCTGTATGGGAGCAGACACCAGCATTAGTTCTGCCTCTGCAAAGACCTTCCAGGAACAATTCAGAGCCTCTGTGGGCACAGATACAAAGCACCATATAACCTGGCAGGGAGCAGGGAACAGCACTTGCCAGCAGCCCCGACTCTCAACAAATCTCTGCCCATGGGCTTCAGGTGAGGTGCGACTCCTGTTTCAAAACTTCTTTCTGCAAGCTTGGGGGCGCTACAAACTGGCCCCACGCTTGCACAGACATCCACAGGCCAGGTTTGTCCCCATAAGCAACAGGTGGAGGAGAATCCGCAGGCTAAAAAGAGGCCACCCCAAATACTGAAAGTTACCTCACCCAGTTCCTTCTGTGCCGAGTTTAATTCAGCCGCCTTCCTCAGCAGGGCAAGGCAGCAAAGATACTACTGGGCTTAATACGATACACAGTAGCGATTTGCAACCTGCGCCCTGAGGATCCCTGTGAGCCCTCGAAGCCAACCTGGGGATCCCCAAACAAGGAGCTCCGTAGCAGCAGGCCAATTGTCACTCGTCTTCTCTATGGCTTATGGTGTGTTGGGGGGGGGGGGGCAGCTGAGAGGCCCAAAATAGCCCGAGCCCTGCCCGGAGTCGAAGCACCTGCTGGAGCGCTCCTCTGGGCCATGCCTGGAAGGCCAGGCAACGGGGGAAGCCCAAGGGGAGCGCCCCACTGCTGGGCCTCGACCCCTCCCGGGCTCTGCCTTGCCCCTTGCCCTGGGGCTGCACGTGGGCACTCGGGGGGGGGGGAGGCCGGGCCGGACCGTCCCTCCGCCGAGGCGGCCAATGGCTCTCTGATCCCTCCCTCCCTCCCTCCTCCAGGCCCGGCCTCCGAGGGGCCCCAGCAGCTCCCGGGAGGAGGCGACGCCAGCAAGGAGCGGGACGCGGCGCGGAGGAAAGGGAAGCGGAGGGAATCGCGGAGCGGGGCCGGCGCCTGCCTCCCGGGGGTCCTTGGTGCGGGGGCATGCGGGGGCCGAGGGCGAGGGCGGCGCGGGCTCCCTCCTCCGCCCGCCTCCGAGCCGCGCACGGGCTGCCAGCCTACCTGCAGGGGCCGAGCGGGTCGTCCATGACAATGACAGGCAGGCAGGCAGGCAGGCAGGCAGGCGCCGCTCCCCCCGCCCCCGGCCTCGCCACGCAGGGGCCGCCGAGCAGCAGCAGCAGCGGCGGGGGGAGATCTGCCTTCCTTCCTTCCTTCCTTCCCCGCCGCTGCTCAAAATGGAGGCCCAGGCAGGCAGGCAGCGGAGCCCGGAGCGCGCCGCCACTGAGCTTGTGCTATGACCTAAGCCTGCGCGCAGAACGCAGAAACTTCGCCCTCGGACTGACAGCACTGAGCATGTGCTGTGACCCCTCCCCTCCTCCCCCCCCCGCGGCCGCGCCACGCCACGCCACGCCACGCCACGCCACGCGCCCACGCCCGGCCCCGACGCCGCTTCCGTCAATACAGCGGCGCGCGCGCCAGCAGCAGCAGCAGGAGGCGGAGAAGCAGCCCCGGGCGCGCCCGGGCGAGGAGCAGCGGGGCCCCGCCAGGGCCTCCCAGACGCACGACGCCGCCGGAGCGCGCCCGCCCCCCGCCCGCAGGCAGAAGGCGGCTTGCAGCGCCCGGGCAGAAAGCGGGGCAGGAGCCAAGAGCGCGCCCGGGAGCCATCGCCGTCGAGCCCCCCCCTGCGGAGCCCTTTGGATCGGTTCAGCCCGGGCAGGACTCGCAGCGCTTGGGGCCGGCGGCCGGCTTCCCTGGCTCAAGGCCGCTTCTGCAGAGAGGAAGGGGGGACCCCGCCCGCCCCGGGAAGACGCACCGGGCAGCCCCTCCTGATCTTGGGGGAGGGAGGAGCTCCCCCGCAAGGCCAAGGGGAGGGCCAGGGGGGCTAAGCTGCAGGGGGGTGGCCAAGCGGCTACACTACCCCTTTATTAAAACCGTTACAGCTTGGTCTTTCCACTTGGCAGCAAAGCCAAAACTCTCTCCCTCTTTGGACAGGAGAGGCCTCAAGGGCTTCGTCCTGGGGGAGGGCAGGGTCTGGCCCTGGAAAGGAATGCTGCTCCCCTGCAACACTTCCCCAGCAACTCTTGATGGCCATCAGGAGGAGCAGAGGAAGGAAGGAGGCATGGCTTATGCTGCAGGTCTGTTTTCCTCGGTTCCCCTAGAGCAGGGGCAGTCAACCCGTGGTCCTCCAGAGGTCCATGGACTACAATCCCCATGAGCCCCTGCCAGCGTTTGTTGGCAGGGGCTCATGGGAATTGTAGTCCGTGGACCTCTGGAGGACCACGGGTTGACTGCCCCTGCCCTAGAGCACCTGGAATTCTCCTGCCTCTGCATGCTGCTTCTGGTTTGGCCCACCGTCTTGACTCCGCTTCCAGTGCTATCCCCAAATGGGACAGGCATCTACATTCTGTACTCCTATCTGCTGCCTATGAAAGCCGGATCTAAAATGGAGATTGCAACGCAGGAGACGGCAGAGCAGGGCAGTCCTGGCCTGGGATAGGCAAGCAGCTTCCCTGAATGCTGGGTTGCCGGTCTGTTGGGATGTGGAACCGGGGAGGGGGTATTAAGGGGTACAGTCCAGGCTGTATTCTGTTCGAAGGTTTCGGAAAGCCAAAGTTCTGCACCAACTGACTGAGCACGCTAGATCCTGTCCAAGAAATGTCTAAAGAACAGAGGGGCTATCCAAAAAGACAGTAGAATTCGGGAGGGGGGGGGAGGGAACACTCCAGAGGGGACCCTAAAAACAAAGGAGCCAATGAAACCATGACGTCAAGAAGCCTAGCCTTGGGACTCCACATGTGGCTTTCAAAGCAGAAAAGGCAAACTCAGGCAGACAGTGGCTGATTTATTTCTGTGCCAATCCATCCTTTCACAAGCCCTCAGATTCGGTTCCTTGCTGACTAGTGCACAGCGCAGCCCACTAAATGACCTCGGAAGCCCGTCAAACGTGAAGGATGGCGGATATTCTTCATTCCTTCCCTTTCCTTTCCCCCTCCCTCATTTCCACAGCGTGGTGTGCAGTCTTCAGATCGATATTGAAGGCATGCTGCTGACCCAGACGGTTTCTGGGCTGAAGCTGCAGATATGCCTGCTCCGAAACCCAGACTTGGGGAATACGCACAATAAATCATGTGGAAACACCAAATAAGAACAATGCTCAGTGCAGCAGCGGCGCTCTCTAGGGACTCTGGCAGAGCAGCAGTCTTCCTCACCTCCGCCTCAAGTTCTCCCAGCAGAAGACTCACCCCGGGATCCCTGACATGCAGACCTGAATTCAACCACAGCACCTTCCCAACATTTCTATACCATGTTTCCTCTACAGCAGGGGTAGTCAACCTGTGGTCTTCCAGATGTCCATGGACTACAATTCCCAGGAGCCCCTGCCAGCAAATGCTGGCAGGAGCTCATGGGAATTGTAGTCCATGGACATCTGGAGGACCACAGGTTGACTACCCCTGCTCTACAGCACTAAAATAATGCAATACATTGTAAAAAACCACTGAAAGTCTTCACACAACCATCAGAGAATCAACCTAGTCAAATCAACAGGAGCATCTCTCAGTGGTGGCCACAAGCCACGCTGGCCAACAAGAAAAGACTTGTCCCTCTCTGTGCCTGAAGAAGGCCCGAGAGCCTTTTAGCCCATCACCTTCCCAGTTCAAGCTCTCCTTCAAAAGGGATGTTCATTGCTGTTTGTGAAAGAACCATGTGACGCTCACTGGTGCACAACCTGGGGTCCCAGACAGGGCAGAAGAAATGAAGAGCCTTCCCAAAAGCACAAATCGCATTGAGAAGTCGAGGAAGGCTCTTCACACTTGGAGAACTGCTCAGCAAGTTTTTAAAGTGGAGATAAATAAAAGGCCTGAACATCCTTCCGGTTTATGCTCCGGGCTTTCCTCAGTACCGCTCACCCATCCTGGATACCTCCAGCGCAGCAGGGTCGGGTGCTTGGCAGCAAATCTCAGCCATGGCTACAAACACAAACTTCCTGCCTGCACCCTCGCAGGGATTGGAGTGCAAGGGAAGAAAGAACAGGATTTGGGCAGCGCATAATCTCGCAATGTCCCCCTCTCTTGAGTACAAAGAGAACAGCTGGATTTTCAACACCCCAACCTGTTTTTGCAAGGGGTCTTAACAAAGCAATATGGGAGAAATAAAACCAAATGCAACCAAATCCACACTCAGTGCGGCAAAGACAGCCTGTCGCAAAATTCAGCCTCAGAACATGTGGAAGAAACACAGAAATGGCTTGTCAGACTCCGCCACAGGCTCAAATGCACATCTGCGCCAGGAGTGCAAAGGAAAGAAACATTGCTACCAGCACAGATGTTGGTTGCTCTGGAAGAGAGAAGTTTGGCTTTTGCTGCGCAAAAGTCCGGCCCCACCCACAAAAGCAGCCACATGCAAGCAGCCCAACTGTAAACAATGTACACAGGGTCCGTTTTGAAGATGGGGCCGAGTGAGGAAGTGGTTCAAGTGCTAATAATTGCAAACACTAACTGTGCCACTGCAAACTGTTCCTGCAACCAGCACTCCATGAGGGCTAGCGGCACAACCAGCCTACTCAGGCTGGCTCAAATTCTCCTGCTGCCACAGCTGCCTGGCTGCTCAGGTGATATGGCAACTGGTCCAGAGTTCTGGAGCACCAGCAAAGGCAGGTGACAAATACAGACTCAACTAAAGCTCTCCCAGGTTTGAGCAAACACCCCTACCTTCACCATGGAGCTAAGCAAACCAGGCAGTTCGCAAAAGTGCCTGCTCTTTAGAGAGGCCCAGGCTGACTGAGAAGATCACGTTCAGACAACGCAGTGTCATTTGGCTCTTTAGCCAGATGCATCAGCCGTGGAGCTGAAGGCGGGGAAGAGCACAGCAAACCCGCAGCCCAGCTACAGACCCCCCTCCCAATCCTGAGAAGCAACAGACAGGCTGAAGTCTTTGGAGGTAAACAAGGGCAAAACAACTCACCTTGTTTCTGGATTGTAGCCCAAGATGTAGAAAAAGGAATCCACCCGAGCCTTAAACTCTCTAGCAGCAAAAATGTCAGAGAAATGGGAGATATTACACTTCCCCCTGCAAGGAAGGGAAAAAATGGTATTAGGCTCTTTCAAGCACATGGTGGCTGACGGCGGTTAATAGACTGACAACCACAGAATAAAAACAGCTCAAAAGTGAGCCAGAGGCATCGCTCAGAAAATTACAACCAAGTTAAAATACAGTACAACAAAGGGGAAGAGGTTGTGTGTGTGTGTGTGTGTGTGTGAGAGAGAGAGAGAGAGAGAGAGGTGTCATCAATTCACAGCTGACTTTAGGCAACCTCAGCAAAGGACTTTCAAAGCAAGTGAGAAGCAGAGGGGGTTGGGCCAGGGCCTTCCTCTGCAGAGCCTTCCTTGGTGGTCTCCCATCCAAGTACTGATCCTGCTTGGCTTCCAAGAGAGCCAGCTTGGTGTCGTGGTTAAGAGTGGTGGCCTCTAATCTGGAGAACGGAGTTTGATTCCCCCCTCCTCCACATGCAACCAGCTGGGTGACCTTGGGCCAAACAGTTTTCACAGAGCATTCTCAGCCGCACCTACCTCACAAGGGTGTTTTTATAATGTGTATAATTCTTGTCAGGTAGCCATCTAGCCTCTGCTTACAAACCTCCAAAGGAGGAGAGTTCTACATCAGAGAGTGACAAATGTTTCCAAACCATTGACGGGCCAGGGAGGCAGCTGCCCATAGGGCATTTAAGGAGGCTGACTGCAGAACCACCCATTCAATGCCATTTGCACAGGTGCCTCACAGCAGAAAACCAAGCTGTGCTGTGATGCTGGCAGAATGTCTAGTGCATCAGCCTTTTGCTGCAAAAGAAGCCCCGCAGTTCTCATCACTCCATCTGGATTTACTTCTTCATCCTTCACAGGAATAACAGAGGGCTCTCTTGCAGTAATCTTGGGGAAAGGGACACACTTGTTTTCTCAATCTCTCACCCAACAAATCTACCCACCCGCAGCCCTAAAATCCAGTCTGTTTTCTGTAAGCTCCCCTTCATGGGATATCAACTTAAGATCAGGAAACCGCCTTATCAGAGAGGCACTCTGGACTTTTCATGAGACTCTTACAGCAGACCGGTGGCATTTCCCCGGTGTGTTTTTAAGAACAAAACAAAAACGCTGGTCATGAACCGAATCAACGAAGGCCCCGTTCCTTTCCAAATCAGCAGAGGTTACAGCTGCAGGAGGAGTCACAGGAAGCCATCTCAACCAAGTGGCTTCGAAGGGAGAAAAACGCCTCCAGATGGCTTCGCTTTGAGCACCATCTGAGCGTTATCGGCAGGGAGACCATTCAGTTCACGTTTTGACAATATCCATGTGCTCCATCCTGCAGAAGACTGGAAATGAGATGCAAGGGGCCGACGGGCTTCTTCATTTAAATGCACCACCAGGAGCAGCTAGCTCCTCTCCCAAAGACTAATGGTCGGCTCTCCACATTTTAAACTAACAAAGGAGAGAGATCGATCAGCTCGCTCCAGGTGACAGGAGGGATGATCATGAAAAGCGAGGAAGGGCAAGACTTAGAGCAGCTAGCTGGGTCCTTGGCAGCAACACAGGACTATGGTGGCTCGTTTATAAGACTGCAGCTTCTAGTCCTCAGGAGCACCGGCTAATGGAGAACTTCCAAACAAGTCACAGCAGCAACTCATGCAGATCCACAGTTCTATACAGTGAATATTCTCATGCAGAATCAGCAGCCTGAAGTGAGAGCCAGCTTGGGGGTGTGGTTAAGAGTGGCAACGTCTAATCCTGAGAACCAAGATTGATTCCCCACGCAGCCAGCTGAGTGACCTTGGGCCGGCCATGGGGAGAGGACGAGTAGGCTGCTTTGAGATTCCTTTGGGTAGCAAAAAGCAACGTGCCAAAAAGCCCCGTGCCTAGTACGCTGTTTTGCCTATGGGGTGTATATATGTTTTTAATTCCTAAAGTTTCTTTTTAAGTTGTGCACAATAAAAGTAATATGATTTTAATATTTATACAGACATCCAACCCTTGAAGGTTTTTAAGGGAGGAAAATCAGCCTGGTTCTGTCAAAGGTGTCCGCACCAGCCCCAATTCTAGCTGCCCACCTGAGCTGTACCAGAACGGGGCTCTGCTCTGAGGACTCCTCTTTCTGGCCATTGGCCACCTTTGGGGAGGGCGGGCATCTGAGAGGAGATTATTTCTTCCGCCCGCTACAATTGTCCGGGAGGTATCAGTGTCAACACCAGAATTTCCTTTGTGATCCCTGACAGGCTATGTGAAATTCAGGAAAAAAAACTGAGTCTGAGTCTGAAGCTGCTGCAACTGAAGCCAGAGGAGCTGCCGGCATCAGAAAGAAAGGGAAACATTACCAGGAAGATGGGAAGAGGTTCCTTACAAAGAGAAACTTCGCTTGCGTCATTCAGTCAAGCCACAAGAAAAGC
This sequence comes from Paroedura picta, assembly GCF_049243985.1. NCBI lineage: Eukaryota > Metazoa > Chordata > Lepidosauria > Squamata > Gekkonidae > Paroedura > Paroedura picta. Next base: position 2,975,612 of record NC_135383.1, on the reverse strand, counting down.
AGCGTTTAACGTCCTCAATAAAGGACTGCTGTCCCTTAAGATTCTCTACTGCTCTGAGAAGTGCCTGTGTTTTTAAAACTCCTCCAAAAAGCGTTTGCTATAGCTCACCTGAGAGCAGCAGCATGATAGGTGTCGACGTAGTCCGAAATGAAGAGCTCTCGGTTCTTGATCACTGGGTCCGTAATTACCAGCTCACGCCCAGAATCTGCCAGAGTAGAGAGACAAAATTTAGCCGAAATGCTCCGAAGCACCAGCACAACTAAAGCAGAGGCTTCGGGATGAACTGGGAGACATGTTGAAGTATTCCGGCTGTCCTGGGGCCACAGAGCTGAGCAACAGCTTTTGGTTAAAATCAGTACTGCCCCAAGAGGCGGAAACTCATGTTTCCCCCGAATATACATCTCCCTTCACATTCCTAAGAGAGATCAGGTTTTCTTCTCACTGAATTTCAAGTTTCCTGTCCTCATGGAGGGAAGCCTCAGAGGAAGGGCTGCAGTGCTTCTAACAAGCTCCAAACTGAGGCTTGTCCATTTAACAGGCAGTGCTTCGAACGCAAGCTCTCTCTCCTTAATGCCCCCTTTGCTCCAAAGAGTGGCCCTGAAGGCAAGTGACATTCTTAAGGGCCCCCCCCCCCATCTACCAATGCAATCACATAAACAGAAAACACGCCTCTGAACAGGGGAGCTCACACATACCGTTCTCATTGTGCCGATCCTGCACTAAATGTTGATAGACAGAATCGGGGACTTCAGACTGGCGATAGTACCATTTGACGTTCATCAGGAGGTGGTCCCGTTTGCTCTGGAAGACAAGAGCCAAGAATGGCATTACAGAACGTGGAACTCAGGCGTTTTCCAGCACAAAGGACAGAAGCAGGGATGTGCTATCAGAAAGAACGGATCACCTTCCCCATCCGTGCACAGAAGTCAGAACCCACAAGTGGTGTGGTTTTGCTCTCAGGTTCGCATCATGACCCCCTCCCCTTGATTCCCTCTAACAAGATTGTCTGTTGTTAGCACACAGGTGGTGTCAACCGATTTCCCCTTGAAACTCACACTGGAAAACCCAGGGCACATAAACCCTTCCAAACCACTGCAGTCCCAGGAACCCAGGCAAGTGGGCAGGCCCACAGCCGATAACAGGGATGCCTGAGCCGTTCTGCAGTTATCGGGGCCAGCACAATCACCCCCAATCCCTTCCACCAAGCTGCTGCTGTGTCCACAGAGGCATCAGCCAGATGTTACTTCCTGCTCAGGGCTTAAGGCTGCTCAGTTTCCAAGGCCTTGAAGCAGTCTTCAGTAACCACATGGTCTGGAAACTTTGCATGTTTGGATGCTTCTCACTGGTCCCAAGGGCTTACAGCAGGCCTCAAACACCCACAATCGCTTTAAGATTTGTTGAAGAGAATGAACTCAAGATGCCATCTCCAGCAGATACAAAGAAAGGGGCATTTTGGTGGTCAACTAACACCACACAACAATCTGCTTTTTCGGAAGGCCCATCTTCTCTCCATCTCTTGCCTCCAACTGCCTAGTAAATCCCCCTCACCCCACCCCCCAAGCCCTTACTCAACTCATATGTGAAGGCATTTTCCTTTTCTTTCCGGAGTTTAGGCCTGGAATCTAATCTTTCAGAGCTTGCTTGTTTTATGCTGCCTTAAATGCTTTTGAATGACTTTGAGGGTTTGGTTGTGTTTATTCTACTCTGTAAGCGGCTTTGGGGGCATGCGGCTAAAAAGCGGTTTAAAAGCACAGCGAATCAATGCACCATTATTTGGGCACGGCGCCCCCATCTGCATACTTTGCACAGGCTGCGACTGCCCCCCTCCCCAATCAAAACCCACACCAGCTTTGTAAGCAGAATTACGGATTCTTGTGTCTCAGAGAAATAAATAAATCAACACAGTAAAATGAAGAACTCGTGCAATGACACGAAACGTCCACCTGGTGGCAGCATGATGCCAGTGGAAAAAAATCAAGCCTTGCTGGCTGCTCCCGCGCTTGACACAGACTCTTCAAAGCGGCTCAAACGGCAGAAACAGCATGTACTTATAGAAGCCTGGGAAACTAGCACTTCAAAAGCTTAAAGTAAAAAAAAAAAGAAAACTGAAAAGGTCCTGACACTGCAATAAAAGCGCCGTGGCTCAGTGGTAGAGCACTGGCTTTGCAAGCAGAAGGTCTCCGGTTCAATCCCCGCCATCTCCGGCTACAGAATCGGGTGGGCCGGGCTGGGGAAGAGGTTTCTCTGCTGGACAGCAGCTGCAAATCTGAGCTAAGAGCCATGATCTCGTGTGATACTACGGATCACTCACCTACCGCAAGGCTTAATTTCTGACAGGACGAGGTTGCTAGCCGTGCGGCTCTGAAGCAACAGAGCTAAGTTTGGGTCCTGGGGCACCTTGGAAAGCAAACCAGGTTCACCCGGGGCATAAGATTTGTGTGCACGCACACGAATGCTCCCACCCAGCCGTGGTGGTCTTTCCGACAGGCACCTGCGAGCCTTGAACAATTGGCCTCTGAAAGGAATTTCTACATGCTCCAGTCAAGTCAGAGATTTGTTGGGTGCACAGCACCTAAGGGTGGCCTTACTCGGCAGGTTCCCCTCCTTCCTCGCAAAGGTAAGTCTGCTTCCCATGCTGGCCTGCCTGAAACCTCGCAGCCTCCGGGGCAGGACTTCAGGCTCCAGCTGCAAGAGAAAAACCATGTGTGTGGCTTTTGTCCGGAGGGATGCATGCTCCGTGCAGCAAGGCTCTTTACTGGCTGGGCTGTGCTGGGGGGGGGGGAGCGTCCCCCCTCTGAGAGGAAGCCGGCTCCAGCGGTTCCCACCTGCATCTTCTCAGTGGGCCTCTATGAACTGCCTCACATCCGTCTTCAAAATGAAACAGGCCGGCCACACAGGCGAGGCGCTTGCAGCTGGGGCCCAGGAGGAGACCAGAGCGGCTACCTGGGGAGCAGAGAGGGGAGGGCACCTGGCCTTTCAAGCCAGTCTTCAGCAGCGCTTTCATCCACCCGAGACCGGAAGCCGGATTCAGTCAGAGCGGCTGCGGCAGACTCACCAAAGGAAAAAGAGGCCGGGCAGCATCCATGGCAGGCTCCCTGCGCCCCCCGGACACACCTGCTGCCGCCTCGGCTACCTGCGGGGCTTTCTGAGCTGCTTGCACCTGCCTCTGGGCCTTTTTCCTTTGTAGCATCCCAACCTCTGCAGTGTGCAGCATCTGCAAACTGAACTGCCTCTGCTCCCTGTTCAATGAGGATCATCCCTCCCAGGTGGAAGAAAGAGAACAGGCGGCGGAGGGAATAATCGTATTCGGCAAGCCTCTAGTAGCTCTCGTGCGCAAAGCACGTCCCGTATGCAATCGTGTTGCATCTCAGAATGGCGGGCCACTATTACCACCCACCGCCATACGGCAGGTAGAGGTCGGGGCCAAGAGAGACAAGGTGCCCGCCTTGGGCCACTGAATAAGCTGGAGCGGGAGCAAGATTTGGAGCAGGGACCCCTCCAGACCGCAGCTTATTTTCCTGACCTCCATCACACCAGCCTCCCATCTGGCCACTGGCGGGGGATGGGGGGGAAGGGTTGCCAGGCCCAGGCAGGGAAACTCAGGGCGCACCTGGGCAGGACAAGGTGGGGACCCCAGGCCATAGCAGCCGATAATGATGCATCCCACATAAAATGAAGCCAGTCTGGAAGAGCCGAAGAAGTCAGATGTCCATGGACTACAATTCCCATGAGTCCCTGCCATGGAGTGTGCCGCAGTTTGACCATCCCTGCCCTGGAGAGTCACTGCCAGTCAGAATAGACCCATTGACCTCGATGGACCGATTCACGTGTGTTCCCAAGAGACAATCCCTTTGCTTAGCCCCATTTCCTATTCCATGTTGGTCTGGGGGACTGCCAAGGCCAGCCTCCCTCCCTCCCTCCCTCCCTCCTTCCTTCCCTCCCTCCCTCCCTCCTTCCCTCCCTCCCTTCCCTCCCTCCCTCCCTCCCTCCTTCCCTCCTTGCTTCCTTCCTTCCCTCCCTCCCTCCCTCCCTCCCTCCCTCCCTCCCTCCCTCCCTTCCTTCCTTCCTTCCTTCCTTCCTTCCTTCCTTCCCTCCTCCTTTCTTTTAAATGGAGGGGGTCAGCATTTGTTCCACTGTGCTGACTGGCAGCCTTCGGGCTCTGCGTCCTTCCTCTGCACCAGCCCGGCGGGGGGTTCTTAAAAGATCCCCACGCAGAAAAGCCGCAAACAAAAACCTCCTTGCCGTTTAGTTACCTTTAAGTCCCCCGACAGATGATGCAAGGGAGAATGTGCTGACGTGCTAATTTGCCGCAATCTGCTCCGGGTCTGATATCAGAAAGCGTTTCTCTTGCAAATCACGGCTCCCCTTTAAGGTATCATGTCCCAGTGATTGCTTCTTTTGTGTCCAATTAATTCAAAAGGCTTAGCCGTGGAAATCAGGCTCTTCCTACGGCACAGCGACGCTGCTGGGTGGGGGTGGGGGTGGGGGGAGAGACTGTGCGGAAATCAGATCCAGCCAGAAAGATCACAGTGTCTAATAATCATGCATTCTGCCTTGCAGTTAAAAGCCCTCATTGAGCTAAAATTGCTAAACAGCGAATCATGCGGTTAGGGGACACTAAAAGGCCGTCTCTGTGTACACACTCCCCCATTACAGCCTCTCTTGCTCTCACACTCTCCCTCCCGTATGCAAAATCCAGATGCTGGTTGTACAGGCCTTAAGTAGAGGGAAATGTCTTGGCTCAGCCGTTGGAGTTATTGACCTGAATTCAAATCTGTCTTTATCTCAGTGATGACCTTTAGCTTTAACCCCAAACCGTAAGGTAAACAAGCTGACTGTAACGCAGGGGCCAGGACGGTTGACGCCAATTGCTGACTGGCACCTGCCCTGCTCTTCAAGCCTTATCATGTAACCCATTTGGATGAGACTTAAGGTGCAAACATTTTTTGAAGTCTTAAGTTCTTAAAATGAATAAGTTGCAACACAGCAACTGGCCAAATATGTATTTGGGGCAACAGTAGCAAAAAAAGGTTTTGGTTGTAGAAGGTGGGGTGAGAAATAAAAGAGGGGGTGGAGAGACCAAAACACAATGGCAAAAGTGGGACCTCTTTTTTCATGTGCACATGCAGGTGCCTCTCCCCTTTCCTCCAATAAAAATGGGCTCTTCCTAAAATTTTGCAATTATTTTGTGAAAAAGTGTGCAGATTTAGTCAAACCAACAGCGCCATTAAAGGACAAAAATGTGGAGAACGGTGGTTGCCTTTCTGGAGCGACATGAAGAAAATCTTTCCGGACTCTGCGAAATTTTATAAAACATTAAAAAAGTGAAGCAGCAGATAATTCTAATTAGTTTTTTGGCACAGGAAGTGGGTTCATTTGTCCAGGAGGGAGAGTCAGGCGGGAAGTTGAATGTTAGGTTCTGATGTGATGCTTGTGTCATTTCTTGTGTATGTTGTTTCTGGTTTTGTTGTTATTTGTATTTGAACAAGCAGAATGAAAGGCATTTTTTTACAAGGGTGAAGCTGCCTTCCTTTATTCCATGGCAAACCTTGGCCCATCGACCTCTGTGTCTGTCTTCCTTAACTACATCTTGAAGCCCTCTATCCAGCGTTCCTACCCGAGATGCCAGAATTCAGTTTGGGAAATTTTCTGTATGGAAACGCACGTTTTGCCATGGCCAGAGCAAAGGAGAAGCTGGAGTAGAAGACCAAGAACCAGCATCTTCTGCACGGACTCCTGAGTTCTTGCGTGGCTGCTGGGGGCCAGGTTGGGCAGAGAAGGTACAGCTTTGGGCTCAATATCACCCAGCAATCTTCAATGGCATGAGTGCAAATTCGAACCTGGGTCTCCAGGATCCTAGACTGACACTCTAATCGCCACACCATGCCGGTAAAAGCTAACCTCTCTCCCTTTGCACATCTACTGAGGCACTCGCGATAAATGGCTGCCAAAAATACTAGTTGCCACAATGAAATTTCTAAGTGCCATGGCTCCCTGGCACCTGGGATTTGTCAAGCCCGGGATTAGACAGCAGCAAATCTGTCTTCCTGCCCCAGGCAGTCACTAGTGATCAGTGGGGCAAAAAACAAGCCCATGTGATTGTGTTAACCTGGCTGCGCACTCTTTGTCAATGCCTAGCCCCTCCAAAGGCACAACGGAGAGGCGGCAGCCCCTCCACTGCCGTTTGGCTCCTGTCCTCTTAACCTGAACCAACACAAAGACGGCAACCTTTAAACCTGTTAGCGTTATCTAATGACTGGTCCATCTACAAGGGCTTTTCTAACAGAAACAGGCCTCGATGCCTTATCTCGGCGCACAAGCCTGGCCTCAAAGAACCGGCCGGCTTGATTGAGCGCCGTAATGGAAGGCAGGAAATGAGAAGGCTTGGTTAAGCCGCGGATAATCGATCAGTGTATTCAGCGGACTGTGAGCCGAGCGAGGGAATAAGCTGCTCGGGGCATCCAATATTGTTGCTGGCAGGACAAAGTCCCGTTTCTGTGATCTACTTAGAGGGAAAGAATCCTTTATTAACAAAACAAGGTATGCCGTTCCCTAGTCCTGCGATGCTCAAAGAAATGCTTTGGGCATTTGCAGTAGTTTATTACGTGTGTGTGCGGGGGGGACGGGACATTCCTGACTCCTCTCTCCGTTTTGGGGATGGGATCCATGGACATCTTTGGACATTAATTCTCACCAACCCAAGGCAAATGTTCCCCTTGCATTTCTGCCACTTTCCCCGGTTCTACTATTTTGCTCAGCGAACACACACGACGCCTGCGCATTTGGAATGCGCTGCTTTCTATGCACATGACACAGTTGAACTGGAATCCAGACTCGGATCTACTCTCAGAATTATTCTCAAGTTTCGAACGACTGACATCTTGCAAGCTGACGAAGGAGACAGCTGGAAAGCCTCAAATTCTCTCGGACTGACCATGGGTTCTTGTTAAGACTACCAAAGACGCTGTTTGATGACACACCCGCCCGCCAGATTCTGGCCATGTTTGCAGAGATAAATTTGAACTCGTAACTGCGTGCTCACCCAGAAAAAGTGGCCCTCTGACAAACAAAACAGGCAGACCTCCCAATTTATAGTTTAGAATATGCTTGGGATGTTTGTTTTTTTTAAGAACAGCCTTTAAAGAGGCATTTTTATCCACTTTGTTGATTTTTTACTTTTCAAAAAATCTCAAGGTGCTCTTGGATTTCTTGCGCCGTGCGCTTGTTAAAGTTCTGAGCATGGCTGTGCTCACAACAGCCGTTAGCATGCACTTGCTCAAAAACATCTGCTTCTGCTCTCTTGCCATCCGCACATAAAGGAAAGGCGCTTGCACACAGACTGACCAATGTCTTGGCTATAGCTCAGTGGGGGAGCGCATGCTTTGAGCGTATGTAGGAGGCTCCTGGTCCAGCCCAGTGGCTCTCCAGAAATAATTTAAAACTTGTCACTTGGTGGAAAGCAGAAGAAGTTGGCAGTAGAAGTTAGAAGCCACAGTATTGGGTTTAAACTACATGGAGAATGGTACCAGCTAAATATCGGGGGGGGGGAGGGGGAATTTCACCAGATGTTCAGAACACACAGGTACAGCCATCCACCTGAGAAAGGAACAAACTGTTATTTTCAGATAGGCTGCATGCCCTTTCATTGCTTTTAAAACCTTCCAGCTACAGAAATGAATGTCAGATTCTCTCCTTTCATGCACAATAATATGAGCAACTCCAAGAAACAATTTCCCAGCTGCCTGGAGTTTCAGGCATGTGCACTCCGGAAAGGCACGCTTGTATAAACACAGCACATGTGCTGTGCGCACAGAAACAATGCCCACTGAGACATCCCGATGGCGGGCCATCCAGCCCAACAGGATCGGCTGCTTTCAGGGGAACCAATGTCATTTTACAGACCTGAACTCTGCTCGGGGGCCTGGCGGCTCCCATCCATCGCAGTAACCCCCACACTGCCTTAAGCTGACTCGGAGACCCTCAGTCTCATGAAAGTCAGACTGGCAGTGGCTCTCGAGTCACAGGCCATTGACTTGACCCATGGCCTGGCCCTTTGGACTGGAGATGCCGGGGATTGAACTTGGGACCTTCTTAATACAAAGCGGAGGCTCAGCCACTGAGCCATGGCCCCGCCCCACCAAGGCTTCCTCGCTCAGTCTCCACTCAGGGAAGCTTGCCGAGTGGTCCCTGGCCCAGAGAACGCCCAGCCTTTCACTGAAGCTGCCGGGAAAACCATATACCAGGTGCGATGCCTCTTCAAGCGATTCAAAGGGTCACTTGGCACCCCAGCTTCTCCACCACCCCTGCCCTCTGATTAGAGATTTAGGCTCCCCACCCCCCCCCCATTTGGCAGCAAGCTCTGGGTGCCAGGAGCAGCAGCCAACCTTCGCCACGCGGCCGGATTTGACATTTCTGCCGCCGAACCAGGCAAGGGGTGCCTGCCCTGTGAATCACACACTCTCAGTGTCAAGCACAATAACCAAAACGTTTCCCTACAACAACTCCCGGTGTTGCAGGCACATTTAATTAAGCATCGAATATGTGCCCCGGTAATTAAATTCCATTAAGACTTCCGCCGCTTTAAGCCTAGAGGAAGGTGAGGCTGAAGCGAAGAGGCCTTTCGGAGGGACTCCTGACATTTGCCACTAAATGTCATTTTTGGCACTCGGTTTGCATATAATTGCCGAACGCCACCCACCCACTGCAGCGTCTACAGCTCACATTAAGACAGGCGGAGCGCGGTGGGGCAGGGGCTTTGAAGCCATCAGAGGCAGCTCTAATAGATTTCGCACCTTTCAAATATCAAGGTGGCCAGAGATCCCACAGGCCGCTCACCGAGGGAGGTGCCCTTTAAAACAAAGGAGGGCTGACCGGATTGACGAGACGGAAGCATCAAACTGTCCAATGCAGGCCGAGGAGGGAGGGAGGGGAGGGAGGCTCAAATCTGGCACCTGCAGCTTTAAAAACGACTTTCTTTCAGGTGAGGCTGTGACACAAGGTGACCAGGGAGCTCACGGGATTGACTGCACGGTTTCATTTTGCCGTCCCGGCCAGTTGAGCCGCAGGCGGGATCCGAACAGAACCGAAACTAATGTGGGAAATTGGATCCGCATTTCGAGAGGCGGATTGAAAACCCAGCATTGCAAAAGGAGAAGAAAGTCATGCCAAGGGCAGGAAACGGTGGGCATTCAAAGGAAGTGCATCCGAAATAGATGGCATGAAGGGAAGGGGGACAGGGGGAGGCATCGGCATTTCAATCACCGAGAACCTTTCGACCCCCCAAATTCCTGAAAGGACTTACTGGCATATTTTCAAAGGCAACAAGGAGCTGCCTTCTTTATCCTTTGCACACTGAAGGGCCATGCCACGACTGGGTTTTGAACACACGCTCCGTATCACAGGTGGCCAGCCATTACCACAAGGGGCAACATCTGCACACCCACGCAAGAGCTCAACAGCAAGCACCCCACTGCTCCCTCCCTCCTTCCTCGTAGGATGGGCTTGGACTGTTTTTAAATGTAAACCTGGTGGTTTTAAATGTCTTCAGAGCTTTAAGCATTGTTTTATTATATAGTTTGTTGTGAGGTGCCCTGAGCCCTCGGGGAAAGGAAGCATAAAAAATTGAAAATGAAAAATAAACCACAAGGCGAGGGAGGCACTGTTAGAGGAACCAGCTGGGAGCCCAAGTTTAGTGGCTGAAATCTTACTCTCTGCATTACCCTGGGCGGCAGCTCATGCCTATCTTTCAGCATTTTGGGCCCTCTCTTTCCTTTCACCGCCAGGCCAAAGAAGGCATGCATGGGAAGCAAATAAACCCAAGAATTCCACCCTGCCTAATCAGAGGTGAAGATTATGCAGTAGCCAGAATTACACAGCTGAACACTCTCACTCTCTCTCTCTCTCTCTGCAAAAGCACCGACAGCTGCAGTTTCCAGATGAAAGATTTATGATGATATTTTACCGCATGTGTATGGAATTTTGCACTTCAGAGTGTGAAATCTTTTCGCTCACAGGGCCAGGCTGTTTTGAAACTCAAAAAAGCTTAGCTTCGAAGGCAAGGGGGTGGGGGGGGGAGAGATGTTTTGAGCTAAAGTATACAGAGACAGCAACCTGAAATTGTCACACCGTTTTCAAAAGACTTTCCGGATAGCCAATTGCCATGACGGAATGCGCTGCACCCAGTTACGGTCCGGCTGGGCCTTAATGGCACCCTTTGATCACGTACACAGTGGAAGGAACAGAAATGTCACCCTACTGCTTCCGTGATACAAATATGTAAAGCGGCACTGGCTGTACGACACTGGAAGGCTTGGCGGCCAATTCGGGGGAATCCAAGTCCTTTAAAGGAAAGGTTATTAAAAAACGGCAGAACGGGAGCGCTTCCCTAAGGGAGCCATCGTGAGCAATGGACAGTGTTACAGATTACAGACCTACTTTATGTCTTTTTTCCACCAGGCCTCAAGGCTGAAAGGCATCAAAAGGAACCAAACTTACTTAACTGCCACACTTAAAAAGAAACCACGTTCCATGCGCACAGGCGCTGTTCCCACTCTGTGAATCCCCTGGCAAATGGTCAGAACATTCCTACTAATCCACAAATTACGAGTTCAACAGCCTGAGGTCGCCAATCAAAAGTACTGTCGGAGACCAAGCACCAATTAATGTCTTTCTGCTGGGCGGTGCTGAAGCAGGTACGTTTTAGCGCCTTAATTCAGGGGGTCTCAGGATAACATCTGGACAACCACAGGCTGACGGCCCCTACTCTAAGGCATAATCAATGGAGTCAAGCCACCATGCTCAAAAAGGTTAAGGATCCAGCTTTAGGTTCCCCAAAGAAGCACGGCTGATTTTATGCCACTGTGTTCACGATCTGTGCTGTTCAGTTTTTTTAAGGAAACTACTGCACTGATCTCCTCAACATTTCCCACTTCTGCAGTTATATTTAAAGCCAAGCTGCCTCCCAGAGAATCAGAACGCTGCTCTGCATAGTTCAGTGTCTTCTGAGCTTCACACTGACAAAAGTCATTTCCAGCACAGGCTGCAAAACATCTTTAATAGGAGCTGCTGGGACTGGAAACTCAAACGAGCAGGCAGCCAAGGAGATGTTCCGCCAAACGCTAAGCCAGGGGCAGTCAAAGTGTGGTCCTCCAGATGTTCATGGACTACAAGTCCCATGAGCCCCTGCCAGCAAACGCTGGCAGGGGCTCATGGGAATTGTAGTCCATGGGCATCTGCACGGGCTCAAGATCAGAACATCAAGACACTGGCCAATGGCCACGTTCCAATTTAGTGATCACTGTGACGTTCCACCTCCCCTGGAAAGAAAACCCACTTTCAAAGTGGGAAAACAAATTTCTCTAATGAATTCTCTTTAGTGACTTATGAATTATAATGACACGTCTTTGGAGACTTATCTCTGCATCAAAAAAGGAAAGGAAAGGGGAAAAAATGTATATATATATAACAGTGGTCCAAAGTACCCCCTGATGACTAGAGAGAAAATTCCTACTTCAATAATCCTAAAGGTCAGAAGCAATATTAAATAAGACAGATGGCTCTTGCTATTCAACACTTAAAATGAATTTAGCCAAGTTCTTTTAACTCCCAATTACTCCCGATAACCTTTTTATAAAATGTTTAATTTTTATGAGATGCACAAGGAAGCTAGCGCCTGCTTTTCTCCTCGCTGTGTTTCCTTGCTTCCCAGAAAGGCCGCTTCTGTTGTGTTTAGCAGCCAATTATCTGAACGCCAGGTGTAGGAAATGGCTGTGTTTACATTGGGAGAACACCAGGAAATGAGACTGTGGGGACAAATAGGCAGGCGAAAGGGCCAAGGTGCTGCGGCTTGACTGGGAAGAGGTTTGCTTAATTAAGAACAAAAGCAATTAGGTCTTGCCAATGGATACAGATAAATTCATACTAGTTCCGTAGCTCCAATTGGCGCAGTAACATCGTGCCCGTCCTCCTTCAAAGTCTCCTCAATTTTCAAATGTTAGTTAAGAAATTTAGGGTTGGGAGCTTTGGCATCCGAAGCGGCCGTTCGCGCCATTCTGCTCCATGGCCCACAACCATATTTAATGAGCCTCCTCGATTTGGGAGGGGCCTTTGGAAGCAGGAGCTTTGGCTGAGAGTTTCTCCAATGCCTGGAAAGGCACAAAGCTGGAGGTGCTTCTTCATCACTGCCTTGTCTTGCTGTTCACTCCCGTCTTCCCCTTTCCTGGGGTTGCCCTGTCTACTGATCTGAGCAGGGGCCCCCCACTTTCCAGACGCACCTTGCCATCCTGGACTCCCCCCAACTCACCTGAACGGGGAAGAATGTCACAGCATACTGATGTCAACCGGATGTGACATTGGCACATAGGGATCGGGGGGGGGGGGGGGGGGAACGAGGCACACTCTGGTTTTTGGGCAAAACTCTATGATCTGAAGCAAAGGCTACCATAGAGTTTTGCCCAAAAGCCAGAACGTCTCTCTCTCTCTCTCTCACACACACACACACACACACACCAGTGTCTCCGACACGTTGACATCACTTCCAGGTGCTGTCAGCACGTTGCAGCACTCCTCCCGCCTCTAGGAACGCTCTTGCCCATCCCCAAGCTGCAATGTCAAAGGTAACCCTACCCCTTCCTCAAATGTACAGTTTGGGTAGGTATCCGAGCAATCTGGCTAAAGCTTTCCTAACTCTTCCACCAGGTTATTGAAAATGAGAATTCTCAGAACTGTAGGTTTCCTCGTTCTATATACTAGAGATTAGGAAGAATTAAATACACTCTTTAAGAGCCAGAGATACAGGGTCGGAACATGTTCAGAAGCGGCTCACGTGAACTGGGAAACAGTTGGGCAGGTCCTTTGTTTTAGGTCTGGGAATCCACCTCATCAACCAGCCAGGAGGAATTGAAGAGGATGCTCTCTAGAGTTCACACCAGCACTGTGGGGGCAACTTAAAAGCAGCCTGCAGCTCCAGCCTACCTTGCTATTTTCACTCCTCAGCTCCAGGAAAGTGTGAGAACGGAAGAAGGCGAGGAGGAGGGAAGCTGGCAGATGTAAGGTCTGGTAAGGAGCCATTACTGAACGAAGCGGCATTCAAAGGGGGATTGGGCCCCACTCATAACAGCCAGGCTCTTTTCCACACTGTGGGATTTAAGCTAGAGGGGAGAGACCCACTACCAAAATTCATTAACATCAGGGGTAGCCAAACTGCGGCCCTCCAGATGTCCATGGACTACAATTCCCATGAGCCCTTGCCAGCGAAAGCTGGCAGGGGCTCATGGGAATTGTAGTCCACGGACATCTGGAGGGCCGCAGTTTGACTACCCCCCGCTCTACATTGAGACACAAATCTCTCCCTCTTCTGCAAGTTCCTAAACCTTTCCTGTACCCAGAGCTATGCACTGGGTATCCGAAGCTCACTGTCCGTCGTGTCATATGGCAGCATAATGCTTCGAAACGGACTTAAAGAGAGCCCTTAAAATAAATGACTTCATGTCGCCCGGCATCACATCAAACTGACATCTCTACCAAGCTAACTACTGGAGCCAGGAAATATATTAAATTAAAGCTGCAGCCACCATTAAGAGAACAGAGTGTAATCTGTTTAAAGACCTATTGTCGAGAGGCATTAAAATGGACTAGCTACTCAAAAAGTGCTAGCTACTAGCACTTGCCCTCAAAAATGAATAGAATATCCACATGCACACACACACACACACACACACACACACACGCACAGGCACACACCCCAAGTGTGTGCTGGGGGGAAGTCCTGCTTTTCTCAAGTTCTTATGCTGTGCTATTTGCTAGCCCCCTCAGCAAGGTGAATACCCTGAAATAAAGGTGCTTTTTTTCTCCTCAACCCCAAACAGAAAGAAATGTGCCATCGCCCACTCACATCATTATATCAGGGTCCTATGAACAGCAGGGGTGGAGTTAACTTGTATACCTCTTACTCATATGAGGTCATAGAATCATAGAGTAGAAGAGCCCTCCTGGGTCATCTAGTCCAACCCCTGCAGTATGCAGGACACTCACAACCCTCTCGCTCATCCACTGTCACCTGCCACCCCCTTGAGCCTTCACAGAATCAGCCTCTCCGTCAGATGGCTGTCCAGCCTGTTTAAAAATCTCCAAAGATGGAGAACCGACCACCTCCCGAGGAAACCTGTTCCACTGAGAAACCACTCTTGACTTTCAGGAACTTCTTCCGGATGTTTATGGATCCAGATCCTGTTCTGGCCCAAACTGAACAAAAGGAAGGAAAAAAACTTTTAACCCGAGCCTGCATGATGCACGCAAGGGGAGCCACTCTACCCTGCATCTCTATGGTGTGGCGCCACTCTGCCCTGCATCTCTGTGGCATTCTGCTGCTCTCTTTGCCCTCCCACTAGCCACCTTGCATGGAGTGGGGGCCTGGCCTGCAGCCACTGATTGATATGCATCCCTCCCCCCCCACCACCACCTTCCCAATCTCTGTGAGGCCAGCGGCCCAGATTGTGCGAGTCTTCACACACACAGGGATATATCATAGCTGGGAGAGAGGATGTCGCTTCTCCTTGCTCATCAAACTACGGGGAGGTGCAAAATCCATCAGTTTTGCCAACAAAGCAAACCGAAGGGGTGGGGGGGGGCGGCAGAGAGGAGAAAATGCCTTATGGGAAGGGAAGGGTATCTCTAAATCTGCCACAGCATTAGACAAAAAGGAATAAAGAACGTTGTCTCTTTGTGCTCCCCCTGCCTCTGTTTTAATAACAGTCTGAAAAGGCTAAATGCCATCTTGGCGACAGCCGATCACAGATCTGCACCGGGGTGGAGATTATCCAAAAGGGATCCATAACACGAGATGGAATAATTTTAATACCAGGCAAATCTTACCCTCTTTTCTCTCCCCCCCTCCCTCCCCACAGGCACCCACTGACAAATCGCCAGCTGAGGTAAATCCTAGATAATGAAACACTGTAAAGAAAGGGTTCTATTAAATAATTTAGCCCCTGTCAAGGAGTTTGTATTGATTCCTGTTTCCAGCCCGGGGAGAGAATGTTATCTGCAGCCTTACAGCTCAATGACAGCATCAGCGGATTTAATCACCGCCCAAGCCCCTGCCAGGCAATTCTTAAAACCCGCCACCGCCAATTCTTTGTCATCCCGCCTCCTGCCCTTCACATCCTGCCCACCCAAATCCTGCTGCTTCCTCCTCCCTCCCTCCCTCCCACCCCCCCTGGCCTGAAAGAATCCCTGGCTCCTCATATTAAGAGTGAGTGATCAATCCTCATTTGCAAGCCGTTTTATAAGAATTTTCTACTATATATATATATATATATTCAAAATTGCATGCACTCTGGAAACAAACAAAAACAAACAAACATATTCAAGACATCTGCTCCAAGGAAAACAGAGTTTCTTGGGGGGCAGGGGGAGGTGGCAGGGTCGAAGGGGGGGGGACAAGGAAAAGGCTGCTGCAAAGGAAAGGGAAGTTCATAGGGAGGGATAATTAGCATCCATATTAATCAGCCACCTCCCCCCACCCCCTTCACCCAAACCGGGAAAGGTCAGGCAGAGCCCTGCAAACTGGCAAGAGGAAAATTAGCCCTGTATTAATTTAAAACGTCAGCTTTGGGGAACACAGAGCCGATTCATACGCGGGCAGAATTAGGCTGTTAAACACATAGGTGTTTGTGGCTGGACTAAACCTCACTGCCCCCCAGGGAAATTTTGATTCAGAAGCATTATCCTGGGGTAATAAAGAATTCCCCCCCTCTCCCTGGGTTCTGAAAGGGAACTTTGTAAGGTCGCTCTTCCTTGAATTCCGCTCCCCTTCCAGGTGAGAGAGAGAGAGAGAGAGCAATTCTTCCTTCCCCTTTATAACCCTCCGGATCAGACCGAAGGAAGAAGAAAAAAGAAACCCCGATCCCGCAGGCCCTTGCAGCCAAGGTCATCATACACAGCGGCATTTCACAACTGTCTTTTTATGCACGTCTGCTTTTCCATCCACAGACTATAAATTGTTACAAGACCCTGGGGCCATCCAGCCCTGTGCTCCATTCAAATCAGGCTGGGGAGGGGGGGGGGGAGCATCACAGACAAGACGCTTCAATCAAGTAAACATACAAGCAACAAAGGGCAATGCGCGCCTCTCGTAATGCTCCCAGTTATGCGGCAAACCCGCCATTTTTCAGGCCCCGAGGAGCGTTCCCCAGTCCCGCTGCAGATGCAAAGCATCACAGGCCCTTCTTCCGAGCTGGAAGGAGAAACTGAATCAGAACCAGAAAGCAACCATGTTATCGGAGCCACGCTGCTGGCGGTTATTATCTTCTCTATGGAAAAGTTATTCTCCCAGCTCCTCTTTAAAACCGGTTTCTTACAAAATACATAAAAACAAGAGGCCTTAGATCTATTTGCAGAGGTGCTCTTTCATCTGTAAGGCAAAACACGATGGACCAATCTGAGGCACAATTATCGTGCATTCGGTTGTCTTTTGTTTACGCACAGCCTGGTCCCGAACGTCTCTGTGGCACAGCTGGCCCGTTGCTCTGGGGCACGGAGCGGACTTCTGCTGCCAGCTCTGGCACAGGAAGCAAGGAGCAAAATGAAAACTTTTAGAACCTTTGCTTTCATTTCAAAGCAAAATAAAACAAAAAATGTTTAATTCACTAGCTATCACAGATTTATTTAAAGACAACACGAATCAATCAGTCATCAGTCAACTAACATATTTTTAAAAGATGCATTTGCTCATGGGGGGGTCATGATGTTTTGGGCACTTTCTGAGTGGATTTATATACATTTTGTCCTGGGACAAAAGGAACATTCTTCTAGTCAAACAGAGCAGCATTCTCCTGCATAGACCAAGCGGAGCTGTGAAAGCCGGGGGGGGGGGGGGGGGAGCCTTATACCTGAGCTGAGACAGTCTCATGGGGCAGCTTCTAACAATTAAAAAACAGGTACATGCAATACTGGGGCCTTTACTTGTTTATTTGCATTTCTGCTAGTTTTACGTCATTGATGCTTTTATACAACTGTATACTGTTAATGTTGCCTTTTGCTATCTTGATTTTCTTTTTAAATAACAAAAAAAAAATAACCAAAGACAACAAATAGTAAGTTCAGATATGCATTCCATCGGCTCATCTATTTATTTAAAGCAGGGGTAGTCAGCCTGTGGTCCTCCAGATGTCCATGGGCTACAATTCCCATGAGCTGGCAGGGGCTGGTGGGAATTGTAGTCCATGGACATCTGGAGGACCACAGGTTGACTACCCCTGATTTAAAATACAACCACGATCTTCATTAAACATTCTCGAGGAGAGCAATTAAGCTGGCATGCCTTGACTGGGAACACATCACCTGGCAAATCAAGTAAATCACTGAGAATAAGGCTTGCCACACACTAATGATGCTGAGGCCACTGCCCACCTTAGGCCTGGCACGGATCCTAAGACACAGACAGGGTTTTTGTACCATCCCTTCGACTCATAGCACAGTCGCTGCTCTTCCCTCTCGCGCGAGGGGGCAGGTGGACTGGTGGGCTGGCAGATGGTAAAAATGCCAACCGGCGAAAGCAAGCCTTCTGCTGATCTCTGCAGATCCAGGCAACCTGATTAATTTGTCATCAACCGCCAGCAAAAGGCACAAGAACTCCCCCTCCCCACCCTGAACTAGAGTCCCGCACGCAACTGGTTCTGGAGAAGCCCTTACGACAAAGGCTCAAGCGCCCAGAGAACGTTGCCAGCCCAAATCACGATGTCCGGAGACCACAGTGTGCTATGTGTCTTCAGATAACCCAGACTCAAAGGAAGCTGGGGAGCCACCAGAATTTGGGTTATCGACTCCATTGAGAAGCGTGCAAAGCGAAGGGACTAAGATAATGGGGAAAGGCAGCCGACGCTGGGATCCTGGATTCTGCACTCCAGCCCCGCCAGGAACCCACAACTGAAATACCTGGCACTGTTGAGTTGTACAGCTGGCAAGCTGGCAGTGCGTGTGTGTTTGTGTGTGTGTGTGTGTGTGTGTGTGCGTGCATGCACACATGAGCTCACGCAGGCCCCCCCCACCCCCTAGTTTGCCTTCACCAAGCAATGTGCCACAACCCAATGAAGCCCTGCCTCCATCGCGAGCCGCTTTCCTCCCTCCCTGCTCTGGGCTCTGAAATGAAGTTAGAAGCACCATGTTTATATCAACTCCATGTTACTGTAATCGTGTTTCCCGTTGCCCGCAAATTGAATATGCCTTCAGTTCGCTGCAGGATTAAGTTAAAAGGAGCAGATGGCATCGCGGGAAGCAGCTCTTAAAGCAAGTATCCTAATATTCCCTTATAGCAAAAGCGGCTTGGAAAGGCAAACAGCTAACAAGGAGAAAGGGGAGATATTTCACAGTTGGATCAAACACAGGGCCTTCTGCATTCAGGAAAGAGCATGCGTGTGCGTGTGCGCAGATACAAGATATCACACTACACAAAAGCATTGACCATACTTCCAACAATGTGTCCGCCCTTTGATTGAAAGGCCCTCCCACCAAGGGCCAATCAGAGGCCTGCGACGCTCTCCCCCAGCCCTCTGACTGGCCCTCCGTGGGAGGGCCCCTCCACCACTGCAGGCCAACTGCAGGCCACGTGTGGAAGGCCAACCCAGTCCTCTGCTGAGGCCTCATGCCTCTCTGAGAACTCCTTGGTCACGCTGCCTCATCCGCAGAGACCCCGCCACTGTCAGCAGCCTCCCCACCAGCGGTGAGCCTGAGAAAGACCGGGTACCTCCTCCATGGAGGCTCTGCAGATCTTGTTCCCCACATCACACACGGACTGGTGAAGTCCAACCATCTCCTTCCCTGAGGCTGTGCTAAAATTTCAGGCATCCACCTGTGGTTGAATAAATATTTGTTGGTCTTAAAGGTGCTACTGGACTCTGATTTTACCTGTCCTTAGGCTTAATGCTCACTGCCTGGCTGCCCTTCTGACCAACTGTGCTCCATCCCAAGATCTGAAACTCACTGGAAACAACAGTAATGCCTGGGGAAGCTGGAGGCAGCCAGAAAAAAGGACGACCCAACAGGAGATGGATGGATTCCATCAAGGAATCCACGGCCCTCCGTTTGTGAGATTGAGCAAGGCTGCTGGTGGACAGGACACTTTGAAGGACATTATTTCATAGGGTCACCCTCATCCGGAAGTGACCTGACAGCATCTAAAACACACTCTCTCTCCCCTTTTTCTCTCCGGCCATTTTCCTTCAGCTCCCATATCCTCCAAGCGATGGACACTGAGAAGGAACTGTGGACGCTCATCCCGATCCTTGCATTCTGGAGGAGCCCCCTTGAAGAAGAGGCAAAACAAACCAGCAAGACCTTTCCGGGTGGGCGGCAGAGCTACTGCTGCACACAAGCCCTTGGGAGAAAGCCACACTTTATGCCAATTTAATTGATTAACTGACAAACTTGTGAAATTACTGGACTATGATTTCCTTGATCCAAGCAACAGCCCCAGTTGCCATGCAAGCAATGCTTTCACGCAAAAGCCAAAGCGATTTTTAAAAATAGGGGCGACGCCTGGCAAGGAAAGTCAATTCTTCTGACCGGGACCCTGGAGTCAATCTCTGCCTTCTCCAGAAGCTTCCTGTCATTACGCCGAATTAGGATCTGCAAGAATTTATTAGATCTCTGTGCACGGAGGGAGCTTGGCCAGTAGGATCTGGTTCGGATCAGACTAAAACGGTTTCGGCGGCCTGCAGGAAACGATCGATGGCATCGCCAAGGAATTTAAAGGCTGCCTAGGGAATCCGGCCCCCATGCCAACTTCGGACACACTGAGAACAGCTAGTGAGAGGGCAAGCAAATCATCTTTACGTTTAACTCTGCAGGGGGCAGAGGGGGGGGGACAGATGCTATGCAAGAGTCTAAATGGAGAGATGGGGATGATCGATTCCAGGCACACGTGATTGACGCAGAGGCAAAAGTTTGCAGGGGGAGCCAATATAATGAGCAGGAATTTACAATCAGGCCAGTGGTTAATGAGCAGGGTGGAAAATATGGCACAGACGGATAATGCTATGCAAAAAGCAGCACAGGCTGGAGGGCAACAGCAGGGGAGCAGAGCCTGAGGCAGAAGAGGAGGAGAGAAAGCGCAAAGCTTTCTGAATGAAGGCGTTTCAGGCCCCCTGGCCCAAGGTTCTGCCTGCCTGGATTCCACCATTGAGCAGGGCCTAGCTGGCAATGCCCAAGTGCTAACACCAGCCCTGTCAATGGGTGACGGCCATGGGAATCTACAGAGGAAGGGTACGCAGAGTGGCCAATGGCAAACCCCTCTGAAGACCCTATGTGGTCACCGGAAGTCAGCTGCAATTTGACGCCAAAAAAACAGACAGATGCAAGAGGATCCTCCACTAAGTAGCTGCTGCCTTACCCTGAACAGGCAAAGGGTACAATACTGCCAGCTCAAAAAAGCACAGGACCACACCGCCCTCCGACCTGAGATGCTTCCAGCAGAAGCGTGAGGGACTAACTCTAAGGCCATCCCTGCATCCGTGGGCAGAAAACGGACAGCAGAATCTCAAGTTGTTCATTTCTCATGCCCTGCAAGGACTTCACCGGAGCTTCACAGTCCTGCTTCTAATGAAAAGGGCTCTCGTCTATGCAGAAAACCCTTTTGCCATTTATAAAGGCCCGTGATGTGATGACGATGTACTTAACTGGCTGGTGACATTTCAAAACTGTTGCTATCATCCTCCCCTCCTTCCTCGACCGATGTGCTTTGGAACACAGAGCGAGGCGCAAACCGCGTTCTCTTGCCAGAACGTGGCATAGAAAGACGGAGGAGGGGGGTGCGATCCTTCCTGAATTCCCCAAACAGGGAAGAAGAGCAGCGACAGCAAATGCGAGAAGAGAACGGACCAGGGAGGGAATGGTGCCAGCTCCCTGGAAGGCCCACCTGACGATTTCCAGCCAACCAGGAGGCAGCAGCCGTCGACAGGCACGGAAGAGAGGAACAATGCTGCCTTGCAACCGCGCGGCAGGAGATTTTGATGCATGTCCCCGGCTGAAGGGCTCCAGCTCATTTGTATGTTTCGCTGACAAGAAATCCCCAATTTGCATACTATTTTCATCAGCAGCAAGATAGATGGCTTTTTCTTTCAACAATGAGCAACAGCTTTTGTTTATTAAACAGTAAGTGATTCGACACAGATCCCCACCCCCACCCCCACTTCAGGATCTCAAAGGGCTGCTGCGGATGCAGGACTTGCAGCGTCCTAAACACAGCCGGCTCCTTGAAGGTTCCAGATGCGCTAACCACAGTCAGGCCAGTGCGAGGTCCGGATTAGGCCACAAAGAGCCCGATCTTGACCTCGTTCCGACAGCCCTTGTAAGGAGGGTTCTGCCGAGCAGCTGTGTTTCCCCCCTCCTTGGACAGCCCTTGTAAGGTGGGTTCTGCCGAGCAGCTGATGACTGATGCCAGCGTCATCTAGTGAACCTTTAGGACTGAGGATTCGCGAAGCTTAAAAGCAAGAGATGTAAGGAAGCCGACGAGGTGGTTGGGTTGATAAACAAAAAGCAAAAAAAAAAAGAAAGAAAGAGAAATACATTGTGGCACTAAAACATATTGTGCTCCACTTCCCACGCTGTTTTGCAGACAGCTTTAATGTGTTGTACCAGACCAGTACCGACAACAGCAGCTTCGGCTTTTACTGCTTCTAAGACTCGAAGCAATTACTGCGGCTCAGCGGGAACTTCTGCCCGGAATGCAACTATCGTGCCATAATTCAACGGGTTTTTTTTTGGGGGGGGGGGGTTGTGGGAGCAGCTCCTCTTGAACACCAAAGCACCTGCTAATGTGCCAAATTGCATAAATGGGATTTCAAGCGTTATTAGAGCTCGGCAGCTTAAAAGCTGTCACTTTTTCCTTAGTACCGGAGTGCTGTTCATAGCGCGGTCATACCAAATTTGCTAGAAAGAAGGAGGAAGAGGAGGAGGAAGAAAACCCAAAGGCGGTGACGGCATTAACAACAACAACAACAACAACACTTAAAAAATGGGGAGCTGGACCGACTCCAAAAATAAGAAGGATGTGAGAAATTACCTGTAAGGAGAGAAACGGTACATAATTGCAATCTCCAGGGGGTAAAAATAGCAGACACATAAATATTGAAACAGGCTGTCAGAGTAACTGAGGATGGTAAGCACCGTCTCCTGTCTTGAAGCCGTACAAAATTCACCAAGGGGGAGGAGGTGGAGGAGAGGGGAAAAGAGTAGCTCTGGTAGAAACAGATGGAGACTTACACGGATGAATAACATGCCATCCCAAAATGTGTACATTATTTAGGTTAAAAATGATCTCTTCCCAACCTCAAAGCAAGCAGAATGGATGCTTTTTACATAAGGCTGCCTTCAGCTCTGGCTGCGGCTCTTGCAGGCAGGTCTAGCTAAGAGGAGATGGCTCTCCAGCGACAGGCAAGGGGCCCTTTGGGATGTACACTACAAAGTCATAAATGGAGAGGAATAGACCAGGCACCGCAACGGCAGGGGGCCACGTTCTTTCTGTGAATAACCTCAGAGCACCCTCCAGCAGTCCAGCTCAGTGCACAAGGCCTCGGTAGTCCCTTTGGAAGACTTGCGGAGATGTCCGCACCCTACCTCTTGCAACTGAAGATGCAAAACTGTCAGCGCTTCACAAGCCACAAGCCTTTCCGCTGACCCAACAAGAGCCAACTAGGTTGAGCAGCAACTGATGGGAGCCTGCCGTATGTTACAACCTCCCTGCCTTTGCAGTACCAGGAAGGCCCTGGAAGCAGGTGGCTCATCAAGTCCATGGAAGGCCACCATCTGGGGCAAGTGGGTCACATTCAGCTAAGCGCACTGCAAGCAACGGGGTCCCACAGCTAGAAAGGGGTTGAGGCAAACTCTACACCTAGTGAAACGCTTCTGTAGATGGCACAGAGAGAAGAAAAGTCAGAGGGAAGGGGAGGAGGAGGGCATGGCAAGGCGAGCTAAGGATGCTTGCAGAAACACCCAGACAAAGGGGCCTTGAAGGCAGGATTAACGGCTCACTGAAGAGGAGGGGAAGACAAAATGTTCAGAGATATCTAAGAATACTGTATCAAACATGTCCCAACTCTAGACTTGCTGGTTGGTCACATTTCAGGCATCCCCTTTGGATAAGACCTATGCTCAAAACTCAGGCATGCTCGGGCCATGCAGTCATTCCCAGATTGTTTGTGTGTTCATGGGTGCAAGGTTGCAGACCTCAGGGGCCCAGATCCTGATCCATAGATTGCTGACTGGCTTGCAGGTCAAGTAACATCACCAGAGTTGAACACGCAAGCACAAATCCCTCCCACTCACCCACCCATACAATATCCAAGGACTCAACACAGTTACATCCAAGCATAACAGTAGCACAGTGTAAGTCTTATAGGGCTGCCAGTTTCCAAGGGGTCCCTAGAGACCTCCTGGCATTACAGCTGATCTCCAGACTAAAATAGTGGCTTTGAAAGGGGGCCTCTATGGCCCCTCTCCAAACTGCACCCTTCCCAAGCTCCTCCCTCAAAATCTCCAGAAATTCCACAATCCAGAGCTGACAATCCAATTTTCCTGTAGTAACTTGTGATTGACAAGCTTTCCAGTCCAAAATAGACCAAGTCAAACCAACGCACTAACCCATGTTGAAGCTGTCAGCATCAAAGCTGACAACGGGGTCATTGAGAGAGCCGTAACAACAAATGGGTCACAAGATCCAAGACCACGGACAGCAGCTATGCCTGAGAGGCCCTAGTAATAACAATGGCGCTCTCTGAAAAGTGACCAAAGGGTCCAAGGAGGCCCAGGCATAAGGACGTCAGAAGAAATACGGGACATTGGTGCTTACCAGTTTGAAGTCTTGAATGCTACAGATGAAGTACGGGGTGTTTGGTCGGCGACTCTCGATGTACACGCAATCTGTGAAAGCCAAAAAAAGGAAGGGGGATTTCATTTTGAATTCATGGCAATCAGTCTCTTCATCTTGGCAAAAAACAACCAACGGCGTGTATCAGATATTGAATTTATTATTAGATACAGCAGAATGCCAGCCTTAAATCAAACAAACCGATACAAGCTATGCAATATAAGACCCTTCCAAAGTAATACTAAAATTCCTGATCCTCTGTCGAGTAAAGCAGAGGGGGGAAAGTCACAGCAGAAGGTGTGCATCAGATAAAATCCATAAACCATGATAAATACAAGGAAGCGTGCTGTAACGTATAATCTGGCACAAAGAGAAACCGTGTATTACCGTTGGGTAAAAGAGGAATGGACAAAATCTCATGACGATTCCCATGGGCGTTGTGTCATGACAGCAAGCCAGATCAGAGCTCTCTCTTAATCAAGGTGACACAGGGACAGGGTCACAACCCGTGAGTCATCCCTGAAGAGACAGGGAACAGTCAAAATCTCTTGCGGCCAAATAGAGAAGAAGAGCACAAGAGAGCAGGCACTCCACGTTTCGTATGACCGGAAGAGAGCCCGGGGGTTGCAGGCGGGTGCACGGTGGTTTGTTGTGCCTCCCCACAAAACCCAAAAGCATGCCATGAACTAAGAAGTGTTCTGCAAACAAGAATCCAGCGTGGTATTCATATCAATATTCGTACCCCACCTCATGAATGGAAAGGTGGGCGGGGTTTCATTCACAAGGCAACTAACAATAAGAAAGAAGACAGCAAAACCCCACAAACGCAGAACGTAAAACATATGAGCACAGGACGCTTCCTTACTCTGGCTCCGACTCTTAGTCCCTTCAAGGTAGTATTCTCTACTCCGACTGGAAGCTGCTCTCCACAGTCTCAGACAGAGGCCCTTCACGGGATGTTCTGCTTGCAATGGAGACCCCACCACTGAGCCACAGACCCTCCCCAAACACCAAATAATCACACACAACCCGCCAAGAAAAACAAGCCAAACCTTAGAAAGAACCATAAAAAACAAGGAAGAGGCCCATACAGCTCTTCTGGAAAGCACAAATTAGACCTCACAGCAGAGTGCTACTAAGAAAGGGCCATCTTCTTGGGAAGAAAAATCCCACAGACTGAGATCCTCCTCTCAACAGGGTGCCCAAGGAGCAAATGGCACCTGAAGCAGGCAAGTCTGAGGCGTTCAGGGTTCGAGTCTAAACGAAAAGCCAGTGAGACCCAGCATGCGGTTGGCATCTCTCGCCTCACAGGGTTGCTGTGAAAACAAAACGAGGCAAAGGCGTATTGCCTTGTACTCACTGCAGGATTTCTTATAAAAAATGTATTAGATAGCCAGAAGGCACTTTAATTTGGGACCAGGAAAATAAACGACATCCATACAAACTGACAAACCGTTGCCACCCTACAACTCAAGTGCCTGGCCTTTGACGCTGCTGCGTTGCCTCCGGGGAATAGGAGCCCCTCCAGGGGAGCAGACAGGACTCCTCCCATCGCTACGCATTGTTCAAGAATGGTTCTCCCCCTCCCCAGATGCAGGCCTACCCCAAGCAATGCACACCGGAGCACATGGTTAAGCGCCGTAGTGCAGGGGTAGTCAACCTGTGGTCCTCCAGATGTCCATGGACTACAATTCCCAGGAGCCCCTGCCAGCAAACGCTGGCAGGGGCTCATGGGAATTGTAGTCCATGGACATCTGGAGGACCACAGGTTGACTCCCCCTGCCCTAGTGTAAAGGACAGCCGGTAGTTATGGTTTTGTACACAAGGCCTCAACTGTGGCAGGCCTCCCCACAAGACCTTTCAACTTCAACCGCCCCGTATATCCTGGCTCTGCTCTGACTCAAGCCAGTGAAGATGATGAGCAGAGAAATCACGGCAGGCAGCTCCCCATCTCCTAGGCAGAAGAGCTCACAGGGCTGGGCTCGCCTGCCCATTCCGTTCTGCCACTGGGTCAAGACCTCGCCCGTTCTGGTGCCCGTGCCTACGGCAGTTTTCCCCCCATCCTGCCCTCAGCTCGGGCTACAAATCGCAAGCCCCCCCTCTTCCCTCAGTCCTCGTATGCGAGCAGGGCAGGAAAGAGAGCGAGACGGAGGCCATCGCTCCATCCCCACGGCACAAAATACAGCTCTTTTTAGCTCTGTTTCCATCCCGTTTATCGGACTGCCCGGGAGCTGTCGATGGCTCCCGAGACACCTCTCAGCCATGCCTCCGCGGGCTGCAGCCTTTTCTATCCATCTCCCTCGCAGGAAATGAACACGCTGTTCCGCCAAGAGGTGTATCTGTGAATAATCCGCACACCAAGGGGATCGCGAGTGCTCCCCCCTCTTGTTGCTTTAATACCTAATTGTTGCAGAAGTTAAAAAGGAAAAAAAAAAGGGGGGGGGGAGACACAGAGAAGAGCACCTTCAAGCCACTGTGCCGTCTCCGTATCGCCTTTACAGCCGACAATTCTAAGGGTGGCATTATCTTCGCCACAAAGTCTGTCAACGTTCATGGAAATGTGCCTTTCATCGCAAAAGATTATACATCAGGAGCTGAAATTGAAGCTGTGTGCTGAGGAAATAATTTCTGTGATCGCTCGGCGTTAGGGGGGGGAGGCCCCCGCTACCTCAAGGGATAAGCCCTGCAACTCCTTCAGTGTGAGGCCGCAGAAATAATTCAATGGGAGGGGAAACGCTCAAGAAATAAACTGACATTGCAGGATGGGTTTAGATAAGCAGAGCGTATTATCAAAGTTGGGATTTGACAGAGCTTAAGCCAGGGGTAGTCAAACTGCGGCCCTCCAGATGTCAATGGACTACAATTCCCATGAGCCCATGTCAGCATGGCTATACATGACCAAGAGTTGGGGTGGATGGGTGGGGGGCATCAGATCACATCAGGAGAGCAAGGGATACCACAGACCCCTGAGCAGCCAGCTGGGGGCAAGGGGGCAGTGCCTATTGAAAATGTAAGGTGCCTCCCTCTTTTCCTTTATGGCACCGGTGGGGGGGGGGGTTGAAAATTCATCTTCCTTCCACGTACTTTCTGGAGTATCCTCAACAAGAGAACCTTTTCCATTTGGCCTCAAGATCCCAATGTGTCCTTGCAATTACTCAGCCCCTTCTCCCAGCATGGCTTGCATCCTAGCCACAAGCTGCCCTAGATGACCCTCTAGGCCCCTTCCAACTCTATAATTCTAGTGGCATCCCTTTGCAGTCCTTTTCCCAAGAAAGGTGGGGCGACAGGGGTCCAAGGCCAAAACAGGCAATGAAAACCCGCCCCCTTATTTTCATGTATTTGTTAGTCAGAGATCCACGCTTTATTTTACCCTCATACAGCTGTCTTCTGTCACCTGGGCACACCTTCCTCCTCCTCCTGCTGTTGTCTTAGGAGTCTGGGTCACCAGGAGGCTAGAATTTCCCCCCAGTGCGGTGGGTAAATAAGAAAGGAGACCACGGCAAGACGCAGACGACCAGAAGGATGCATAGAAATGGAGTACCTTGTTTTAACACAGAAAATCTTGGCCGAACAGGCCTCTCCCAGCTTCACCCAAGATAAATCAGAAAAAGACTTCAGGATGTGCTAGAAAGAAGAAGGGTAGAAAGCAGTCTACCCTGAGCAAGGATTGCCTCCGGGCAGCTACACTGGGACGGTTTTGTACATTGAACTGGAAAGCTGTGTTGACTTTTTGAAAACTCTTCCTTCGGGCTGTTGATGAACCACATTATCTTACACTGGAAACTGGGATATTTCAGAGTTCGGGAGACTTATTTGCGAACTTCGATGGACAAATCTGTATACAATGCAAGGAGCAACCTCTGAAACCGCTGTCCACCCCTTCCCGGGATCCTCCTCTCCTCTGCCCTCCCACCGCCCAAACTGGCCCGATGATCAGAGTGGCCATCCGTCTTAAGACATCAAGGCGGCTGCCTTGTTTCTGAACAAAAAGTCATTTCCTGCTGGGTGTTTATAGTGTAGCCATAGCAACGTCAGCAAGTCAAAGCCTGCAAAATCCCATGTGTCAAATTCCTACACACAGAACTATTATTTGTAAAGCAGGCCATTTTATCAGGTAGGGCCCCAGCCGTCAGGAGGCGAGCTGTTAAGCATTCGGTGACGGACGGCGGATGCAACAGGTCCAACAGTGGAAGGATGGGGCCGTTTGGGAATCTGAGTCCGATTCCATATTTCAGAAAGGAGTGGGGGGGGGGAGAGTCAACACAGAGAAGGACCAGAATCTGATGCCTGCTTGAATTCATAATTTGATCGCCATCCGTCAAGCTCCTCTCCTGCTGACAATAGGAAAGGAGCAAGGGCCCAGTTCTGCTGGGGCTTTTAAACTCATTTACGAGATAAAGGGAGAGGAAAATTATAGCTCCGCTTTGTGCCGACATTTTCATTACAAAGCCGGATCTCCAGGGCTTATAACTCCAGCGACAGTCTTGGGGCAGGATGTGACATCCAAGCCCTGGGGCCAGACGCCGCTCCTCCTCCCCGCGTCGAGCAGGATAACTAAGCAGAGCGCTGGCAGCCTCAGCTGCATAAATGTTCCACGCCTGCAATGCCCCCTTTCGATGTGCCCTTAATTCTATTAAGCGCGCATTTCTGAGACGGCGGAGGGGCCATCACTGCACTGGGCAGCCCCACGCCTTGGTTGCCGCCTGCCTCTGTGCCCACCAAACACCCAACCATGCAAAAGTGAGGTGACATCTTGGCCCAGTAGGATGCCCCCAGCCTCACCTACTGACAACGTCGCAAGAGCCAATGGGTAGCTGCCACAAGGCCCTGATTAAGACAAATCTCACCACAGCTCAAGAGCAGTGACAGTCCCCCCCCCAAAAAACCCCAAGTGGCCCACATCAGGGCTTAGACACCTTGATCTACCGGGCTTTCATCTCCCCCGAGGTTCAGGAAACATAGAGATTATTTCTCATCACAACACAGTGGTCAGAAGGCTAAGTGGAACAGCAAGATCTAGAAAAGGGATGGGACAAACTGTGGCCCTCCAGATGTCCATGGATTACAATTCCCATGAGCCCCTGCCAGCAAATGCTCGTGGGAATTGTAGTCCATGGACATCTGGTGGGCCAAAGCTTGCCTACCCCTGATCTAGAAGGAGGAGGAGAAAGGTTGGTTTTTACACACCACTCTTCACTATACCTAAAGTGGTCTCAACGCGGCCTTCTCTTCCCCTCCTCACAACAGACACCCTGGGAGGGAGGTGAGGCTAAGATAGAGCTCGGACAGAACTGTTCTGTGAGAACAGCTCTAACAGGACTGCGACTAGCCCAAGGTCACCCGTCTGGCGGCACGCAGAGGAACGGGGAATCAAACCTGATTTGCCAGGTTAGAAGCTGCCGCTCTTAAACACTACACCAAGCTGACTCTCTACAGAAAATATTTGCTGGGTCCACAGGAAAGGGAGCACTGCATGGCTGAAGGCCGATAATGCCAGCCGTGGAGCTGACAAGCAGGTTCCCCCGCGGAAAGGCAGTTGACAATACAGATGCCCCGAGAAGCCAAAACAGGGTGACGTGATGAGAAAAGCCTTCCTCTGAAGGCCTGGCTCAGCTGTTCCGCCTCGCAGAGACAGCGTAATGCTGGAACGTAGCCTGGCCATTAACAACAGAGGCCCTTTCCAGTCGATACCTTCTTCCTCAAGTATGAAAACTTCTGGCCTCTGCATGAGGCTACCTGACAGGTCTTTGAATTCAACTGGAACAGAGTGCTTTAAGGCGAGGATGGAGACAAAGGAAAAGAACACACAGGAGGGGGGGGATGCATGGAGCATCTTCAGAGGGGAGGGGAGAAGCCACCGAATGATAAGGAAGAAGGGATGAAGTTAACCTCTCCTGTCCCCCCCTTCCTCCCCCCCTTCCCCACCCACATGGCTGACAGCAAACAAATTGCTAGTCTGATCTTTAGTGTCGTTACCTGCCAAGCAGATTTCGAGTTAACACGGCTGGCTCCTTGTCAGAAAAACAATGCACCGTGCATGGCTGCCTGAGCCAAACAGCTCAACCAATTTGTGCCGTGCGCTCGAAACACACAGGGGTAATTCTGGGTACCTGGGCTGCAGTTCTTATTTCACAAAATGATTTTATTATAAACTGGCCTCATGGAGAATCCATTTTCTTTTAAGGGTGCTGCTGCTGCCGCCGCTGCTGTTGCTTAATGGACTGTCAGTATAATTTAGATTTCATCAATTTAAACTCATTCAAGCCTGGCTCCTGATTGTACAGTAAATGGAACATATTTCTATTCAACAAAATTAATGACAGTTAATTGTAGTCTGAAGCTCCCGATTTTGTGAAAGCAACAGTTCTCTAGTTCAAGCATCTAGCTACATGATTTCCCACTCCAATTATTTTCTTCGACGCTTTCCCTGAGCACACGCCATTTTATAAGGCACCCACTGCAAGACTAACACACGTTTTGATCTAGTATATTGTTTCCAGTTCTGACAAGAAAGGCCAAATTTTCATGGAAACTGCTGACAGCTGAAAGGCAAAGGGGACCGGAAAAGAAAGTTATGTTACCTGGCCTACCGTTCTTACAGACGGGTTAGAGCTTTTCCTTTTGGAAGCCAGAAGAGACGTCTCAATGGCCAGGGCAGCCCACTGGCAGCTTTTTCCACATCCTTTCACGTTTTCATAGAATCGCAGAGTAGGAAGCGACCTGAAGGAGCATCTAGTCCAACCTCATGTACAATGCAGGAACTCACAACTACCTGCTCACCCACAGTGACCCCAATTTCATGCCCAAATGATCCCTCCACCAAAAATCTCCAGAATCCAGCCTGGCCTGGTGGAAATTCACCTCCCATCCCACAGTGGCGACCAGCAATTCCCTGGGTATGCAGGAAGGACCACAAGAGACAAACCCTGGCACATCCCTTCCTGCCCACCCACTCACCATCTGCCCAACTTCATAAACTCAGCACTTCTGTCACATGACTATCAAGCCTCTGCTTAAAAACAGATGAAGAAGTCACCACCTCCCGAGGAAGCCTTCCTACTATCGTCCTCCTTTTTTGAATGAACATATGAAGCTGCCCTTCAAATGAAGAAAACACATCAGTCCATCTAGCTCTGCACCGTCAACTTCAACTAGGACTGGCTGAACATGGTCTCAAATTTTAAAAAAAAATGTTTTTAGAAAAGAGCTCCTTTAATTAGAAAGTCTAGGGATTGAACCTGGGACCTTCTGCATGCAAAGCAGACCTTCTCCACTCCTCACTGCAATCCACTGCTTCTGCAAAATCCAGCACACCCACCCCACCCCACCCGTTGTTCCAGCGCCCTCTTGCTTCCATGTCCACCCAGCCCTGGCTTTTTCCCCTTCAGCTTCGTCCTGTCAACCCTCAAGCCCAATTTTGATTTAAGAAAAGCCTCTAAATATCATCTTTCCGCAGTGAGCCTCATCCACACGCAGGCAGGCAGATACTAAGTGGTTTGGGTGCTGTTTTAAATTGAGCTACACTGACTACCAGGATGTATGTCACCTGCACCTCCAGAAGACCAGACAATCATGTCCAGAGCCATCCAGTACGGTGAGAAGGTAAAGGGGAGGCCAACAATCACAGACGCACCCAGCCAAAAACAGGTGCTCAGGACCAAATTAGCCTCAAGGCTCCATTTCCTCAGCAATTTAGGTTCTCCAGGGGGGAAAGAGGGCCCTGTGATTCTGTTATGGAAACAGATGCACCTTCTGTTCCGCTGAAAGCATGCTGGGCCGCCAAGACGGCCATTCACTCCCAACAAGCCCCATCTCCTTCACTCTCCCCTTGTGGCCCAATATGCTATTCATCCACCCGGCATTTTTATAATCAAGCCTTACAACCTTTCAACAAGATATTTGGTGACTAACAGGCTTAAGTGCTACTTGCTTTCTGAAATAAGAGAGAGGACGATTTTCCTCCCACCCTCCACCCCCCTTTCTCTCCCTGTTGTTTCAACCACAAATGGCTTCCTAACACTTTCCTATACCCGAAAGGCTTCTTTCGGCAAAATCTGGGTTCAATCCCCCGCTCCTCCACATGCAGCCAGCTGGGTGACCTTGGGCTCGCCACAGCACTGATAAAACTGTTCTGACCGGGCAGTGATATCAAGGCTCTCTCAGCCTCACCCACCCCACAGGGTGTCTGTTGTGGGGAGAGGAAAGGGAAGACAACTGTAAGCCGCTTTGAGCCTCCTTCGGGTAGAGAAAAGCAGCATATAAGAACCAACTCTTCTTCTTCTAGTCACAGCACTGATCAAGCTGTTCTGATTGAGCAGTAATATCAGGACTTTCTCAGCCTTCCATACCTCACCGGGGAGAGGAAAGGGAAGGCAATTGGAAGCCACTTTGAGACCCCTTCGGGTGGAGAAAAGCAGCATATAAAGACCAACTCTTCTTCTTCAACAGACTGGATCTGCGTTTCCAAACTGAGACTGCGCACTGCTTGCCCCATCCAAGACCGCACATAACGTTAGCCTGATTCCCTCTCCTCCCCCAGAATTTT
The DNA here is from genome assembly GCF_049243985.1 of Paroedura picta. Lineage (NCBI taxonomy): Eukaryota > Metazoa > Chordata > Lepidosauria > Squamata > Gekkonidae > Paroedura > Paroedura picta. The sequence continues at coordinate 2,943,207 of NC_135383.1, read as the reverse complement.
GTTTGCTGTATTTAATGGTAAAATATATGTGCAGATAAGCTCAAAAGCCAAAAGAGTCCATTTTAAGGCTCACCCTCCTTTTATCAGTCTTTAAGAGTGGCACCATCTGTCGCGCATTAACAGCTGTTCCATGTTTTAAAAGCCAGAACGCCTGCCACATTAAAGGCAGGGTGTGAGTGTTCCTGTGTTTGTGAGCAAGCTGAAGGGGGTGGGGTGGGGAGGCCGCAAGTGCCCCCTTGGCAGTGCTCACTTTTTTGTTTCTAGGAATAGGTCAGGCTCAGACTGCACGGCTTTGATTGAGCAAGAAGAAGCTGGTGGGGCATGTGCAGATAAGGCACATAGCCATAACCTGGATGGTCCAGCTAATCCCGATCCCACCAGAACTCACAAGCAAAACAGGGTGGCCCCTGATTTATATTTGGATGGGAGACCTCCAAGGAATTGGGTGGCAGTTCCTCCGAGGAACAGTAGAGGTCGTGACATGGAGGCAGACAAAGCCTTGGCCTAGGATACCCAAAGGATAAGGTGGCCAACTCTGCTTCAGGGAATTCCTGGAGATTTAGAGAGCAGAGTGAAAATAGAGAGGGTAGTAGAGGCACACACCCACATCCATGTACGACAGAAATGTAAAAGCAGGAGGAGTGAGATTCACACATTAATCCAGATTCCTGCACATAATGGCTTCATGCCCAGCTAAAAGAGGCATCTGAATGCTGCTTTACTCCCGGTCTCATTTGTTTCGTGTGACCAGGTGATTGAGAGAGATTTCACTGTTTTGTTCCATTACAAGTCATTTTGAAAAATTAGTGTGGAATGGTAGCATGGTTGTATTTTAAAGGAACAGCTCCCCCACACCTCATATTTCAGCCCAAATGAGTGTATAAATGGACTGCTTTCCACAAGAAGAGCCAAAAGGGTGGGATTGGGCAGAGAAACACCCACATCAGTCAGCTGAGGCCTAATGAATCCTCTTCAGAAAGCAAGATGATCTGGACAACTCAAGTTGAGGAGATCCTATAAGGCCTTCTAGTTCCTCAGGCCCCCCAACACCCGGGACTTCGGCAGGCCATCTGTGGAGAGTGACCATGCCACCAAAAACTCAAGGGGCTCTCTCTTCAACTGGACCCAGACATGGAGGCTACATAAGAAGTCATCAGTGAAACCTGCTCTTTGGTATTGTCCCTGGAACAGAGGAGAGGAAGAGGCCGGGCAGCTTCTCAGACCCCACGATGGAGTGCCCGGATGGCAGCCAGGGATTACTCCTCCCCCCACAGGGCTTGTGAAGATCCATTGTGGGGTTTTACAGGAGACTGGACTAAAAAGCCCCGCCATGAGTGCCTGCAGGAATCTGGCCTTGGGGACAGCTATACGCACTCAGCCTCCATAAATACCTTGGCCCTGCCTGTCATTGTGCCACTGAGGTTGCTCTTACCTGCCTTGAGGACCACTCAGCTGCTCAGATAGCATCAGGATAACCTCAGGATCCACAGGCAGGAGGGTCTCTACTCCGCTAGCAGGAGGGGAGGGGGCTGCTATGTGCTGATTCCAGTGGAACAGCCCCCCCCTCCCCTTTGTGGGAAGGGTTCCTCCTTCCTTGAAATGCTCTCCCCTTTTTTAAAAAAAGAACTTCTGGCACATTTGCCTCTCTCAGCTGGTGAAGCTGTCAGAACAAATAGCAGGCAATATTTGGAAGGCAGACAAACACATGGGTCAATGTCAAACACAAGCCAATCACTCGGAGGGCGAGAGCCAAATGCCTCCATTCCAATTTCACTCATGTCCTCGGACTCAAATGCCGTTAGGCTGCTTAAAAAACAAACACATAACCAAATGGTTTTCCTGGGCTCTCGCTTGGTTCCAAAAGAGGAGTTCTTACGACACGCACCCCCCCCACACACCGAGCAGATTTCAGATTAAACAACAGTTTCAGCAGTTTGCTTGGCGGGCACCAAGGCAAAGCATCAATGTATAATTATTATAAAGGGAACGTTTAACAATTAATTGAGCCGGCAGAAGCTGAATCTCAAGAGCTTAGGAGTTCAAATGCTTCCTCACTAAGCAAAAGGGCAGAGAGGGCTGCAACTCCTCCATAGGAAACCTCAGCCCAATTAAACTTTAGGTAAATAACATTTTAAAAAAAATGTCCTGGCTCCTCTCGGCCTACATTCGCATGCGCTGGAGACATTAGGAGGAAACAGGAAAACAAGAGGAGCTAGTTTTTCGCACCCTGCTTTTTACTACCCTAAGGAATCTCAAAGCGGCTTACCATTCTCTCCCCACAACTAGGCGAGACGGAGAGCTCTGAGAGAACTGTATCTGGTTCAAGATCCCCTAGCTGGCTTCATGGGGAGGAGGAGTGGGGACTCAAACCCGGTTCTCCAGATTAGAGGCCACTGCTCTTGATCCTTTTTAACAGCCTCTCCACCAAAGGATCTTACATGGACAGTTGAACTTCTTGATGGGCTAGCTCAGATTTTTTCCACCTTTTGACCCTGGAGGAGCCCTTGAAATCATTTTTCAGGCTTTGAAGAGCCCAGGAAGTGATGCCAACCAGCCATGCCTCCATGCCCAGAAGTGACATCACTGCCCATATTAACACGCAGGTTTGGGGAGGGGGAAAGACAGGAGGCAGTTTAGGGTGGGAGTGGGCATGCAGGCTCCACCCCCTCCCAAGCACAGAAACTCATGCTCAGATGGCAGAAGGGGGGACAGTGGAGACCGCTGGCTCCCCAGCTTGTGCCAAGTCCATTGAGGCAGGAGGGGAAAGATCACAGAACCCCTCTGAACCTCCCGCCAACCCTGGGGGATCACGGCCCCCTGGTTGGGAATACTTAGGCTAGCTACTAACATGGGCTGTTTTGAAAAGCTGGGCTTAATAGTCATTCCGTCTTTCTGCCAGAGAACCATGGGAAGGATAGTTCTGGGAGGAGGCCAGGGATTACTCCACCTGGCTCAAAAAATTTTCTTTTTGTTTCAGCAAGCTCTACACCAGGGGTAGTCAAACTGCGGCCCTCCAGATGTCCATGGACTACAATTCCCATGAGCCCCTGCCAGCGAATTCGCTGGCAGGGGCTCATGGGAATTGTAGTCCATGGACATCTGGAGGGCCGCAGTTTGACTACCCCTGCTCTACACAGTAGTGCAGTAGCGTAGTAGTCCCAAAGTAGGCTGTGTTCCTGCACATGGGCAGTGGAAGACTTCAGACGGCAGACCGCCCCCCTCCCTGCTCCCCCCTCCACTCGAGTGCTCCCTTGGGACCCAGAGCCTCCAAAGATGGGTCACGTGACCTTAATTCCACTTGAAATCCCTGCTTCCCCCGCCCTCCTCCTACACGCTCCCCAGAAGCAGCAGCAGCAGCTACGTTCAGAAATCCCCTCCTTCCCAGCTTGTAACGAGGAGGGCCGGGCACCTTGTTTTGTGTGACGCGACTGTCTCGGGCCGGAGCCCCCGTCAAAAGACTGAACAAAGGCCCAAATTACAGCCTTCCCGCACTCCATTATGGGGCCTCCGCCCTCTCACCATAAGAAATAAGCACTCGAGGAGAAAAGACTGCGCCTGAACTGCTAAGCGCGCTCTCCCCCCCCCCCCCCCTTGGCAAGCAATCCTTCCGTAAATGAGGGCTGCACCCAGCCAGCTCCGGAGCACTTAACAGCTGGCACCCACGGCAAACAAAAGACATCCTCGATAACCTCCGACGTGAACCTCACGAGGCGGCTAAAAGGGTGCCTTTTGGGCCAGCTCTCGCAAGGGACGCTTGAGCACCGTCTTGGAATAAAGGGGGACAGGAACGGGACCCGGCAGAGATGAACAGGTCTGGCTTGCACCGTCCTCCCATTTTAGACAGCTGGGCAAGGGAAAGCAGTCAGGCTTGGCTTTCAACACAGCCATTGTGAAATCTGGCCGTCCCTCCACACAAGGTGGCTAGGTCCTGAAGCAAAGCAACAGGATCCTAACAACATTGGTGTGGTGCTGGCCTTCCCAGAAGCGTGGCCAGACTGTTGAGAGGAGCACGTGGCTCACAGAAGCAGCCAGACGGGTGGACCTTGGGCCAGTCACAGTTCTCTTAGAGCTCTCTCAGCCCCACCTACCTCGCAGGGTGCCTGTTATGGGGAAAGGAAAGGTGTTTGCAAGCTGCTTCAGGAAGTGAAAAGCAGGGCAATTAAAAACTCTTGTTCTTCTAAGAAATGTGAAAAAAGATTATAAAAATCCAATGCTGGAAAGGTAGTCCTCTTACACCCTGTTCCAAGCAGATATGACCTTCTCCAGGCCAGGCACACCCACGCACACCCTATCTGCTGTTTATATAGCTGCCAATCCCATTGCCGGATTGGATCTCTTCGCAAATCCTTTTTAATGCTCACAGATCCTTTTAAATGGTTCTGGACGGTCAGGACAAACATGGTAGCCTCCTCATCTCCACAAGGATGAAGGACTCGTATTCCCCACCTTATCCGCCCAGCCAGTGCTCCCTGAACCCGTGAGGATTTGAGACCCAGCCCCGTGCCTAGCCAAGCAAGGAGAGACAACCCAGACAGAGGGTCTTCTCTGGAGCCTGTATTTGGGTCTCACCCAAGGAGAAAGGCACAACAGGGCAACCTGTTGGCCTGCCCTTGAAAGCAGCCCTCTCTCCTGCCCCTGATTAAAAAATAATGGCATTTCTATCACATGAGCAAGGGGAGCTGCCCTGTTTCCAGGGACATCCCAGGCATGTTTGGCCATGGCCAACTGACAATATTTGACCACTGCCAGCTGTCCTGTGGAAGCAAGGGGAAAGGTAAATCAAATATTTCTCCAGAGCAGGGTAATTCCACCCTGTCAGACAGTACACAGCAATGAACCTACATAGGTTCGCCAGCGAGTGAACATTCAGCAGGAAGAAGCAGTCAATCACAGCTCCCCGAAGAGCGTGCCCAGAAAATACATGTGTGTAGGTCTCCACTAAAAAGTGTCTCATATACGCTACATGATGTGTGAAATGGCCTTTCGCTGCAAGACATCTTTGGCTTATTTCACAGCACCAAGCAGAAGCCTGCCAGGGCCACCAGCAGAACAAAAAGGGTATCCAGACGGACAGAGCTTATCCAGCAGGCAAGGTGCATGGAGAAGAACGACATGCAGGACGCTAGCCCTCCTGCAGCCAGGGTGATGATCCATGCAGCAGGGCTGCACCTCCAGACTGCCTGACAGGCAGCAAAGGGTAGCGAATCATTGCGACTGGGATCAAATTTGCTCATGCCGCCAGTTCATTCATGCTGAAAAAGCAGCCTGTAAGCAAATCTGGAAGCACATGCGGCATAGTAAATCAATTTGTTACCATGACAGAGTTATTTTGACAAAGGCAGGGGGAATGGGGTTGGAGGGGAAATGGAAGCTAAATCAGACAAGGGGGCAAATGAAATCGGTGGTGTGCTATGCTAGCAGACTGGAGACCAAAAAGGGAGAGGAACTCAGCTTCAGGAAGGGGAAGGGGAAGAAGGGAGAGGGAGAAGGGGGGCTTGTCACCCTCAGCCACTGAAATCTCCAAAGATTTTGCCTCTTCCTTCCCCACCCCTTGTTTTTGAGTATCTAGCCTGATGGGTATTTCTGGAGAATGCAAAAGCTTGCTTGGTGTTCTTTTGACTGGTTCTAATAACAGCTATTATGCAGTTCTTGTTCTGAGTTTTGCAATGGACCACAATGGCTGCCTCTGCCTTTTTGTCCAAGCAAAAAAGAACAGCAGCAGAACTGTGATCGCATGAAGACCAGGGCAGTAAAAGATGGGACTCCCAACCAAACGCTTCTAGAGAGTCTCCTTAAATCAGAAGCCAGGCCAACCTGGATACTGGTCTGCAAGCCAGTGGTCATATAGTGTGGTTAACTCTCACTATACTATATAGCACCCATCTCCATACCTGCCTGCAGAGATGCAGGTAAAGAAACTTTGAGACAAAGTGAGAGCATCTGAAGAAGACAGACGAAGAGAGGGATAGAGGGAGTGACGCCATACGGAGATGTAAAGTCTCCAAGCAGACAGGACAACATGACAACCTGGCACCTCCAAGAAGCAAAGGGTGACGCGCCTCGTACTCCCCTCTGCCATTTCATCTCCACAATAGCCCTTGAGGTAGGCCAGGGAAGTGTCACAGGCCTATGGTTTGTGTTAGAGAGCACAGACTGAAACCCAGATCTCTCCAGTTCCAGTCCAGCACCGTACCCACTACAGTACCCCAGGAATCATGGGAGGGGCGGGGGAGGGGGGCTGAGGTGCACACATCTTCTGTTGGGGGATGAAAATATTTAGCCAACCACCTGCTCTTCGTTGGCCTGTGGACACGGTGTCCCCCCAACCCAGCTCCAATTCCCCCTCTTGCGGTTAAGAGATGGACCAGAATGAGGCTGGAGATAACTGGGATCTGATGCTCGTTCAGGGCTGCTTCGCACATGTCTGCTTGGAGCCATCATGGCACACCAACTGAAGTACAAATGCTTCCCAGAAAAACTTGTCCACATGTTTATCTTTATTCATTAATTTTATTTGCTAAATCTTATTAACGTTTGCCAAGTCTTCAGCCTCCGCAACAGGGACCAAAACCAGTTTACATCATTTTCCCGAAGCAGCCAAGCAGGTAAGGCTTTGCCGTAGCTCAAAAGGCAGGCTAGCAAACAGTTCTGAACAGCCTGCAGGTTTTCCAGACATACCTGCAAGGCTGCACTTAGCCCACTTAAGGCGAGAGTCTATCGTGGGGGAGGAAGAATCCCTGATCTCTTAACGACCCTGCTATACCTGCACCAGCCCTAGCGATGGCAAGCTTCCCACACAACGCCGAAACACCTTCAAGCTCAATTTTACATGCATAGCTTAAAACCCAAGGCTGTAAACGTGTCCACAAGAGAGTGCAGAGCTTTAAATATTCTACCAATGCAACACGCTATAAAAACTGTTTCTGGTCATTTATTTCCATGGGTGTTTTTTCTCCCTCGCCTTTTGAAAACACATCAGTCTTTCCTTCCTGCAGCGTAGCTCCAGCATGCCAATGATTTTAGCGGGGAGCAGAAGACAAATAGGGTAGGGGTTTGTAAGCCTGCTCTTTTGATAAGGGAACCCGAGAATACACCGAAGAGCTACGATTAGTCACGGAAGCAGGGCAGCCTCTGACACAAGGCAGAAGGAGGTGGCTGCCTTAAGACCATAGAAGTTGGACATCATTTAGGACTGGGATACAGGGTCTGTTATTTTGCTCGCTTCTATTCCCTCACACTCGCACATTGTTTAGTTTGGGGTCTACACAACTGAGCTTCTGGTGTGCTGAGGCAATGGACAGGGAATGCAGAGTCCAGCAATGACTGCATCATCCCCCTCACACATCTTATTCTCAACCACGAAAACCTCGGCAGATACACAAAACAAGCAGCCGGGATTCTCTTACCTCCGGGCCGGTAGACGACGTCGTCTTCGGTGATGAAGGAGGTGATCTCCCCGTTGTCGGTCCTCTCGTAGCGCGACTTCTTCTTGGGGGGCTTCTTCTTGTTCTTCTTTGTGGACTCCTCGGTGGTGGCGCTGTTGTTGCCGTTGTCCTCATCCTCGCTGTGGTCGCTCTCCGCGTAGTTCTTGGCCCCTCCTTCCAGGGTGCAGCTCCGGCGAGGCCGCGAGTTCTCGCTCTCCCGCGCCTTCTCCCGCTTGTCCCGTTCCCTGTCCCGGTCTCTGTCCCGGTCCTTTTCTTTCTCTTTGTCCTTTTCTTTGTCCGCTGTCATGATTCGCCACGTGCCTTCTTCTGTCCTCTCACGGCTGGGCCTCCGTGAAAGGTAGACAGTGAGCCTGGGCTTCAGTCTTCTGAATTTCTCACTCAATTCCAGGGAAAATTCGACCACTCCAGCGACCCCAGCGTTTTAGAAAGGCTCTTTGGAAGGACACAGAAAAGGGAGAGAAGAGGAACCGTTAGCCATCATAATGCCTGCACATTTGGGAAGGGGGACGGGGGGAGGGGCTTTTTGGTCAACACATCAATGGATTAAGCCAGGGGTAGTCAAACTGTGGCCCACCAGATGTCCATGGACTACAATTCCCAGGAGCCCCTGCCAGCGAATGCTGGCAGGGGCTCCTGGGAATTGTAGTCCATGGACATCTGGAGGGACGCAGTTTGACTACCCCTGGATTAAGCTGTTTAAAAAGATCACACAGTCACCAAAACACCACATCCAAAGGGGAACGGCCCCTACTCCCCTAACCGAAGTATAATTCATGTCACCATCTCCCAATGCCCAAGCTCTATCTATAAATCAATTGATCAATCCAATAGGGTTGTTTTTTTAATGCCATTTTTCAAACAAAATCTAGTCCCAGGACACCTGAGAGGAAAGAGAAGAGTAATGGTAATTTTTTTAAAAAACGAATTAATGCCAGCTGATTGAACGATCTGCCAGAGTCCAGATCGGCATTTCGACATTTCTCTCCTGAGCCTCAAAAGGTGCTTACAGCGGTTCTCGGGTTTCAAAACCGAGTCGTACACAGCTAGGGAACGGGCATACACAGGTACACAGAGCTGCGTAGCTTTGATCTTCCACCTGCCATGAAGCAAGAAAAAAGAACACCAAATGCTGAGAGAAAGAGAAGAAGAGACGGTTCCCAGGTTCTCTCTCACACCGGGGTGCCTGGGAAATTAAGCCAAAGGCAAAGTGATACGGATGATGAAGGCAGCCATTATAAACGGTGGTCCGCTTGTTTCTCGCTGCATCCTACCAAGCTGGACATGGGGGGGGGGGGGGAATCAACAAACCACAAGAAATCAAAGGGTTTAGCCCGGAGTTTCTTGGTAAAAGAACAACACTATTAATTCTCCCCTGACCGACACATTTCTCTAAAGGCCCAACAACAGAGAGGCTCTCCTTCGACAGGCACCACTGGATTTTCACAAAGATGGGCACTTAATTATAGGTCTGTACTGTGAAACGTTAATGCAGCAGAATACTTGATTGACTGAACAAGAACCCTGCTGGATCAGACCTATCAGACCGTCTAGTTCAGCACCCTGTCCCACCCAGGGGCCGGTCTGGAGGGCCGACCACAGGCACAGAGACATTGAGGCCTTCCCCTGACGTTGCCTCCTGGTGCTGGGATCCAAAAGCTGACTGCCCCTGAATACAGGGGTTCCTCTATCTTGTTGCAGCCGCCAGGATGAGAAACTCGGTTTTAAAACCAAAATATACACAAAGGAAGAGGCTTTCAGGACAACGAATTCTTTTGCCGAGTGTCCGGATTCCAGGGGTGGGTGGAACGTTTACAGAACGTGTGAGGACATGGCCCCAGATTCTACGCACAATGCTGATCCCTGTGCTCACAAACTTCTCATAGAGAGCCACATCCCTCCCTCCTCTGCCATGGGGGGGGGTTTGGAGGGATAGAAGGCTCCACAAGTTTGCAGAGAAAGAGACAGCCTCTCTTATTACCAGCCACCCAAAACTGCCATCTTCAGGCAAGGGAACGGCTATAATAAGGGTCTGCTTCCACATGTTGTTAAAGCCTCCCAATTCTTCCCGTTAGAAGAGAGCAGGGGGTTGGACTAGATGGCCTGCATGGCCCCTTCCAACTCTATGATTCTATGATTCTATGAACCTGAGTCTTGACCTGAAGACTGTTTCCCTGTCATTCATAGGACCAGCAATCTGGACTGACAGGTTGCACGTTACATGTTTTTTTGAGCTGCAGCCAGCAGACACCAAACCGGGGCTAAACTCGCTGGCAGCTGATCCTGTGGACAGTCTTTCAACTAACAGAAATGTTGCACCAGTTAAGGCATCTAGAAGCACATTTCTCAAGTGGAGGCTGGAGAGCGCATATGTGCAAACGCGCACTGCAAGGCACTCGTGGCTTCAGCAAGAGGCAGTCTTCGCAGGCAATAGCTCTCCCAGCAACTCTCCATCTGCTATGACTCCTGCAAGCATCCAGCACGGATATGTTGAATAAAAGGCAGAGGCGTAGGGGAAAGGGACCCTATATTAAGGGGGGAGGGGGGCATGGCTCACATGGGTCTCCTTCTTTCCTGCTTCCATTTTCACATGCAGACTTTTGGGTAGCATCTAAGCCTGGCTTCCTCTCAGGGAAGACGGGACACGAATTCTGCTCCATTTTGTAGGACCCCAGGGGCAAATTGAGCATGGAACGACTTCACACAGGCAGAACGTTCTGGCACACAAATGTCCTCACGTCATCTGACGAGCCCCTTGCTTCAATTCACGAGCGCCCACTTTTCGACCGACCTCTCCAAACAACCCGTTGCAAACCAAGGCCCGTCTTCCTGACATGCACCAACAGACTCAACGCTTCCCATCCCCTATTTCAAGAGTTACAAACTCCACCCTTGGGGGCTTTTGTGGCTTCCCTCTCCTCTCACACTGCTCCCCAGCTCCCCACCGCCATGCTTCTTGAGCCGGGGAGGAGGGGGGGCTGAACATTCAGTCTTCGTAAGAGTTCTGGGAAGCCTGAAAGCTCGCTTCCTGCTCTGTGACAGTTTTAGGTGCTCCTAATGCAGACTGAGCACGTCACTCAAGTGATTAAGCTTCTCGTTTCCCATGGGAAGTTGGGAGCATTCAAGTCACTGGGTACTGACTGCTTACCCAAAAGGAGTCCCTTGCACATGAACCTTCTGCAGTAGACCGACAGCCTTCTCTGCCCTCGCAGCCTAGAGCCCCACAGTTGTCGACTCCCCACACTTCAAGCATTGCCCTCCCACGTTCTCCACCAGGCCAGGCATGACAGAGAACATCACACAACACTTATTCAATTCTTAGACACTCCCCAGAGAACTGACTCCAAATCTACTTACCCAGAAGCTCAGAAAGTTCCAAAAGATCAGGCCAGCTAGAATGCTGACACCTGTGAAGATAGCGAGGCTGTGGAACAACTATGTGCGACTTTAATTTATCTCCTCGGATCCTGGAAGTTTTATTTTTTTTAAATGAAGAGACAGCAATGAATTCGGAGTCCCGGGTTGGCTTCTAGCGCCCGACAGTGACAGTATCCAAAGAGACAAATTGACTTCGCTGTCATATCTCAGACTCAGGCTCCCGACTCTCTCCACGCTCTTCCCTTGAACGAGACAATCATCCAGGGAAGAAAAGATCCAAACTCCCTCCCTCTCCTGAAGTAGTCGCAATCATTTTCCCTGACAATACGCAAGAGGGACCCTCTCATGTGCATGCCACCAAAGATGTCACTTGCTAGGAGAAACCTCGGGTACCAGCCACATCCAGGGGCTTTTCAAAACGCACAATGGACGCTCCGCATGCCTGGAGCATCCCCGAGATCCTCCCTGCCAAAATAAATGTCTTTTGGTTGATCCTGCACAAAGATTCTTCTGGGCAATAACCTAATTGAGCACGTCTAAAGTACAAAACTGCCAAGCCCACAAGCATCCTGCGAGCCCCAGATGGCATGGCTGCGCATATCAAAAGGACAAGACAGATGAACTCGCCTGTGCTGGCAAGAGGTCAATGGACACCTACTCTCCTCCGTGTGGGTAGGCAGCAGATAATCCATCTGTCCCTCCAATTGGCCCTCTCTCCAGGGCATGCAAAACCTAGCCTACCTTTTCAAAAAGCATGTGCGTTTCAGGGGAAAGCTTCCTTAGAACCCAGCCATCCCCTGACTTGACGGTATGAGCATTAAGAGAGATCAGTGACTAGTATAGTCCAAAGCCAAGAGGGTCCAGAGGCAGGTTATTCTGTAGTACATAACGCAGAGAGGCACACAGCCTCCCACAAACTGGCTCTCCACTAAAGGCACATATGAATATAGGAAGGTGCATATCCTAAGAGATCTTTGGTCCTCCTCGCTAGCTCAAGCCCTCTCCACAGAAGGGCATTTTGGCTGCCAAACGGTTCATACAACGTATGTGGATGGTATGCCAAGATACGCTACTGAGAACACAGAACTTCAGCTCACACAACCCTTTCCAGGCAGGTCTCTTGCAGTGGGCTTGCGGTTTTGTGAACGTCAAAATGCCGGGAAAGAGGGCCGCAATCGGAGGGCCTTTTGAAGAGACCTGCATGCAAAGCAAGCTCATGAGGGAGTGGTGTGCTTTCTGCCAGTGCAATCCTCAGTGGTATTAACAAGGCAGGCCACGTGAGCGCCCAAAAGCAAACAAAACCAGTCCATTCTTTAAATGGACTGTGCCATGTGGGCCACAAACAGCAGCAACTCCTTAGGGATGCGGCTGGATGGGTTGGGCTCCCTTTTCAGCTATTTTTCTCACATGGCTTCCGAAAACACCAAGCAAAGGCAGACCAATTTCTCCCCTCCCATCTTCAGAGATGCCCCTCAGAGCAATATCAGCCCATATGCAACCGACATTTCCTTGCCAATCCCTACCAAAGCCAAGCAGATGGCAGGGAATGTCGTAATCCGGATTAGTCCTGGGCTTTATTAATCAAACCAATAACATGTCCGTCATTACCATGAGTGGGGCATGTGTGGACAGAGACTCATGCTATCCCTTTTCCCCCCCTCTCTGCACACACACTAAGATGAACAGCTGGTATTTTGGACCCCCTTTTCCCCAACCTGAAGGAGTCTCAAAGAAGAAGAAGAGTCGGTTCTTATATGCCGCTTTGGCTGACGAAGCACACAACCCTATGTTGCCCAGTGATTATCAGCTTGCTTAATATTCATTCCTCGTGGATGTAAAAATGCAGTTAGCACACCTCCTGCTGTGCACACAACAGCACTTGAAGGTTACTGATACCAATGCACAAAATCTTTATGGTGGGTCTGAGAGATTTTACTTTTGTTGTTCTCTAAAGTAAATGGCATTAATATCGCGCACATACTGCCAAATAGACAGATGTTTACACAGATGCTTAAAGCTGGATTAAGACTGCAGAAGTAAATACACTAGGGGGAGGGGAAGAATCTCGGTGGGCTTTGACAAGCTGCGTAAACTGAGGTTTGCAGTAATTCCTCTCGCGCTGGCAGGCTCTTATTCACACGGCACAGAACCACCATCAGCACAGCCACTTCTGCCATCAACCTGACAAAGGAAGGGGGGGGGGAGAGAGAGAGAACAGCCAGATCACAGCTCCACAGGTTGAGCGAAATTAAATTGCCTCTGCTATCAAGTCACTGTCTCACCCACTGAGGACTTCCTGGAGAGAGTCTAACCTTCTCACTAGAGGAAAATAGTACAGACAAGGAAACATCCCTCTCCCCCCAACCCCTGCCATGAAAGTGAAATCAGGATCTGGAAACAGAACAGGAGAGAACTGACACTGGGCACAAAACAAAGGACTGAGACCTGCACAGGAGGGGGGGGGGGGACTGGGATTTGCACAGGGAGTGGAGGTGCCACGGCCAATTGGGTGTGAGCGTGTAGAATGGGACGGTGGAATTCCACTGACAATCACTACCTCGCACTTAGTGCTTTGAAGCCACATCCGGATCTATGTGAGCAAGGCCTGCTGGAATTTCGGAAGGTAGAAAGGGAGGGGCTGGGTAAGATGATCTGTGTTTGAAGGGATGATCCCCTTCTGCATCCTTGCCGCACCCATTATCAGCAGAACCAACATTAAAATAAGCAAAACGGCAGAAGCAGCAACATAACTCAGAGAATTAGACAGAAAAGTGCACAATTCGGGTTTCTTGGAGGGATGTAGAATTACTTGGGTGCCGGTTTTATTTTTCTTTAAGCGCAAAACTACGCACACCCCTGGCTATACCAGCCTCACAGCCTTTCAAAGCTGCTGTGCCAACTATAACTCTCATTGCCCTGGAAGGTTCCTTTCGGTTCTCCCTCTGTCTTTCTTGTTGCATCCTTGGAAAAGTGCACCTCTGCAAGCTTACAAAAACTCCCCATTGCTCCAAGGGACTGTCTGCAGCCTCCAAAGAAGCTTGCTTTGTGCTAAAGAAAACATGCACATTTCACAAAACAGTAGGGGAGCCTGGCCAGCCAGTGTATTACAAAAAGAGTCATCAGGGCTCAGCCCTGACATCTTCTATTATTGTTCTTGTCGTCCTTGTTGCTAAAAACATTTCTGTGTCACCTTTCCACTTAAACAGGACCCCCACGGCAGAGAACATTAAAACGTTTTGACAATTTTCATACCAGTTTTCAGCCCTGGAAGGCAACCAGCAAAATATACTGAGAGCGGCCTTAAGGCATGCGAAGAGCGCTTGTCCTTAACCACCAGGGAAGTCCAGAGAGGCTCCCACAGGTGAAGCATTAATGCATGGATATCCAGATCAGTAGGAAATTTATAATTCAAGAACAAAACAGCATGAACGAAACTGCGTGTTTCCATCACTGGAGGTGTTATTGGCCCATGGCAGCTCTGCTAGCAGGCACTGCATTTAGTGGGTACAAATTTAGCCCGATATGGTTTGTTTCAGGGCTTCAGGGTCATTTGGGTTCAGGGGTGTGATTCAGAATCGCAGCCGTCCAGCTGTCCATGGACTGCAATTCCCATGAGCCCCTGGGGCTCATGGGAATTGTAGTCCATGGACATCTGGAGGGCCACAATTGGCCCAGCCCTGACCTTGAACCCTGAAGTGAACCAGAATTTTCCGGTTCATGCCCACCCCTAGGCCCAGCCGTTCTCTCTAGGTATCAGACTAAATGGAGGAGCCCGATTAGATTCGGCATCCGACAGGAGAAGCAGCTGAGGAGGCCCAGCCTAACCCCAGTCTTCTCACATGTCCTGTTTCTGACAGGCAACGGAGTTGAACACAGGCCACGGTAGGGTTCTACGGAATGCTTTCCTTAGTAGCATTTCAGAACTGGCTTTGCAGCAAGGGAGACCTAACCCAGATGTATTTGAAGAGTGACTTATGAAGGAACCAAAAGATTACAGAAAAGAGAAATGAGACTGCAAGAGGGAAGGGGGGGGGGGGAAGGAATGGCACCAGCCTAGCCCAGGCAGGGAACATTCTGAGTCACAGAAGCAGATGCCACCCAAGCGCTAGGAATATTGCTAGGAATGTTAGATGCTTCTGCCATTTACCAAAATGTTCCCAAGCACATGGAATTGCTTTCCAAGCTCTGGAGTTTCCCCAAGAGCACACTACAGTCATGATTAAGAGCTCCTTTTGCCACAGCAGTCAACCCCCATTGCAGGCGAGTTGCAGCCAAGTCTTAGAAATGCCTGCTGCCCCAGAGGCCAAATGGGTAGCCAAGGAGGCACAAGCTGAACCTAGCCTTCTCTCCTGAACAGCCCCTGCAGCACCCTCCTTTATTCGGCCTTTTGTCTTACACAACTCTCACCACCCTCTTGGATGAAGACAGACGCAGGTGGGTAGCCTGTGTTGGTCTGGAGCAGCAGAACAAAGCCTGAGCCCAGGGCCAGCCATGCATCGGCTGTACTTCCTTGGATACTAGGATCTGAAGCAATGTGAGCGCACTCGAAAGCTTAGGTCTCGAATAAAACTGCTGGTCTTAAAAGTATCACTGGACTCAGAACTTTGTTGCGTCCTCTTGCGTATTATCGCTTCGGTTGCAGCCAAGGTGTCCTTCCTGGTTTTCCACAGAGGAAGGGGGTCACAATCTGCACTGGCCTTTAGCCCAGTGACTCTAAAATCCACTGCCATATTTCAGGAAGCAAGTAAACATAGCAGGGGGGGGTACCTTCCCATAACCATAAAATCAGAGTCCGGCAGCACCTTTAAGACCAACAAAGATTTATTCAAGGCGTGAGCTTTCGAGGGCAAGCTCTTGCTTGCACTCGAAAGCTCACGGCTTGAATAAATCTTTGTTGGTCTTAAAGGTGCTGCCGGACTCTGATTTTATTGTGCTACTTCAGACCAGCACGGCTACTCGTTTGAATCTTCCCCTAACCATGTTTTTCTTCCTCAGCCTGTCTGTGCATGTGTTTTCCTTAGCAGCTACTCCCCCAGCAGTGAGGGTGTCCCATTTCATAAGCCCCCCCACCCACCCAAAAACCTGCTTGAAACAGAGCGGTTTCTGTTGGGAAAGGCCTCATGAGGGCAAAGGTTAGCTCTGCCTCCCAATTACTCACCTGGTGCCTCAGGACTGCACCCTGCCTCACCCTGCCATAGCAGATAACTCTGCACACATCTGCCTATCATGCCTGGCTTAGCCCAGATAAGCACGGATCACATCACCGGAGCTTGATGAACTAGCAGTTTGGTTCTGCATACGGCAGAGATTCACGTAGTCGTATCCTTCTAGCAGTGTGGGATTTAGCACTGAAGCAGGAAGATTCATGAGGCAAACAAGGATTGAGCAGGCAAGGCAAGATTCTCTGATCTCCAAGGACTTGTGCAGTAGGGCATCCATTTGGCGTATCAAAGGCGCCAGCGG
The DNA here is from genome assembly GCF_049243985.1 of Paroedura picta. Lineage (NCBI taxonomy): Eukaryota > Metazoa > Chordata > Lepidosauria > Squamata > Gekkonidae > Paroedura > Paroedura picta. The sequence goes on along the minus strand of NC_135383.1, from coordinate 2,926,924 downwards.
TTCCAATCCTCTCCAGTCAAGCATCTAAGGCAGCAGGGCTTGGGCAAGCCCATTCCCTGCCTGAGAGCTCGGAGAACTGCTGCAGACAATCGCAACAAGGCTGTATCTGCTGACAGTTCCATCCCACCCCCTGCTGCAGCTCTCGAGGCAGCTCGCAAAATAATCAAAGCCACCAAGAACCAAAGGGAGATTAAAAATAGTGCCTATGACAGCACAGCAAGGCAAGAAAACAGGAGGAGGACAAAAGGAGAAGAAACGCATAACCAAACCACTCTTTCCCCGTACCACTGACTGCTTCCCAATTTCAGGGGGAAAGTAGTGTGCTCGCCTGGTCCTGAACAGAAGTCTCCAGGCCTAGTGAAGCAGGGAGGAAATTGGACGGACACCAACCCAACCCAGAAGGGAAACGGCTCCCAGGAAGGTTTTCCAGGCCACAGGCATGCAGATGCACTGTGGACCAAGCAACTTTTCCGAACCGCTTGCAAAGGAAGCGGCCCTCGTGCCATCCCCTGATCTGTATGTGACCAGCGCATCAATAACCACCCGGTGGCAGCTGGCACACCGCAGTCAAAGTTGGCTCCAGGTCCTCATCTGAGCCTCCATCTGCACACCCAGGAACCTCACAACCGCCCCCTGCCCAAGCTGCAAACCTGCCCTTTTGGAGGAAACAAAATCCACCCACAAGAGGCTGAAGCCACAGTCATTCGGGTTTGGGCAATCAAAGCCTCCTTTGTCTCCAGAGAGGCTCTGAAAAGGGTTCGAGGGAGGTGTTTGCAAATTAACAGCACAAAACTGCTGCCCCCAACAAGGGGAAAAAAGCTATTCCATGGTTACTCAACTGGCACACCTGCAAGATCAGAGGGAAAGACCCAACGTGGTCCTTCTCACGTTAAGAGATTTACGGCAGGGGTAGTCAACCTGTGACCCTCCAGATGTCCATGGACTACAATTCCCATGAGCCCCTGCTGGCAGGGGCTCATGGGAATTGCAGTCCATGGACATCTGGAGGACCACAGGTTGACTACCCCGGGTTTACAGTACTTACAAAGTCAGGTTTTAAAGATAATGTGAAATCAAGTCTAGCAGAAAGACCATGAGCTCATACTAGGGAGGGAACTGAGCAGGCAGGCTAAGGGAAATGTGGAGATGAGTCCTCCTCCCCCCCCCACCCCCCTCAACCGCTGCCATCCCCTTTGCTCACGCAAGCCAGACAGATAAATCTTTTAACAAGATTTGCATGGGTCATGTGCTGCTTGTCTTAATAAACACAACAGGGCCATTCTTCGGAGGGCTGTTAGTCTCATATTGCAAGATAAAAAGGCACTGTGTTTAGCAAATGCCAGATTAAAAAGGAGGTATGAGCTGTCATAGCTGGAACAAACAGGGCTCCCTTGGAGAGGGGGGGAGGGAGAGAGGGGGGGGTTACTCCTAGATTTGTCAAAAGAATTAAAAATGCCCTAATTTACATGCCAGACTTCTTTAAAAAAAAAAGTGGAATACATACAAACTTCTTAAAGAACCCTAAAGGACACTGGGGTTGGGGAGGCTTAGTAAAGTACCATACCAGCAAGACACCACCCAGGGAGGGTGCAGGCAGAAAACAGCTATTCTGTTGAGGAACGCAACTGAAAATCATTTATTTATTTATTTATTATGTTTATATACCGCCCTCCCCGGGGGCTCAGGTTGGTTTACAGAAAACAGGAAAAGATACCGACAACATATGATAACAGGCGATAACAGTAATATCATTATAACAATAATAACTTAACATGATGATAACAGTAACATTACAAAATAGAAAAGCCAGTTCAGAGGCCTCAGCTGTCCAGTCACCTGCAGGCAATTGTTACCACAGATAACAAGGTGAGCGTCAAGCCTGTGCAGCTATATAAACATTTTTAACAGAGCTGAACATTATCCGGTTCTGAAATGTGTTTCTAACGCCTATTATTACTGGTTCCCACTGCTTTGGCAGCTCAGAAGGAAAAGCCCTTGATTCCATTTGTTTCAGTAGAGGAGGCCCTGGCCCTACACCAAGCTGAGAAAAAGGGTGAAATCGACTACATCTTTCAGCTTCTTTTTTTAATGCCATGCATAAGCAAACTCCAAATCTACCACTATGTAGAAATCATGCTTGTCTACTCAAAGGCCAAAATGATCTCCACCACATGGTTCAGAGCCTCTCCAAGGAATTACAAAAAGTTGCTTTTGGAAATTCAGCATGAAGGGCCTAAATCAGGGGTAGTCAACCTGTGGTCCTCCAGATGTCCATGGACTACAATTCCTATGAGCCCCTGCCAGCGTTTGCTGGCAGGGGTTCATGGGAATTGTAGTCCATGAACATCTGGAGGACCACAGATTGACTACCCCTGGCCTAAATTATATATATAAACCTTTATTGGCATAACAATAAGAGGCAAGTACAGCCAAGCAGGGTAAAATTATAATAAATAAAATAAGATATTATAGACTAAAATACAGTAAAATCAGCTGATTAAAACATCTTAATTCTAGCTCGATAAACAGCCATTAAAAATTCAGCTACACACAATGTGGTCTCTGCAGAAATATTATTAAGCAGAAACTGGAGTGTAGCTTCATCATTTACTAGACCGCTGGGACAAAGTAGAGGATCCAGAAGTTTTCTGCGAAGACTCACATGGAAGTTCACAATCTAAAATAATATGTGAGGTTGAATCGGGACAGTTCGCAGAACACGGACACAATCTTTCCCTCCTTGGGACATGCTGGTATCTTCCTGCAAGGACTCTTGAGGGGAGACAACTAGGACCTAAATTATATGCTGCTAACGCTTTGGCTTGGTTTAATGTTCAAGCTGTTTTAGATTGCCACAGAATACAAGTTATTGGCATGGGCCTGATCCAGAATACTTCCTCTTCTTGAGCAGCGCTTCAGCATGGTAGAATTAGGTCTCCCTCTCCCGCAGTAATAAAGCAAGAAGAACGAAATCTGGAACCGCTTGCGGGAGCTGTTAATGAAGCGCAGGCTATGAATACGCAATGAAGACAGCCATGTCAATTTGGGTCATGTTCGTACATCAAAAAATAAGGGGAAATGTATCCAATGCGCACACCCACAAACCCAGCAGATAGCTGTGCTAGGCTGGGAGAGAGGAAGAATGAAAATATAATTATGAAGGGACCACAGCACCAATACTTGCTGAGTTAGGGACAAATAGGGAGCAGGGAAGATGCAGATAAGGAAACTATTCTGCCTGCCCAGATCTTCACTTTCAGGATCCCACAAACCCTCAGACACTCAATTAGACTGATTCATTTGCAAAGCCATTTTTGCCTGTCTAATTGGGGGATCCCTATAATAAGAAACTCCCAACTTTGTGTGCAGCTTGGATGCGCATTTCACTATATTAATGGTAATAACATGCAATCCTGCAGCACCCACACTGGTCAAGGGCAATAACCATCGGGCACCACCACTCACCAGGCATGTCACCTGGCAACTAAACATACTCACTGCAACTTACACACCATTAAAACCTGCCACTGACTGACCAGACAACACCACATGGAACAACTATAATACATTATTAAAACTTGCGGAAAATATATGCCCACCAATAATCTCCTACCTGATTTTGATACAGAAGTGCTAATGCTAGGAAAGACGCCCAACTCCATGCCTCCCACCGACCCTGGGATCTTCCTGCCTTCTCACAGAGGTAAGAGCACAAGCTGTAGGTTTGCTGGGGGGGGGGGGGGAGGCTGTTCTGCCCTCTTTTGATCTGCCTGCTTCAGTCATGTTCTCATTAAACCAGCCATAAATAAGACTGTCGCTTGGAGAGGAAGGAGAACTGTTGGGCGTGAAATGCATCTTCACACATCAGCACTTTGAAGACAGAAAGTGACATCCAAGTGCTAAGTATATTGTCCTTTTTACCCAGCTGTATTTAGAAAGGAGCTAGTACAGAGCTTGGGGGGAGGGGGGGGATAACAGGAGGCCTTCCGGGATCCCTTCCCAGATTGGCATCTGATATCATATGGTGAAAAGCATGGCACTCGGAAGGGTTCATGCTCCCAGATCAATGCCAGGTCACCAAGCTATTCCTGCACCTTCTAGATAGAGGCCAAACAGTCAGAAAGGCTGTGAAATCCACAGGGGCAGACCTACACTTTGCACTCATACCCGAGGCCTGAATGGATATTCAACGTTCTCACAAGAGACTCTATACCTCTTCATTCTTAGAGAAAGCTCACAGGAAGGGGAAGCATTCCGGGCCAAAGGGATGAGAAACACCCCTCTGGAAGAATATCAAAATCTGGATGGCGTAGAAGACGGAGGGTTGGGACTGTAGGTCAGTATTCAAACCTTCATTTTGTCACGAAGTTTATGTGGCGACCTTGGGCATCTGCCTGTCAGAAGAACATCAGAAGAGCCCTGCTGGATCAGACCGATGAGGGTCCATCTAATTCAGCATCCTATCTCACACAGGGGCCAAACAGTTCCTCTGGACGGGCAACAAACAGGGCACAGAGGCCTTCTGCAGATGTTACCTGCTGGCACTGAGATTTAGAGGCTGACTGCCTCTGAATGTGGAGGTTCCTTACAGTCACCATGGCTAGCAGCCATTGAGAAACTTATCCTCCATGAATCTGTTCAATCCCCTTCAAACGCTATTCATTCCTGCGGCCGTCACTGTATCTTCTGGCAGCAAATTCCACATTTGAACCAGTAAAGAAGTCCACCCGGTGTTGTGCTGTCCATCAGCTTATTTCACATGGCTTGTTACAAGGACAAAAAGCGGAAAGAGTACACTCGTATACCAGCCAGAGCTCCTCAGAGAAAGGATAACAACTGAGTAAACAGTAAAGATTATTATTAATGCAAATGAGAAGCTTTGCATCCACTAAACTACACAGCAGAGAGAGAAGGACGTTTTCACAATTTCTGCCCAATAATAGGCAGTAGGCTTTTGAAAAAAAAATTCTAATGCTTTCAGAGCATTTTGTAATGGAGTTGGATCATAGGAGTCAGGTCAAGCAGTGTGGCGGAGGGTTCAGCACTGATGTCATTAGCACTTAATTTTTCCTTCCCGGCACTGAAAGGCAAGCGGAGACAGAGGCACAGCTCCCGGTGTCAGAGAGCTTCCCACCGGCCATCTTGACAAATGGCTCCTGGCATTCTCTCAGAACACCCGGCGGCTTCAAAGCAACGGAAGCAGCTGAGGACGGGGAAAGGCCCAACCAGCATTCGCCTCCAATATGGAGCAGGCTCTGGCAAACCACGGCCAACCGGCAAGCCTCACTGAGCGGGCCGGCTCCTCTTTTGCAGCCACTGAAGGGCTGTTTTAACAAGCCACTGTGTCAGGCTAAGTGACGATTTATTCAAGTAAATGTATTCAAGATTTACTCTTCGTCTGATGAAGAGCGCCTGCACTCGAAAGCTCACGCCTTGAATAAATCTTTGTCGGTCTTAAAGGTGCTCCTGGACTCTGGTTTTATTGTGCTACTTCAGACCAGCACGGCTACAAATTCGAATCTAGGCTAAGTGAAGAGAAGACAGGCAGATTTCAGAGGGAGGGAGTTCCACCACAACCCCCTTCCCTTTCTCCTACCACAGCTCCCCCTCCCTCCCCCTCTGACCAGCCCTCCCCAGCATCGGAGGTGCTCCCAACCTTCTCCATATTAGTTTTCTTAAGGCTATACATTTCTCATGCCACCATAAGGTGTTGTCCATAAAGAGGGAGTCTGCATTGCGTATTAATAGTCAGTGGATCTTGTGAGCTTCCCAAGTGTGCACAATTAAAAACTGTGCATGTTTACCTGCTTCCTTAGGCTCTCTTAATCACTCCTCTAAGTAGCTTTAAGGAAAGGTTGTGTGTGGGGGGGGGGGGATTGGCACCCACTGCCCTCTGCCGCCGTTCAAACAGACAGTTATCTCCTGGGCAAAAGGAAGAGCAGGCCTGTGTTTCTCACAAAAAGCCAATTCCTTCTTTTCGTTACCTCTGCAATCTTCCCCAATTTGCCTTGAAGAAAAATAAGACAGGGCTAGGAGTTACTTTACTGCTCCTCTAAAAATGAGATCCACTCAGGTCTGCAGAGGGTTATTTTTATGGGAGATTTTGAGCAAGAGAGAAAGTCTCTATTATCCTACAAAAATCACCATTCTCCTCTGGCAAAATCCACCTTCACACTGATCTGCTCTGACTCGGGGGATATTATGCCGTCACTCTGAAATCCAGGTCGAGGGGCTGTTTGACAGATGGGCTATGTGAAATGACAGTTCAGATAAAATCATCAGGTCCTACTTCTTCCTTCAAATACAAGTCCTATTTTACTGGAGGAGGGGAAGGAAATACTTGGAGATTTTTTTTTTGAGGGGGGAGGGGAAACTTAGGAAGGGCAGCTAAATAAAGCAGCTATTTTCACAAGCAAAAATACCACCCCTATTAAGCCAAATATCCAGTTTCCAAACCCAAAACTAAGAGACACTGCGATCCATTATTTGGTGTGCTGGCGGGTGTGCTCATACACATGCACATTTCACCCAATGCAGAGTTTCAGACGTTGTGCTAATGACAATTCATTCCTTCAGCTTAGCCAAAATATCTCAAACCGTAAAAAAGTTGGCCTGTTCCAGTCTCCAGTTTACAAGAGCAAAGGGAGTGGAAACACCCAGGAATCAGATGCAGAAGTGGAGTAAATAGTGTTCGCTGCCCACTGGATGGGCTGGGGCAACAGATTCAACTCTTGTTTCTTATCCACCGCAATTCTTTCCCACAAACTGGGTAAGAAGAGAAGACATCATAGATTCAGCTGAAGGAGGCCAAGGACGGGCTCTACCACTTCATCCTGCCACAGAGCAAAGCCACCCAAACCTGTGCCTGCCACAAGAAGGTATCAATGAAGTCCAGCCTCACCCAAGGAACAGGAGAAACTATCCCCAGGGCTCCCAAGCCCACCATGACCTGGGGGGGGAAGCTTCTTCCTGGCCCCGAAAGAGGACCATTATTTAAAGCCCCGCCACAAGTGCAGCCACCCACGAGGAAATTACAGTTCTGCACTAGCCAAAAACCCACCCACCCCTTCGGCTGCCTTCGCACATGAAACCCATTATGGCAGACTCCCACCCAGATCCTCTGATGCAAGACAGATTTAACATGATCTTTCCATGTTTATAAGGCAGTTCCCAATATCACTGGTACGATCTGAAGAACCAGTGAGACTTCTAAGGAGGTTGGAAGGATTCCCAGTCGGCCTCTGCAAAACTCTGGGCTACTTTCACACTGCACTCGCTCCTTTACGCTGCTCCTCTAATGCCACCTTTGTGTCCATGACCCCTGCTACTTTGATCTCTCCTCCCCGCTGTGAGCAACAATCACTGAAATGCGAGAACAGAGCTAAGGCCAAGGAAAGGCTGACCTGCAGGCATTATGTCCAGCCTGGAAAGTGGGTCACTGGAATATCTGTGCAAGACATTTACATGTTGCAATCTCCCTTACAAAGGCTGGAAGCAATTCACACCAATTGTTATTTTAAAAAATCCAAACTCAAAGACACGGAAACTATGAAACGCCAATAGAAATATTCAAAGCATCTCACAGAATTCCAGAACAATTTCCAACGGCTAGCAAAACAAGAGGTGTGTATACTGGGCAGGGGGGGGGGTCCTCAAAAGACACCACGCAACTAGACAAACCAATAAATTCAACAGAACACCAGATAAGGAACATTTTTACTCTGCACAAGCAATTTAAGTCTGACATCAGACGGATCTGGCGGAGGCTCTTGGGAATTGTAGTCCATGGACATCTGAAGGGCCGCAGTTTGACTACGCCTGGCCTAAGAGAAGGAAACTCCCAGAACGGAGTCCGCCTTAGCTGCCACCTTTCATGAGGGCTAGAAAAGTACTTCTCATTCCAGACAGCAGCTTCCAGTTTTAGACAATTCAGCAAGCATTTCTTGCCCTGCTGTGCACTTTTTGATGGCTGGGTGACTTCTGACGGCATCAAATGGAGAAAACAGGAGGAAGAAACTGCAAAATAGATGGGAGAATATTTTGCCTTTCCCCAAACAAGTCAAGCTTATAAGTACACAGAAGAAACCACCAAAAAGAATTAACCATAACAAAACATCAGACAAAGCAGAGCTTGGCTTCTGTTTTGTTTTTGTTTTTAAAGAAACCTGTGTGGAAAACAAGCTCCAAGTAATCTGTAAGGGGCTGGTTTCGCTACGAGGATGATTACCAAGGGAACTGAGCACAGTCTGGAGCCAAAGGAAGAGAGTTGCTATTTCAGGATGTCAGACAGCTTTATAAAAGAGAAGAGTTAAAAAGCCTTCACGAGGGCCAAACTGCAGGAATATTTCTTTTCCCCTTAATGGATGAGCCACAGACGGCAGGAGCACAGAACCTCTACCCAAGGCATCGCTTGGGTGTAGAAAAGCATGACGGGAGGCAAGCAATGCTGGAACTGGGGGAACATTTCCAGGGCTGAGGAGTCCATGGGCTTTAGAGGACCACAGTCTGAGCTCCAGATTCCAACAGATGATGCTGGCGCAATGCTGGCAATCCACAGCATGCAAATTATCGAGACTGTCCGCTTGCTCTTCTCTGTTCCCTCCCCAATACAGGTAGCAGCAGCTAAAGGAGGATGGAATAAGGAACCCCTTCAGACTCAAAGCTGGATCCCAACTTGCAAGCCATAGTTTGCAGGCATCCGGCATTGTAGCTTCACAGCATTTCGGCCCACTGGCTCTCAAACTTTGCATTAAGGAGCACTAGTTTATGTCCCTTAGGCTCCTGGCTAGGCTTCCGTAAAAATGCTGCTATGTCTGCACCCCACAGATTTCCATGGTAGCAGCTAAAAATGTCATCAACACGCCGCACACCTGCCGAGAAATCCTACTTAAACATTTTCTTTGAGAGAGCCCACTGACCTTCCACAACAGAAACACCGACACAAACTTCTAAGCTTTCAGCTGCAGTTAGAAAAAAGCTGCCAAACTAATCTAGAGCGGAACAAGAGAAATACTCGGACAAAATGAGGACAGTACACTCGATTTAAGGGCAGGAAGTTATTTATATATTACCGTGTGCACTACCAAACCACAGGCGAGTTTTGCAAGCAACTCACAATGTCATCAGGACACCACAAATCAATGTTTGTCCGCCGAGTTATTTATAGTAATCAGGCTTTTACTTAATATGCACATCACCAATGCATTGGCACTTTCCAGAGCACACTGAGGCACTATTCTTAAGAAGTCACCACAGCTAGGCTTCGATCCAGTGCCTCTCCTCCAGAGCGACAAACTGAAGTGTCAGCGCGTTTGGCTAAGATTTAATTTCAACAGCAAATATTTGACTCCTGGCAGGCCTAGTGCGGTGCCAAAGCTTCAAATATTTGTGCAGCTTAATCATGCCCCACATATTTAGTTTTAAAAACATAGAGACATACATTTTTGTCTCAGAAAGGAAGATCTTAAGCAGGAGAAGAAGAAGAGTTGGTTCTTACATGCTGCTTTTCTCTACCCGAAGGAGACTCAAAGTGGCTTCCAATCGCCTTCCCTTTCCTCTCCCCACAACAGACACCCTGTGAAGGAGGTGGGGCTGAGATAGCCCTGATATTACTGCTCAGTCAGAACAGCTTTATCAGTGTTGTGACTAGCCCAAGGTCACCCAGCTGGCTGCATGTGGGGGCGGAGCAGGGAATCAAACCCAGCCAGATTAGAAGTCGGCGCTCCAACCACTACACCAAGATGGCTCTCAGCATTGTTACTTGGTTCTTTGTTTTAAAACTCAGTTTCAAATGGCTACAGAAACTGAACCATACAGGGGCATTAAAAGCCCTTGCCAAATCTTCTTGCACCCCACACCCTCTGCAGCTTCTCTGCTGGAAAGCCTCAACTGTGTCCTCTATTTAAATCCCCAGAAATGAAATAAAGCTATTTTGAGGTGACCCACAAAAGAAGGAAACTGAGGACATCTGAAACACGGACCTTGTTCCACAATTACCGTAGCCTAGTTAAAAGCTTTCTGCCACTAAACCAAGGATTTTCCTTTTATTTATATAATAAAAGAAATATATACTGCCTTCTGCTCTCATGTATCTGTTCAAAGCAGCAGACAAGAGCATGCAGGCTGGACTGAGATAATGCCCCACTGTTGTCCATTGCTACAGCTGCAATCTGGCTTCTCTCCTAGACCTCTCTGAGATTAGTGTGAAACGCTCATAGACTGACCTCTCCTAGATTAGTGTGAAACTCGAACACAGAGTTTTGCCTTTGGAATCCAGTAGCCTGGCCAAGATCCAAGTATTAATAGTATCAAAACACATGCGGCTTTTATCCCTCATGGCTGCAGAACAAAAAGCAATTGGGGATGCCTGTGGAGGACCATGGACTCCCACCTACACATCTGCCTCCCCACCCCAGGCCACCAAGCTGTGTCTCCCCCCCCCAAGTTCCTAAAATCCCAAATCTCTCCATCCAGAACCCCCAAGCAAAGTGAAGACTCTAATTCAGGGATAGTCAATCTGCGGCCCTCCAGATGTCCATGGACTACAATTCCCATGAGCCCCTGCCAGCAAATGCTGGCAGGGGCTCATGGGAATTGTAGTCCATGGACATCTGGAGGGCCGCATGCCTCTAATTCTTGGGAAACAGATACAGAGCCCAGTTACAGCCTTCCTAGCCCTTAGAAAGGTGTACCTCTGCTTGGGACAATGTGAGGCTAGTGCTTTCTCCCATTCTTTGTGACGCTTCTTTTTAAAATACACTTAATAATAATATTCCTTGGAACACACACAGGTTCTAGTCAATAAAGCACCTAGCAGATAAAATGTTAGTGTTTTTTAACCAAACTTCTTTATCATTTCAAATGTATGAACTGCGCAAACGTTTTAATTTTAAAAAATGTTTGCCACCTAATTGGGTGGAAAGGCATCATAAAGCCTTTTTTATTTTAATAAATAAAAAAGTGCCACATGGAGAAAACCAGATTCAGGCATGGGATGGGAAGCTTAGGTGCAAAGACTTTTATTTGCAAAATACATCTCAGTTTCACAAATTGGCCTCTGCAGAATGGCGCCACCCCCTCCACCTCAAGATACATCAACCTTACTTTATGCACAACCGCAGTATGGATATCAGGACTCCCAATGCCTCCTTTTGTTGACACTTCCTGGCCTGACAATGTATTATTTCTATGCAAGTTGACTAGGCAAGAATAGTCCTCAGTGCTGCTCCTTGTTCCTTAAATACTTTCCTACACAGACTGAGCTTAACAAGATTTATGGCTGAAGACGATCTGGCGTTAATTTTAGACATTGGGTTCATTCTCTCCAAAGAGCCAGCTATTTCGGTTAATGACAGAGCAGCCGTCAAAGTCCCCCCCCCCAACAAAGCCCTCTCTTCCCCAGTACAGTAGCACCCTTGTAATCAGGAGATTAAGGCTGCTTATTCATGTGTGAAATGGAGACTTGATCCCTTCCTCTTACTATAGGCTGGGTGTGGGTGTGTGTGTTATGTGTGTGTAGAGGTTTGCATATTCTCCACTATATCATCATTTCCACAATATCATCATTTCCCAAACTGCCCCACACTGCCTTACACACACATTTCCTTAGTCTGAGGAAGAGTGCTTGCACTTGAATGCTCATACCTTGAATAAATCTTTGTTGGTCTTAAAGGCGCTAACTGGACTCTATTTTTGTGCACTCTGTGCATGCACTCAAAAGCTCCCGCTTTGAATAAATCTTTGTTGGTCTTAAAGGCGCTAACTGGACTCTATTTTTGTGCACTCTGTGCATGCACTCAAAAGCTCCCGCTTTGAATAAATCTTTGTTGGTCTTAAAGATGCTATTGGACTCAGATCCTCTTTGCCAACTTGCATAAGCCACAAGAACAGAGCCTTCCCCTGAATACAACTGTAACTCCAAGGTACTCGGGACCTTTCCAAGAAGGTGAACTTCACGTGCGAAATCATGAAGTATTTACGCCCAAGTACTTCTGCAGGCCAACGCAAGGGCAAAGCAGACCCCACAAAACCACAGGCCTGTCCACCCCGTTTCAAGACTGCCTCAAGCTCAATGAGGTCAGGGCGTAAAGGTGCTCTGGGAACACTTGTGTGAGAAACCTCAAATCAGATTGCTCATCTATCACACACACCTTTCCTCCTCCTTGCCAGTGCTCTTCCTCCTCCTTCCCCCGTATTTCAATAGGCCCTAAACTCTCCAAAAAAATATGCAGAAGATCATAAAAGTGTAAGAAGGGCCGCACAATGATAGATTACAAGGAAAATCCTCTCAGCCTTCATAATTACAGGCTAATGTTCCAGACAAGCAAACGCAGGAATACTGAAGCCATACATCAAAGTAAAAATCATATTTAGTCGCTTCAAGACGGCAGCAATTTCTCAATGCCGAAACCTTCCAAAGCAATCATACGAGACCAGACAACACCAGGCCCCTCCCCCTTGTTAGCAAGATGGATTCCTAACACCGAGATGTTGTCAGTGGGTTGGCAAGAGGCTTTTAAGGGATTAAGGTTATCCAACCAGCTGTGTATCGTGTACACAACCCTTACCAAACAGCAGGAAGACAGAAGTGGGTCGTGCACCAAACACGTGCCCGCAAATTATTGGAAACACACAATTACAGTTCAGGAAAGTAATGTCTAAAATACCAGCCTCCCTCCTTGAGAATCCATCCACCCCTACCCCACCCATAAACCCCTCAAGGGTATAAACCCCTTCTGCAAGGGTATATATAAGGAAATAGGCAGTTTTTACATGTTTTTAAAATAATTAACCTGAATTAATATTTTATTATAGGTAAAGGTAAAGGTATCCCCTGTGCAAGCACCGAGTCATGTCTGACCCTTGGGGTGACGCCCTCCAGCGTTTTCATGGCAGACTCAACACGGGGTGGTTTGCCAGTGCCTTCCCCAGTCATGACCGTTTACCCCCCAGCAAGCTGGGTACTCATTTTATTTTATTATAAGTATTATAAGTATTAAGTATTTGTTGTGAGCCGCCTTGAGCCGGATGGGGAAGGGCACCATACAAGAATAAGGATGAAGACAAATTCCAATGAATCCTTATTCCAGGAGTAGTCAACCTGTGGTCCTCCAGATGTCCATGGACTACAATTCCCATGAGCCCCTGCCAGCGAACGCTGGCAGGGGCTCATGGGAATTGTAGTTCATGGACATCTGGAGGACCACAGGTTGACTAACCCTGCCTTATTCCACAAACTGGGTCAGCTCAATCTTCCCTAGACAAACGCCCAAAAGGCCTTGTGCACACTGCTTTTACGAAGCTTTGCCAAATAACTGGGGAGGGGGACGGAGCTGAAGAACCCTGGCCAAATACTGTTAATGCCTTATCACACAGTTCAACAATTCCTTCTATGACTCAACACGTACAGCTGTTCGCACAATTCACTGCTCACACCGGAACATGAGCGAACACCAGGATTTGTGGACTCACTAACGCCAAGGCTTCCAGAGAGGGCTCAACTTGGCATCCAGCGAAGCCAATGAAGACGCCAAGAATCCTCAAAGCACGCGCAAAGCCCCTTCCTTTCTGAGCAACCACAATGTTCATGTCTTAAAATATCTTCTGCAAGCAAGAATCTCACCCCCTAACAGGCAACAATGCAAAACAAAACTAACAAACAAACAAAAAACTTCACCAAAAAAGTATTCATCTTTGTTGCACATTTTTAAAAATCGTGCCTTGGACACCATGACAAGGGACCACAAGCACAATGGAACTGGGAAAGCCCAGCCTCCTTCAAAACAGATTCCCGACGGAGTGCAAAACAGGTCCTCGGCCGAAAAAAAGGAATCTTCTTTCACCCACAATGACAACGAAAAATCAACAGAGCATGCTAGAAACCTTCCTATCCTCCTGGTAGTTAAAAAGGAACCAAGGGGAGGAGCCACCTGCTGACAGAGCAAGTGACACATTGGGCGAGAATCACACACATGCACTGGCTCCAGAAAATGGCAGGATGGCCCCTCTTTGGAGTTCTGAGCTAGAAAGAAAATGTCTGCGGACGGTCTGTGTGAGCACAGTCCCAACATGTGAGTTTGCATGAGAAGATGGAAGATGAACCCATGTTTCAGAAATCAAGTACTGCCAACAAGTAAGAAAGCACTAAGGGACATTTACACAGATACACACAAAGACACCACAAAAATACACACTTCCAAGTCTCCTTTCATCGCGCATGAGTAATCACAAGCCTAGCTCCTCCCCTCCGGCAAAAGCTTTTCTCCTTGCACATGAAACCTGATGAACGGCCAACTGCGATTTTTACAACAGCTCTCTCTGTGCAACCAGAATTTCACCAGGTTTCTATTAAGCAGGCATGCAGGACCCAATTAAATCTATTCAATATGGCTATTTTCCCCCCTCCCTCTCTAGCAGCCTAACCTCTCCCATGAGATAAATTGTAAGATCTGCAGGTCCAGATGGAATTCACTGCAGACTGGCTAACCCCTAGCATGTGCTGAACTGGGATCTATCCCTGAGAGCAGAGAAGTGTGCTGGTGCATGAAAACAGTTCAGGAGGTGCTCCAAATCACTGGTAACTCAGGAACTGATTGCACATTTTTCACCAAAAGCCATTTAGGACCGTCTACGCCAGAAAGGAACAGCTGGTAGTGAGTGGTTCGGATCTAGCCCCCAAAGCCCTGCCAGTGTGTTAGCTGTGAACCATCTACCTTACTCGTCAAGAGAACAGGCCACCATTTTTAAAAAGGAGAAATCTTCCACTCTTTGGGATCTTGCACTATGCAGGGTGCAAGTCTGCTTATTTGTAAGTAAATCTATGCCTCCGTGAATACACTCTAACTAGACGTTATTCCAGGGCACCCTGAAGGGTCAGTTTAAGGGGAATATAGAAACTGCCTGTCCCTAATGGATGAAAAAGGCACATACGGTGACTACTGGATTTCAGGACAGTAATTGTGCCCACAGAACAACAATTAGTACTTCAAAATAGTTTCTCTCACAGCCAAAGCTGCATTCCCATGACAGGCATATGCCTGATATTGCTAGATCAAGACATGCAGATGGAGGAGGCTCTTTCATAAGCATATCATATTCTGATCTCTAGCAACAGATTGATTGTCACTACCAGGTATCCTACCAAGCATGAGCTATCACAATGCCAGGAGAGAAACACTGGCCACATGTCAAATCTAAAGGTCTATATGTGGCGTCGCCGGTACTCCAAAGCCTCTATTTACCAACAAGGATGTCAAAACACACTCATCCCTACCAAGCAACCTCACCTTCCCTGCCCATTTTCTCCTGCCCAATATTGACAAGCAGCATTCGACAGTAGCAGCAAAGATCTTGCCACAACGAATGAATTACAGCAACAAAACACGCTACTAGGATTCAACCAAATGCTAACTGAAACAACAATCGCATCTACAACAAATTAGGTATTTTCCATCACTGCACCTTATATCTTTAGCAACCGACTGTGGACACTTTTCACTGGATGAACACCTATCTACATTTTATCTGAATGAGGCAGGAAATAGGTAAAGACATTATCTGATTGCTAGACAATAATGGTCACAGGTAATTCTCAAAGCAAAGCCTGTTCCAATGTCACGGTCCCTCTGCTTTAAAGAGGTACCAGAAAGATAACAGCTGGATATTAGGGGGGGGGAATGTTTTACAGCAACAGTAGTTCAGCAGGAGAGTCACCTGCCAAGGGAAGTGGTGAGCACCCCCTCCCTGGCAGTCTTTAAGCTGCAGCTGGGCTTGTTTTAGGATGATCCTACATGGGCTAGATGGACTGTACGGCCCCTTCAAACTCTATGATTTTGTGATTCTCCTCACCAAACGGCTTCAGATCTCCACTGAGTTGGCACAAGTGCCAGGCCAATGATGATCCTAGGGCATGGCCATGATTATACGGCAGCCATTTATATCCAGGGATGCAGAGAGAAAATTTCCAGAAAACTTCATGCCTCACATATGTAAATACAGTCATTCTATAGATGCGCAGGCAGTTCTACCACAAATCAATCATGTTAGATGGGCTAGATGTAGAATATGAAGCATGGACAAACCTTTCATTGATTTTACATGATGTATTTGCCTTCCTTTGCGTCTAATAATAATAATAATAATAATAATAATAATAATAATAATAATAATAATAATAATAATAATAATAATAATATTGCTTAAATTTCACTAACGCTATTTCATTTGTTCAGATGTGATTCAGAAATTTTTCCCAGAAGCCCCAGACACGCTAAATCGAGATCCAGTTACATGCACACAGTCACAGTCAAGACAATTAGCCGTCCTCAGGCCAAAAACATAGCAAAGGAATGCTGTCTGCTAAATCTGGGTGCCAGCAACCAAATCCGTGTGACTGTAAACGATCACTGGTTACTTACTGAGAAGGGTCCTTCTCCCTCTGAGGGGAGGGAATCTGTGTTGGGACCTTCCAAAGTAATAGTTAAGTCCTGGGTAGGTCCCCATCCTCTGTGGACATTGAAAAGAAGTGAGATACTTGATTGTTCATGTGTGTGGCAAGCAGATCAACTACTTATGAGTCGATGCCTCTCTGGCCGCATGTTCAATGTGGACTTCCAAATCCCTGTAGGAGAGTAAGCCATCCTCCACTCTGCTAGTGGCCATGTTCTTAAGGGCCACACAGAGCTGCAGTTTAAGAGGGACAAGATGGCAATGGGAGGTGCAGCAAACACTTGAGGCATTTGGTCACATGGATAACTGGCATAGGAAAAACGAGGTGGTTATCAGCTCTAAGAGAAAAGAACAATAACTAAGAGAAAGGCTAGGAAAGCAAGGAAATAAGAGAAAGGGAACCGAAAGTTAAGGAAAATGCATGAAAAGACACAGAGCTACACAGCCAGCTCCTCTCCCTCTAAGGCAGGAGGGAAAACTGGAGTGAAGTAGATTCCCACCAGGAAGCAGGAAGTGTGTTTGTGTGTGGGGGGGGGGGGATAGCCTCCTGCCTCCCAAGCAACAGGCAAGAATCAACCAAACACAGATGCCCTCCCCTCAGAGGGAAAACAAGGCACCAGCACCAATCACTGGCTCAGAAGGGAGTGATACACTCTCAAAACAGTCCCACGTGGCTATACCTGTGCCATCTGCAGGATACTCCAAATGTCAGCCAATTTTTTCCCGTGCTCTGCTGCTGAACTATGCAGAGATCCCCACACACATTTTCACACTTATCAACAGTAACACATCTATCAGAACAAGCATTATCACATGTCATATGTTATAGGACACTAGTGTCTTACCAGTCAGGCACACAAGTACCATGAACAATGGCCAGTAAAGGCCTGCACCAACTGCGTTCAAGCAACACTTGCAGCTGCATAAGCAGCAGGATCACACCAACTGCACTATTTATAGCACAGATATGTTAGCTCTCTGATCCCATTTAATTGACACAGAATTCCAAAGAGAAGATCAGCATTGTGCCGTACTTTATGCAGGAACAGTTGCCTGGGAAGCACTGGGCAGGCAAGAATGGCAAGCAAGGGCAGGGACGCCATTCGACAAAAACCCAACAAAGCTTTCGGCCATTTTCACTGGGACCAACCTTATCGTCAGGCCTTGCAGTGAATATGAGAGAGCTGAAAGGATTCTGCCTCGATCAATAGCAATCAACATTTCTGACTCAACATGGCTGTCATTTCACTGCATAATGTATAGGGAAGATCAGCAAATCCAATAACAGGAATACACAAACCAACCCAAGAGTCCCATGTATAGCCTTTTTGCCTGGTCATCCACAACCGCCAGGTAGCCATGCAGGCAAACGTGTGTAGATTTGGGTCTTTTACCGTGGCATCGGGCTGCGGGTAAGCTAATCGAATTTCTTTCTGGACTAGTATCTCCTCCTTTTTTGGGTAAGGAAGCAAAGCAAGGTGGATCCATCAGGCTGGGTTTCTTCTCTTTTTTACGGAACAAATGTTCTTTAAAGTGAGCTATTGGAAGTGCTGCTGTCGACATGCTTTGAATAGGCATATAAAAAAACATAAACAATGTTTGAAAAAAAGTTTTTGTAAGAGGAAGGGAGATGACAACATGTTGAAACAGACTGTAGCAAATTCAGTTTATTACACCGTGGAAGGGTATAGTCAGCCTCTGTGCAATCCAACAACCCTGGCTTCCTCACACCACTCCCCTCTCACAGTTTTGGTTAACAGCTAGCGCTAAGCAAACTTACACTATAATATTATTAGGCACACACGGTCAAGACCTCATCTTCAAGACCTCTTCTTTCCACGTTCAACATTCACAGATCCTCCTTATTCTTCCATCAGAGGGAAGCCTATATTTGGGGGGGGGGGAGGTGCACACCATTCTTAGCACTAACCTCAAAGGAACTGTTTTGTTTCCACAAAAGGGGGGGGGCACTTTTTTTTGTTGTTCCTTTGCTGGATTTTTGAAAAGGCAGAAGCCGATCAAATGCAGTATATGTTTAGACTGCTTGTAAAAACAAACGCTCTTGAGATTGCTCTCCCTGATTTAAAGAGAGGGTTTCTTTCCATTTAAAAAAAAAACCTGCTTGAGATTTACGGCCTCCTGCATTCTACTGCAATCATTCCCTTCACCTCACCTTGTAATATTAACCACCTGCTGTGGACACTTTTGGCTATAGCATAGTAAGGAGGGGATGAGATCTGAAATTCTTTGCTGTGGAACAGATACAAAATCAAGAATTATTTCTAAAAGAAGATGGCAGTTTTCCTTAATCTCAGGGCTAATAATTGTAGTAGACCTATCCTCCATCATGAATTAGTCTAATCCCATTCCTAAAGCCAGCTAAGTAGCCGCTGGTTCATTTCTTGAGAGTGAATCTTTGTTAGTGACTCGAACCTACAGTTGTTTGGTTTGATTGCTACAGAAGACCAACACGGATGTGTCGAGGTTATTCTGGGGGTGAATTATTGTCTTCAGAACTGGGTTCTCAGGACCATGGGACACTCTAGGGCAGGGGTAGTCAAACTGCGGCCCTCCAGATGTCCATGGACTACAATTCCCAGGAGCCCGCTGCCAGCATTCGCTGGCAGGGGGCTCCTGGGAATTGTAGTCCATGGACATCTGGAGGGCCGCAGTTTGACTACCCCTGCTCTAGGGTAACTTAGAAATGTGACTTCAACTAATGACCTTGGAGATGGTAAAGGTTAAATAGTACACTTGAAATCACTACAAGAACAATAGACATTACAGCGGTAAAGCTAAAATGGTTCCGATGTAAATGAAAGAAGTGTGTTCTGAGATGAAGAATAAGCTCACCAGAGGAAAAGATGAGGCTTCTTTCAGTCATGGCCTGGAAAAGTCTATGACAGGGGTAGTCAAACTGTGGCTTTCCAGATGTCCATGGACCACAATTCCCATGAGGCTCGTGGGAACTGTAGTCCATGGACATCTGGAGGGCCGCAGTTTGACTACCCCTGGTCTATGATGTGGAAGGCCCATCCCTTTGAAAGATGTCACTCTATTGTCTACCAGTTCATGATACAGCAGGATCTACCACAGGATTCCAGGGTGGACTTGTGCCCAGAATACTAGGTCAGTGGTTACAAACATGAACTTGTCTAAGATATCTCCAGTCTGCCAGAAGACCTGGTTGGTTTCCAAAAATGCCTTATCCTGGAATAGAGACTTGAGGACAAGTTCACCAAGGTATAGGTGAATGTGTTCTCCCCTCCCAATTCTGCATGCTTTGGACACTACTGCCACTGTTAATTTTGTGAACACTCAAGGAAATGAAGCAAGGAAATGAAATCCTTCTGAGGGCATTTACCTTGAAATTCCTGCACCTCGCAGACTGCTTGGGGAACCCATGCTTGGATTGCTCTCAGTCCCCAGACTATTTGAGAACTGTGAAGATGGAGAAAAGTTCTGACAACCTTTGCTGTTATGTATGGCTATTTACATCGCAAGTTCCTCTACAGCAGAAGGGTGGCTAATAAACGTTTCAAATAAAATTAAATGGCACCAGTTCAATGGCTCTGATGTTCACTGAGCGTCTTCTGCCCATGAAGATGACGGAGAGATAATGAGTCTGCGGAGGGGGTGGGAGGGATAATAGACAGTCTCCTCTGTTTCAGAGGATTCAAGGTGTGCCCAGCTTTCTTCCCCAGACCGAGTCCTACAGCCTCTAAAGCACAGAAAGTACACACTTCAAAAACAGAGATGGAAATCAACCTTAGGCAGAGCTTTGAAGTCTTGGCCTCCTGTTTGTGTGCGGCTTCAACAGCTGGAAGAGTCTAGACTTTGAGGAGTGGGGTGGGGGGAACAGCACAGCAGTATCTAACTTCTAGGAATTAAGATTGCGGCACCACAAGTTTGGCACAGAACCTTAGATTGTTGCACCTAAATTATAGCCATTTTCACAGAAGAAGCTAATCACAATGAATCATTCCTTGGAAAATTTGCACTCTTACTTCCCCCTCGAGGAAGCGTGCAGTCATGCTGCTAATGCAGAATTTACAGCTCTCATTCCCCCCACACTTTAGCTAACGGTGAGGAGAGGAGAGGATTCCACCCCTGCTGTCAGATGAGAAATTGTCCTTAATAATAGAAACAAACAAAAGCCCCAGCATCATGCTGCAGCAAAACCTTTGTGCCTGAACTGAGACCTTCTCTTGGCTGGACTAAAAGAAAAAATCAACTTGCCTACCAACATTTGTGTCTTTCCCCCACACTGTGAGAACCCACAGGCCACTCAAGGTCAGCATTAAGATGTGCTTAGAAAGAAATAACTAAATGATCGTTTTAATTCGAACGCCCCCAACTTTTTTTTTTATGATGCAGCTTTTCATTGTCCAGATGAGCTCACACCACCAACAAAGATGGCACTCCACAACAGAATTTTTAAAAGCTTATTTTTACTGTTTCAATTTTTCCCCAAATTATTCTCTTGGGAAATAGAGATCTTTCTTAGAACTATCTTGCCCTGACTTGGATGGCCCAGCTAGCCCAAGCACAGCAGATGCTGGGATGTGGCATTTCCCCCCACTCAACGGAGGCTAATCTTCTAACCCCAAGCATTTCCCCTCTGTTCTAATCAAAACAATTACAATATGCACCTTTTACAAGTATTCCTTCCTATCATCTGATCTCTATTCCTGGGGAGCTCTGACTCTCGCTGGCCTTTAAGGTGCCACTGGACTCAAATCAAACCAGAGATTGAAACCCCAGTGGAAGTAGATCTTCAAGTCACAGTTCTGAGAAGACCTGGTTTCCATCAACATACCTGGGGCAAGAAAATAAGGTTAACACCAAGAAGGGAAATAGGGGCAGGGCAGAGAAAAGGTGGAAGGACTTTTCCTCTTGGGGGTTCTCCCGTTTTGTAAAACATGGCTTACACAAAGTAAATTCATGTTGGTCTGAGCCCATTGGCACTTTAAGACCAACAAAGTTCTATTCTGGGTATAAACTTTTATGCGCATGCACATTTCTTCATGCTTTATCATGCAAATATGTCTACCTGCAACAGACAAAACACATACAAACACTTCCTATGCAGACAGCTCAGTTTGCAAGGGCTGAACAAAGGACATTTGGGAAGTCGTTAATGCATGTGGCTGCTGTAAATCCAAGGTGACTCGAGGGCACTTAAAACACACACAACTCTTAGGACGTGTTTCATATATTCCCCGTAATCCTCATGACAATCTGGTGGACAGGCCATTGCTACTGTTCCTTTACTACAGCTTGTGCCTGCAAAGAAATGACTTGTCCACAGTACCCCAAGAGGGGTTCCGTGCTGCCTAAAATTTTCAGCTGGAGATCCGAAAGCTCAAGTTCATGCCAGTCCAGCTGAACTTATCTCTGAATTGATCAGCACCAGGCTTTTCCTTTCCTTCAGAATCTAAAGCTTGACAGATCGTGTCACAAAAAAACAAATGTGAAAATGAAGGGTCCCTCCTTCTCCTGCTCATGCACTGTATCATAAGGCAGCCCACCATGCGCAGAAATCTCTCTTAGGCTCTGACTGGGGTGTAAAATCAAGTCACTGCCTGAGGACAACATTATTATTAGCCAGCATTTTTAAATTATCACCAGGTAACCTGGTGGGGAATGAGTGAAGACACCTGTCAACAATGCAGGAAGGGACCCCAGGAGGCATTTCTCTTGAAAGCTGCTTGTCAAACATGCAGTACTTATTTACTGCGTTGCGGGGAGAACCAGGTGTATGAAGCGCTAACAGCAAGCTCACGTTTTACCAGGAAGGGTCCAGCCCTGAGCGGATCGACGGTGTGCTCCCAGCTGCCCTGTCAATTGCTGCGCAACTCTGCCATTTCCTCACCACACTGTGACATATTCTTTTAAGACCGTTCTTAATCCAGCATTAAAACAGCCCCCACCCCTGCAAGAAGAGCACCAATCCACTTGTGGTGGGAGAGAAGGAAAGTTAACGTGAGCTACAGTGGTGCCTGACTCCACACTCGGTGATGTGCAAGACATGGAGGACATTTCCCGAGAAGCACCAGGATGAGGAAGATCTCCCCTGCAACCCCGGGGAGCTGCTGACAGACTTTTGGGTTCACTACAGCAGGGGTAGTCAACCTGTGGCCCTCCAGATGTCCATGGACTACAATTCCCATGAGCCCCTGCCAGCATTCGCTGGCAGGGGCTCCTGGGAATTGTAGTCCATGGACATCTGGAGGGCCGCAGTTTGACTACCCCTGCACTACAGTGTACTCCAGCCAACTCCGTGCAGGGCAGCTTCTTATGGTTACCTGGGGCTCTGCCAAGCAATCAATGCCCAGCCGCCTAGCATAAGGCAGGAAGCTTTCACAGGAGTGAATGACCCAGAGCCGTCACTCTCACACGCGGCGTTTTTCCAGTCTGTTTATTACTCCTCCGAAGAACAGCCCTGCCTCATTTAGGCTCTGCTCCTTCCCCCCTTCCACCCTGCTTGCTCCTGATTAAGCAGTCGAGGCATCCTATTAGCTGTTATGTACAAACAAATTTCATGCGTCTTGGGTTTTATGGCTTTGATCAGTCCTCCCCCCCAACACCCCCCAAACCTCTTCCTGGGCATGCCCTTATCACACCGAGGCTTGAGGTGCCTCCCCAGACCGCACAAAGGAGGAAATAGGTTCTCAGGTGGGATGATTCAACACTGGTTGATTCGACACACACACAAAACAGGCTGCTGAGCCAGCAACATCTGCGAAAGCAACGTATTAAAATAATCCATTCTTGGGAGCCACCAATGGTCTGGAGCTTCCGGAAAAATCCCTAGCACATGGCGCTACCAGGTGGTCAAGGGAAGCGTGAAACATATATGTGCAGCATATTTTTTTAAAAATCAATGTGGCAACTTGGCTAGATCCAGGTAGGGAGCCAAGTCTCCCTGTGGCTTTTTCTATGACTTGACACAGCCCCTGGGAGTAATTTCCCAGGGCCATTTGAAGTCAGGAGAATGGTGCTGGGAATCAGACTTCAAAAACCCTGAGCATCGCTGTCCCAACCTGAACTGGTCTCCTACATGACTTAAAATTAAGGTTCTTAGCCCCACGTGTGGCCCCAAACATAAAGCTATACAAATCACACGTGTTAGTGGAGCTTTGCCACTTCACCTTACTTGAAAGCAAAGAGGCACTGAAGACCCAGTGATGACACATTGCCTTCCTTTCTGGATGCAAAGAGGGGAGTTGGGGTGGATCACTCCTGCCTCCCAAGGGCAGGGATGTTCCTCTTCTGTCTACATAGCCAGAGACAGAATGTGCTTTTGCTGCCAGCCACTAGGCAGCAAAGGCTGTGGGATCTCCTTTCTTGAAGGTCTCGTCTTGCAAAAGCGCCAAGAACAAGGGGAAAAAATAATTAGCCTGCCTGTCCAGCTTCACAAGCTGTCTGTTGTACAGTGGCAGCCTTAAAAAGGGAGGAGGGTTAGGGTTTGATCAGGGGCCAAAATAAATCTGGTTCCAATTTACAAGCCATTACCTTGTCTGAGATCTCTGCTGCCACAGGGGAGTGGCATAATCCTCCTTGAGACCCACTGAGAGAGGCTGACTACAAATAAATGAACATTCAGAAGTCTGCTGTAAACCACAGCAAAAGATTTCTCTGCTTCAGGCAGATGGTCTCCAGCATCAAAAGAAGAGCTCAACTCAACACATAACCTGCAGTTCCAGCCACCTTGAGTAAGTTTTTGTAGACAGGTGGGGTGTAAACAACTATATATGCTTCTCTATCTACTGGCACACAAGTACCAGCACTATTGCTGCCGATGGCCAATACAACGAGAAGACTTACAAAGAGAACATTCTGTTTTCCCAATCTTCCCTGCCCACCTCGCTCCCAGCTGCCATCTCTCAGCCCTGCCCCCCCCCCAGAAAAAACCCTCATCAAATGAGCCATTTGTTACCAACACAAAAACCTGACTTGTCCCATCAAGGGAGGGAGGGAAGGGCCATCAAGCACTTCCATGCCACCTCTAGTGCAGGATGCTCCACATTACAGAAGGAAGCCGATACATTTTGACATAACAAGCCGTACTGGTTGTTACATTATTATTATTAATTAAAATAAAAGGCTACCCTTACGTCACATACAAGCGATTCACTGAACCTGGTTGACAAGACCATGGAAGCATTCCCTCAAATATATATTATGCATAATTTAAGGAACAAGTGGACTCTCTTATACGGCTGCATCAGGGTATATAACGTAGGTACTTGAAGGGGTTATGGAAGCGTGTGAGAAACAGCCACGGCTGCCTGGAGCACAACACGCACACACAAAACATGCCATAAACTAGGAGAAAGCACACAAAGGAAGTGGCGAGAGGGAAAGATGACGTCAGCCCCTGCCTCAATTCATAAATGCTAACCGCACAGAACAAGGCAAACGCTGAACGGCCCCTTGCTCTCTCCGATTCCTGCTTAAAGGGAATGCACATCTACGGTTTGAGGGCTTTAAAATATGCTAGTAAAGCAGCACTCTGTGCTTGTCAAGTTTCGCTGGCCACAGGGAGGGCTGGCAGGGCAGGGCGGGGAGCACAGCATAATCCTAGCCCATTCTATCCTGCGGCCAGATCAAGGAGCGTTTCGAGAACTGCCAGCCAAAGCAGAGAGGCTGCCTGAGCAGAGTTACTACAAGCACTTGAGACCTGTAGTTTCAAACACAAATGCACATTGGTGGGCCCCAAGGATCTGTTAGAAAACAGCTCAAACCCTCCCTAAATTAAAAATAAGGGTCCCACGTGAAAATCTAATGACTTTACATATTATGGTTAGAGCCCATTTTTTAAAAAGAAGGAAGTCTAACCTGTAATCGTTTTAAGCACAATAAAATCAGAGTCCAGTAGCACCTGGAAGACCAACAAAGATTTATTCGAGACGTGAGCTTTTGAGTGCTTGCAGGCCGACCTGCACGGCTACCCATTTGGATCTTGTTTTAAAGCAGCACCTACAGCTTCTTTGGGCCCGCCCCGACCCCTCCACAATCAGGGAGCTGGTTGGAGCCCAGAGCTGGTTGCCCCACAGGCTGATGCCTTCGCACCGCAGTTATGACCCTGCTTGGCTTCACAAAATGGCCTGGGCTGCAATGCTGTGAGCACTTACCTGGGCATAGATCCCACTCAAGGGGACTCTGAAGTGAATCAGCATGCGTAGGAAAGGGCAACAGGACTTCCTTTCCAGACAGAGTAACTGGCTAGCTTTGTTTGTTTTAAAGAACAAGACAAAAACCAGGAAGAAGAAACAAAGATTCAGCCTCCATGGCTGTGATTTCTCCATATCAGGGGTAGTCAAAACTGCGGCCTTCCAGATGTCCATGGACTACAATCCCCATGAGCCCCTGCCATGCTGGCAGGGGTTCATGGGAATTGTAGTCCATGGAGGGCCGCAGTTTGACTACCCCTGCTCCACAGAGCCTCCGGGGGGGGGGGGGGGAGTTACGCCCAGAGTAAACGGAGAGAAGCTGGCAGGTCTCCTCAGCTGCAGTGTGAAAACAGAGGAAGCTGCCCCCTTGTACAAACGCTCCAGGGAGGGCCAAGGCCGCATGCCCCCCAGAGGGGCTCGGAAACAAAATCTCAGTTGCAGAACAAGAGCCAGAGCTGGTTTCTGTCTGGGGAAACAAGCAGCAGTTGACTCCGGCGGGTCCTCCTGTCACATCAGCTGAGATCAAGGTTGAGTAAATATTGTAAAAAGGCTCTTTCTCCACCCAAGCCAGGCACCAATTAAAAACATAAAAGGCATTCCAGCGCACGCGGCTGCCCCACTTCAGCAGGGGGAGGGAAAGGCGACTCTCTCCCTCTAAAAAAACCCCACAGAACAAACCTGCACTGTTAGAGCCTCGCAACCAGTCCTTCCCGAGGGTTTTAAAAAAACGACCCAAAAACACAGTTCACCTGGCATAGCACGGCTGCCTTTGTTCCGCTTGCAAAAGAATGTGCAGAAGCCAAAGCAGTCCCCCTGCGAAAGGGAAACTTGTAACCTTACAGCGTCCTGGCCGGTGCAGGCCCTCCCGGCGCCTCCCTTTCGGGGGGGGGGGGGGAGGATTTCTCCGGCCGACCCCGAGTGCGAACGAAGCGGGCCCGGGGGGGGGGGGGGGGGTCCTGCGCTGCTCGCTTCCAAGAGGCACGAGTTTCGCGACTTTGTTTCACTTCGACCTAATTTCCAAGGACACGAACGCCGGATCCACCCGCGAGGGGGCCGCCGCTTTGGCCCCGTTCCGAGGCCTCCTTGCGGGGCCCAGGGGCGCCATGGCTGTCAAGGGCCCGCCCTCCCCCCCCCCCCCCCAAGCCCCCATGCCCGCGCCTGGGTCGCGCACTCACCGCAGCCAAGGCTCGCACTGCACGAGGGGAAGAGTGCCCGGGCGGGCGTGCGGGGTGGGCCCCCCTGCCGGCGAGGCCAGCAGCTGCTGCTCCGGGCTGACCCCGGCGGACCCCGGGCCGGTTCTCCGGAGCGCAGGCAGAAGAGGGGCGGCGGCGGCGGTCAGCCCCACATGCACAGCCCATGGGGGGGGGGGGGAGGCGGCGGCGGCGGCACTTGGCGAACAAAAGGAGGCCCCGCTTCACTGCAGCGCCGCGCCTGGGCCAGGCAGCGGAGCGGGCGAGAGGCGGCGGCGGCGGCGGAGCAGCAGCGGCATCGCCCGGGCCGCCGGAGGATTTAAAGGCGAAGCGGCGGCGGCTCGGTGGCCTTGGCGCAGCGGGCGGCGCATGCACTAGCGGGCGGCCCCGCTCAGCTGCCTGCCGCTCCCCGGCCGCGGCCACCTCCACATGCTCCCTCCGGCTGACCCAGCCGCCTTTGCTTTCAACCCAGACGCGCCGGGAGAGAGAGAGAGCGAGGGAGAGCGAGAGCGCCGCGCAGCCTCCCAAAGACAACAAGCGGCGGCGCGCCGCAAAACCCGGCAAGGACTCCGGCCCGGCGCTGCCTGGGGGCGCTCCAGCCCCGCCGCTCTTCCCAGGGCGCCCCTGGCAGGGCCTGGGCGGGCTGGCTGGCGACTACCCGGGCGCACCGGCGCGCTCCTCCGCCGCCGCCGCCGCCGGGAGACTGGGGGCGGCTCTTTAACAGCGTGGCCAGCTCGACACGGCAGTCCCGCGGAGGAGCATCCCCACGAGCGAGCGAACGAGCGCTGCAGAAGCAGCAGCAGCAGCAGCCCGGAGTATGACGGCCGAAGCCGGGAAGCGCCTCCCCTCCGCGGCGTCTCGCAAGCGGAGATCAAAACACTCCTGCCGCCGCCGCGGGGCGGGAGGCCCAGGCCAGGCAAGCGGAGCGGCGGCGGAGGACGCTTCCCAAAGTGGAAGCCGGGTGGGCGAGGAGCCAAGGCCGGGGCTGCCGCGGAGGCCGCCATTAAGCCGTTTTGTTAAAAGCCCCCCCCCCTCCTCCCCTTTTCCCAGCAGAGAATCAAGAGTCCCTCCAGCAAAGGCAGGCGGCTCTTGACCTTCCCCTGTGGGACATGAAACACGCCTGGGATGAAGGCAGAGGAAGGCGCGAAACCCGCAGCCCTGCAAAGCAGATGAAGAGTTGCACCTCCAAAACCTGCCAACCAAGCCGGCCGAGCCCACCCACCACCCCCCTCCCTCCCCAAAGTCATTACAGCCATGATCAGCAGAGCCAGAGAAGACTCCAAGGGTGGGTCAGGAGAAAGGGGGGCCGATGGAGCCATGCCCAGGCTCAATGCATAATTTTTTAAAATAGAAGGCAGACGTTTCTGCTGGTCCAGTTTGGGGAGTTAGTTCATTGCATGCATCAAACGGTTAGCAGGATAGCAGGCTCCCCATTACATCAAGCCCCCCTGGACTCTCAAGCAGGGTGTTCCGATTCTGCACACTGTGGGCCCAGACACACCACCTGCCGCCTCACTCAGTGGCACATCAGCAACTCACTGGGCTGAGGGCGGGAGGCACGATCAGCCGCTGCAAAGGACCCTTCCTGCCAGGATGGCAGGCACTGATGATCCCCAGGAACGGAGGCTCACCGGGACTGCTTATTATCTGCTCCAGCTAGCGTTTGTTTTGCATTGTGGCGCTTCCCAAGTCCTTTGCGAGATGAAAGGCCCGGGCTCGGAGCCTTAATCTATTCCGCGCCAGCGACAAGCAGCTGCCTCAACCGCCAGCCCAGCTAATGAAGTAGAACACCCTTGCCACCCGGAAAGGCCGCCGTGATCAATACGCTCTGAAGGCAAGCATGTACCGCCAGCCCGGCTCTCTCCAAAGATCAGCGGTGCACATTAGCTTCTCAATGGGAGCCTCTCCAAGGGGGAAGGCGCTGGGCGAGAATAAGCTTCCTAACCGGGAGGCTCAGTGACGGAACGGCAACAGCCAGAGCCCCCCCCCCGCCCCCCAATCAATCCCAGAGTCAAGCGACAAAGCCGACGCTGCGCGTAGCCACGCTTTCCCATTTTTTAATCAAGCGTGGCCTGCCACACAGGCAGCCACGGGAAGGACGGATGGCTCCAACAGTCGCAAGATGTAGCGCTCGCCTCCCAGCGATTCCAGAAGAATTAAGCCTATGCGGGCTACGTGAAAATCCCTCGTCTATCACCAACGTGGCCATCACTCTGCACAGCCGAACGGGCTTGTGTGAAGGAGAGCCCGCCGAGGCAGAATTCGCAGGACACGGTTTTTCCCGCGGCGGAACTTCTGCAGCTGTCCGTTGTACTCTTGCCACGTTTGCGTATGCGCGCGCACTTCTGAGATGTCTCCAGCGCTGCCCATGTGCCCTTGAGAACACACCCTCTTGGGTGGAGTCAGGCCAGACACTCAGGTGGGGACAGGGGAACTGATACAGGTTGGCCTTTTCTTCTAAAGTCTCAACCCCCCCCCCCCCCCCCGGGTTCAGAGCCAGATGAAACCTGCCTGCCTCTAGGAAGAAATCAAGACCCTCAGAATAAAATGAATCCTCGCCTGATAGCGTCAGCATCTTGCACAAATTTACCCAGAACTGCTATAATTCCTCAAATGGAATAAGAAGATTAAACATGTGGGGTATATGGCAAGGGCGTTGGACCCACCTGTTTCAGCACAGGAACACCAACCCACTCACCTGGCACCTGTCCACGACGAGGCCTCTTACAGCTAACTCACCTGGGAAGCGTGACACAATTATTGACTTTTCCCAAGGACAACTAGATCAAGCCAACGATAAAACCAGCTGAAGTGTGAATGCTATATTTCTCCCGTATTTCTGTGCCGGTGCAGAGAAGCCTCCAAGGTGGCCGAAATAATAGGAGAGCCTCTTCTAACCATGACTGTCGCAAACCAATCAAATAGTCAAGGAGTAGTGTGAACACAGCATCCTGTGTTACCTTGGGCAGAACATTTGGGCTAAATCCTGAGTGTGTGCACTACAGCTATATTTTGGGGAGGGGGGGTATTTACTTTAATTTTCAAGCAGTGATATATTTCTTTCTCCCCCCCAACCCCACCCCCAAATCCCAAAGAGATAAAAACAATGTAAAAACCACATGGATCACTTTAAGATTGAAGAGAAGGAGTAAAACACACAGCACACCAGGGAAGCAACATAACCACTGTAGCCTGCCGCAGAACAGCAGAAGTCAAAGGATATCCCTGTTGATGCCAGCTGTAAATGCCAATCTGTATTAATAACTAGCAGCAAAAATGGCTTGGGATAGGATTGAAAAGTCTAAATAAAATTAATCCCAATGAATTTTTTTACACCACAATGTTACAACTTTATTCTTCTCCTCTTGTGTCAGGGGAGCGTCAAACAGGGAGGGATCTATATGACCTTTCCAAAATTTAAGGTACACTGAAATTACTTTCCAGGGTAGTAACATGAATGAGAAGAACTGGTTTTTATACCTTGCTTTTCACTACCCAAAGGAGTCTCAGAGTGGCTTCCCTTCTTCTTCCCACAACACATAATATTCTGTGAGGTAGGTGGATCCAAGAGAGCTCAGACAGAACTGCTCTCTGAGATCAGCTCTAACAGGACTGTGACAAGCTCACACACGGCTATCCGCATGTGGAGGAGTAGGGAATCAAACCTGGCTCGCCAGATTAGAAGTCCACACTCCTAACCACTATACCAAACAGGTACATCACGGGCAAGGCGGGGCCACATAGGAACTAGGATTTGTTCATGGTTCATATCCCATTTAGCCCATGTAACATGAACGATTGCCTCACAACAATAGATAAACTATATTTACATATGTGGGGTGGAAATTTTTCCATGGCCTAATACAGCATCAGGGAATGTTGCGTCCCAGATCTCTGACTCCAGAATTCCCAGGCATCCTCGTCCTTCAAACTGCCCCGTCCATCCCACAGAGCTGTCACAATGCGTGCCTCACTCTGCCTACAAGAGCACTTCAATGCAACCTCTTCCTAAATGCTCCCTCACAACTCCCCAGCAAGCTTTACAAGCTGAAAAACAGGCCAAAAGCTTAAAAGATCGCCTCAAATGCAAGACCTCATGCCCTGTTGGGCCTCGTTCCTCTCTTCCAGCCTGCCCCCATGAGAAAACAACAGGGCCTGGAGAGGAGATAGAACTGGCAGGGGCTCATGCTGGCAGGGGCTCATGGGAATTGTAGTCCATGGACAACTGGAGGGCCGCAGTTTGACTACTCCTGAGATAGAACATGCGCTAATGACCCTTTTCGCACACTCTTGGTTGTGCCCTCTAAGTTTTGCCCGTTTCAAGTGGTGCTAGATGTGCACAAACAACCGTTTGGAAACTGTAAGTGCAACTTATCTCAGAGTTTGCTCACCCTCTTCTGCGTGACGCTCAATTAACCCCTGCTCCACAGATGTCCCTGAAGCATTCCAGAATGACTAACCTCTCCCGCTATTATTGGAAGATCAGGACAGGCGCTTTGAAAGAGCCATGCGCAAGGGCTAATTGGACACCTGACAGATGAACACTGGCCGGTCATTCCCTCAAATATTCAAGATCTGAACAGGCTTCTTCCTAAATGCATTTTACCACGCAGCTGGTAAAAGCAGTTGATAGGCGACTGCCACACAGCCAAAGCATAAGTCTGACGGACATGGGACATGGATTCTCGTTCTGGACTCTGGCTTTACGTTGTAGGAAGAAATGCCTATGGAGCATGACACAGAGCACCACAGAAGACAGGGTTCGCACCGACCAGAGAGAGCGGGAGTCAACACCCTAGGTCATTTGACAGCCTGCAGTGCTTGCAATTCAGGTGCAGCACCCTTGGGGGAGGGGGGGAACAGCCCACAACATACTCACCCAATCAGCTTGGTTGCCTGACGGTTTGAAAGGGCTGCTCCCGATCCAGAGGAGATGCAATCCAGGCCGTGTTTCAGCGCCGTCTCCATTTATCAAAACAACCCTGTCATGTTGAGTACCATTAACAGATAATGAAAGGAGACAAGGGGTGCAGTTACAAGCAAAGCACTCTGCCTTGTGCAGGCCTAAGCATGCAGCCAAGTGAGCTGACATCTGACTTTATTATAAGCATTATAATTAAATAGAATACCTAGTTTAAGTAACATTAAGGTTGTGACACAAACCAACAAAAGCTGGGGAAATTCTGAGTTAGAGCTTTGACACGCTGTCATTAACTCCTGCTATTTTTCAAGGGGGAGGAGAGAGAAAGCTCTTATTCAGAAATGCATGGGGTTTGTGTGTGTGTTTGTGTGTGAGTGTGTGTGTTTAGATTTTTCTCTCTCAAAACAGGCAAACGTGGCTTGGGTAGCAAAGCCAGATGTAACTTGAAGGACTCTCCATTCTGAGTGGTTAGATCGGCAGCTCCCAGGCTGAGCCCTCCGGTTCATTCAGC
Source organism: Paroedura picta (assembly GCF_049243985.1). Lineage (NCBI taxonomy): Eukaryota > Metazoa > Chordata > Lepidosauria > Squamata > Gekkonidae > Paroedura > Paroedura picta. Next base: position 2,894,677 of record NC_135383.1, on the reverse strand, counting down.
TCCCCTAAATTATGACTTGCACACCTCTGCTGGCCTTTCTCTGCACAACACACAACCACGGGGGGGGGGGAACGGCTGGAGCTGTCCAGGACAATGCAAAGAGGGCCCAGATAAACTGAATGTGCAAGAACAGGGCCCTCTACCAAGGATTGCATTTTTGGCATGCCAGGTCAATGTGGAAAGGCTTCAGGTGCTGAAAGGCCAGTTAATATGGAAAAGGTTCCCTGAACGCTAAACATTTGCAAGACAGACGGGAGGAAGCCTCTTTGCCCCACAAAAACAAAAAATACACCATTTACTTAATTTATACCTTGCTTTTCTTCTCTCCTCTCCTCTGTTTCAACCTCACAACTACCACTCTGCAAGGCAGGTTAGGCTGAGTGTGTGTGACCGGCTCCAAGGTCACCCAACAAGCTTCCATGGCAGAGTGCAGATTTGAGCCTGGGTTCCTCCCCACCCCGGAGCCCAGCCCTTAGGTTCTAACCCAGGGGTAGTCAAACTGTGGCCCTCCAGATGTCCATGGACTACAATTCCCAGGAGCCCCTGCCAGCATCTGCTGGCAGGGGCTCGTGGGAATTGTAGTCCATGGACATCTGGAGGGCCACAGTTTGACTACCCATGTTCTAACCACTACACTGCATGGGAGGGACAACATCGGGTGAAAAGAACCTGCCCGCATGCACAGGGCTTCAGTGCATTGCAAAAAGGTGCAGGAATAATTTATACCCTCCTGCGAGAGCTTTAGTACACCTGAAGCACATTAAATGAAGATATACCGCGAGATCTATCGACTAACAACCATTCTCAGAAATTCCTTCTGAGAGAATTAGCTCTTATCAAGGCATGCATAAATACTTCACCTCCTAGACTAACTGCGCCAGGAGAAGGCGGCAGCTGCTTAAAGGCTACCAGATAAACATACTTCAGCCGGCAAAACTAATTGTAAGAGCACTTTGCCTTATCAGATAGATCACATTAGAAATGCATTATTAAAATTTACTAAGCACTTAAAGCTGAACAGGTCACAAGAGTTGGGGCTGGGGGAGGGAAGGAAGGAAGCAGAAGAGGGGGCAGAATCACAGCCAACACCACTGGGGGGGGGGGGAGGTTGTCTTTCAGACCAAATTTAGCACACTCTGTTTAGCGAACACCAAGAGAGATTGTTAAGCCCGTTCTAAAGAACAATGGAGACATGATCTTGACAAATGTTTCTAAGAACAGGTTGGATGTGCTTTTGCATGGTCTGCAATCAGACCAAGCAAACCTGTTCAGCGCATACGAGACAAAGTTTAGGGTGTGTTGACGTTGACACCTTCCCCTCCTCTTCCCAGTTTGGTTACATCTCATTCACATTAGAATGAGAAAGTGCATTTCTGCAAGGCCAGGCAGGGAAATGGGGTGGGGGAGAGGAGGAGACTGTAAATCATCTAAGAGGTGACCCAAAAAGGGGGTGAGGGGGTTACAAGGTGTGCCGTTGGGCTAACAATTCAATGGGGAAGGAGAATTCCTTCGCTCTGCTTCCAAGAGGTCCAGATGCCCTGGGCCACTCCCCCAGCCCTTACGATCCCAAATGTTTAATTATTCAGGTGATTTGTATCTGGCTTCCCAGCAAGAAGACTCCCTAAACTGCCACACAGATAGTAAAACCTCAGACTCGGCACACACAGACATTTCCAGCACATCTTGGCATGTAATTTGCAAAAAATGCACGGCTCAGAATCTCAAAACAAAACTACAAGGCTCCACATCTAATTGCAGGTGGCTCCTTCAGTCAGACACGAAGCTCACCTAAGAGTCAGGCCAAGAGTCGGCCAGGGGAGTTTCTCTGGGAAGAGTAGCGTACCTCACGGTGCCACTTCCAACAAGGCCCTGGGGACATGGCGCACTGTATCAGGCATCAGGGACACTTTCAGTAGAGCTAAATTGCCTGTGGAACAGGGAGCAACAAGTGCAAGAAGGGCTCCCTAAATGCAATCCTCACTTCCCACCTCCCTACCTAAAATGGCACTCAGAGCTGGTTCAGGTGTCACTCCTATCGCATAGTTAATGCTACACAGCAACAGGAAGAAGTGGAAGGCACGGGAAGGGGTGGAGAAAAGAGGAGAACGCTGATCTGCTCCCAGCCGTCGCTGCACAGCACCCTACACAAATTAACCACCTTTTTACTCAGGGGGAGGAAAATCTTGGAAACCTTCCTGCAGCATCAAACAGGCCTGCCCCAAGGAAGGTATCGGGTGACTGAAGGGTTCGTGGACTCACTTCCCAATGTTCTTGGGCTACCGTTCCCAGGGTTTCTACATGGGAAGCCATGGGAATCGGGCCTGAGTGAAACCCAAAGATTTGCATCAGGAGCCTGATGGGAATTGTAGTCCATGAACATCTGGAGGACCACAGGTTGACTACCGCTGCCCTAGTGCACACAGAGAAACTAGTCAGCCAAAAGGTTGCCAAGTGGAGGATTCCAGAAGTCACAGCAGCAGAGACTTAAAAATCAGTCCTGCTATTCCTTAAAAGGGGAAGAGAAAATTTTAATGTCCCCTGTTTCCATTTGGGGTGTGTTTTTATTCTTCTCTCTGGGATGCAGTCGCAGAGAAATTCTATGCATGGGGTTCCCTTTTCATTTGTTAAAAAAAAACACTTTCTAAAACTGCTCAGTTGCAAGTCCATTTAATCTCCTACAGATGTCAGAGATGGGAAGAAAAAGTGCATTCAATCCATTCCCATGAAACGTTCCACCGGGAGCCTAAACTTCAAGGCACCAAATACACGTCATGTTAGAGAACGGTGATTTCCCAGCGTGTAATTTAAACTCAAACTTGGTTGGGTTGGGAGGGGAGGGTCAAAGCAATGGGAGGAGGAAAGATTTTTCTCCCCATGAGTTTCCCCAAGAGAAAAATCTCTTTCACGTACACCGATTCCTTCAGACCTGGCAAGGAAAGAGATGGATATGATACAGGTGGCTGCTTCCCTACAGCAGATCAGAGGAAGATTTCTGTTAGGGAAACAGCACAAGGAGAGAGAGAATGAAGCCTTGTCTACTTCTAGGAAAGTTTCGCTCACATTGAAAAGGAGAGTGTGGTGGACTTGGTTATTTGCTAGCCTGTGATAACTAAGACATGTTAATAACTGCTTGCCTTTGGGAAGGGCTGTGGCTCAGTGGAAGAGCCTCCGCTTTGCATGCAGAATGTCCCTGGTTCAATCCCCGACATCTCCATTTAAAAGGACCTGGAAGTAGGTGATGTGAAAAAGCTCTGCCCAAGACCCTGGATAGCTGCGGTCAGTCTGAACAGACAATATTGATCTTTGATGGTCTAACTCAGAATAAGGTTGATTCACATGTGTGGTCTACATCAAGAAAGAATCAGTGCTATGAGAGATTGCTTGGCCTCACCAACCCCACAGGATGTCCATTGTGGGAAGAGGAAAAGGCGACGATTGTAAGCTGCTTTGAAACCCCTTCAGGTAGTAAGAAGTGGGGTGCAAAAGAACAGCTCCTCTTCTTATCCCTGCCACACTATTAAGCTGTATTTACACCCCAGGCGATGGCAGAAAAACCTGGGAGAGTCAGCCTGTAAGAAAACTGTGTGGGCTACTGAATGTTTTCCACATTATTTGCAAAGCTGAACTATCCTTGCCAGGTATTGTAGCCAACTGCAAATCAAGGGAGAGTGAAATTTACTCAGCATTTTGCTCTGCTGCTTAGCAACTAATACCTATGTCACGCAACCCTTGTGCATCGTGAAATTATCTCTTTGGAGACTCCAAGAAGAAGAACGTGGCGGAACCCCTGACACCTCTGCTGCCTCCGAGGAAGCAGCAGTTGGATCCTATTGCAGAGGAACAATGGCGCAGCTGGAAGACTTCCCATCCCCAAACACTGACTGATGCTATCTGGCCCTGGAGCATGAGCTCACAGGCCAGTTTCCGGGCAAGGGGAGGTGATGGAGGCTATTTAGACCACGGCTGCTGAATACGAAAGCTTGCCCAAAGGCATAACACTAAGGCAGGGGTAGTCAACCTGTGGTCCTCCAGATGTCCATAGACTACAACTCCCATGAGCCCCTGCCAGCAACCTGGTAGGGGCTCATGGGAGTTGTAGTCCATGGACATCTGGAGGACAACAGGTTGACTACCCCTGCACTAAGTGTCCATCCCCAAATAAGTGTTCATCATGGGACAGTACTGCTGAAGAAGGCACTGATGGTTTTACACCAGTGCCCCCCCAAGTCTTTTGCGCTTGTGAGCACTTTTGGAATTCTGACATTCCGGGCACAATCACAAAATGGATGCCAATCACAAAATGTCAGGGGTTGAGAGTCCATGCAATTCTCGTAGTAACTCCTCAGCATCCCAGGCAGAAGCTCTGCTTCGCATGATACCTTTTAACATGCACAGCCAAGCTGAAGCCTTGTGGGAGGGGGGGGGGAGCCCCACCTAGCCTCATCACTTGGCTGCATCACATGGGGACCCCAATTTGTCTTTAACTGATTTTGCAAACCTCCTAGAAAGGATCATATGGTGACAGGGCAAGGCTAAACAAAAGTAACGAGCTTTACAGCTGCCAGATATTTGAGCACAAATCAAATATACAACACACGCTTTTAAGGACCTAAAAGAAAATTAGAAGTTAAAATTTACAAGTTATAGGGACTGAGCCACTTAATTTGGAAACGGCATCTGCGTCTCCCCAAAGAATTTGCCTGTTCCTAAGATTACAGACAAGGCCAAGAACCTAGACACAAACATTTGTCAAGACAAAATGTTTAATGTTTGTTTAAACTAGGTGTAAGGAATGGTGGAAAGAGTGGAGCGCCAGAGTTTTATTTAGGACGGCTGTTCTCTGAGTTAGCCTAAATAAAGTCCTAGCTTTTGGAAGCACGAACCACATCCTACTGGCTTGGAGAATTTTTTTTTTAAGTATAAGTCTTTGCATATACAGCAAGACAGTTAAGTCAAGGTCCATGGGTCAAATACTCAACCCTCCCTTTCCCTTTCAGTGTTTTTAATCAAACAATCTTAAACAATGAAAATAACCTGTTCCTCCCCCCCCCCCCCCCGGCATCCAATCTTAAACACAGACAAAAACTCTTGTGAATGGAAAATATGATACCTCTATCAACAGCCTGCGGTATGTTTAAACTATTATAATGTAAAGCATGCTTATTCTCACAAAAAGCAGCGGAAATGACTACCAAATGCTTCCTTTACAATCTCTCCAGAATAGGGCAGATTCTTTAACTGTGGAGCCGGGGAGCGGGGAGGCTCTCCTGACATACAGAAAGTTAGCAGACTCCCAAGCAAACAGATATTGGTTAAAAAAATAAACTTTTGGGGGTAGATCTGTCAGGGAAAAGAAAGAAAATGAGAGTACAAAAAAAAAAGGAGAGCTACATCCTCTACATTTGCACTGCATTAATCACTTTTTTTTATAGTCAAGGGCCTTTATAAAATTCAACGGTTTTTGCTTTGTTTTTTAATGACAACCACAGGAAGTGACTGGAGCTATATTAGCTTTTCCCTCCAGAGGGCCAGATAAGCTTTAAAAACAGGAACTCTGCACTGTAATGGTGAAACATGTTTAACAGCCCTAAACCACAAAGGGACAGAGCAGTTAGAGAAGCATGCCCAAAGAGGAACAGCCTGCTAAAAGCAAGAGGGCTCACACATGGAATCGATGAGCTATGGGGGAAGGGGGCAGAATGCCACCCTGTATTTCAAATTTATACCCAGGAGTGGAACCAATCAAATAGTCATTTCTTAGCCGAGCTGCGTGAATGAAAGCAGGTCCTGGATTATGTTTTCTCCCTGACTCATTTGGAATAAGACCCTCTCCCAGACCATAGAAGCAGATGGCCGGCGCAACCTCACAGCAACAGCTATTGTGTGCGTAAAGACGTGTGTGTCAACCCACCTGAACGCATTTGCTGATTAAAGCCACAACCGCTGAATCCTAGGATTGTATCAGCTTTCCAACAAGCCGAGGATACTGCTGTGAGCCAAGGAGGTGGAAGAGAAGATGCTGGAGTACAGGGCTAACTTCCCAATGCAAACTTAATTTCGAATGCTGTTTTTATAAATGTTCACAAGCCTTTCTGGTTTGCTTCCCCCACTCCCCTCTCTCTCTCCTCCACACACATGAAATACAATCAAGAATCTAGGTATCCGCTTCCCAGGATTTAAACAAGTATCAATAATCTGCTATCAAGGTGCCTAAAGATTTTTTTAAATTTCATTCTGCCTGTATCAGTTTCCAGGTCTTCTGATAATTATTTCTGAAAATATTAGTTTTGTCCGGTCATATTTATCCCCAGGTATTTAATAGGATCGGTAGCTACTGTGCATTCCAGCACAGCAATTCTTATGGGGAACAAATATACGTACAGGGGCAGGGAGGAGAAGCAGCAGAAGGTGCCAAGTCAAATCTATTTATTCAACCCATTTACAGCAATAATGTCTTTATAAAGAAAGAAACACAGCTGAAAGAAAGAAGCACAGTTGAAGTCGGGCACAGCATGACAGATTATGAAGTAAAATCATATTGGTTTGGACCAATCCTGCCTCACATGCTCTCATGAGTAATGCGGCTGGCATGATTTGTGTAAATAAGCTTCACTTTTTGGAAAATGGCTGCATTACAGCTCCCCAGACACCATCCTTCAAGTCTTTTGCAGAATGAGAATTTGGCACAAAAAAAGGAATCTCTGATCTTCTGTTTATTTCTTTCTTTTCATTGAGAGTGAAAGGAAACCATGCATTAAGATCTGGCAGGAAAAGAACACTGCAAATCAGGTATATCGGTAGGTTTAAAAAAAAACCCGCCTTGTGTCATAGCTCCATGAATTAATTCCAGCCTTCACTACAATTTGAGTGAGGGTACACAATGTGGTATGTGGCTTCTACCTGTGTGTGTGTGGGGGGGGGGGTGTACACGTGCAGACTTCAGTTTAAAACTGCATCATCTTTGGATGGAATACTAAGATTTTTTTTCTTCCTGAAATGGTTGAATACCTTAATCATTGAGCACAGGCAGTAAAAAGCTTAACCCTGCTCATAACCAGTCACTAGGTGTCACTGTAGCGCTGACTGCACAGCTAACATCACTGCAGCAGCCTGTGACACATGAAAATCCATCATGAAAGGAAGACCAGCTACTGTGAAAGACCATCATTCATTTTTAATGAAAGGGAGGAAAACAACCACTCCACTGTTATGAGACAAGAACGCACTGTTTACACAACATCAAGCGACCTGGGTGGGAAAAGAAATCTGGATATATAGCTTGGGAAGGGATATTTTCTCAGTAGCAGGTTTCCCGGTTCATCTCTACCTCAAAGGTCGTCAGATAATGGAGCTGGGAAAGACCTCTAGCTGAAGACCTAGAGAGACCTAACAAAAACACATCATGAAAACCATTAAAACCAAACAAAAATATACCATTAAAACAAATTAGATTACACAGACAAAAGTATAAAAGGAAGAAGAAAAAGAAGGAATCCTGGATTGTACCCTATTTTTAATTACCCAAACGACTCCCAAGGCAGCTTACAAATGCCTTTCCCTTCCTTCTCCCCACAACTGTCACCCTACGAGGTAGGTGGGGCTGAGAGAGCTCTGAGATAACCTGCTCAGCAACAATGGCCCTAAGAGAACTGTGACTAGCCCAAGGTCACCCTGCCGGCTGCATGTGGAGGAATAGCGAAACAAGAAATCTTTATCCACTGGCAGAAGATGGTGACAGAAAGGGACAAGTCAGTCTTTCTGAAGAGGGAGGATCCAGAGTTTTGGTGCCACAGCCAAAGAGGCTCTCTCCCAGGTTGCTACCTACCTAATCTCAGAAGGCAGGGACACCCAAAGTATGGTTTGTGAGGAGCACTGTTTGACTGTAAGCCCTACTAGGGCAAAGGGACAGATTTTTTTTTAATGCTGGACTCAATAGCGCTTCTACTGCATTTGAACACAGATTACTTTGAACCTGCATGAAATCCAAAATAAGGCTGCATAACCTGGATGGTTCTTTGTGACAGCTCTCTGCTCCTCAACAATACAGGCAAAAAGGGAGCATATATGAGAATGAAAACTGATCTTTAAAAAAAAAATGTTATCTGTACAAAGGAAGCCTGCGGATGGTAACACTAACTGGGTTTTTAAACAACTCCACAATCATGGGGAAGATAAAGAGCAGAGACATCAAAGAAACACATGCCTGCTTTTTAAATGTTCCAAAGATAACATTTTCTCCAATGAAAGCAACTGATTGCAGATGGTAAAGCCCAAACTGAAACACATGGAGCTATCAAAAGGGACATTTACCAAAGAACAAATACCAGCTTATTATGAAAACATTTAAACATTCTACATGGAGCTCCAAACAAAAAAAAAAGAATTTGGGGTGGGGGGGGGAGAAGAGAGGAGAGGGAAACAAAAGGAAGCAAATGTGTGAGATGGCAACAGATTTCTGCCAAAGCCAAACAAAAATCCTAGCAGAGCGAATTGTAAACAAAGAATTGTGTGTTTATTTAAAGAAAATTTTAAGTATGCTGCCTTTACCAAGACAGCAGCTTTAAACATACCATTTACTAACCAAGCTGCATCTGGCTTGTCTCAGTTTGCTTTCGTCAAACAGAGCTTAGCAATTTGGTTCATCCTCACCCAGTGGCTTTTCTTTCAAATGCCACCTTCCAGTTGCACCCATAAAAAGCTGCCAAGTGCAGGCCAAGAAGCCAGGATGCCTAGTTGCGCATTCCATAAGCTTTGGATAGCGGAGAATGCACAGCAGGAAGGGAGGGAGGCCTCTTTCAAAAGAGCATGTAGATTTCTTACATATGTGTGCAAATACATAGATTTCTAACATATATATAAATGAATAAAGAAAAGCTACAAGGGTATGCGTGAGGTGTCCTGAAGGAGGGCATAAGGAACGGCGTGCAAGACCCACTTTGTGGACATCCGAGAACTTCAGAGCTACTCTCTTGGGTCAGGCTGGGGATCCACCTGGTCCAGCATGCTGTTGCCGACAGTGGCCAGCCAGCTGCTCCCGAGAAGCCCCAAAACAAGTCTCGAAGGCAGCAGAACCCCCAACAATTTGGGTTTAGAGGTTCTATTCCAGTGTTATGGCTGACATGGCTCGGAATTCTCCCGGGAAAGCCCTGCTCATCCCTCTCAGAGCCACGCCTCTGCTCGAGGACCACGCCAAGAGCATTCCCACCGGCATGCAAAGCAGGAAAGGTGAGATGCTAAGTCCCTGCACATAAAAGTCTTCAAGGAGTTTGTCAGGCTGGGAAACGGCTGTATTTCTCAGCAGCGCTTCAGCACAACCACCTTGTCCTTGATTAGGGTATTGACAGACAAACTGCTGAATTTTAATGCTAGTGTTTTGTCAATAAGTATTCACGTAAAGTTTCACAAGTTCATTAATAATCCATTAAGGAGACCTGAATTAAAGCTTGGCAGGCAGGCAGCTTCCCCGGGAAACAAAATCAGCATCTTCTCGGCTGGCAAGAACTGAATGTGCCAAATGTGGCATATTAAGATGCAAACGCACATTTTAAAGGTTGCATTTAAGACGATGCCAGCAAAAAGGTATTGTGAGGCAGTGGCGGAATCCCACTCTTGGGTATCCATTCTCGCTTCAGCTTTAACCCACGGCTACCTCATGCTGGCGGCGGACAATGCCGCTGGGTCTCAGCTGACTTACAGTGACCCTGTGGGGGTTTCAAGGCAAGAGATGAACAGAGCCCGTCGGCCAAGAGCCTGGACGTCCTTGGTGGCCTATCAACCAAGCACATACGGTTGCGTGCTCCGACGAGCACTGAAACCCGAGGCAGCCAGTGCCCCCGTGCGGAGGGGAGGGGTGCCAGCCACTGCCCCTCCTCTCCGCAGTGCTCGCCGAAACGGCCGGCGCTCACCAGAAACCGTAGGGGAACATGGATGGACATGTTATGCCTCTCCTTCTGTTGCTATCAGCCTCCTCATATGCATGCTCAAAATTGGAAGCCATGAAAAGCCAGGTCTCTTGACGAGCAACAAAAGAGTGTGCCAGTTTCCATTTTCTTTCACTAAAGCGCCTCTGCTGCTCATGTTGTCCCTTGGCAGGGCCCACCGACCCTTTGTTGTCATTTGACGTCAAACCAGAAGCAAAAGTGTGCACGTTACCTTAGAGTGCAGCCCTTTCCAACCTTTTGACCATGGAGGAACTTCTGAAATATTTTTCAGGCCTTGAGAAGCCCCGGAAGTGGTGACAAGCCCCTTTCAGAGAAGTAGGTGCTGAAGTAAGATGCGGGAGTCAGCCTATCAATTGATCATTTACCGTTTTCCCATTATGGAGAGAGGGACTAGGCCTGTAGAGCAACGGGGAAGGTGGGTTCCAGTGACGTCTAGTGAGGTCAATGGATGGAAGGGAACACACAGAGTGCACAGAATGTAAGAAGACAATGTGCTCAGTAAACCAATGGTCTGATTCTGCACATGTTTAACGGTTAATCTAGCTCACTATTGCAATGTTGTTGCCTGTGTTTGCAAATTTTTGCTAAAAATGTTGTATGTACTAATTCCCTGTTTTGCACAGCGTTGAGTTTACAAAATGAGAGCTCCACTGAGCTTCACATTTGCACATTTGCCTGGAATATTTACCTCTGTGGCCTTCTGCTTTGCTTCTGTGAGCAAGCTTTTGTTTCGAAATGGCCTTTCAGATGGTTCACTGCTGATTAACCCATTTTCATGCCTTGAAGAGCTTGATTCCTATTAGTGCAGACTGCAATCTGCACATTGATTTTTGCCTCAGTTGGGATCGGGGGAGGGGGGAGGGGGAGAATGGGGAGGGAATAAGCTTTTCAAATTAAGCAGCTTCCTGCGACGTTAAATAGAATAACTGGTGTTGGCAGAACACAGGAGTCCAAAATCAACAGAAGAAAGCTATACAAAGGTATGTTTTCCCCCCAATTAAAACTGGAGAGCAGGGTCATCTGCTACATGCAAAACCACAGATAGATCTGCTGTTGTTTGCTTTGACAATCAAAGGCACACTTTTCAACGATTCAGATTAGAAACAGACTCTTTTCTGGCTCTGAATTGCCACCACCATTTCCCTCCACCACAAAAACCCCGGTTGCTGGGAGCAAGACTTCCAAAAACAGAAATCCCAAGCCAAATGTGGCCCTAGCAGGCTTCCCCACCACACCCTACTCAAAAAACCCTTTTTAAAAAGGAGGGTTTGTTTTAATACCAAAGGAGCCCATGCATTTCTTGGCATTCCAGCCTTTCACCAAGTTGTAATGCAAATCAGAGGATTTTTATTTCTTAGCCTGGAGCAAGCTTCCTCCAAGAGAAACAAGGCTTCAGGCTCCCGTTCGGTTAAACCAATCAATCACAAGGCTGCTGCGACACCCTGGAATCCTACAGAGGCACCAAAGGAATTGGCGATATCGCTAGATCAGGCCCCGTGGGGTTAGCAGCACAAAATATTGTAGGTCCCTTTCTTCGGAAAATACAAGTAAAGGAACTGTAAATGTTAAGTGCCCTCAGAGGCAGTTAACATATAAATCACGTTCCTTCCTTCTCGAGGGGGTTTACAAGGAAAGAACTAGTGATATCAGCCACTAAATGGGAGGCAAAGAGCTTTGGCAGGGACAGCTCCTTCCGTCTGAATGCTTCTGTCCAAACCTTTTCCTCTTTTGGTCCCCATGTTGAAAGGGTCAAAGACACTGAACCTTGACTCGGGCGGGTGAGGGGTCCGAGATGCCACCAATCAAGCCCTAAAAAGACAAAGATCGGCAACAGTTGACATAGAGCCACAGCCCCTAATGGATTGAAGTGTTCCCCCTCCAGTGTCTACTACTCAAAGGTATGAGAGGGATGAGGGGGGGCGGTAAAGCAAGGGGGCTACCATAAGATCTTTCCCTATAGCCATCACTCGCTTTACCGACCCCCAATCCCTCTCATACCTTTGAGGGGAGTGGGACGACAGCCCACCAGCCTATACGAGACCTTCCCAGGAGTCTTTCTATGTAGCTGAGACCCTGAAGCTTCTTCTGCTTCAGGCTGAATGGCAGAATAGAGGAGTGGAAGAAAAGGGGAAGGGTAGCAGGCGGACGAAAGGCTGATTCTCATACACACACACTGCAAGCAACCATCGATCCCAAGACACTCATAGCTCTAAGGTTCTAATCTAAGCCATTGCAGGCTGCATCTTGCTCCTGGTCAGATGCAACAACCATTTAGCAGTGAACTCATTAACCAGCCAAGGATTAGCGGCCTCAAGGAAAGATCAAAGATACTGGAGCAGTGTAAACAGATTTGTTTCTGCCACAGCTCCAAGACGGGAATTACATCTGGCATGGGCAGTTAACATTACGTATGACCCAAGGACAAGATCCTGTATTATGCAGGGCTAGGAACAAAAGACACTGGTTTAAGAATCTGTTGGGCATTTAGAAGAAAGGAGTATGTTCTTCATAGCATATGCCGAGTGCAGAAACAGAAACAGAATTAACATACGGGGGCATTTTGTACTGATATACAGCATTTCACTCTGTACCTAGGAGAGAAATACCACACACAAAATACCCCTTCTATCTCCAGTCCTTGAGTAAGATTTTGTCCATCGACCCTTTTAATTGTGTTCTACGGTTGCTTGGGGGGGGGGGGAAGCTTTCTTAGTATTAATGATGATTTAAGGAAGCAAGCAGAATTCTAGTGCTGTGCTTTTTGGAACCACAGTATTTTTCAAAAGCTCACAGAGGAATCCCCAAGAGTTTAATAATTAAGACATATAAGCCCTGAACGGTTCGCCAAGCCAAGCCAACAGCATTCACTCAGAGTCCCCCACATACCCTGCACACACAGACAATGCCACAACCAGGATGAGATGCTGTAAGATCACCAAACTTCCAGAGGCTTGAAATGCTGGAACGCAAGCCACTTTGTGCAGGGAGGAAGAAAACAGCAGGAGCATCTCACACATGCTGCGTTATAGCACCCTCTAGAGTCTGCCTTCACATCATAGCACTGCAAGCCAAGTCTCTCTGCCAGCCCTGAAATGTGCTAGAATCCACAACGACCTTTGACTCCGTCAATTTATAACAAAAACCTTTAAGCAAGTCACTTACCAGCTAGCTGCCAAAATGTGAAGTTATAAAGAGCTTCCAACTCAGAAATGGGGAGAGGGAGAGGGAGCACATCAACCCACAAACCAGCTCTCCACATGTGCTGATATCATCTTTCAGTGCCTGGAGCAAGTTTTGGCTTCTTCAAACAGCTATTAGCACTTTTAAAGCAAGTTTTTTGGCCATTAGTCACAATTGGTGCTGACAATTACTTAAGGTGTCTTTTGAAAGGTGCTTAAAATTAAGGCCATAATTCTGCTCTGGGGTTACAACCAGGATAAACTTCTTGACTACTGCGGTGTCACCACACTGCCCACACTTACAGGGGGAGGGGGGAGGAACATTTTAACAAAACAGAAATGGATTAATTCTATTTCAGTGCTTTCCATTTTTATCCTTTGCACTGAGGTTTTTGGTAATTGTAGGCACATCTTTTCAAGGAAAACCGAGTTGTGAAACAGAACAAGTTTAGGGAAATCCAACCCAATTGAGCAAAATCCAATCACAATCCATCAGTACTACACACTTATTATGGCCATCTATAGATCCCGAGAAAGCTGGACTTTATATAAGTAAATCATCCATTGGTCACCTCTTCAGCCTGAACCTGCGATGGCATCACAACAGTTCCACGAATAGGAAGAGGTTATTAAAAACAGCTCAGCCGACTGATTTCCATGAGTGACGAGCCAAGTTGACTGAAGGGACGTCTTAAATGGGCACAGAGAAGACAAGTGCAGGTCTGCAACAGTTAAGATTTTGCAGCTCAGCCTCTCTCTCTTCCTTGACTCAGCTGGCATGGAGTTTATAAAAGGCAAGGGCAGCAGTTCAAGCAGCCCAGCCTCATCATACTCCTTAGACAAGCATTAGAGTCTTCAAGGTCTCATTGTGGTTTACAACTGCAAGGCATTAAAATTTACAGCTCCAGCCCTGCGACTCCAGAAAGCACCACCAGGCAGGCTGCTCTTCTCTTCCTGGACTCCATCGCAGAACAGCATCACACCCTGCTGCCCTGGAGGAGAGAGAGCACTGCAAAACTGAAGCAGAGATGCACGCACCTGACGGAAGAGACTTCTTCACAGACGTGACTGTCATCTAAGGTGCCCTGGAAACGTACTGCAACCTCTTCCAAAGCAAGATAGGTCAGTTCACTGAGGAGGATGCTCAAGGGACTGCATCTAAATTGTGGTACCAGTGCTCTGTTTGCCAAGGTTTAGGAACATAAGAAGAGCTCTGCTAGATCAGACCAATAGTCCACCTAGTCGAATATGCCGTCTCAAACAGTGGCCAACCAGTTCCTATGAACGGCCAATGCCGTCTCCTGATGTGGCCTCTTTTCTCTGGGATTCAGAGGCTTGGTGTCTCTGAATGTGGAGGTTTCCTTTTGTCCTCCTGAGCCTACTGCCCATCATTGGATGCCCTTGAGTTCTAGTATTTTCTAGTATTTTAAACTAGCCCATTCATTTTGTCTCTTCAAAAACTTTTTGTTTATCACACACAACCCCAAAAATGCATCATCTGCACCCAAACCTGGATCTTGTGTACATAGAAATGAATTCCAATGGAGGTCTAGTGCAGAAGTAGCATTATTATGGTTGTAAGGGATTTGCTCACATCACTCCTTCCTCATTCTGAGAATCTTTCATCTTACTACAGGTGCTGATTGCTTTGTTCCTACTGTTTCCTGCTCTTGTTGTATTTTATACACTTCACGTGCAGAAGAATTTTTCATATGCAGAAGAATTTGACTTTTAGAAAATATCTTAAAAGATCCGAGACCAGGAGAAATCACGATGCAAGAAGTTTTTAACACGGTCTGAATTTAGGAGAGGTCAAAACCCACAGCATTAAGATCACTTTCCACTTCACCATGGATGGAAGTCTTCAATAAAGTACTCCCTTACTGTGAGGGGCTTTACTTTGTTTACCTCAATAACGAAAGCCAAATATTACACTGCAACCTTCAATAGGAGACAAAGCTTTCCACTGCTGACATCTGTCTGTCTCCCTGTTTGTACCCTGACTTGCTTCACTCAACCATGGTATGATAATTGTCAAGTTCACCATCTTTATGGCTGCCTTATCAGTGCCTGAAGAGAACCACTCGCTTCCCATGGTATATATGCCTCAACAACGGAACTCTCCTGCTAGCTCTCCAGCTCTTTCCTGACACACACAGAACATAGGGATGTGCACCTTGACTCAGCCACCTGAGCGATCACCAAAGCCCGAGATGATGCATAGGAGGCCAGCGCCATGGTGCAGAGAGCATGGGTGGCGGCAGTGCGCCAGTTGGCAACTGGCAGCTGACACATCACTGCCACCCCTGCTCTCCGCGCCACGGCGCTGGCCTCCTATGCATCGTCTCGGGCTTCGTTGATCACTCAGGCAGCTGAGTTGAGCCGAGGCGCATGTCCCTAACAGAAAATGACTTACTGGAAGAGGGGGGATGAAATCTGGTTACAAACTGAACTCTCCCAAGCTCAAACACCCAGTGGACTAAGATATCGGATACTGGCTGTAGGACCCATTCTCATCTATTCTTCAAACTGACCCGGTCATGGACAAATCAATATTTCCCACTGCTAATCAGGGCTTTATGTAATGTGTTTCAATCAAAGGTGTGAGATGATTTCCAAATATTAATCTGAGGTTAATTCTTTAAACCGTTTTAAGGTGTAGCTAGCTGACGGTTTTGTGGCGTTATTCAGAAATGCATGTGCTGTACCACCCATAATATTTTGAACAGCACACCAACATGGCCTGCGCAAAGTGTTTTTCTGCAGCTCAAAATAAGCATCGCTTTGCAATGGAGAGGGCAGAAGACAGCTCAGGAAGTCCCGTATAATCCTTTCCCCTAAGCTGCATCGCCTCCTAACGGGATTGTGTAGCTTTCTCATTGGATCAGCTACACTGTGACCTCTACTGGCAGCTACAATAACTAATAGCAATGAGCTGGGAATGGGCAGGATTTGGGGTAGGGAGGGACCTCAGTGGAGTATAAAGTAGCCATTTTCTCCATGGGAACTGATTTCTGTCACCTGGAGACATGCTATAATTCCAGGAGATCCTCAAATCCCACCTGGGGACTGGCTTCCCCACACCTGAGCACAGCAAGGCTTCTAATTAGGAAGTGGAGATCTGATCAGATGGGCAGATTCTTTAAAATGTTGCTACCACAACAGCACAATAATCTTCAGGGAGTTAATGAAGATAATCCTCGGCTGCCCCAAGTTTGCTAGCAGGAGGGGTGGTATATAAGTCTAATAATAAAATAATAAAATGTATGGCAGGCTCCACCACTTAACATGAGCCGTTTTGTGGAAAGCTATTTTTATGGCCACTCCCACTGCACTGTGTCAAGATCTCAAAAGTGTTCACAGGCTGAAGAAGGTTGGGGATCCCTGAACTGAAGAGTACTCTTTTACAGAACCCTCTGTTGCGTCTGCTCAAACCTTCAGATGCCCCCAGATCATTCACTGGGCCCAACCAGGGCTGCTTATGAAGTGTCATCGCAATTCACCTACCACAAGGTGCATAAATCCTTCTCACCTGATGTCTTGCTCCTGAGTCCCTACATCACAACGTGATGCTTGACTCAGCCAGAAAAAGCAAAACTATGCTCAACAAGAGATTTGAAGGCAGCAGCAGAATAGCAGGTTGAGACATGTCTATTAATACACTGGCATATACAAGAAAAAAAAGAAGAAAAAAGAAAAATTAACATGGGAATGGCATAATAGTTTAGATTCAGACCTCTCTCCCACAAGCGCTGTTCCTTACATAATTTTCGTTCTCCTGGTCCTGAAGTAATTATGTGGACAGGTTAAGAGAGAACTGTAAAACGCTCGGCTCCAAGGGGCTCCTTGTGAGCGAATGAAGCAAGGCAACTTTGGTTCCCCGAGGATAAACCTAGCTCTTGCTCACCATCTCTCAGTTCGACTGAAGCTTGATATGCTAGGGAAGTTATTTCATGCCCTGTTTGCTCCTTCCGGATCTACTTTCACATTAAATTAATTCAAAGCCAAGCTGAACGTTCTGGATTGGGGACAAAACTCTACTGATGGCAGTTCACTGCAAAGATGGATAGCCGACCCTCAGTTACGGGAAATGCAGATAAGGGTTTCTACTGTTCAAGAGCGTGCAAATGCATTTCAACTGTGCAGCGCTCAGAACAACAGAATGATGCAAGCCCCAATGGGCCCCCATCAAAAGAGAGGTGGGGTATAAATGATGTAAACTGGAGCCCCTTCCCCAACGAGGAAAGGCTGAAGAGAACTGGGTCTTTCCAATTTGAAAAAAATAGACACCTAACGGGGACATGATAGAAAGCTGACAAAGAAATTTTCCCCTCCCTCTCCCAAAATACTAAAAACTCAAGGGCATCCAATGAAAATGATGGAGCAGTACGTTTAGGATGGACAAAAGCAAATACTACTGCTAAATAGTGATGCATCACAGGAATAAACAGCTTTAAAAAGGCATTATACTCATGGAGGTTACTAGCCATGGGGAATGAGGGAAACCGCACAGCCAGGAAGCCACTGTTTATTGATTTATTTGTATAAGGTAAAGGTAAAGGTAAAGGTATCCCCTGTGCAAGCACCGAGTCATGTCTGACCCTTGGGGTGACGCCCTCTAGCGTTTTCATGGCAGACTCAATACGGGGTGGTTTGCCAGTGCCTTCCTCACCCACCCCTCAATCATCCCTGCCCATCGTCAGGTTGCATGCTCCACTGTTGGTCATCCAGAGGAACTAGTTGGCCTCTGTGTGAGATGGGAGGCTGGACTCAATGGACAATTGGTCTCATCTGAGAGCTCTTCTGATGTTCTTAGGAAGGCCTCGGCCTCTCTGCCCTGTTTGTTGTCCCTCCAGAGGAGCTGGTTGGTCACTGTGTGAGACGGGAGGCTGGACTCGATGGAGCACTACGCTCATCCAGAGGGCTCTTCTGATGTTCTTATGAAAATAAATAAGATACTAATCAGATTTACACAATGCTATCTAGGCCAGGGATTCCCACGCTTATTTTGTCATGCAACTCATTAACGGTTTTCAGAGCAAAAGCTGCCACTTCTCCAACAGACTACCACAGTTCGTTCTTAAGTGCTGTTGATGTCGATGTTTTCTGTGCTACATCAAGAGACTCTGTGAACCAGAAGAATCTGCACCGATTGATGGAAGAGCCTTCCCCGCTCCATCGCGGTAAGTCTACCGTCACACACATTTTTATTACACGCTAAATCCCAGCACAGTATTGTCATCCACTGTGACAGCCGGCTATAAGTGGATACCAAAGTCTCGGCCCATGCAGCAAATATTTCTTTTAATAAATTGCCAGGGAAAGAGTATTAGAAGAAATGTTGCAAGCTGGGGGCGTATTGATGGATACTGAATCCTTCAGGCATTACGCAGCTCATGCAAGCTGATAGATCAGTATTATCACAGCAACCCGTTTCCGTCAAAGGCAATTACTCCGGGGACTTACATGAGGAGGGCCAGCTTCAGCAGACGCCTCCCGTAACCGTCAAAGGCCGCAGATGCTAGAGAGGAGAAGGAATACGGACAATCTGTCATAGCCAATTACCACCAATGTTTTATTAATGTCAGGGTACAATGGAACAGCAAATAAGAGCCAGTTTGTCACTAGATTACCAAACAAAATGCAAAGCAGCCAACATGTTTTGACCCCCCCCCCCCAGTAAAAGCAAATAAAAAGACTGTCTAGCAAATGGAGATTATCTGCAGAGAAGGCAAAACAAGCTGAAAAGGTGACTTTATACTTTACCACAAATGGAAACTAATGAAACATTTATACTGTCTCTGAAAGAAATATTCCATTTTTAAAACATGCGGTCTCAAAAGGCAAGCTGCATTTCTTGTATTACAAGAGCTTTCAGTCACGTTCGCTCTCAGCATTCAAACACTTGTTTGTTTATATAAGTACCCCTGATCAAGATAATTGCTTGAAAACATGTATGTTGGAGGGGGGGGGGGGGGTGTTCCAGTTCAGTAGTGTACTTCCTACACACAAAAGCAGCATAACAGCATTTAGTTCACATTTTTATAGACCACTGTTTAACAGAGAACTGCTCACAAAGCACTTTGCAGTCAATACACAAAACGAATGCACTGGCAATAGGAAATAAATACAGGTTTTTAAAATCTATCTACAAAGCTCTTAGGTCTGAAGTCCCCAACCTTTTCGAGCCTGTGGACATGTTTGGAATTCTGACACAGTTTGGTGGGCGCAGAAATGAAATGGCTGCCACAGGAGGCGGAGCCAGCCACAAAAATCATTGTCCCAGCTTAACCTTCAGTAATACAGCTTTTGCTATGGGGGCAGCTGTTACCAAAGCACATTTTTTTTTAACTGCATAGCCAATCAAAGCTGGCCGTACCCATTTCCTAAAAACCCTCTGGAGCTACCATAGGAGAGGCTCTAGTACAGGGGTAGTCAACCTGTGGTCCTCCAGATGTCCATGGACTACAATCCCCATGAGCCCCTGCCAGCATTCGCTGGCAGGGGCTCATGGGAATTGTAGTCCATGGACATCTGGAGGGCCACAGATTGACTACCCCTGCTCTAGTAGACAGAATCCTGCCTCCCTAAAGAAAGGAACTAAAATAACCACTAGACCATATTGCCCCAGAGGCTCTCATAGGCGAAGATGCTCCTTGAGATATTTTGGACACCGATCATAGAGGGCTTAAGAGGGACTTAATACCTTAAACTGGAAACCAGAAAAGTAACATTTACTTTATTTCACACAATCCAGTCCACCCGTAATTCATGACGCACAGTTGTACGTTCACCATGTATCTTCCTGAGTGATCTAAATTTCCTCTCTCCTGTTTATCTACTGGGGTAAAGAAAAAGATGGCTAGATTGATCAGCTATTCCATCAGGATTTCCGCCTGCATTCCGAACCCTTCTGAAACCAAGGCCACACAGCAGAGGCATCGAGTTCGGGAAGCAATTACCCACCTTATCAGGGCCTTTGCTATCAGACCTTTCAAGGTACAACGCCCTAGCTCTCCTTTTGTCTAAAGCCCAGTCATGAACAATCCACACTTTCATAGTTCCTTCGTTTGCAGGTGCAGAAGGCAGGGGAAGAAAGGAGAAGAGGAGCCTGCCATTCCACTTTTCAGGAACAGACATTTAATCAAATGTAAGTTTTCTTTCTAGGCAGCTGCCTTAGACTTAAATGCACCGGGCTCCTGTTCTCTTAACAAGGCTGCTTTCAGCTCCCATTATGTGGGAAAGATCAATATTTTATTCTAATTTAGTGCGTGGCTCCTCAGATTAAGCCTTTAAGGCTATGTGGAAGTGGGAATATGGGACATGCACACACACAAAAGGCAGTAAACAAACACGCCATCCCTTGCCTTGAGGGCGGAGAAGAACAGAGGGAAGCAGCCCCCTCCAGAGCAGACTCCTCTTCCCTGGAGAGTCCACCTTTAGTCGATTTGAATTAATAAGAGACTTGCAAGAGCGACCGACAAAATTAGCCTGGCAACTTTTACTTTAATAGAAACACAATGCTCCCCCGCCCCCACTTGTGACACGGGACAGTCGTCTATACAATTCACCCGACCACCGCTGGATTCCAATTTGTTCTTAGACACCCAGCATTCAGCACAGGTTTTATTACGAATTCCCGACAGGCCAATAACTAAACGGCAGCGTTTGCCGCACTGTCACCTTCCCAGCAATTATGAAGAAACTTCACCGCCCCGAATTCAGTAATCCATACTGTGGTTTAAGAAAGAGGCCCAAGATCACCCAGCAGGCTTCATGTGGAAGAGGAGGAGTGGTAACCAACCCCAGTTCTTCAGGTTCAAGTCCACCAGTCTCAACCATTATGCCACGCTGGTTCTCAAAGCAGCCCAACCAAGAGTTCTTGACTCCATTAACATCAGTTCTGAGCCTCTCTGGCACCCCTCTAAAACAGCGCTACTCACTCAAGGCTCACAAAGAGCCACATCCACAAACATCATCAATCCTACGGCCTCTGGCACAAGGAGGATGCCTGAAGGGAGGCTGGCAGCTTAGTCATTGGAAGGGAAGGCTGCTACCCACCCATCCCCACCCCCACCCCCACCCTCAGGGCCCAAGTGATTGTAAGGCTGGTTAGGAGTCCACATAACAAGTGGGTTATTCTTCCATCATACACAATGCCCCTAACAACAGGCTTACAGAGCCCTGATGCTAAATCCACAAGAATAACTTACCAAAAGAAAAAGAAAAAAGAAAAGACACTGACATTTGAAAGAACTCTACAAGCTATTAGCTATGCCATCACCCAATTTACCAAGCACATCTGGAAGGCAGCTGTCTAGTTTCCCAACCAGAGTCACAGAAGCCAAGCCACCCACTAGCAACTGGAATTTAGGCACATGAGTGCAATCAAAGTCTGTTGTGCGTTCAGTGACAGCACGTTGCTTCAAACTTGGGGTGACCTGTATCTATAACCACCCAAATGTGGTCAGGTCAGAGTAAATTAAAGTGGACTCTTGTTTAATCAGTCAAGCTGATAACAACACCTTTTGCACCACAGCAAAAAAGAAAATGGTTAAGTGCATTAACTTTATTGCACACACAAGCACATGAAGCTTCCATTTAGCAATGGCTAACCCTACGAAATGCTGAGAATGCTATGGCAGCAATAAGAGGCAAGCTTGGCAACCCTACAGTACCTGGCACCTATAAACGTTTCAGCCCAAAAGACAAATGACTGAACCTGTGACCTTTTGTGTGTTAATCACACACCCATCCACTTAACATAGCCTGTAATCTTAAAGAGTTGCCTGCAGCCCAGGTGTGTGTATGGCATGTGGAGATGTGAACCCTCATTTGTAGGGATCTCAGGAACATCTCAGCTGCAAGGCTCACCTCGATGGTTCAAACAGGCAACAGGTCAAGCGGCAATTTCTATCTCAGCCTCAACTTCTCCAGAGATGCCACATAGCAGATTTATGAAGGGGGGGGGGCTGGGAATCAGGATGAAGATCAAGTAGGACTGCTGCGGGGCTAGAAAGCTTAATATTTAACGCACTTTGAGACGTTCAGCTTGGAAAAGGTGCTATAAAAAGCATCAGACGTATCACTTAAATGAGACTTTATACACAGCTGTAAGGCAGAGATCCTGCCCATGGTTAAAAACTTGCTTTTCATATGTTCTCTGCAGGAAGAATGAAAGAAACACTTCTAAATGAACTCCTCAGAAAGGGAGGGGGACAATATATTAAGCCTATGAAAAGGAACTCCCCCCCCCCATGGAAGTTGCATGCAAATACCACACAGACACAGGGACCCTTTTGCTAAAGCCT
Organism: Paroedura picta; assembly: GCF_049243985.1. NCBI lineage: Eukaryota > Metazoa > Chordata > Lepidosauria > Squamata > Gekkonidae > Paroedura > Paroedura picta. Next base: position 2,872,246 of record NC_135383.1, on the reverse strand, counting down.
CTAAGTACACACACATCTCTATGTTTAACAGCGATCTGTCCTATCGCTATTAGAAAGATGTATGGTGCGTTGTTTTAATAGAGCTTAAATGAAAAAGGATCAATATTATTTTAATTTTTAAAGGTCTGTTTATGAAATGTAATCATCCTTCATTAAAAATGCAAGCTGTTCGTCAGAAGGAGGTTAGCGCAAATGATGCAGAGTTTGATATCTCTCCAGTATAATCATCCTCTCTTGGGAGGGCCCGCTGGATGCTTCATCACACCACTCGAGCTGCCATTATTAAAAAGTGCCTTCCCGTGAAATTAAAAAAAAAAGGAGGGGAGAGACACGGCGTGTGAGAAGGGTCACAAATCCTAGAAGATTAGCCCCCCAAAAAGGGAGGGGGAAACACATTAACAACAACAACAAAAAAAGACCAAAAGTGTTGTTTAAATGCACAGGCACCACATTTTATTAATATACAACACTGTGTCAAAACCCTCTTCATGGTAATGAAGGAGATTTGTAATGCCACCTAGTATAGTCGAGAGCCGAATTCCACAGACGTATTTCACAGGCATTTATCGGACACATGCGCGCATCCAAGCATGGATACTGTCCTCCCATACAGCATTGTTTCAATAGCTTGAACGTTGTTAACATCTATGTCCAGCCTTCCACCCTGAAAGGGAACTGAGGCGGCTTACTTAGTCCGAGAAAATAAAAATGTTAATACGAAACGCAGCACAAACAAACTCTACAACAAATAATGCTAGCTATAAACAAACCACCAATGAAATCATTAATAAAATCACACTCGAACGCTCATCTACATTCAAGCATAACGAATCCAGTGTAGATGCATTATTTAAGCACAGCTAGAGCTGAGTTGGAAAATCCAGCTCTCCTGAAAGTAGCCTGATCAGGTTTTGCTGGGATGCTGGACTTAAGGGTTGTTTTAATACAGGAAGCTCGCCCATATTGCAAAGGTTTGAATGATGCTCAATTTTTAATGTCTGCCACGTCCTACGAAGTCTACCTTCTTCCAAGAACTAGCCAATGGATTCTATCTTCCTATTAAAAGTCCTGTGACAAATTGAAGACCAATGAGTCTACTGTGGCCATAAGCTTTCATGTGCCACAACCTCCTTAGGTGTCACTTCAACCGATGTCTAAAAGGCTTATGGCTCCCAAAAGCCTGCACATTTAATTTGTCACCCCTAAGACAGTGTATTATTTTGGCTACCTAACCTCAAAACTTCACAACGCACAAGGATTTCACCTCTTGCTTCCTTTTCTCATTTAAATCAACAAGATTCCTGTCTTTGAAAAAAAAAAAACCTTTAAAAAAGGAATGTCAAATATACCTGCTCATATAGCTTGGTATGTCAGGGCTGGTAAAACCTTCCAATTATTCTAAAAAGAAATTCACCTTTTTTTCCCTTACGATGGGCTTCAAAAGACCTTTAAAAATGACTGAAAAAAATAACTTCAAAGCAGCGTTGGCTGCCATATTAGAGGCAAGACCTTTCTGTTTAATTAACAATGCTAATGCAAGCAGCAATTCCAACGTGTCTGCATATGGCCAATTATGATACAAAGTTTTTTTTAATGAACAAATTCTCTATTATTCATTTCTAGCACACAGTCTCTTTCAAAGGGGAGAACTGGCATGACATTGTGAGTGCAGAGATGTGAATCTTCAGGATGTGCTAATTTCAACGTTCTTATTTTGTGGATGGGGGCAGTTTGGAAGTCTGAGGTTAGAGGGGGCAAACAAAATGCTTGTGTTGAGATGTCTGGTGAGGAGCCGCCAGGCGCCCCATTGTACGTAAATGCTGCGATTACAGAGCAGCAAAGATTGCTGGCCAATGAAGCATAGTGTACGTAGTAATTCTCTCCCCCACGCCTGTCAAGCCATCTATTTTTTTGTCCCAGCATTGCTCCCTCGGAAGAAAAGCGCCGGAATTGAAGGCAGATCATGCTAAATTCAGCTGGTATTTGCACAGGACAGTCTAAAGTATTTTGGTTTTAAGGTCTTTGTGCAAGCACACAAGGGACTTCTCCTTGCTCTCCTTTTTTTAATTTTAAAATTGCAAGGTAGAGACAGCACTGACAGAATACGTTACAATAAGAGGTGCAAGAGACACTACAGCGTTCAGTTGCTCCATTTCCCCAGAAGATTCATTATAGGTACATTAGAAAGTCAAATCAGGCAGTTCTGCAGTGTGCTGAAAGCAAGCATATGAAAGGAGGTTAATAGAAATGCATTTCATTTTAAATGGAGGCCATTTAGGATTTGTGAAAGCAACGTTATGATAAGGATTCCAGGGTGTGTGTTCTACCTTTCTGCGGATGCCTTTTCAAGTCCAATTTCGGCTATGTCAAGGCAATTTCCCACAAATCTGCAAGGGAAGGTATGCATGCATGCATGAGACTGATTGCGTGTGTGTTTGTGTGTTTTAGTCCAAGGCTTCCCTCCCTTAATTATTCCGCTTCCTCATGTCTTCATGCTACCCCCCACAGACAGATCTGGTTTCACCCTTACAGATGCTGTTTCAAGTTACACACAGCTATCTTGATGCTCTGTAGTTTAACCATTACGTTTAATCCAAACAAAAACAAAAAAAAACCCATACATTTTAATACGTGCACATGCATCAAAAGGGGAATCGAGTATATATAAATTTTAAAACAGTATAATAAAGGCCTCTTTTGTACCATATAATTTAAAGCCATTAAGGGGGGGGGGGGAGAAGTGTCATTAAGATTTAAAGTTTCCTTCCCAGGGTACAATACCTTAATACCACTTGGCAATACGCAAGCACGTTTCTAGCTTCCAAGCTGCAAATCATGCCACCAGGGCCTATTAAAGAGCATTGTTTTCTACTTCTGTTTGGTAATGACCTGGCTGTTAACAGCCCATGAACACACAAACCCAACCGCCAGTTCTGCAAACAAATAAACCCACCCCCCAAAAAGGGGGGGAGAGACACTGCTAATTAACTATACAAGCTTGATTAAATGGAACTACCTGATTTTATTCTGCAGCATCAACCCTATAAGCAGCAACCAGAACTCTTTCTTGAAGCTTGTTGACGGATGCCTGTTTCACGGCTGCCTCTCAATGTTGGCTGTTCGGTATTTTGATCCTACCGTGTTTTATTTGAAAAGAATTATGTCTTGATCTGCTTTGTACTGCCTTCCCTGACAAGGTTACTGATATTGAACAGAAAGATACAAAGCTCTATACCAATAGAGCAATATTTAGAAGAACAAGAAGTTTTTGCCACCAGAACGCCATTTTCTGCAGTATTTGGAGGGTATGAGCTCTTGGTGGCTAAGCTTTTGGGGGACAAGTTCTCAAAAGGAAGCTTTGATTCTCAAAAGCTTATACCCCCAAAAATCTTGTTGGGATCTAGTTGTTCTACAGCACACCGAAAACCCCCACCCACCCAAGGCCCGCTGTCATCTGAGCTCACTGGTCCATTGGTTGCCTTCACTTCAAATCAAACGAAACCAGACTGTGTTAACTGAATCTCATCATGGCCTTAGAAACCCAGAGCAGCAAAGCAGCTGGAAAAAATGTGCTGAGAGCTGCAGACTTGTTCAGACCACCACAAGCCAAGTGAGGCTAGGGGCCAGCCACCCCACGGCACTCTTCTCAGCCTAGCAGGGGCAGTCAAACTGTGGCCCTCCAGATGTCCATGGACTCTCAATGTTGGCTGTTCGGTATTTTGTATTTGGAGGGTATTTGCCAGCATTTGCTGGCAGGGGCTCATGGGAATTGTAGTCCACGGACATCTGGAGGGCCGCAGTTTGACTACCCTTATATGTGATAATAAAAACACTGTCTTAGTTTACAAGGCTGTTGTTAAAAATTACACAATAATAATTGTAACAAACTGTGAACTGAAATAGGTCTTTAAATATTATTTTATACTCAGTGTAACAAGACATGCTCTAACTGAACTCCCCACACAGCATGTTCTCCTCTTGGCCCATTCTGCCCCTCTCCCTACTCCTCGGTCCATTCCTAGCCTTTCTCAGTCCTTGCCCCTCTTTCTGCAGAATGAACCACCAGAAAGCACCAAGCTTCGACAGCCTGCCTGAGATGGTTCTTTTTCAGCAGGCTCTCCCTTGAGAGATTTGTTCTAGGCTGAATATGAACTGAATTACTTTTTGGCAGGCGATCAATCTTCTCTTGCATTGCTCTCTTCCAGAGCGTTGTGAATTCCGTCGCTGCAGTTTTATGTTCTGCTTTAATTGTGTTGCTTGGCCTGGTGATCTTGCCCATAAGCCACCTTGGGCTAAAGAGTAAAGGCAGGATATAAAGATTTTTCAATAAGTCGATTCTTAACCTTTAGAGACCTTAGGTATACCTTAAGGACTGCTAACCCCTTATGAAGACACCCAAACCCTCCGGTCATCTTTTGAGCCTTGCTTCAGAAGCCGCCACTTCCTGAGGCCTGACCAGTGCCAGCTCAACAGATGGCTTTCTAGGTCACTGCGCCTAAGTTATGGAACTCTCTCCCCTGGGATGTCTGTTCCCTCCCTTCTACCACAGTCTTCTGCTAGCAGGTGAAGACTTTCTGTTTCATTTGGCATTTCCTCAACAACCCTTTCCTTCCTGCCCTGTTTTAATTCCTCTCCTTGAGATTTACAGACCGATTTTAATGTTGGTTCTAAACTGGGTTTAGGATATACTTTTATAATGTTTTGTTTTTAATTGCTAGCTGCCTGGGTGGCCTTGATCAGGCAGGAAGGCAGGATATAAATTTTGTAAATAATAAATAAAAGCTAAAAATCCACAACTGCTTTAATTTGACATGGGGAGGGGAGCGGAAGAGAAAACAGCAACACTAGCATGGATTCTTAGGATTCCCAAGAAATATCTGCAACGTTAAGCAACAGAGCTTCTCTCCCCCTCCCCTTCTAGTCGTGGTAAATGAAAAGAAATTGAGAGGAGGGGTCTCTCGTTCTTGCACCATTCAGGTAATCAACATTTTTGTAAAGGCAGCAGGTTGAACTTGGTGTGCCGTCAAAGTACACCTTTTTACCTCCTAGCTAAACAAAAGTCATCCCACTAACAAACAAAAGAAATTGGACCAGCACAGATGTCCCTGTGCAGCTAAGCTTAATTTTGCCTTCATTTGCCTCATCAATACAGTAGCATAAAAAGCTGCCCATCAAAAAAAAATGTTTGTGCCCTTGGCTAAAGGCCCCCTGATGAGGCAGAGCCATTAGAGTAAAAGCAGTTTTAGCCTTTTGTACATAGCAGGGTTTTTTCTGTGTCCCAGTCCTACTAGCAAAAGCCCAAAGAGAGATTCTTTTGAGGGCAGATCATTGGAAACACTCCTTGTGCCACTGAGATCTTGGACTACATACATCTTATTATTGCAACTCCTTCCGTAAGACACACATGAAGCAGCTTTCTACTGAAATCAGGCCCTTGGTCCGTCAAAGTCAGACTTGTGTACTCGGACATGCAGCAGGTCTCCAGGGACTGGGGCAGAGATCTTTCACATCACCTACTACCTACCTCAGGGGTAGTCAAACTGCGGCCCTCCAGATGTCCGTGGACTACAATTCCCAGGAGCCCCTGCCAGCATTCGCTGGCAGGGGCTCCTGGGAATTGTAGTCCACGGACATCTGGAGGGCCACAGTTTGACTACCCCTGACCTACCTGAACTCAAATACTTTGGCCACCTCATGAGAAGGAAGGACTCCCTGGAGAAGAGCCTAATGCTGGGAGCAATCGAGGGCAAAAGAAGAAGGGGATGACAGAGAAGGAGGTGGCTGGATGGAGCCACTGAAGCAGTAGGTGCAAACTTAAATGGACTCCGGGGAATGGTGGAGGACAGGAAGGCCTGGAGGATCGTTGTCCATGGGGTTGCAATGGGTTGGACACGACTTCACACCTAACAACAACAGCACTACCTACCTGATCTTTTCAACTAGAGATGCCCAGTACTGAACCTGGGACCTTCTATATTCTAAACAGGTACTCCATCATAGCTGGTCCCTTCCCACAAGACTATTTTTCCTAAAGGACAAGATGACAGTCATGAATCTACCCAGGGTTTATCTCAGTGCCCCAGTATCTCATTGCTATGTCTGCCGAGTACCATGTGCAATATAACCCATTGTATAAACACAGTTATTACCTTGTGCTTGACAAGTTCTGTTCCTGTAGCTGTGATGTTATGGGGGCTTTTTTAATTTAAAAAAGAATAATAGTCTTCTCCCAAGCCATGCCAGTAGCTCAGGATTACCAGCTCTGGCAGTCAGCTGCTCTCCAGGGTGGACTCTCAGGCAGGTGACGAACGGAGGACTGAGCCAAGACCCTTCCATGTGCAAAGCAGGTGGCTGCACCACCGCTCAGCTAAGGGGCCTTCCACCGCTGTTAAACTCTGACAGCACCGTGGCCGACTAAGCTCCATTCCAAAAATGCAGCCCAATAAGGCTAGAAGCTCTCATTTCAATTTTGAGGAGGTTAGGTTTGAACCACTGCCCGACCTCTGATGAGCAAGGGCTCAATGTTCATTCCCCTACTGAAATGGGGGTCACATAATGGTGGCTCAAGCTCTACACTATGCCTCTTCTTAACATTTCAGAACACAGAGCCCTCATTCTACAATCAGGCTGCCAGGTAGAAACTTTATTTTCCAGTGCCTCCCAAATTGCCAATGACAATTTGAAAGTCAATTTGAGCAATTCCAACTGGCCGCCTGCCTGTCACAAAGGCGCTCTAAGAGCCAGAAGATAGCAAACCGAAGGCTAAAGCGCTTGGCTGGCATGGTTGGTCACTTCTGCTTCTTATATGTGTTTTTTATGATCCAGTACAAGATCTATACTGCTTTTAACTTGATTTTTAGCCTGGTTTTATCCAATTACAATGCTTTATGCTGTCTCTTCCTAAAGCTGTAAAGCTACTCTTTTTAATTGTTGTTTTCAATTTATTGTCGTAAGCTGCCTTAGACATGGTTTCACATGAAGTATGGGACATAAATGCCTTAAATACATAAAGTAAGGTCACAAACAGCACAAGAGGGCCCCTGCCATTTCTTCACAACTTTATGTCCTCCGGCAGATCAGAGCTCAAGCAAGGGGGGGGGGGGAGCTGCTGGGAATTCTGTTTGCCAGGGAGCCCAGAGATTTGTAGATACCTGCTCATCATTACTGAGAAGGTCGGAAGCAGCAAGCCAGATTGAGAAAACAGCCTTTTCCACCATCACTAATTTCTTCTCGGCTACAAGGAAAAAGCCACAAGGGAGATTGGAAATATTCTATGGGAAGGAGAATCCAACCTTTAGGAGCCTGCAAGCACCTTTGGAATTCTGATAGTGTATGGCGGGTGCAGTCACAAAATGGCTGCCACAGGAGACAGAGCCAGCTACAAAATGGCTGCCACAGAAGGCAGAGCCAGCCACAAAATGGCTGCCATAGGAAGCAGAGCCAGCCACAAAATGGCTGCTACAGTTTACAGTGAGGCACACAGTGAATAAGAAGAAAAAGTTGGTTCTTATATACCACTTCTTTCTACTAGGAGTCTCAAAGTGGCTTCCCTTAACTCTCCCCACAGCAGACACCCTGTGAGGTAGGTGAGGCTGAGAGAGTCCCAATAGGACTGCTCGGTCAGAACTGCTTTATCTGTGCTGTGATTTGCTCAAGGTCACTCAGCTGGCTGCATGTGGAGGAGGAGCGGGGAATCAACCCCGGTTGGTGCTCCTCACCACTACACCAAGCTGGCTCTCCTTGTGCTGTGGAGACAGCTGCTGCCAAAGCAATATTCTTTAAAACCTGCACTGCCAATCAAGACTTCAGTGTTCAAATTTAAACCCTGTTGAGCAAAAGCACCTCATGGACTCCACCCACTTGCTAAAAACACATGAAGGGCATCAGGAATGGTGTCGGGAGGCACCGTGGCGCCCACAACGACCACACTGTGGACCCATAGGGTACATGCTTAGGTTCTCTGCAGCAATGGGAAAGGACTCTGACAAGCCAACAGTTCACATGGACTTGAGCATCTGACACCACACTACGAAACCCTTCACAGTATACAAGGGCTCATATGGAAAAGGTTGTACAAAGGGATGATGGTGGGGAAATACTTGGATATCATGTATTTTTAAAGTCCTGATTTGGAGACGGGACAATACTCGGCACCCTAAATAATACCCCCTTAGTGCCATCACCACCCAGTTCAAGCATGGGAGTTTTGATGTCACACATTCCCTCTCCTCGCGCAGCGTACTGAGAAATTCCCCCCCCCCACGCATATACACACCATAAGAGCGGGATTATCTTTGGTGTACCAGAACACTGCATCTCCTAGATTGCTTTTCCTTTTGTGAAACCACACAACCTGCCTGGTTTCTATTATTAAAAAGGGATGTTTACTCAAAAGTTGTAACATTATTGTTAGATAGCATGTAGAAGCAGTTTGTATCAGCGCAAGATGGATGTCGCTTACTTATAGCGCTTTAGTATGAGCCATAAAGCATTACAATGAAAGGCACTCAGGCACAGCAAATCTTGTTAAATGCATTTTGATAACAGCAGAAAAAGGCATCCGTCGCTTTCCCGACGGCTGCTGCAGCAACACATTTCACAGTTAATACTAAACAGATCTCATTGAACACAATCAGGCTAAGTATTGGATTTCAGCACATTGTTTATCTGAGCATGCAATTCCTCCGACACTTTTTCACATCAAGTAGATGACCGTCACAAAGTGTGTGTGTGTGTGGGGGGGGGGAGGGACCTACACAACTCATTTTGTTTCAGATTTTCCATGTTCCCTTTATTGCCCTGGTGTCTTGAAGCCAACAAAACATTTCTACTACTCCTTCTTACTGTACATAGTGGATATTCCATTATTGCCTCCTTCAGCAGCAAAATTTTATCCAAACGGTGCCAAATCAAGAGCCTCTACAATCATGATGTTATGACATGCATATCTTTTAAAAGTGTGCTTTCTGCTTAATGAACTGAGATTAGTGTACAAGGTCTGAATGCAACCAGAACCCTCAACCTCTAGATGGGCAGCCATGTTAGTCTGCAGCAGTAGAAACAGTCAAGGGTCTGGTAGCACTTTAAAGGCTACCAACGTTTCCAGCATGGTAGGAATCACCGGCTCACACCCTGTCTTTGCTACTGGACTCTCGCTCTTTTGCATTTCAACATTTAAGTGGGGTTCCAGTCGCAAATGTAACACAGTTTGTTCCTGAGATTTCAAAACCAAATGGCAGATGCAATTCAGACAGCCCTGCATTGAGATGGAGTCTCATTAAGACACAAGAATGAGCGCTCACCACGTCTGAGAGCTCATCTGTAGATGAACAACACTTGTACTGGCAGTTAACCTTTCCAAAACACATGCAAATAATTATGGCCTTCACTTCCGTGGCCCTAAACTGTGTACACAGGATATTTTCACAAAATTTAACACACTATTGCTTTTGTTTCCTCCATTTAACCACTCAAACATTTCACGGAAGCATCTTCCTGGGACAGAGAAGGTAAATGGTACTGCAGGATAAATCCCTGTGCAAGTTTAATTAAAACTACAATAATGTATTATCGTTGGGTGCTTACCAATTGCTACATGCCCAAAAGAAGCAAGAACACCTATTAATAATGGCTCTTTTAATCTGGCAAATTAGAAGGCTCAATAACGAGTTAAGAGAAGTGCTTGACAGATCTTTTCGCGCTGAAAGATTAGTTTCTACAAATTATAATTGCCTCGGTTTAAGTAGCTTAGGAGCTATTCTTCTGCGTGGTTGTTTTTCTATGTTGTTCGCCTGAAATTCGTATGAATCTGCCTGCAACACTCTACTTACAGTAGAAAATGCAAAGTAAAAGCTCTCTTAATTAGTAGCTTCTGGATTGATAGCCAAGAGTTGTTGAGATGGGCAGCAGTGCCAGGAGGAAAGGGCAAAGTTGCTCATCGTGGCCTAAACCAGCAAAACACAAGCTGGACATTAAGCGCCAGGTGCTTCATGGAATTTAATTAGGGGAGCAGAGGTATGCTTGTATGCATCTGAAGGAGGAAATGTTGTACTGGAACAACAACAAAAAAGAGCCAGGTTAATATTTCAGATGTGATGCCATCCAATAAATAAAACAAAACCCACTGCTATGTCATCCATGACAAAACAATTCTGTGCAATCACAGCTTTATCCCACAGGTTATGATATCCTTTGAAGCTAGAAAAGTCTTTGTTCTAAGCCTACAAAACCAAAAAGCCAGCCTCCAACAAAGTAAACAAAGCCTTTTTTCAGAGGGGAAAGGACTGAACTTCCCTTCTTCTGGGGAAGAAAAAGTATTTTAAAGCAGGGCAGTGAAGGTTAAAGGAACAGCAGTTTAGTATGCACAATCTTTCAGCCTTGCCTGCAAGAGAGTAAGGAGAGGACCAGGGAAATTAAGTCAATTACCTCTACCGTGCCTTAGTAAAATGCTAGTCAAGTTACTTCTAAGAGGAATTTCACTCTGACAGAAGATGCAACATTAATGCCCCCCAAAAGAGAGAAAACACAATTTCCGTGATGGTCAAAAGTGCCATCAAGTGCAACCAACTTATGGCCATCCCAAAAGGTTTTCAAGTCAAGAGATTATCAGAGGCGGTTTTGCCATTGCATGCCTCTGTGTAGCAAGCCTGGACTTCCTTGGTGGCCTCCATCCAAGTACTAGCTGGGGACAACCCTTCTTAGCCTCCAAGATCTTGATATCATACCTTCTTCTAAATCAGCTATCTGTGAATCATGCCTAACTGAGCCAGAACAATTCTGCAGAGCCTGCAAAAGGGAGCTCTTCCGCCAGGCATTTGGCTGTGGTTGACTGAATCTAAGGCCATCTACCTGCCCCCCTGAACCCCTTACCGTAAAGCGGACACCTTGAGCTCACCAACCACGGGACTGCTGAAATGTGGAGGTTGTTAATTAGTGTTCTCTTTGTTGTTATGGTTACTATTGTTATTCATCGGGAATGTTTCCCGAGTTATACTGTATTGTTCCTATTTACCTATGTGTTGTGTAAACCGCCCTGAGCCTTAGGGGAGGGTGGTATATAAATAAATACAAATAAATAAATATACATATTTTTTAAAAATCTGATCACAGTACTATCAATAACACCAAGAACAAAGTGACAGGAGAAAGGGGAGGAGAAACACAGCAATAATAACACCCGTAGTGCGTGCTGTACAAGTCTATTCATAGCACACACAATAGAGGTTTGATTTGACAGTTTAACTGGACTTTGTTTATATAGGCTGGACATACAGTGTTGGCAATTGGAGAGTGAGTGACCTTTAACAGCAAACATTCCATCTTTCCGATACAAAGATAGAGAAAGCAGAAATGGGAAAAGCAATCTCCGTCCATCTGTGCAGCTGGAAATCCCACACTTATGGGGTCACTCCATCCATGCCTTGACCTTTGCCAAAAGCTCGAAAATGAAGTCCAGGGTCACGCGAACAAATCAATTACTTCCAGATATGTACTGTGGAACATGAAGTTCCCCCTTTGGAAGCTTATCAAGAAGGATTCAATGAGATAGCAACAACAAAAAATTCAGCCAGCTGAGAACTTGCTAGCTGCTCCCATCTTCCCCCTGAAATATTCAAACCGAAAAACAATTGATGCTTTTGGGGGTATGCTCCCAACGTCATATGGGAACGCGAATCGGCAGAATGTGTGCCCTAAATTCATTTCAGAATTAAGAACTATGAAAGCCCTGGAAGGAGGGGAAACCTGGAAAAGTCTGAGAACAAAGAACAATTTCCCCCCTTTTCTGCTCCAGGGGATACCTTTTCATTTTTTTTTCCAAATACGTTATTGACGAGATCAATGCTGTCAATAGTTAATTTTAACCTGCCGTCTGAATGTTTTCCAGTGTTTTCTCCATTCCTGCTTTCTAGACTGCCAAGTAAGTCAACCTGTCACTAAACCCCACTTGAGTATATTTGCAATTTTGCCTGTTATGCTCTGTCATGGCAGTTCTGCTTATTTGGACAGGGCATTGGAGGGTGGACCACCCGGCAAATGGGCAAGATCAATAGCTACCCATACAATGGTCTCTGTTGGGAACCATCTCCTTCCTAAGATGCATGCCCAAATAAATGCCATTTGGGGCCTCTCCCCCTTCAAGGGCTTTTGTATCCCCTACATATTTGTGCAACGTTAGAAAGGAACTTCCCACAATAAAGAACAAAGAGCTGTGGCAGAGACCCAAATAACCATTCTGGATTCCTTCACATACAGGGTAAACAAACAGCAGTTGTTAGCACAGTTCAGGGATTGTCATACTGTGGTCCTCCAGATGTCTCTGGCAAGGGCTCATGGGAATTGTAGTCCATGGACATCTGGAGGGCCGCAGTATGACTACCCCCTTAGATTGAGGATACACGCTGACAACCAGTTCCAAATACAATACACTGCTCCACCATGCACTGCAGCTATGAAAAACTGACAACCGGCCTTTGGAATAAGAGAAGGGAGGTGTCAAGGATGGAAGTTTGCTCGTAGTCAAACGTCCTCTCTCAGAGATGGCTCCAAACACTTTTACCTTGGTTGCTTTGTAATAAGGCTATTCTGTAAAGCAGCCAAGCTCTTCCTTTTTTAAAAAGTTCCTACGACTAAGCATCTCCTTGAGATGTCAGACTTCTGTACGCCCTCTGGCACCAACTACCCTTTTTGAAGTCTGCAAAGGTTCAGAAGACCGGATCGAAGAAGGCAGAGACATCAAAGAGTCAAGGCCCATTTCCCAGTGATTGAGAGGGACTCATTGCTCAGAAAAATAGAAGAAATGCTGGAAGGCCATCTTGATGACAGACGAATCAGAAAGGTCTAAATTCATGGGGAAATCTAATCACTGCAAAAGCCACATAAGTACCATGTGGTGCAACAGAGAGCACTTTGCTGACTGTGCCATTTCTGGCTACTAATCCTTTGAAATTTCAGGCTCTCTCCAGAGCAGTCTTCGTAATATAGCAGTTGCTACCCATCCTGCAAGAATCTTACAGGGCTGCCTGTAGCTTCTCTACCAGGGGAGAGCAAGTTTGAGAATTACGGGTTGCCTCTCAGAATGAGCAAAACGAAACACATGCAGTTAACCCCACAGGGCTCTCATCTCAGAAGATGTTAAAAGGCTTATTTGCAGAACAAGCTCAATTGACTTGGAGAGAAAAAATTCAAATATGCTGAAAGAACTGCTGGTACGGAAAACTTCTCTGAACATCTCAGCTGAGGAGAGGCACCTGGACAACCTGAGTGGAAGCAGAGCCTGACAGGCCACTATCTTCCAATTACATGCTGATTTTTTTAAGGTAACTCATTAACAACAGTCACAACACCTGGAACCAAGCAATTTTATGAGGCAAAAAAAAGGTTAAGGAGGGCACACAATGTTAGCAAGGTGACTGTTACAGTCTCCTGGGAGTTTTAGATTTCCAGAGACCTCAAAAGAAATTGGGGAGAAGCCTGCCCATTCAACTCCTCTTTTTTTATTTATTTAAAGCATTAGCCACAGAACTCAAGACTGCTTACAATAAAACATTATAAGAATCATGATTAAAAACAACTATTATAAATAAAGTCACAGTTTTGCCTTTCCAGGTTGTGGTTTAATTATAAGATTCCCTTCCACAACTCAACACTCCTTGAAACTGTTCTTCTCAAAACTTCCAGCCATTACCTTTTTTTTCTTTTACAAGAAGTCACTGCAAAAAAAAAAGAAAAAACAGGCACAATTTTGATGCAAGAGCATCATGCTGCCACAAATGTTTTCAGCGCAGGTAACGCAGGCGAGTTGTGCTTTACAGATGCCTCAATAATGATTAACATGAGGCACATATGCGCCTTGTGAGACTGTCAACACTCGGAAAGAACGGTGCAAGCTGCCATCTGGCACAGAGCTGAGGGGTCAGAGCAAGAGAGCCCAAGGTTACCAAAACAACCAAGAGCTATCCAAGCACAGTTCAGCAAAAAGTCGGGGTCACAGCCAGGAAGTCAGGGGTCACCTCTACACTGAGAGAGATAATCTGGAGTCACAAGCAACAGGCTGAGCAACACCACGAAGAAGTCCAGAGACAGCATGAGCGTAGAGGGGCAAGGAGGGGGACAGAGAGATTTAAAACTTCCACAGTTTCTGGAAGGAAGGGGGGATACATTTTTTCCTGAGGGAAAAAGGGAAATATATTCAAATCTAAACTTATTTTTACCAAACACAGCATGGCTTGTTAACTGTTGCCAAATCATACACATTTTTTTAAGTAAACATATCCTTGACAATATGTTGCATATGTTTACAACACACATAGGAATTATTCTGTAATGCTGTAGATCAGACGTGTCGACCTCATCCGTTACAAGGGCCAGGCCTGACATAAATGTCACTTCCTCAAGCTGGCCCACGTGTACCACATAAAATATAATGCCAGGAATGGGAGATATAAACTTTATAAAAAGGACACAGGCAAGTCCAATTAAGAATACTATTTTTCACTCAAAACACAAACATGCTTAAAACATGAACACGCTTATAGTATTTCCTTACAACATTTCCCTGATATCCACCCTTCCACATCCACTGCCCATTACGCATTAGCACTGGGAGAGTACACAAGGACATAATGCGCAGACTCCATCATCTGGCAATAACAGGGAAGACCACAGAGAAGAGCTCTGGATGGACTAATTCCAGCCCGCAGGCTGTATGCTCGACACCCCTGCTGTAAACTGTCCTACATCACATCTTTCAGGTTCCACATATAAAGGCAGTTTAAGCATTCCAGGAGGAAAGATATGGCATAGGGGTGGGGGGATAACACTTTCCAGTTTTTCTATTAGACTGGAAACACTCGGGGGGGGGGGGGGATTCTGATTTTCCCAAGGTCTTCAAACCTCTAGACAGGAATTGGGAATGTAGATATTCACATCCTAATAGTATCCTGCTAGGATATTCCTCAAGACAACTGGTTCAGTTTTGCCTCTTTCTAATTTTTATCTTTGCCCTTCGTCTGAAAACCTCTGGGTGATTTTCCTAATTTTATCCCCAAGCCATATTAGAAAGAAAAGAGAGACTGCTCCTAAATGCCCTAAGTGAGTGAACGCAAGAAGGCTCAACTACCCTCTCCAGTGAAAATGCAATGCCTGCACTTGAGTTGCTCAGAGCAAGGCAGCACCCGAGGACTCTAGCTGCTCCAAAGCCATCAGCCTACCCTCCTGCTCTCCGAACACCAAGCAAACCGAAAAATCTAGTTAAATGTAAAGAGAAGACATTTTGATGAAAAACTGCAGATCAAAGCAACGATTAAAAGGGGGGAAGAAAGAACATCAGGCATAGAGAGAAACAACAGAAAGAAATTCAAGTGTCAAAGCTGTAAAGAGGAAAAATGCCTTTTAAAAAAGAGAGACAGAGAGAGAGCTGGAATACAAAAGAGTTAAATGGAAGCAAGGAGAAATACTATTTCTTTTAAAGTCTAAAAAGAAAGGGCTGAAACACGTGGAATTTATTTTTTATACACATTTATTGGCTGCCTCTCTTGAGCCCACAGGTCACCAATACAAAATGCCCACTTCTAAGGTTGGCTCTTTCAAAGCGGCTTGGGTTAATGGCATTCCAATTCACATTTGTAGCCTTCCTTCCTTCCTTCCTTCCTTCCTTCCTTCCTTCCTTCCTTCCTTCCTTCCTTCCTTCCTTCCTTCCTTCCTTCCTTCCTTCGGAAGCAAGTTCTGACCAACAAAAGATGATACCTGAATGCTGTTACAGCTCTAAGGTGCCATTAGAATACTGTTTTCTTTTACTTTTGAAATGGCCTGCCTGAGAAGGTCAGGAAGGCTTCCACACGTCTGCCATGCCGTAAAACAGAATGATTGAAGAAGGTGTGCCTGTAAAGGGAATGGTTGACGTATAATGGGATTGAAGTGGTGCTTATAAAGGAAACAAGATAGTTTCTAGCACACCTTATTGTACATACTATCTTGCTGCATGTTTTTCTCTGTTTTTGTAATTAGGGGGGACATGGTCCTGTCTCCTGTCATGTCTGATTTTTTGTTGTTGTATTTTCTAACTTTTGTGATTCTCATTTTTCTTTATTAAAATACATTCTACCCCATCTTTCCTGTTTGCTTAAGGTAGTCGTGCTCGATTGTTTTGTTGGTTGGCTGCCTCACACTATTTGACTGCATGCTCTTGCTCTCTATAATCTGTCTCGAGTCTCAGTGAGAAAGGTGGGCTATAAATAAAATACTTTTGCCAGAAGATTTGAAAGATAGGTTTAAACCCAAGTACTGCATGCCCTTTTCTCTAACCCAGACAATCCAGGAGTGGAGAGAGACTCCAGGGAAACAAAGCTGACAGCTTGTCACTGATGCGAGGGCGCTATCTTCACTAGAATCAAGCAGATACATTAAAAGCACACCAATCTGATGGAGGCTCTCCATCCAGAGCAAATATTAGCCTTGAATTAGGTCTGCTGCTTTTATACCTGCTTGTTGACCAGTTCAAGGAATGCTATTAGAAGAGCTCTGGATTCTAGCTAAACCAGTTTCTGATGTAGCTTGTTTTAAAAACAAAGGACGGTTCTTCACACACACACACATATATATATACACGCACCCACATGCATTTTTAATCACACTACACAAGAAAGCAAAACTTCCATAAGCCCTTTGTAAACTCTCATCTATTAAAAAAGGATTCTTAATCACCATGCCTTGGTATTCTTAATATATTTGAACGCCCAATGTTTCTTGGAAGGAATCAAAACCTTTCTCCCACTTGATCTCAACAATTAGCGTTTTGGAATATAAGAGATCATAGCTGGCTCCTTCCCAGTGACAAAACTACTACAAATCAAGTGAAGGCATTGAGGGCAGCCATGTCAGTCTGCAAGAAGAGCCTGATTGGAGGCTAGTAGCACCTGAGAGACCAACAAGAGTTTCAGGGTAGAAACTACTGAAGACTCAAAGCTGCCTTCATTAGCCAGGGTACTAGAAATGGATTCCTTTTTTCTTAGTCAGAAAGTGGGGCAGGAGTTGTAAAGAAATGCTTGTAAAAGATACAATGGGAAAGAAGCTGGGTCAAGGAAGAAATACACAGAGAGAAGGGAACTGTGAGCCATTA
Organism: Paroedura picta; assembly: GCF_049243985.1. Classification (NCBI taxonomy): domain Eukaryota; kingdom Metazoa; phylum Chordata; class Lepidosauria; order Squamata; family Gekkonidae; genus Paroedura; species Paroedura picta. The sequence goes on along the minus strand of NC_135383.1, from coordinate 2,855,130 downwards.
AAGTTATTATCCAAGCAGATAACAAGTTAGAGATCTTTTGTGTGATGTTGTTATCCTCACCCCCAGCCCAGTTTATGAGGATAATCATCAACTGTCTTCTAGGCATTTCAAAGCAAAAATGCCAGGTGTTTTCCATCACCCTTACCCGAAAGAACTCACAACTAATTTGATACAATCTCATAACACTAAATCAGTCCCATTTCCTAAAGCCTGAAAAACAGATGAGTCACAGAGGTCACCTCTACAGGAAGAAAGGAACAAAGTATGTCATCAAAATTATACTTGAAAGTGAGTTTCCTACTCTCCCTCCCCCCAAAAAAGAAAAAAAAATGGGGGAAAGGAATCTTTTAAAACTCAAATAGCAAATTTGCAGACAATGAAGGGCTGAGTCCATCAGGAGAAGACCTCAACACTTCCATGCTAAAGCACATCTTTTGCCCTTGGAAGACTGCAGGTTCCATCCCTGGCATCTCCGATTTTAAAATTCTCATGACTTAACCTACTTCACAGGGCTGCTGTGAGGATTAAATGGAGGATCCTCATTATGGGGGAACAGTGGTATAAAAATGAATTAAACTAAGATTGATTTCAAATACATTTCAATCTCCTTGAACCTTGACCGGCTCAAATGATCCTTGGTGTTAGAAGTCTGTGTTTCAAGAGCACTGTATTCTGTCATGCCCATGCAAACCCCACCAAGACCAGCATGTTTGTTTTGCCATTATGTGCTGCCTTCCTGCAGGAAAGATGCCAACAGAACTGCCTATTAGTTCTGCTTCCTCTATCAGAAAGGTTATCCCCCTATTTCCCAGGCATGTCTCTCCCCTCCTGGTCAAGGGGGAATCCACTTGAAAACAGGTGGCAATTTCTTCAGCAGAATCCTGAGGAACAGTGTAACCTTTTGTTGGTTGCTAGGAGTCCCAAAAAGCTTACAACAATCTGCACATGCCAGCAATCCTACTTAATGAGCAATTCCACAAATAATCAATTACAAGAAGAGGGGTTGTGACACTGGTGGAAAGAACAAAATCACTGAACCCTGTAGGAACAGGACCACACTCCCTAGCAGCAGAATGGCACGGGCCAAGTTCTAGGAGCTGCAGACAACTGGCTGGCAGCTCTTACCTGTGCCCCAAGGGGGTCTTGTTTCTCAAAAAGTAACTCTCCCTCCCCACTATGCACCGCCGCTGCTGTCTCCTCTGCCAGCTAAAGCATAGAATGCTTTTTAAATTGCTCTAACACAGCATGAACAGCAACAGAGGCTCTGGCAGAGCCCTGGCAGCATTAAGTACTTCCCACTTGCTTATCTTTTCCCTTTGTGCAGAGGAGGCTGCATTGGAGGTGCACAGAGAGAACAGAGTTCTGCCAAAACCTCTGTTGTTATTAATGCAGAGGGGCTGAAAGCTGAAGAGCCCTTTGCCTCCATCCCCGCTTGCAAGGGAACGCATCAAGGCGAGGAGGCAAGGAAACACACATTCCCCCTCCACAGGATGCATCGTCCTGATCGCAGACACGCAGCAGGCCGACAAAGGTAGTAAACTGGCCATCAGGGTTTGTCACAATGCCAAGCCAAAGTCCAAATGCCAGATGATGCAAACTCACCTCAAGGGGAAATCCAAGCGAAGAGTTCTAGAACACAGGCCAGGGTTCAAAACAAGGGCATCGGTTCAGAATGTTGGCTGCTTTTAAATATCATGCTCTGCACCTGCCGACCTCCTTGGCCCTGCTTCTGCAAACACTCCTCTTCATTACTGATGTGGAGCTGGTGCTGTACTGCCAACCTGGCACTACGCCTTCTGTCTTGCAGCTCCCTCCTTGTCTTCCTCCTATGCTGTTCCCTAGGTTCTAGTGACTGGGGAGGTAAACTGGCTGGCAGATGATTCTCTGTCATCAACTCAGTGGCAAGGGGCTATTATACCATTGCTTGGCCTTGGCTGAGGATCTATGTCTGGCTCCTCAGAGCCTCTGTCATTGGCTGTGGTTCTAGGTCAGGTCTGCTGACGGCCTATTCTTCAGAGGAGTCCTCTTCAACACTCTGCTCTGCTGAAGCTGGCTGGCCCACGACGTGCATCTTCTCCCATGGCACTAAGAACCTCTCCTCCTCTTCTCAAGCTTGGACCTCAATAGGAAAGTTGGCCTTATGCTGAGATTTAAAAGCCACCCGAGCACTCCCAAAGCTAAAGGCACCATCAGAGAGAAGGTACACCTTACTGATAGCAAGCAGAAAACCAACAACCCAGGCCAACCCAGAATTATGCCACCCTCCCTCCTGGCATCAAGCCAGGAATACTAATCCTTCAACGCTTGGTCAAACCAAAACAAGGCTCTCATTAACACACACACATACACTGCTGTTACCAGGGCTAGAAGGGCTTGCTTGTTTTATTGCAAAACACTAAGTGAAGTACCAGACTCTTCTCTTTTTTTGTGGTGGGGGGGGGGTGTTTAAATCAAGTTACAGAGATCAAGTGAACTTGCTATTGCATTCATCAGTTTCGAGTCTCAAAGGAGAAGGGCAAACTGAATTCTGTCCCCCAAAGCACTTTGTCCCAAACATTAGTGCAAATGGCCATCTGCGTCCACAATCCGTGAGGCAGTTTTGAAGGGGGTGCAGAATAAAGCCCAAATCAATTTAGGCTGCAACACTGCATGTGTCTCCCTGCCCCATTCTCTTTGTACTCAAACTCACTCTCTGCTCAGGCGTGCTTTAATTTCTCTTATCATCGACAAACATTTAGCGGCACTTTCAAATTTGCACATGGAGCAAGCAGCTCGTGACAGCAATTAACCCAACTTCTACTCACCAACTATGTCACTGAAGACCTCCCAAAATAAAGAGGGTGTACTGAAGACCTCCCGAAATAAAGAGTGTGTACCTTATGCCTCTCCATATATAATGACAATGAACAAAGGCCCCACCAGCCCCACAGTATACTTTGAGATCCCAATTAACAGCAACCCTAGAAAAGGCAGTTAAGAACTTATAAAACGTACATGGTCTGCCCTCAAGCAGTACTATACATTAGCACTACAGCACAAAGCCTACCGTGTGGTAGAGCAAGACAGAAGAAGCAGGACGACAGCCAGGAGAAAGGCACATCTCCCTGGGGAGGCATGCGACACACAGCCAAGATAAGATTCAGGTGGGTAGATTCAGGTCCAGTCATACCCTCTCTCAAGGAGCTCAGGGGGGCAGACTCTGTTCCCACACACACATTTTACTAAACTAGGATTTATTAGTCTTGGCCAAGTACTTTAACCTCCCATAGCCTGTAATCCAGCAGTATAAGTTTTGAAGGCTCAGAGGCTATCCTGCAAAGTATGGAAGATCCACACTGAAAAGACCAATACACTTAATGAGAGAGCTTCCAATTTGCACAAAAAGGTGATATGATGAAGCTACAACCTCTAAACTGCCCCTTAACCCAGAGGAGGATGGGTCTGTGCCCATTCCTACAGAAGACAGATATTGGGAGTCAGAGTTGAGCCTCTGTACTGAAGTAAAAAAGCCAACAAGAAAGATTAATCTAAATCTGCCAAAGACTTGTTGAAGCTAGCCACTGCAACACCCACTACAGGTCTCAGTTTATTAAAAAAGAAACTCAACACATATTTGCATAAATTCCCCCACTGTTTCTTGGTCAATGTACCCCTTATACTGGCAACTCAATGAGTTAAGCACCCATCTAAAAAGCAAGCTAAAGAGTGTGAGCACCACAAAAAACAAAAAGGGATTGTGAACTCAAAGCCAAGTGAATCTGGTTACTAGAGCAGCACAGACGGAATTTCATTACGAGGAGATTAGCTAATATTTGTCATAAACTGCCAAGGGCCTGAGAAGCAACAACATGCAGTTGAAGAAGTGCCAAGAATGTTCAGAAGTTAAGCAGTATGATGGGATGTAAAAGCTAGTGAAGTAGAAGGCCAGGGTTTTTTTTCATCCTCAAGTTTTCTACAAGAGAAGGGAAGAAGATACACCCATGATTAACCAGCCAGTTTTCGGATTCCACCTTGCATACCATGTGGAAACTGGGATTTCTGCAGAGATACCCGAGCTAGATAAACTTTGGCCAGATCCAGCTAGAACACATGCTCAGGATGACTAATTCTGCCTTGCCTGTGGCAAGGTCCTATAAACACTGGACCATACGGAGTCTCACAAGAGACTGCACATTAACAATGACAGCAAATCACAAAGGCTTGATGGTTCAATTTCACTTTGTAGTTCTTCAGCCAACCACACAATAGAAGCTGTTTTGGATCTAAACATCAAAATATTTGGATTCATGTTCAGGCAGGAGGTCCTAGGAGGCAGGCTATTTCTCTGTTCACCCTTCTTTGGAGGGCTAGTGGGATAAAATCAAGGTAGCACATCTACCCCATATCTTTATGGTAGGGCAGAAGAAGCAGCCATATTGCAAGCCAGAACTGACATCTGAATAGGAAAATATACACCACGAATTGTAAATCCAATACATTTCATGGGGAGAAAAAAGGACAAAGCCTGTGTGGTCCACAGCAATATAAACTTGGGAACTATGACTGGAGTTCCAGATCTACTGTACATATCACTTGAACAGGTCGCTCCCTTGTCTTCCATAAAATGGGAATAACTACTTCACAGAGGGAAAATAAATGCAGAAGATGGAGCACTGGCTGAGTCAGAAGTGCTATATAAATAACAAGTGGTTATTTAGAACTTGTTCAAACCTCTATACCATTCCAATCTCACAATCATGACTATGCACAAACACATTTCTGCACCTATATGCTGCCTTAATCTCATCATCCTACATTCTCATAATTAGCCTCTTACAACATGTCATTGTTAGCTCACAATCTCCTTCTATACCCCACTTCCACCAGGAGAGATCACTGTAACAACTACAAATAGAAACAAAAGAGAGGGAAATTATTTCCTTGCACTGGCCTGAAGAGTTCTGGGTCCTGGGGGAGAGAGTGACAGAAGACCAGCATTTACTATTTGCACAAACCAAAGCAGCAACAGGAAAAGCCAATCTTAGGAAAGGGGAAAAGAATTAAAAGGTAATAATCAATGTTGTTGTGTTTTTGGCTTCTTTATAGATGGCCTCTCACCTAGCAAAGATAGAGGTTCTGAGCAGTGCTTCACATCTTATTGGGGGGTGGGAAGAGAGGGAGACAGAGAGAGACTGTGTGTCTTATAAGCAAAGCATGGTCCCAAATTTCAAAGTGAACAATGATATTACACCCTGGGCATTGTGTGTACATCTCCCTCTCTTCTCTTCAATCAAAACCAGCAAGCAAATTAGCAAAGTCACGACAGGTCATTTAAAAAATACCTGTATGCAATCCTGGAAATTAAATTACAGGGCAAACTCCTAAAGAAAAAGTTTCTTGCTTTTATCAACAGATTTCTTAATAACTCCATGGATACATTTTATTATTTGCCCCAGGCTTCAGGTTCTCCACATTTTACAAAAACTACATATACATAAAGGCACAATAACAAACCTGTAATATATGACAGACAACACATTTTGCATTATATTAAAGCATTTTATTTACATTCTAACTCTCCAAGTTGTTGGGTTTTTTAACTTCAGTAAACCATTAGTTTATTATACAACATGCTACTTCGTAGGGATTTTTTAAATTTAAAAACACATAACTAATTCCATCAGTGATCTACAATCCCATCCTATCCATATTTATAGAAAAATCTCTTCTTCCACTATGCTGAATGAGCTTTACTAGCCACAATTTACCAGTAGGACTTTCTATGGAATAAATATGCACAGGACTACTCTGTTAGTTTCATTATATGTCAGCTAAATAGATCAGAAACTTAACAAAAAAAACCTGTAAGGTTGCACAGTCAACCATTCACAAGCGAGGAGTCAGCTAAGTCAGTCAGTACATTAAAAGCAACAGCGAGGCTGTGTTTAAAAATAAACCAAGCTGAACCACATGCTTGAATGAATGAATGAATCATATTGTTTCCTTACTGCTAGCTTCTACAAAAGTTATCGTTTTCAGGAGCTAAACCTGTGATTTCTCCTTTTCTTTTTTATCTCTCCTATTATCTTTACAACCATTAAAAGGAGAGAGGGAGAAGAGGGGAAAAAAGAGCAAAAAGTAAATATATATACACAACAGAGAACCCACAGATATTTCCCAATCTACCCTTCCTTATCTAGAGGATTCTTTCACAAGCTTCTTACACATACACAGGGGTCATTTACTCCCAACAGTTCAGATGCAGGTTTTCCTAAAAGAGACAAACCAGAGGGGGAGTCTACTCAGGTAAGTTTGAAAACTTCATACTCTAGCCAACGAGTTTCTCCTTGCCCCTTCAACCCCACAAGCCAATTATTTCCAAAACAACCTTCTAAAGTATTCTTAGATTTACAATATTGTACTGTATTTTCCATCCACCCTGCAAAAAAGCCCTAAGTCATAAATCTAGCCAGAGGTCAACAGCATCAGTAGGGACAGAAGAAAAGCCAATATAAACAAGCCAACATTTTAAACTTTGTTGGGGAATGCATCCACAGGGGCTCCTAGGATTTATTCAAGAGGCATCAGAGGAAAAGCCTTGATTCCAATTCATAACAAAAAAACAGGATTTCTTTCATGCATTCCACAGAATTGGGAGGAGGGTCTGAACACCAAATTTAAGAGATCTACACATGCTCATGACAGCAGCACATAAAAACAACCCCCAGCCTCAATTTCCTGCCCTACTCTTTGTTTTTGTGAAGTCACCAGGCCGGTTGATTAAAGGGTCCCTTTCCCCTCCCCACCTCAAAGAGAATACAGAAACCCTATTGACACTCCTCACCCCTTCCTGCATAAACCAAGAGGCAAAAAGGAAGAAAAAGACTCTCCCCCCCAAAAAAAACCCCACTAATAACCCACAGAATAAATAAAAGCCAACAACTTCCTTACTTACCTTCCCTGAGGAATTACACCATCAGTAGGGTTTGTCTGGTGATACTGGGAGGTGGGGAAATCCCAAAGGAGTCTAAAAGAAGGGGGGGGATGGGAGAGAGAGAATATGGAAAGGGAGAGGTCTAATACATATATATATGAACGATGAGTTGAGGAGGGGAGAAACAGAGGGGGAAAGGACTACGGGCGATCCAAGCAAGCCCGAGAGATAAAGATATGAGTGGAGGAGGGGCTTCTATTATGAATGAAAGCGACTTGGGGAGGAATACAAAAACTGGCTCAATGGGATTGTTTGATGCTCGCGGAGTTAAGGTTTCCCAGCATTTCAATACGGGGAAGCATTTAAAGAAAGAGGAGGGGAGGTCAGGCTGGGAGCTTGTTGGGGGAGGAGACAATGTGCTCAGGGGAAGAAAAGGGGGGGATTCAGGAGGAGGAGGAGGCGGCAGGCAGAGGGAGGAAGCGATAAAGGGGTTGGGTGAGCATTAGAGGAGGGGAGGGCTAATCCAGCCAGAATTCAACGCACTGCCCCCTCTTTCTCTCTCTGTGGGGAGCTACATATGCAGAAGGGGGCGAGGGGCGGCAGAGCCACGCGCCAGCAGCAGCAGTAGGGATGAGGAGGAGGGGGGCGGTGATGGTCGTAATAATAATAATAATAATAAGCAGCCACAGCTCCTGCTTCGCCTTCTTCTTCTTCTTCTTCCTCCTCCTCCTGCTCCTCCTCCTCACACAACCAAAGAGACACCCAGCAACCACCCCCCAGACAGGCCAATGTCGCCACATGCCAACATCGCGCTTCCTTATTGGCTCCAAACCCGGTGCGGGCGAGGGGGAGAGACCTCATGACCCCGGCAAAGGAGCTGGAGCCAATCAGGGAGGAGGACAGAAGTGTGTGGCTTCCCCCCCCGCCCCTCTCCCTCCCTTCTTCAAAAGGAGGGTGATAAGAAAGAGACAGGGTAGGGAGGCGGGCTGTGATTGGGCGGGAGAAGGAGGCGCGAGGGAGAGGGGGTGGGCGGAGGGTCGTCATGGCTGCGCTGTCCTCGCGGCCGCGGCGGTTGGCGCGCTTGGCTCCTGAGGGGAGGGGGCGCCTCACAGGCAACCCCCCCCCACCCTCGTTCATATAGGATGCATGAGGGAAATTATATATACATATAGGAGGATTTCTTATATATGAAAGGAAGCCTCGGGGGGAAATTGCACATATAGGAAAATGCCATGGATTTTTTTCATAAATAAAATTTAATAATTTCAATAATTACATATATAGGAAGATGTCAGACAGATAGATGAAAGGAGGCCTCTGAGGAAAATTATATATAGGAAAAGTTAATGTATTATTATTGGACTTATTACCCACTGTTCCAGCAATGTGTGTGTATTTATATTTATATATATACACACACATATGAAAGAAAGTTTCTGAGGGAAATTACATATATAGGAAAATTATTTTTATATATGGGAAAATTCATATATATATATGTGTGTGTGTGTGTGTGTGTGTGTGTGTGTGTGTGTGTGAATATATTTTTCATATATATATTTCATATATATGAAAGTTTGAGGAATACATATATAGGGACATTATATATATATTATATGATATATATTTTTGTATTGTTCCCTGTTCTATGTAAACTGCCCTGAGCCTCAGGGGAAGATGGTATATAAATAAAATATATATTTTTATTTTCCGCCTCTGAGGAAAACTATACATAAATTCCTTTCCTCCAATCCAAGTATTCATCCTATTCAGTTTCTAGCATCTGTGTGATTTCACGCCCTGCAAACCCCCATACAGGCAGCCAAGAATGATTAAAATGTCAGACTAGACGGGGGGAGACCCAGATTCGAATCCCCCACTGCCTTTGTAAAAGGTCCTATGCAAAATGGGTGTCAGAATCCATTTCCCACTCCCAAGTGGGCATAACGTGAAGCTGCCTTGCACTGAATCCAACCCCTGGCCCATGCTGGGAGGGTATATTGCTATGCTGTCCACCGTCCCAAGCAGCTGTTTTATCAGGAGAAAAACAAATATTTTTGATAAATAAACCAGGCATGTTGTCTGGAGATCTCCAGCCCCTACCTAGAGGATGGCAACCATACTCTGCCAGTGGCTTGGTCAAGATGAATAATCTCCACCAGACAGTGCAAAATCTGGAACGATCCTAGGTATTTTTATACGGCACAGGCAGTAAGCAAAAAAACCTTACTTCAAGCAGTTGATTAGTCACATTTGTCCCAGTATTAACTGCTTAAGTCTATATAAGCACACATACAACACACACGCAGAAGAAGGCACAAGAGAATTTGAGTCCAAGAGCACCTTTAAGACCAACAAAGCTTTATTCAAGGCGTGAGCTTTCGAATGCAGCAGAAGGCCATGCTACTGAGGAGCACAACCATTTCTGTTCCCCACTCGAGACCAAAGAAGGGAAATCAAAGCAGCCCGTTCGTCCCATCCAATTAAATCAAAAAGCCCATCAAAAATGCGTTCCACAATCAGGAAATTGCAACTCAGGCTTCCCATCATGATGGATGAGTCACGCCCTTTCCTCAGCATGCCGTAAAAAGCGGAATGAAAGGCTAATTAAACAGGCAAATGTCAATATGGTGATTAGCTTACCGTATCGTATGCTATTCTGATTGGCTTTTCTACCGATGACCTTCTGCCACGCCCTAGCAATTTGGACTGAAACGCCCTTCTCCCCCCCTTTCTTGATGATGTCTTTTTTGTAACTCGGTTATCAACATGCTTGCTTACGGACAAATAATTTAAAATTCCATTGCGATAACATCCTTTTTAGATGCCTCCCCCACACCCAATCCCATCTAAAGCGGTGTGTATCTGTATGGAGCCGCCACCTCCCCTAGGGGCTCTTTAGACAATCAGTTCATCCTGGAATAACAGCCCTCCAACGCATCTCACCCTGTGATTTATCTACACAATGAATTTGCGGTCCAACTGAGTTTAGTCAGCAACCAATGGGGAAAACCCAAGGCACTCGGACTCCCTCCCCCCTTTTGCAATGCCTCTGCTTTGTCTAGCTGGCAAGCCAAGATTAAACCAGTAAATATGCCCCCCTGCAGCATGGAAACACCAAGCATGGTCAAAGCTTTTGTGGTTGAACATTCCTGTTAAAACTTTTAAAAATGCAAGAGGTCTGCCACAGGGAAAATATGGCAACTTGAGTCTAAGGTGGGTGATGATTATTTTGGCCATATGTACATGTATTTCAGCAGCTTGTTGCTGAGACACAAAACAGACCAGGCAGAGAATGTGTCTATGTCCTCCTCCTGAGCAGCTGGGAACCTTCCTTCATCTTGACCCATGGAGTATGTTTTTGTTTCCTGCAGCACTGAGTATAAACACCTGTGCCAAATGGACAAACGCTTAATGCGTCTGAGGAAGTGAGCTCTGAGTCAACCAAAATGGGGGTGAACTCTTTTGCTAGGGTGCCCCAGGCTCTTATTTTGCTGCCACAAACTGAGCTGAGGGTCGCCACCTCTTCCTCCTGCACACACTATTCTCACACCATGAAACCGCTAGGTCAGAACACTTGGCTCAAGGCTTCTTAATGATCTTTCCTGGATATGCAGGGATTTGAATCCAGGTCTCACTGAAGTCCCGCATTCAGCACCTTCCCCAGAGTACAAATCCAAGAAATCAGACTGTGTGCAACACGATGCCAATTAATGAAATAGGCCATGATAATTTTTCAAAGGAATAGCTGTCCCTCCCCCTTCAATCCCAGCTCCTACAAAGGAAGGAGTTATGAAAGCATCTCTGTAGACCACCAGGGGATATAAAGCAGAAGTTCCCAAACTACAAAGGATACGGAGAGAGGAGCAGACAAAATTTCTACAAGACATTCCTGCTATTCTGTGAGAAGCAGAGGGTTAACCTTGCGGTCACCAAAACTACAATGCTAGCTCCGGTTATTCTGCAGAGTTTCTGGCCATGACAGCTGCTTCCCTCCTGACTTCCTTCCATGTCTGTTTTCAAAATCTCCCATCTCTGACCTCTTAGTCATGTCCATTTGTAATTGGCACTCCAGGTTTCTTAAACACCCAGCAGTGGGGAGGCGATTGCTAGTGGTTGCAGAGCATGGGGATGTTTCCTCAGACTGAGAAGGGCGCTTAAGCCTGATTCTTGCTTTTTCTACACTTTTAAGCGAGTGGAATGCATTACTGGCACAGGCAGAGTCATCTATGTATCATTTTGCAGGGTTTAAAAGCAAATCTCTGGCCCAAAGTGTCCACGGCCAAACAAATACAAGGGAGATAACAAGAGAAGGTAGGGAATCAACAGGAGAAGAATATGCATCAACTTGCATTGACTGCATTCAGGATTAATTTCAGTCTGATGGTGAATAAGGGACTGTGGGATATCTTGCTGAGAAGAGGTAGATTTTTGAGGAGATTCCAAAGGCAGGAGATGCAACAGAGCTTGTGTAAGCAGCAGGCCTTTATCCGAATGAGGGCAGTGAAGCAAGAGGAGGGCAGGACAGGGAGTATATGGGGATAAGAAGGCAAAGATAAGATTGCCACAAAATTCTCTAAGGTGGCATCTCCCTAATTACACACCTATAGATCAAAAGTGAGTTTCTGCACAGGATCTCTGCAGCCATCTCTCACAGCATATGCTGCTCCTCTACATGAAGCCCCTCCCCCCAAAAATTGACCTGCAAACCTATCACCCCGATTTCCCACTATACTAATGATGCAATATAGATTTGAAATTGCTGACATGTTTTGCATAATCATGGTTGCTCATTCTAGGCAATAAAGGCCAAACGTTGCACAAGCCTGGGATAGGACGCTCCTCCCTTGCCTGCCAGGAATCTTGGCGCAAGACTCAGCCGGCTCCCACCCCACCTACCCTCACGGTCATCACGGCAGGGACTTGCATCCAAGAACCAGGCACTTGCATCAAAACAAATCGCTGAGGGGCATCCAGGATCCAAAATTGTGCACACAAAGTCTAGACTTGTACGTTTACCTATGTTGCCTGCTTCTGCTTAACGAAGGAAAGTTCACAGTTCTTGCCCTGAAGATCTCACAGCCATGTCGTTTCTGGAGAAGAAACACCACCCTTCTTGAGAGATAATAAAATCAGAGTCCAGCAGCACCTTTAAGACCAACAAAGATTTATTCAAGCGTGAGCTTTCTTTGCATTCACTCAAAAGCTCCCGCCTTGAATAAATCTTTGTTGGTCTTTCAAGGGTGCTACTGAACTCTGATTTTATTGTACTACTTCAGACCTACACGGCTACTCATTTGAATCTCTTCTTTAGAGATAAATGCCAGATGACTATGGAAGAATGTACTTTGTGGCTCAGTTGAGATCATTTTAGAGGTTGTTTATTTCAGAGGAAAAGGTTTGAGCCTTTTGTTTGCTGGCCTTATTCAGTTTTTTAAAGGTAAAACTGTAAGGGCTGTTATGTCCCCCATAGTCCACATGGGGGCACCACCACAATCCTCACCAGCGTCAGATTGTGGTCACTGTGCATCGATGTCATGATTACGTGGTTTGTGAACGCCCAATGTGGGTAAGGACATCCAGTGCTGAAACATCATATAGTCTGGATTCAAGGCCTCTGGACACTAAAGCATTCTATATGCCGTTTACTTTAACATTTTGATGCAATTCCATAGAGCAGCCAAAGCAAAACTTCATGCTGAGTTCATTTGCAGCCTTATCGATAAACCCTGGGGTTTCCAGAGTGGGTGGGAAAATTTTCAAAATATATTTAATTTTTAAATATTTCTTATAGAAAACCATGTAAGCTGTTTTGGTGGGATAGAAGGCAAATAAGAGTGAGCTAGTGGGTCAGACACACCTCTCAGGATAAACACGGAAAGGCCTTTCTTGGTGCACCCAGCAGACTAAGCTTCCACTTCACGCCTTCGGTCTCTCAGAACAAGGAAAGAGGGCTTCCACCCACCACCAGCCGCTCCAGAAAGAAATGCAGGCCACACAAAGGTTTTCTGTTTTTCCGTTTTTTTATTTACCTCACAGGAGAACTAATGTTTTTCGGTCTGCAGGTACCTCAGGCTGCACTGCAAGGGACAGGGCCTCACACACTAACTGGGGAGGGAGGAGGAGGGGACGTGGGAGCCCCCTCCCTAAGGCAGGAGAGAAAGATGGCGGCAGCTTTCAAAAGCTGCAGTTCAGCCACATCCAGGACTCTCCCTCCTCCTTGGTATCACCATCGGAAGATGATACCCTCTCTGCAGAGGCAGTGGGGTGGGAGCGAGAGCTGGGTCCATCAGCAAAAACAACAAAGCAGCCAAGCGCTTTGAAAAGCCACAGGTTGGGTCTTTGGGGGGCGGGGGGGGGGGCGTGAGCAAGACAGGCACCAGGTGGTCATCTAGAGAGGGGACCAGTAAATGGGTCTTCATCCATCCGGTTGCCCTTCTTGTGTAGCAATGTGTAGGGCGGGGGATCTCTAATTAGGTGACTAGCGCTTTCAACTGCAACCGCTGAGGGGGAGGGGGTGCCTCGTCCAAGCCCCAAGAAATTTAGTTGACACGGGGGTTCCTGAAGTTCCTGCCGGCAAAACGGGCCTTGCTCCCCAGCTCCTCTTCAATCCTAAAAAAGGGGAATGAGCAGAGGAAAGGTTTGAGGGAGTCTCTCCCATGACACGGCTTCAAATCTGAAGGAAATGCCCGAAGGACAGCTTGCCCCCCTCAGCCTTCATAGGGTACTCGGCCCTTACCTCAGAAGTTGGTTGTATTTGGCTAGACGCTCCGATCGGCAGGGCGCCCCAGTCTTAATCTGGAAAGAGAACAAGAATAATGGGGGAATGAGAAGGATCGGGAAAAAGAAACGGGGAGCATTTGCCAGCCAAGTCCACTTTTGCCATAAGCACAAACAGCATTAAAAGGTGTTAGATTCACCTGCCGTGCCAGCTTAAGTAACCCTCAATAGCTCCAAATCAAGGTCCTAATGGACCTTGAACAATTCCAAAGGGCCTGCCAAATGGAGCTCTTCCACTGGGTTTTCAAGTGAAGGCCAGCAACAAGGACCTGCTTACAACCCTGAGCCCTGCCAGACAACTCCTGACATCCAACCATGTCCCTAACAGAAAATGTTTCTTCCTAACTACCTGTTACTACCAAGTCGTTCACCATTCTAAATGTTGCAATGTATCTTCACACACAACCCCGCTGGTTCTATGTGCACAACCCCAAGATGTCACAGTAAGGGGCAGTATATACATTGAGCCTCCTGCCTGTTGGGACACAAGGAAGCACCCACCTGTCCAGTGCAGAGTCCCACCACCAGGTCTGCAATGAAGGTATCTTCGGTCTCTCCGGAGCGGTGACTCACCATCACGCCCCAGCCATTGGACTGGGCGAGCTTGCAGCTGAAGCAAGAAGGCAGACAAGAAAGTGAGATTCGTGCGCCTTCCTTTCAAGGAAGCAGCCAAGCCCCAGAATAATGATTTCCCAGGAAATCAATCCCAAGTGTGGAAATGAAACTTAGGGGAAAGGGATCTGATCTGGTTGTCAAAAGTGCAAGTCACAACAAATGTTGGCAAAGTGTGGCCCTCCAGATGTCCACGGACTACAATTGCCATGAGGCTAGCATGCTGGCAGAAGCTCATGGGGACTGTAGTCCATGGACATCTGGAGGACCACACCCCTGCTCTAAACCACACCCCCATGCTGGCTCTCACCACTATAACTAGGTACTTCGCCTTCATCCAGAGCCTCTTACGGCCAGAGACAGTCATTTCTGGCAGGAACGCCAATCACACGGATGCACCAATCCATCGGCACAATGCCCCTTAACCCCCCCCCCAGTCATTTCCCTTCCTGAGGAAGACTTACGCCTGGAGAGCCTCCGTGACGGAGCCGATCTGGTTCACTTTGAGCAGCAGGCAATTGCAAGATTTCTCTTCCACGGCCTTGGCGATGCGCTTGGGGTTGGTCACCGTCAGGTCGTCCCCAACCACCTGGATGCCGGTGCCCACGCAGTTCGTGAACTTCTTCCATGAGGTCCAGTCATCTTGGTCAAAGGGGTCTTCAATGGAGACCACTGAGAAAGCGGGAATGAAGCAGAAACCACGATTGGGACACTGGCTTCGGCCATCTAGTTCAGTATTGTCTGACTAGCAAAGGCATGCCCAGGCCTCAGAAGGATCATTCAACTGGAGAGGCAGAGGACACGCTCTTCAAAGTACTCTGCTGGCTTTTATGACCCTCCAACAAACTGGGTTAGAATCAGAACTAGACCTGTAGCTTGGGGTGTAAGGTGGTCTTCGGGAGGCTACCTCACTGAAGCTAAAGCTAAGCAAGACCTGGATGGGAGAATGCTGTAGAAGCCACATTGTGGACTCCATGACAGGGAGAGGTCAATCAGTGGCTACGAACCACTATGACTAAAGAGAACCTAGAAAGTCCGTCAGCCTCCGAATCCCAGGTCCAGGAGGCAACATCAGGGATCTTTGATCTCGAGTGAACTGGCTGGCCACTGTGAGCCAGGATGCGGGACTAGATGGACCACTGGCCTGACCCAGCACACTCTTCTGATGTTCTAATGAAAGCTCCAGCTTTTTGTTGGACCTCCAGAGGAACTAGTTGGCCACTGTGTTCAGACAGGATGTTGGACTAGATGGACCCCTGGCCTGATCCAGCAAGACTTGGATGTTTTTTACGACAAGAGCTAGGTATGTGCAAAACTAGAACTCCAACTAATTGTTCTGATTTCTCCTGGATTTGGCATATAGGATCGCCCTTTCAGGACTGCCTCATCATGAGAATGTTCCCTTCCGCGAGAATTTGCTGCAGACAATGATATCCTGATGCACAACCCTCTACAGTAAACTCAGCAGCAATGGATTGCTCTATCATGCAGGGTCTTGAGAGTTTTCTAAAGGGGCCTTAAAGACCAAAGAACTCCAGGAAACTTGACAGCTACATGCCCACACCCACCCTCCCCTCTGCACTCACAGGGGTAACTCTTGACAAAGCCTTTGTAGACGTCAGCCAGCTGCTCAGGAGTGATGTATCGGCTGGGGTCATCGGGGGACTTGAAGTCCAGGTCGTATTTGCCGTCGCGATAGAATTCGGAAGCCGCCACATCCATGCCCAGCACGATCTTGTCGGTGTACCCAGCCTTGCTGATGGCCGTCTTGAGCAGTTCCAGAGCTAGGAAGGAAGGAGATGTTATTTATTTATTTATTTATTACATGGGTAGTGTAGCCAGGAAATCTGAGGATTGTCTGGCAGCCAGGCAACGGATGTTCAGGGGTAGTTTGCCCTGCCCTGCCTTTGTGTCATGACCCTAGTGTTCATTGGAGGTCTCCCATCCAAATCCTAGCCTGCTGATATCTGACAGGCTTGGGCCTGCCTGGGCAATCTAGGTCAGTGCAAGAAGAGAAGAATGGGGCTGGGGCTAGAACCAGAGCCAATTTGCAAAACTTCCTATTTGTATTATTTTGATTGGCACTTAATTTTTTTTATCTTGGTTTGCTGCTTCAGATTGACCCATCGAAGAAAAGGGCACTAAGATATAACAACATATGATTTTGTTCTTCTGCAGATGAAGATGCATAGCTAGGCAAAAAAACGGATTTTCACAATTTAGGTTGGGCGTTTTTCTGAGACTGGGGAAGCTCCTAGACCCTATCAGCTTCTATAATAAGTTTAGCTTTTTTGTGAAGTGACAGCAAGAAGATGCAGCAGAGGCCCCACCGCACCCCTGGGCAGCTTTAGTTACTTCCCATGGTCTTCCTGGTAACTAGAAGCTATTTCAGACAGGGGCCTTCTGGCTGCCAGAGCTTCGACACATGCACATACCCCCTGGCCGGCCAAACCAGGGGACTCCACGGGAGTGCGAGGACTGGAGCCATCAGCAGGGTCACATCTGCCCCAAAAGGAGAAGAGACGCAACTGCTGTGGCATCCCAGACATTTCTACAGTAGCTGAGCTTGGTGGAGTGGCGATAAAAATAACCCAGAAGTGGCCATCAGCAGGATTCGACATTGCTCGAAAGCAACCCCTTCAGCTACTGAAGCAGCACAAGCCCCACTCTCCCCTGCAGAGCTCTCCCAGCCCCACCACCCTCACAGAGTGTCTGTTGACGGGAAAGGAAGGCCATTGTAAGCTGCTTTGAGACTCCTTCGGATAGGGAAAAGCGGGGTATAAAACCAAGTGTTCTACTACTTATGTTAGACCATGCACAAAATGGTAGCCTGTGTCTAAAACCTCAACAACTGTAGGCTTATGATGCTGCTTATTTGATACTTCAGCTTCAGTGAGGAAGCAGATCGTAAATTGAAGAACTGGTACAGAACTGTTTCCGAGTAAAATTTGGGAGCCCGTGCCTGGCTCTTTTCTTCGGCCCCCCTGTGATCAAAACCGAACACTATCTGTACCCATTTATGCAGGCTGCAGAATAAAGAGCCTCTCTTCTGTGAACGATTTCCCCTTGCAGGTCTTGTGGCCAATACGGCCACCCTCAAATCCTCCATGTGGAGACGCTAAAAAGACCGACCCACAGCCCTAGCAGAGAACCAATTCAACCCGCCACCCCCCTCTGCCCTGACCTTCTCTCACCTTCCTTGTTCTCCAAGATGTTGGGAGCAAAACCACCTTCATCCCCGACATTGGTTGCATCCTTTCCATACTTCTCCTTGATGACGTTCTTCAGGTTGTGGTACACCTCTGCGCCGATGCGCATGGCCTCCTTGAAGTTCTCGGCCCCCACGGGGAGGATCATGAACTCCTGCATGGCCAGCTTGTTTCCAGCATGGGAGCCCCCATTGATGACGTTGAAGGCCTGGACGGAGGGAAGGCCACAAGGAGAGAGACCACCCCAGGCGTGTTAGCGGGCTCAAGGTACGAGTGCAGCAGCCCAACAACATCTCGCCTACAGTTCCGTGGGCCTGCCTCATCCCCAGCACAGAACAAGGGAACTTACAGGGACTGGCAGGATGACTTCCTGGTTCCCAGCCAAGTCGGCAATGTGGCGGTACAAGGGGACGCCCTTCTCCGCGGCACCAGCTTTGCACACGGCCAAGGAGACACCCAGAATGGCATTGGCACCGAATTTGGCTGAAAAGCAAGGTGAAGACAGACCTGTTTGCCTGCTCTATTCCCAGAAGAGGCATTCCCAATTTTGTTCTCACTGGAAAGGGAATGCCTCTTCCAAGACACAGGCTAAAAAAAAAAAAAGCAATAACAAAGGAAACACCCTTCCCATCTTGAAAATGTTTCATTCGTAGGTCCCCTTTAGGCAGTTTGCATCAAAAGGCACCCCACTGGTCAACTCAGAGAGGGATTTAACCTCTTTGGGCAGACGAGACCTCTAGACATCATGGCCGGTGAAAGGGGGCGAAGCTTTATTTCCCTGGTAACAGTGACAAGAGGAGCGCCAACCCTCTGAAAGAAGTTGCTCTTTTTTCACATCGAATCCCAGGACAAAGATGCACAGGCCGGGGAATTATACTTACACTTGTTCTCTGACCCATCCATCTCCAGCATCAGCTTGTCAATCTTCTCCTGCTCCACAACACTTATGCTCTGCAGGGAGGGAGAAGAAGAGGGGTCACCTATAAGGAGGGCAGGAGTCCTTCCTGAATCAACTTAGAGCCCTTTAAAAAAAAGAGCCAGGAACTGTCCATCTCTGCCACAACGTTCATGCATCTTCTTACCTTTTCCGCAACACTCAGGAATGCACACACGCATGGGTGGCTATCCACAGTGGTTAACCATGCACCTCAATCTCCACCAACAAGCCATTCCCTCATGGTTCAACTGCATGTGCTGCTTTTTTCTTTGGAGCACAAAGCATGGCACACCACCAGTTAAGAGCTGCATGGTAGTGGTTAGTAAAATAAGGAAGGCTCCTACCTTGTTAACCAGTGCAGGTGCAATTGTTTTATTGACGTGCTCAACAGCTTTTGAGACACCTGGAAGGAACAAGCAAATCAATCACTGATCTAATCCACCCGAGGCAGAAGCAGGCATTAGTAGAGGATCACTTGGGGCTGCTACAGTCACCCCCAGCAACCACCTAGCCCTCCAGAACGAGGATTACCAAGCTTGATGATTGTTTTAGGGGAACCCAGAATCATATCGTGAGGGGATGGAGACAGCCATCTTCTAAGAATGCCTGCTAGGAGGTTAGTTGGCAAGGCCATGCACAGGGAGGACTGGCCTGCACCACAAGCGTGCATCCGTTACCTGAGTACACAATGCTGGCGCCAGGAATTCGTTAACATACTTAACAGCTCGGGAGACGCCTGATGGAAACCAAGTGGCCGAAGGAAGAGAAGAAAAAGGAGAGAGATGAATGCCCACAAGAGATCACAAAAGCAGATCGTGCAGGGGAGGGAAACAGGGTACAGGCATGGAGACACAGCAGAAGGAACCAGTGCAACTTCGGGCACAATCAGCAATACAAGAAAAAACAAAAGGAGTCAGATGCAAACGAGAACATGCCGCAAATCAGGGAGGGCTTACGGGTCGGCCATCAGGCCAAACTAAAGATTCACACCGCCCGAGGTCCAGAAGTCAAACCAGGGCTGGATGATCCCCACCTACAGGCAAATCACGATTAAGTCATTTATTTGCCTGCTTTTCTTTGCCAGCCTCAGCACACAGAATGAGACATTGGAAACCATGAGGAAGAACATGACACTGGATATCTAAACAGTTTACGTTCCAATGTTTCTAAATGCTCCACGCTAGAAATTAAAAGACACAGAATTCTCGCCACCCACACAGGGTATTTCCCAAGATACCTTGGGAGGAAATAACATTTCCTTATGCAAAGTTTGGCCACTGGTCTACCTGGGCCAGTTGCATCTACCCTGATTAGTCGCAGTTATGTGGTTTTAGGCAAGAACATCACAGATTGCATTTGAACTGAAGCCTGGTCTTGGAACATTCCCCATGCGAGCCAGGTGCTACAGCTCCAAGCTTCCTTTTGGAGGACGGAATAGAAAAACAAGCTATCTGCAAGCACGGAGCACAAGGAGCCAGCCGACAAGAGAGACGGACACATAACTGGGAGACCAGAGGCACACCGGTGCATCTGTACGAGAACAACCGACAGAAGGGTCAAGATACCCAAGCGGGAATTGATGGATAGAACATTTGACCAGGGTTGGTTTCCCTCCAAGGTTCACTGCTGACTACCTGAGCCCTGGTTAAGTTCTGGTCTCAGTCTTGGATGTGAAGCTGTGCTTGGAAAGGAGTATGCAAACTGTGCTCTAACACCCCCCCCCTCCAAGGAGAACGTGATCAAGGCCGTTTTCCACACCTCTCTGGTTGTTAGCCTACAAGCCAGGTATTCTTGGCATCTCCACACTCGAGTTCTTTCAAAGCTGGAGTTGAGCTAAGCAAACTCAAATCATGGATTGGACATGCACAGAACATAAACCGGGGAGGTGGGGACGACAAGTCACGGTTGAGCGTTCTATCTGCACTCAGCTTCCGTTCAAGGAAAAATTCCCAGTCCTGCTCCTCTATAGGAGCTCTTTTCCCTCTCAACCAAGAATGTCCATTCACCAACTCTACAATTTCCAAGCCCCTTCCTTTTAAAACCCCCCTGACAACACCCCTGCAAGGAAGGCCATGCTGCAGACGGGGAGGGCTGGATCTGAATGAACTCACTGCCATCAAGTGAGCCCACGGCAGACACCAGGATCAAACCAGGGCGGTCCTAAATAGCTCCATTCACAGTGACCCTCGACTCACAATCAACTGTCTTGGCCTCGAGCTCCCTTCTATGAGAAAGGCGGCACCTCCCGTTCCCTTACCTCTCCACTCCGCGATTGGCACGGCTCATGCCACAGGCCTCTGATTTCTCGCCTGCTTGTGGCCACAGGAGCCAAAGAGCAAAGGAGGGCAAGGAAAAGGAGTGTTTGGGGAAGAGCCAGCCCGGACAGCTGAGGCTGCCCCCCTGCTGCAGGAGGAGGAGGTTACCTTTGCCCAGGAAGCGCGTCTTGTCATTGTCCCGCAGTTCCAAGGCTTCGTAGATTCCGGTTGAAGCACCGCTGGGAACTGCGGCTCTGAAGAGACCTGAGCCAAAAAAGAGCAACGGAGGCGTTAAGGCTGCAAGGAGAAGAGTGTTCACCAAGGAGGACCCTACAGCTTACAAGCCGCTCTTGCCCCTTCGGTATTCTGGCCTTGACCCAGAAGCCTCTCCCTCTTGTGAAGAAAGAGCTCCCTGCTTGGGGGAGGCCTGGGGGCAGCAGAAAGAGGGGACCACGAGGTGGCAGAACAGACAGCAAGAGGGGACCACGAGGTGGCAGCAGTGGGAAGGAGCGCCAAAGTTTGTAAAAGCAGTGATACTCTGGAGCTCTTTACAGCACACAGAATCCTAGAATCATGGCGTTAGAAGGGACCTCCTGGGTCATCTAGTCCAACCCCCTGCACTGTGCAGGACACTCACAACCCTCCCGCTCATCCACCGTCACCCCATTGAGCCTTCACAGAATCAGCCTCTCCGTGAGATGGCTATTTAAGAGTCTGTTTAAGAGTCTCTAAAGATGGAGAACCCACCACCTTCAGAGGAAGCCTGTTCCACTGAGAAGCCACTATAACTGTCAGGAACGTCTTCCGGATGTTTAGACGGAATTTCTTTTGAATTAATTTCATCCCATTGGTTCTGGTTTGTGGCTTTTCAGAGCAGTCCCCCTGCTCTCCAAAGCAAAAACCTTCTCAGTCCAGCACCAGACGTTTCAAGACCAGGCAGAGCCCAGCTTGGTCCGTTTCTACTTGGCCGCCTTCCACCTCAAGCCCCCCTTCTCCCTGCCAACTGTAAAAGCAAGGCTGTCTCAGTGGCTTCCAGCATATCAGGTTGCCCGGCTGCCCCCCTCCAAGACAGCCAAGTGAGGAGCAACTGGCTACAGTCTGGCACCAACGCATGTTCTCAGCAGCTGAGTGCCTTTATTTTTATCTCGTAGCTTCAAATCGCTCGCCGGCAAACGGCCATGAGTTCCTGAGAGAGACACACCCACACGCGCACATGCCCCTCCATCTATCCTCAACCCCTTCTATGTCTTTATGCACTGGCTCAAAATTGTTTACCGTGTAATTATAAAAAATCAGCTACAAAAAAAGAAAGTGAATATGGCCTACGAGATGCCCGATTTCACTGGCAAAGCCCTAAACCGGCCAGAGTTCTCTCACCTTTGCCGGTGTACAGGTCTACTTCCACGGTGGGATTCCCACGCGAGTCCAAGATTTCACGAGCGTGGATCTTATAAATGGACATTTTGCTTGTCTGTAGAGAGAAAGGCAAGAGAAGGCTGAGCAGAAGTGGACCCAAGAGTGTGTGAACGTGTTTCAAGCTTCCCTTTAGTCCCACCAGGCACAAGGAAGCTGGAGAGAGCTCCATACACCCTGCTCTCCCCACACCTGAAGCCCTCCAAGGGCATGACCGACTCTCCCCCTTCGCAGGCTGGTGAGACTTTTCAGCCGGGCCAGCATCGTGCTGGTGAAAGCACAGCCCCACCCAGCAGGCTCTGTGACATCACCTTCCATGGCAAGCTCAGGTGTGGTTCTGCCGGGTCCATTCCCGCTGCTCTAAAGGGTTAAAATTACCATCCCCTATACAGTAATCCTTCAATTTATATATGGACACCCCCTTATTGTTGTGACTGAAGGCAGGGTGCAAAATACAGAAGGCAATGTGACCGCACAGCATACGGCATCCAATAAACACCAGGAAAAAAAAAAAAAGGATTACAGATTTAGGTAATCATCCCAAAATTAGAAATTGGCTAGTTTGCCCTGCCTGCTCATATGCAGCTGAGCTTACTCACGCCGATGAATAGATACTGCTAACAACTGAGAAAGAATGTGACACTTCAAAGTTTCCCCAAGATTGGCTTACTCTGCTCCCTTCTCTGTCGCTTAATGTGACTAGCCGTGGAATCCAGATATGGACTGGAAGATTTTGCTGAAGCTAAACAGGTTTCTGTAAGAGTGAGAGGATCGTCACTGGGAGAGGCCATGGCTTGGCAGCTGCAGACCCTCCAGCTGCAGACTCTCCAGCAGTTGTGGCCCTTGGTTGCCACACCAGAGATTCTGGGCATCTCCCCGAGATCCGAAACAAGTATCCAAGTAGCATTTACAGGCTGGTGCAAGGAGTACCAGGGGCCTTGGAACTGCAACCAACCCATTCAAAGCGTGTTAGCCAAGAAAATCACGCCACCTCTGCTGTTCTGTTTCCCCTGCCCTCAGCTGGCCTTACCGGGAGGGCGAGAGAGAAATCAAATTATCAATCAAATAAAATAAATTAAAATAAAATAAGCCCCATTTATCCCCAAATTCAGGAATCCAGGCTGAGTTCAAGCAAGCCTGCATTCAGTATCAAATTCAACAGGTTCTAGCATTTCCTACTTCTCTGCTTTCAATTCCCTCCCACCCACACTGGAGTTGCAAGAAACACCTGACCAAATGCTGCAAGAGCTGGCTGCCCACCAACAGATGGGTCCTGTAGGGAGAGCTCCCTTTTTGTAAAGCAGAAAAGAAAAAGAGGCCCACCCACGTCTTTCTTTTCACCCCGGGGACACTCACTGCCCGATGAGCCCGCACCAGCGTTCCTCCGATGTCCTTGAGGAGTGTCCCCACCATCGGTCCCTCCCCTTCCTGCTTACAGCACTGCAGCAATTCGGAACTGAGCTGGGATCCCTCTCCTTTGCTCCGCCTCCCCAGCTATTCTCCTTGGCCCTAGGCTCAAGGTGGGGTGGGAAGAAAAGCGCTCCAAATGGCCCCAAGAACAAGACCCCCTAAAAAAGTCCCACCCATTAAAGAAGAGACAAAGAGACAAGCGTCAACAGAAGTGGGTCATGGAGAGCGTGTATTGCCCCCAACAGCATCAAGTTACTGAATCGAGATGAAGAGAGGAAACGGAAAGCGAGGATCATCCTCCAGACAAGATCCTGCACGTTCCTCTTCTATGCAGCGAGGGCCGGTAGAAACAGGCATCCACAAGCAAGGCTGCTTTTTTTAGGCATGGCAGCTCTCCTTAGGACATTCTCCAAGGTTAAAAGCGATCCAATAAAGAGGCAACTCCGTGTGGAATAGTGGTTATACTAGGAGACCTGAACTCAAATCCCCACCTTGTCAAAAAAAGCAAGCTCAACAGGGGATAAGAGCACTCTCTCGGTGTACGGACCTCACAAGGTTGTTGTAAGGATAAAGCCAGGCAAGGGAAATCTATGCGTACCACCCTCAGTTCCTCGGATGAATGAGCAAGTAGCCAGACACATTTCATTCCCCCCCCCCATCCCACCCTGCAGCATAAGCTCCCAAAGGCCTTCTTCATCACCGCTTCTTGAGATAAAACCCACACATTGGCCACAGCTGGCCAAGGAGGATGGCTTTAAAATGAGGGCCCCTCCTGCCCTAGAGCTGACCCAGAGGCACTCTCCCTCAGGAGGGCTGGCAAGGGAGGAACTGGGGCTAAGCAACACTTGGCAGAGAGGTATTTGCGGCCTGGGCATGTCCACAGGTGTGGGCCTTTCAGCTGACAGCCGGAGCAGGGCAAAAAAAAAAAAAAAAAAAACAGCTGGCCAAGATTACCACCTGGCAAGGGAAGGTCTCCTTGCCCTCATTTGTTGCTGAACCAGGTGGGAGTCCAGGGGCACCTTTTAAGACCAACATGGAAGCAGGAACCGTGAGTAAAACTTGGCTGGTCTTCAGGTGCCCCTGGACCCAAACTTGGTTCTTGTTTCAGATCAACACCATCACCCACCTAAATCTATCTTGTTTGTTGCTGTACTTCATTTTCGCTTGGGTTCCTAGCAGAAGGCCAATCTAAGTGGGCTAAATAAATAAATCTGGCTTTTTGAGTCGAAGCCAGACAGATGGCCAGGAAGCAACTCCACACCTGGCCACTTTCTCTGGGACCTTCATGAAACTGAATGGACCTGGGAGGGCCCCTGAGGTCCCTTGGCCTGGGATTCGGGGATGAGCCTGCAATTTCCTGTCTGCCTCCAGACACTTCACTGCTTCCCTATGACTCAGCACTTCACGTAGAAGGTTTCATTAAGGGGGGGGGGGGGGAATCAGCTATGGAATGAGGGTGACTCGCTTTCCTCTGCCATGTCCCCAGGCGAATGAGGAAGCAAATTTTTCTCCTCTTGAAGATCAAGCAGCATTCTTCTCATTTTGATAAAAAAATTAGCCCCCCCTGCCAAAAAGAACAAACCCAGATTTGCCTTCTAGCACTGAAGATTTTTTTTTAATGCTCATTTCTGTGGACAGCTGCCTCACAGGCTTCCTCTCCATCCCCCCCCCCCCAATCTCCTTCTTTCTTATCTGGACATCTACATGTGCAGCAAGTCGTGCACAATTTCACCAAGCCCTTCTCTTGTAAATTCTTACTCACTAAGTGGGCAAATTCAGCCAGGACTATACCACTGACTTTAGCCTTCGGTTTCTCCACGTTTACCCATTCACCCACACAAAATTCCCCACACATAAAAATCTAGCATGTAAAGGAAAGGGCCCTTCTGCCCTAACACATCACTTTTCATAGACAAGGATTTTATTTTATTGTTTGCGAGGATTAGCAGTTAAGTCAAGTGCTGTTGCTTGAGGTGCTAAAGTCCAGACAGAAATCCTTTAGGATGCCTTTCCATGAAGTTTCCGCTCACGCCTGCCTTCCCTTCACCCACTTTGGCACAATGCATTGCTCCCCTATTCTTCATCCAGAAGCCTGTCCAGAGCAAGAGAAATGAAAGTTATGCTCCTTCTGTCCATTCGCTGAAGGCCTGGCTTGCATCTGCTGGACAGTAGAAAGAATTGCCCTCAAGGTGATTGCACAGAAAGACTTCAGCATACCTATTTTTCTGCTTCTTCAGCTTGTCACCTGGGTGTCAAATGTGCTGGTGGTATGCAACAGCAAGGCTGAGGACTAGGAACTTGTCTGTAAGCCTCCCATAACCTTTCCCACAGCAAACTGCAGGGCTCCCTTCCCATCCTGTGCTGCTGGTACTTACAATACTGAAAGCAATTCCCAACTCTGGTTTGGGATACTCAGAGAGAGTTGGGATTGGAGCCTGCCATTTCTTCCAGAGGAACTTACCTCTGTAGTCTGGAAAACATCAGATTCTACCTGGAACCTGGCAACCCTAATAGTGAGCCCCCTTCACACACGTAAGATACGCTGCTTCCCAACACCACCCTGGCACCATGCCCGCTGCAAGGCAACCTCAATCGCAGAGGCAAGAATTTAAAACTAAATATTTGGAAATGAGGAAATAAAGGATGGGCGGCTGTCGCAAGAGGGGAAGGTCCAAGCACAGACCCTACACCGCACACACCCCCCACCCCACCCCGTTAATCATTAAACAAAACAACAGCCCCTTTTAATAAATGGAGGTGACTTCCTGCTGAGAGGGAAGGTGCCTTTTTCCTGCAGAGGAAGGCAGAAACCATCCTTTGCCAAAGCTCTCCGTGCTGCAAGGGCTCTGCAGCCCACACCACCTCCTACTCAACAGAGCTCTGAGGGGCCAGCAAGCCAGGAATGAATCAGAGGGGTTCCCCCCCCTTGAATGTTTCACTTCCTTCCGTCCTTTGAGCACATGGCTGCCACCTTCTAGGTTACCCAGCAACTTCTCAGCCACTGAACCCCTGACGCCAAGCAGGCCCTAAATAAGGCTCATGGGAATTGTAGTCCATGGGCATCTGGAGGGCGCAGTTTGACTACCCCTGCCCTAAATGGAGGGAAGGAGGCAGCCACCAGCACACGGCCTCCCCTTCCCCACTCCGCTGGCAGCTGCTCTTGGAAGCCCCTGCCACGGCATTTGGGGGGGCTACAGAGGCTGTGGGGCTGCCAGTCCTTGAGGAGCTACAGAACAGAAGGCAGCTCCTGGCAAGGCCCTGGATTTCACGCCCCTCCCTCCCCTTCGGGCTCAGCCATGGCAACCAGCGGCACAGATTCCGGCGAGGGCGACCCGGCAGCTGCACCAGCCACAGGGGCCGGCCCCATGGCAGGGAGACCGGGACGGGAGGGGGGCAAGGGAAGCCCTTTGGCTCCAGTGCGCCCTGGCTTGGGAAAGGCCGTCCGGGCACGGAGAGCAAGCACGCCAAGGACGGAGCTCGCTTCCTGCCTGGCAGGAGGCGGAAGAGCAGCACGCCAGGCCCAGGCAGCGCGCAGAGGAGGGCAGGGCTGGTCCTTCTAACGGTGCCAGCACCAAACGGATGGGCCCGCTAGGGGGGGTGGGCCCCGGAGAGCATCCTGCGCCTTACCCAGCGCCATCCGGTGCCCGACTTCGCCCCGGTTTCTTCTGCATACCCCCCCCCCCACTCCTCTCCAAACGCCTGCACGACTCAGCCTCTGGCTTCCCCCCTCTTTTGCACAGGGCGCACAGACGTGCCTTTAAGGCCCAGGGTGCCTCGGCCGGGGAGCCCTTCGGCAGCTGATGGTGCAGAGACCCACCCCAAAGGTGGAGGGGCCGGCAGGTGGAGGCGGCTTATATTTTGCAAGACCTCCTCCGCATCCCCTTTATTTTTTGCAACCCCCTGGCATACCTTGCATCCTCCCCCCCGCTCCCCCATCACCATGCCACCGGCTTCAGGAATGAGACGCGCTGCTGCGCAGGGCCTCGGGCTTCCCTCCCGCTTACCTGAGGTTAACTGAGGAAGTTGCAGCACCTGCCAAAGAGGTAAATTGCTTTGGAGACGGGGATTGGGCGACACGCTCGGCTCGCGCTCCGGAGAGACTGGGGAAGAGACGCCGGGCTCGCGCTAACCTATAGTCCGGCCTATGCAGATGAGGCGCCCCCAGCGCGGCCTCTCATTGGCCACCGCGCCCCGTCGCCTTGCTCCGATTGGCTACGCGGCGCCTCTCGCCAGCTCAGCCTCTGGGCGCGTGCGCTACGTGCCCAGGCTGCCTCTTCTGCTGAGGCGGCTCGCGTGGAAAATCCCCATTTTGCTAAACGCAGAAACCGGCCGGCGCTTCCTCGCCCCGCCTCGCTTCGCTTCTTTCATCCGTAGACAATGCAACGGTTGCAAAGGCGCATGCGCTCCGAGGCCGCATTTGGGGGATGAGAGAAGGGGCATCAGACTGAAACACGTGCACGTGTGACTGTAGGACAGAGAGAGAGCGCGGCGTATATTTGAAAACGTTGCATCCGCTGTTAGGTCTCCGAAAAGGTGCAGCCTAAAATCCTGTACGCAGCACTCCAAATCCCCGTTGCCTCCATGCTTGGGTGGAGACGGGTGGGGGCTAGTAGCGGGTCTCCTGTAATTACTGTTTTCCGCAACTGGGCATGCATCTGCTCCTAATCATGGAGCTGGACGTTTTTATTCCATCTACTGTTTTTCGAACTGGAGTTGAACCCAAAGGACTGATAACCTGGCAAAGTCAACTTCTTACTCTAGCAAGGCTTTTGAATCTGCCAGACATCTTTATCGTACTGCAATTTTTTTTTATTTTCATGATGCTGTTTACTAATTTACTGATAATTTACTCTCCTTATAGTTGCACTGTGGGGGATTTCCTTTTCATAGAATCCTAGTGTGGGAAGGGGCCACAGAGGCCATCTAGTCCCACCTGCTGCTCAACGCAGGATCAGCCTCAAACATCCAGGATAAGGATCAGTCCAGCCGCTAGGGGGAGAGCAGTTTGGGGAGGGCCCCCCTCCAAGGCAGCCATGCCTGGAGGTTGGCAGCTAGAGAGGCTACCTGGCGACCCCCCACCTCTAATTGAGAAGCTTCCCTTGTCTTCTGCATGGTTGACTGTGGGATCAGAAGATCACACATATCAAAGCAGAGGACAGGAAGAGTCACTCAGGATATCGACAGTACAACTGAAACTCCTCATGGGCATTATTTACTGTAAGCTGCTTTATGAGACAAGATGAGTCTAAACCTCTTAAGAGTAGACATAAGGATCTACAGGCTGGAGAAAACAGACCGGGGCAAAGCAGGCGCTAGCAGTTCCCCTGTCTTGAGTTCTCTCCTCCCCAAGGGATGTAGAACTGTTAAACTTACTTCAATCAAAAAGAAAACTTAAAAGAACATCAGAAGAGCCCTGCTGGATCAGACCAATAGTTTATCTAGTCCAGCCTCCTGTCTCACCTAGTGGCCAACCAGTTCCTCTGGGGCATAGAGGCTGAGGCCTTCATATAAGAAGAGCCCCGATGGATCAGACCAGTGAAGGTCCATCCAGTCCAGCCTCCCGTCTCACGCGGTGGCCAACCAGCTCCTCTGGAGAGCCAACAACAGGGCAGAGAGGCCGAGGCCTTCCTAAGAACATCAGAAGAGCCCTGCTGGGTCAGACCAGAGGTCCATCTGTGGTTCACACAATGGCTGACCAGTCCCTCTGGAGGGCCAGCAACAGGCACAGAGCTGCTGCCCAGATCTGGTACTTCTGCCTGCTCTACCAACATTGCCTGAGTTGTTTGCACATTCCAGGGCCGCATGCTTGCTGAAAATCTTGGCATTGTTCGCGTGTTGATATAATTTTTCAAAACATCAGCATAATTTTTTACAAAAAATAACATGGTATAGTACCAGTTGGCAGGGGCAGGAGAGTCCAGACTAAGTGGGGGGGAAATATCGCTGTTCATTCATGTACATCTGCCTGCTTCTCTGAGTATATTTGCTTATTTTTACTCATTTTAAAAATTTGCTCTTGGGTAACGAAGCAGCCCGATGGCCTGTGGGAATCTGGATCCATCACTGGGGCTTTGCGTGTTCATTTAAAATAACAGCATTCTTTCTCACAGGGAGAGGGTGATCTCAGTGGAAATGTGGGAACAGAACGTAGAAAAGTAAATAGTGAGTGCCAGCTAGGGTTGCTAGCTTTGGGTTGGGAAATACCTGGAGACTTTAGGGGTGGAGCCAGGAGTGGGCAAGATTTGGGGCGAGGAGGGGCCTCATTGTGCATAGCACTACAGAGTCCACCCTTCTAAGTAGCCATTTTGTCCAGGGGAACTGATCTGACCTGTAATTCTGAGGGATCCCCAGATCTCACATGGAACTTGGTACCCTTAGTGCTGGCTGGAGGAAGAGGCCTGGGATTTTAGGCTAAAAAGCTCTGCAGCAAAGGCACAGCTAAATGTTTTACACACTCCGTATTCCCCCACAGGATTTAAAGTAGCCCATTTTAACAAAAACAAAAGAAATAATGTGCTAAAAGTAGTCTTAACTCTCGGTGTGAGTCTTGTTCCATGGCTCTTTCTTGAATTCTGTCTTCAGTACACATCTCTTCAATGAAACTTTTGTTTAAATCATGGTCCCTGATTCTAATCCTAAATCAATGCAAATCAATTTGCTTACATTTCTGCAATACTGCCTACCCCTTTGGTTGGTCTCCCCTATGGCCAACATTTATAATTTATTAGCAAGGAGCATTTATTTCACTTCCAGGAAATATCATTCCTCTGTTATTTACTGAGCTCGCTTTTATCCTGCACTCTCAGCCAAAAAGGATTCTTCTGTGACAATAATGAAAACAATAAACGTTATATCGATATATCAACACTTAAAACTCAGCATCCGTCTTAAATAGAAATTGATCCATTGTTAAAACAGCAGCAGCAATTATAAGGGCTTGGGGAAGACAAGAGCTGAGGAATGGACCATTTAAAAGGGCACCTGGGAAAGAATTCCCAGGAGTGCAGAAATAAGAATCAAAAGGTCTCCAGAGTATGTTGGAAACAATACTGGCTTAGTACCAGCAGCATAACTGGGGTCAGGGGTTATTCAGCAACGGAGACACCATGGGGGTAAAGGTCCTGTTTCTACTGACCGGCCATGTTGCTCCAATCTCCCAAAGGTAAGAACATAAGAGGAGCCCTGCAGGACCATGCTACTGGTCCATCTAGGCCACCATCTTGTCTCACACAGTGTTTTGCATTACAGTGGCTCCTTTAAGACCCCCCAAAAAGTTTTATGTTAAATTAAACTTTGTCGGTCTTCAAGGTGCCACCGGGCTCAAATTTTGTTCTGCTGCTTCAGACCAGCACGGTGACCCACCTGAATCTATAAGTTACTTATGAGGCTACTGCACAATATATTATTTACTTGTTTTAATGGTCTATACTGGCCAACTGCAGCTGGCTAGCAATTCCTTTGTAAGGTTAATGGCTCACTACAATCCCTTTCCGAAGTTAATGGCTCAATTCCTTGGTCGGGTGCCTCTTCAGTGGGCACTAATTGTACGGGGATCGTTCCCTGCCAGCTCTGTTAAAAGCCTGGCGGTGCAATCCTTTGTGGAGTACGTCCTTCTAAGTCCATTGAAGGCAATGGGCTTGGAACGGAGTGACTCTGTTTAGGATTGCACCACAAGAAGGTGGTCCCCTTTTCATCTGAGTGAAAGGAGGCAGGTTTGCTTATGAATGAAGAAACAGCAGGCCAGCATTTGAGGAAAGACGGAAATAAGGGAAGCTCTTGGGGTTGCAGGATCTCTGCCTCCCGGGATCCATGCAGGCCAGTGGGTCTCCGGACACAAAGGCGTGCCCCTTAACCTCTCCTCCCTGCTTTCTTTGTGTCCTTGCAAATTGAGCAAAAGTCACAAAATGACCAGACCTCTAAGGGAATCCACGTTTTACTGCCCCTGGTACATCTAACCACCCAGGGAAATGGAAGGCACAGTACACATGCCAGATTTTTCTCTCTGGTGGTGGTGATGAAAAGTACGGTCAAATCACAGGTGAGATCTGGCAGAAAGATCAAATGGAGCACAGTCAGGATAACACTGAGGGAGCCTGTTCCGGATGGGGAAGAGGGGAAGGTTGACATCTCTTGTGATGTCACAGAGAGGTTTCCATGCTGTAGCGGTCAGAATCTTCACGGAGATCATGCCCAGAGGACCGATTCCCAAACAGGCCAGCCCAGTTCTCCATGGCCACCTCCATTTTTTTATCTGACATCAGCATCGCCACAAACCAATCAGGTAATATAAGAAAAGTGCTGCAGGGTCAGACTGGTGGCCAACCTAGGCCAGCATCCTGTTTCACACAATGGCCCTGGAGGACCAACTAACAGGGCACAGAGGCCAAGACGTTGCCTCTTAGCCCTGGGTTTCATAGGTTAACTGCTTTTGAATATGGAGGTTCCCTTTGCTCACCATTGCTGGTAGTCGCTGATAAATGTGTTTATCCCCCTTTTAGAAGCCATTTGTGCTTGTGGCTATCCCTAAATCACTTGGCAGAAAATCCCACGGGTTAGGTATTGTGTAAAGTATTTCCTTATGTCTGTCCTGTACACATTGCCCTTCAACATCACTGAGTCCTCCCAAATTCTAGTGTTTTGGGAGAAGCAAATAAAGGTGCTCACTTCCCCCATTCCATGGCGTGAAGATCCATTATAAAGGATTGTATAGAAATTGTTTTATTTTCCGGCGTTTCTCGGTTCAGTTCTGCCTCTTATCCCACCATGCCGATCTCGCTCTTTTCCGCTGCTCCAGACAGACAAATGCTCTATCACAATCTACCCCGCAAGGCTGTTGTGTGGATGGCACCCCTCCCCTCCATCCAAGCTGCTTGCCCTGCCACGACCCTTGTGAAAGGGTCATTGGACCCCCAGTGGAGTCCTGACCCCCAGGCTGAGAACCACTGCCCTACAGAATTGTCCCATCAGCCTTGCTTCCTATCAGGAATGGCTTCTTCCTCCGTGGCCACCGTGGAACATGCCCTTCCAACCTGATTCCACGCCTCTGCTCAGTCCGTGGTCGGCCACAAATTGTCTGCCCAGCACTTTCAAAGGTGAAAAGTGCTCCCAAAGGACAACTTTATTGTGGGCATCCATGAAGAACTCTCTACGGAATTAAACGGGCATTGTGTTTGACCACTGGATGTCACAACTCCTCAACAGGCCATGCAGCTGAAAGGGCTGGGGGGACGGAGCGGAGCAGAGGGTGGGACTGCTTAGACAGCACCGGGGAGACCGAGCCGTTTCGAGAAAAAATGTTTGGGTGGTTTTGTGTTGTTGTTGTTGTTTTTAATCCCCTGCCCTCCGTATGTGGTGGCTAGCGCGCCCGGGGTGGGTTGTTTGTTTCTGGGAAACGCAGAATTAATTAAAACTGCTTTGCTTCATTTTCCACATCGTATGTTATGCAACGGAGGGTCAGGTGTTGCAAACGGACTGTCAGCATTTCCATCGGCCGCAGCTAGAATTGCCACCTGGCTCTTCTACACCTAGGGTCCTGTATGTCTGTCTCCCAAAATCCCGTGTGAGTTTTCCCCCTGTTCATTTCAGCAGCGTCCCAGAGTCTCAGTATCCCACTGGATGCGTGCAAGAACAGCTTGTGCATTTCCCCCCGTGTCTTCCTCTGGCTCTGCAGGAGTCATCGATTCTGACAGCTGCACTGGACTGTGGAAGCACCAGGCTCACCAAACAGGACCAACAATGCATTTCCTAATCCTTGTATATCCAGGTTGGGAAAATAGTCCTTGGAAGGGAGCAGAGGGTGAACTGTCAGCAATTTACACCTGCAAATGCCCCAGGATTCCACAGAGTTACACATTTGTGAGCCAGTGTGCAACTCTGCTCCTGCAGGACTTAAAAAGATAGAAAGGTTTACCTTTCAGGGGGTTCCAAGTGATTTGCTTGCAGGGTACTCAGACAGAATTGGAAATGCAGGCCGTTTTGTAACATACCCTCCAACCAATTCACCAACAGGGTTTCCAGCCTCCAGGGGGGCCTGGAGATCCCCCAGAATTACATCCAGACTAGAGATCGATTCCCCTGGAGCAAACAGGTGCTCTGGGGGCAGGCTACATGGCACACTATAGATTTTAGGTGAGATCCTGCTCCCAGCTCTCCCCGGCACAATCTCTACTACCTCCAAATCTTTCCCCAAACTGGATCTGGCAGCCCTGCTCACAAACAGAATAGGGGCCTTCCTGTTAACACCTTCATTATCGTGAATGTAGGATTCCTGCTCAAGACCCAGCCAACCCGTTCCTTAAACATCATTGACTTATTCTGCAGAGATTGTGTTAAAAGCCAATAATTTCTTAGGTCACAGGCTGCGGGGGGGGAAGCACCTCACTGACCTGCCAGGTTGTTATCAACATGTCAGACTGATCCTTAAGAACACCAACCTCCAGGTGGGGTCTGAAAGATTTTCAGGAATTGCAACCAATCTCCAGACAGCAGAGATCAGTTTCCACGGAGAAAACGGCTGCTTTGGAGGGGGCTCTCTACGGCCTTGTGAAGACCCCATCCTCCCCACGAGTTTCCCAATCTGACTCTGGCCACTGGACTCCCCTATCCCCCACTGGTGTCAGGGGGGACCAAAACGGGCCCACAATTTTGTCAGTGAAGAACTGGCTGCTGATGTAGGTGGACTTTTCTTCAAAAGCGGGCCCCCTTTAGAGGTGGTTCGTCAAAATCGAAGCATTAAACATTAATGCTTCTGGGACCTGCTGCACGGAAGGTCAATGCCGCCTCTCCAGAGAGGAGAAAGCAGGCAGCGGAAAGGTACATACCGTCATGTTACCTCTGTGCTATTAACCTTGCAATCCTCTCCCTGGCTCCGCGCTGCCGTTTTGCGGTTCCATTAGAACCTCCGCAGCCTCTCCCAGGTGGGTCGATGAAATGTTATTAGGGTTTATAAGCAGGCAGCCCCCTAAGTGAGAAGTGCAGGTTGGCTTTTGTTATTGTTTCAGCAGGGAGCGTAGAAAGGTGGGCAGGACTCGGAGTAAATTGCTGTTTACTCTCTCCGGGGCTGGGAGAGCAAAACACAACGACCCCACCGGCTGGGTTTCCATTGCAGGCTTCGCAAGGACCATGAGGACTCGAGAATGGTTTCTCCACCTGCTCCTGCTGCAGCAGACTGCTTCCAACGTCATCCACTGGACATACCGAGGTAACCGGGGAAGAGGGACGGATGGGGAAGGGGGACGGTGGCCTTCCCGATAACTTGGTCCCCAGCCATTTGCAGGAGGGGCGAGCCAGTTTGGTTGAAATGCTTGGAACCGAGCCGGTTTACAGCCTGATCCTGCTGTGGTTTGGGCCAGCCTGACCTCCTCAGGGCTAGGAAGCTGAGCAATGTCAACTGTGGTTAGTATTTGTGGGGGAGACCACCATGGAAGACCAGGGCAGGCGATGGTCAGCCACCTCTGGACATCACCACCACCGCCTGGTCTGGTGCATTCTTGCTCCGAAATGAATGCCATTTATTTCCAGTGGGATTTCTTCCCAAGTTTGTATGCTAAAGATTGCAGTTTGCCTATGCAACTGAGCAGCGCTCAATCCTTCAGCCCACTTCTTCTGAGGGTGGGGGAAGAGCGCATCTTGGCTTTGGACTGCCCTGTTTGTCTCAGGGAGCCCCTGAATCTGTTGCCAATGCTGTAAATGAGCAATGGGATGGGTGCATATAGAATGCACTCAATGGCCATGTGGGCTTCCAAGACCAGTGCAAAGAGTTTGCAGGAGGGAGAATAAAGAGAAGGTTTGTTATCAAACAGGGAGATCTCAAGAGCATCAAAAAGGAACGGGGAACGGGGAAGGATCATTGCAAATGCCTTGTTAGTGTGGTGCAGAGTATGACTGATGACCTACAGCTGTTTGTGCTTCCTTTAGAATAAGTGTGTTTGGAGGGGAAACCTACAGGTGGGGA
This sequence comes from Paroedura picta, assembly GCF_049243985.1. Lineage (NCBI taxonomy): Eukaryota > Metazoa > Chordata > Lepidosauria > Squamata > Gekkonidae > Paroedura > Paroedura picta. Next base: position 2,819,648 of record NC_135383.1, on the reverse strand, counting down.
CAGGAGGGCGAAAATTGCTTCTTTGAGGGTCAGAGTCCATTATATTTTGCCTCATTTGAGATCCCTTCCAAAACCCAGGCCTTCCCAGGCTCCACCCCAGATCTCTGTTTCCCAATCCTGAATGTTGGCAACTGTAGAAATGTTTTTAAAGTGACTCCCCCCTCCCCCCAGAAGCTTTTGGGGAATAACTCTCTTCCTTTAAGGAGGTCGCTGAAGAAGGCTGAGCGTCTTTTAAAGAACTGCCCCTGAGTTTGGCTGTTCTTTCCCTCCGCAAGAGAGGCAGCGGCCAGATCCGATCGATTGCTCTCACTGTTAACGCTGAAGGGAACAGCCAAAGATGGGAGGAAAGATTTCTGTATTGATTGAAAACACAGCAGAGTGGTTTGAGAGACAGGCTTGAAATTGCTACCCGGCTATAAAAGCTAAATATATCCAGAAGATAAAGGCGGAAGGAGTCTTGGAAAAGGTTGCAGGAGGGCCATAATGACTTGGACGGCAAAGTACAAAAGATAAAAAGCCCCCCACCCACCCCAATCGCTTTCATCTTCAAGCCTTCTTTGTAGCCATTAGCCGTCCTTTGTAGCCATTAGCCACGAGGGCATGGAATGTGCAGGGATGTTCGTTTTGCAAAAGATGCATTGCAATATGGCAAAGCACGTATTTGGGTTTCACAGCATTCAAGGTAAGGAGGAGATTTCCTGCTGGATTAGACAAGGCTCCATTTATTCCAGCGCCTGGTTTCCAGTGGTAGCCAGTTAGATACCTGGGGGGAGCCCCACAAGCAAGCCTCCCCCCCAGTCAGGATTGATTGGCCCAAAGAGACCAATCCCCCATGAAATTGTCTAAAAGGAAAAATAATCTGCTGGTTCAAGTCCTGGCACAATTATTTATTTATTATATTTATTAATATTTAATAATTAATAAAAGAACTTCAAGGAGCCCGGCTGGGAAGGTCATCTTGCAGGAGAATGATCGAATGTACAAGATCTGCAGTATGCATGACCGAAATATGAATACTGTCCTGCAGGGGGCATCAGAGGAGATGTGTATTTAGCATAGTTAGATCAAGGATATTTCCGGATGTTTTTCAAATGCTCTCCAGTGTTCTGATGGGCACAGTGAGAGACTTCCTGCTGCTTTGAGCCCACTTCTTCCCTGACTGCCTTCAAGGCAACAGAACACTTAGACAGGTCTATCTCCTCTTTCTTTATGAAGTTAGTTTTTATCTTCTAAATAAAATTATTTTATTTTTTTAAAGCAGCCTGGTGCTCCTCTCCCTCTCATATTTAAACTCTGCCAACAGAGAGCAGCTGCCAACTCAGAGTAGACAATATAGGGCTAAGACTGACTCAGAGGAATCTAGCTTCACGATCTCTTTGTTTATGAGCCATAGAATGTTGACTGTCCAGCTTCTAGGAGGGAAGCTGAGCGAGGACATCAGATCTGTCCTTGGGATCTACTTTGTTTGGGCTACATTTCACCCTGCCTAACAAGCTGTTCTTGTCTGGAATGGCAGAAGGGGAACTGGACGAAGCCCACTGGGGAAACCACTTTGCTGACTGCCTGGGAAAACACCAATCTCCAATCAATATTCAGAAGATGCATGTCAAATACAACCCGGAACTGAAGCCACTGGAGTTTGTGGGTTATGGCGGGCCCCAGCAAGGAAGTTTTACCATCACCAACAATGGGCATTCAGGTAAATATGAGACTTTGCACACCATCTCCAAGTCTGCTTTAAATGTATAACAAACCAGAGCTTGCAGCAATCTGTAGGGCCCTACAAGTGTTGTTTATTGATCCTTAAGGCCTAAAGGCATTGTGGTCTTTTGCTAACCATGACTGGATCTACCCAGCGACTTCAGTAAATCCCTCCCAGTTCCCTTCTGTTCTACAGCCCTCCCTCATCCCAAAAGGCTATTGTACATTCTGGTCTTTTGAAGCTAAGCACGCTTTGGGGGAGTCAAAGAGAATTCCCTCTTTCCTTTTTAGGCATCAGAAAAACTGTCTGGACCTAACCCATTGATATTTGTGTTTAAACCATGGTTACAATTTTGGGGGAAATTCGTGGGTTTACAGCCTTCCTCTTCTTCTCCCCCAAGGAGAAACTGACCTTTCTCTTTTTTTGGCATTAACCAAGCTTTAAACCATTGTTTGGAACCAGGGTTAGAAGTCTGATACAGACCAAAGATAAAGGTGACCATGATCCTAACCCTGGTTCAGACTTTTGGGTGTGACATTTAGCATTACAGCTTCTCTGAAAACACCTGTTGGGATTGGAGGATGGCTTTTGTACGCTTGGCAGCTAAATACCCTTTGCAAACACTGTTGGGTTCATTTATTTTGGGTAACTGAATGCTGCTACTGATCGCGTTTATTTCAGCTTCCCGCTTTGTCATCTGTTTCTTTTTTATTATTATTCTATTCTGCTAATTTTGTGCTGATTTTCCCAAACCGGAGGCCGGCAAATCCAGTCAGCAGCATGTACACAATCGAGAACATTGGCGCTGTTTGCATTTCTGCACGGGACATTAAAAAATAATGACAAAGGGACGGATCCAGCGTTATATGCTGGTTAATTCTTCCAGTGAAGCATGGGGATGTTGCTAGAAAAGACATTCTAACGCTAAATAGTAACAAATGGGAGGAAGGTGCCAATATTTAGCTCAGTTATATTATATTGTTTACATCAGCATAAAGTGAATTTGAAATGTGGAAAGTACCCTTAAAAATAGTGTAGCATCAGAATGGGCAATTACAGTATGCTGTTTTTTTCTTTTTCTTTTTTGAGTAATTGGAAGAAAAAGTCAACGTTTGTTAGACTTTCTTATTTTCATTAAAATGCACATACACCAAATTTCTAGCCCTTATAAGCTATAAAGCCTTGTAAAATCTGCAAAACTTATAATTGTAGGAATTGAGACCTGGGTCTTTTAAGGGCAGTGAAGCCCTAAGAGAATTCTCTAAGGCTCTGGTTGCACACCTGGTGTTCTTTAAACAAAAGGAGTGGTGCAAGTATTAACTGTGCATGCGGAAGAAGAAGTGAATGTTGCAACCTGTATGAATTAGAGCTACAATGCTTGGCTAGTTTCAGAGGGCAGACTTTGGTCTGCAAGAGAATGGTGAGATTCAAGTCTAGTAACACCTTAGAAAACAGTTTCAGGGGATACATTTTAGAGACTCAAAGCACCTGATAGAGCTTATACCAGGATTTCTCAACTAGGATTTTGTGAAGACCTGCGCTTTCTTGGCAGCCCTGGAAGGGTTTCCTGGATGGGTGGGAGTTAATTAGATATTTATATTTATTTATTGGGTGATAGGACCATATATGGCCATGTTGACTGGCCCCCACCACCCAAATGGTGAATGATGGGCTGGAGGGGATGGCACAGCTATACTTCCCAAACATATTCTGCACAATCACACTACTTCTCGAAGTCTGAATAATGTTTCAGGGGTTTCTCAATGGTAAAAAGGTTGGGAAAGGCTGCTCAAGAGAGTACTGGGGCAGAATAAAACTAATTTGCTCATTTTGCATGATTTATTTGGGTTTTGGTTTATTTTTTTGTATCGCCCTTCCCTACGGCTCTGGGCGGTTTACATGGACCGTTGCACAAAATTACACAGAATTTTTATGACAATCTATAACGTTGCACAAATTCCATAGGACATCACAACAATACATCAGGTCACAATCACAACACAACATGAATAACAACACTGATACACCCCTGGGGAGATCAAATTGTTCAGTCATGAGGGGGTTTTGATTTGAGTTTTGATAGTTAATGAGTTCTAACGGAGGGCCTTCTGAAACTTTTCCTTCTGACCACATACTCTGGTTCATTCCCCACCTGACACTTGCGAGGTTTTCTAAACGGCTGCCCATACCCTTTGAAAGACTGTCTCCATGTGGGCTAGATATAGAATCACAGAATCATAGAGTTGGAAGGGGCCATACAGGCCATAGAATCATAGAGTTGGAAGGGGCCATACAGGCCATCTAGTCCAACCCCCTGCTCAACGCAGGATCAGCCCTAAGCATCCTAAAGCAGTATTTAGTACATATTTAATATGTATTATAAAAATTAAACAAATATTGCCTTTTGGCTTGTGAGGAACAGACCCAGGTGACAGATGCAGACATAGCCCAAAAGATGTAAGCAAGTCCCACATGAGCATTACAGCCCTGGGGTTGGGAAATACCAGGTGATTTTGCAGGTGGGGCCTGGGGTGGGCGGGATTTGGGAAGGGAAGAATCTGAGCAAGGGTTTTGTTTGTTTTATTTGCCGCACCTCCAGCAAATCAGCCATCGAGTCCACGCTCCGAAACAGCTATTTTCTCCAAGGGGAACTGTCTCGGTTGCTTGGAAATCAGCTGTAATGTCGGGGGGGTCTCCAGGTGCCCCCGGAGGTTGGCAGTCGAGTTCAAAGCTTGCCCCTCATGTTGCTGGCCATGTCTATTCCCGCAGTCCCTACAACATTTCAGGAGTTTGTGGCATGGCTTTGTCTAGGACATCACAAAACCTCACAGCAGGCTAAGCCCTGCGTGGTCCATGCACAACATGTGATTTTGGACCAGCAGAGAGATTTCAGATTCAGTTACCTTTATTGGCCTATGTAGAGAGAGGAGTGGTTTCAAAAATACCTAACCTGCAAAGGGCAGTTTGCTACAGGTGCTCCGGCTGAACAAGGGAGCAAGCCTCTCCAATTGTTTCCCTCAAAGGGTTAAAAGGACAGTGGGCAGATACAGGACAAGCAGCGGAGCCTGGAGCCAAGCTGTCTCGGAGGCAAAAGAATCTCTCATTGTATTGCGCATAAGAAGAATGGGCCAGCCCTCCTGCTTATTACACAGGGCTCCCCGTGCCCAGCCTCTCATTAAGAGATTTCTGCACAGAGTTGTTATTGGCTGTGCCCGCTCTTTGTAAATTTGTTGTTTTTTATTTGAGGGGGTGAGCTAATGTTTGTTTTTATTTTCCAGCACAGGTGGACACATGTTTGTATTTTTCATGTGCTCGCTGTTATTATTATAATAATCTACTAGACTTAAAACCAATTTTATTTGGGAGCCAGGCTGAGATCTTGGCAAGATGTTGGTCACCAGCCATAAGAGAGAGAAGTCCTTCAGCCCAGTTTCTCTCTCTCTGGATTGTGGGTAATAATGACACCTTTTCTCGTGCCAGAATCGCACACGCTAACACAACCGTCTCCTCTTGTAAGAAGGGGTGGGTGGGTGGGTGGGGTGCCAATCCATAGGGCCAACCCTTTGAAAATAACTGCATAGGCATCATACCAGCACGCTCACATAACTTCCAGTAAAAAAAAGGAAGTGGTACAGGGGAGCTCTAGGATTTAACAAAAGCTCTGTTGTTTTACCATAAAGTTTTCATGAAATGCTAGACTGATATTTATGTCCTGTAACGAAGAGAGTAAAAAACTCCAATTATGAAATAGCAGGTCATTTCATAATTATACAATTAAATAATTGTGCAGAATTTATAGCATCATGCAGACTGGGGCTTTTTGCTGGGGGTACTGGTCTTAGAGTTTCTTTCTGACATCACTTCCTGTTTTTGCTCTGTCCCGCAGTGCAGATAGACCTACCTCCAACCATGACCATCTCAAGAGGGCTTCCTGGGACCTTCACAGCTGTGCAGTTCCATTTTCACTGGGGAGGACTAGACCTCGAGGCCAGTGGCTCTGAGCACACAATTGATGGGATGCGATACATTGCTGAAGTACGAAGCCATTTGGAAAGATGAGCCTTACAAATTAAAAAAAAAAATGTTTGTTTTCGCATACTGAAAGCTGACACAGCCTAATAGCAAGCTTCAAACCAAAATATCCTTTATTCAAATCTTGCCCACTAGTTGGCCTTAGGCAGTCTCTCCGCTTCAATCCCCTTGAAAATACCGGGAGCTGATCTACCTTAACTTATTGCAGGGATTACAACCAGGTGATGTATGCAAAATGTTCTGGACACTTGAAAGTGCGACGCAAATACTTATTATTATTATTAGCGGAAGCCGAATGGGGAATTCCTTTGCTAAACAGTTGCTGAACTCCTTTTATAGCAATTCTTCAGGGCTACCTGGAATCCCCTGCCTCATCCCAGACTAACCTGGGCCCCCACACTTCTGCTATTTATTTTGAAAACCCTCAAAACTTGGAATTCCCATGGCAGAATTGCTAGCCTCTTGCCTAGTTCAGTTCCACGTAGGCAGAGGACACAATTCTAACATAAATTCTGTTTCTACGAGAGCAGCTGTCAGAAGACGACCTTCCTGGGCTGTGCCTGCGTCCTCCGGTGGGAGAGGGGGCAACGATGAATTTGGATCCCAATTCAAGCCCACTGTTTAACATTTCTGGTCTGCATCCTTCACAGCTGCACATCGTCCACTACAATTCAGAGAAGTATCCGAGTTTTGAAGAAGCGAAAGATAAAGCCGATGGATTGGCCGTCCTGGCTTTTCTGTACGAGGTAGGGGGAGGAAGGGGGAGGGAGCACAGCTACAGGCCGACAGCGGCCTTACAAAGCCTGGTTCTATTTCTTCCCCCCTTTGGATCTCGTCACTTCAGTCACACCTGCCTGCAGTCTGCTTTCCTCCCACCACTTTTGCCTGCTTTCTGACCAGACTTTAGTCCTTGGACTCCTTTCCCCTTGCTGCCCCTTATGCCAGACCCTGCCTGCCACTGAATCGTGCCACCCTTCTTCTTCCCTCCAGTCCTTCCTTAACGTTTTCCTTAATCCCTCATCCTTTACCAAAAGTAAGCTTCAGTGTCTGGAACTGAATAGCAACCATATTCTTGGGAGACCTCCGTGAGGTACAAGGCCAGGGAATCCACCTTCCAAAGCGGCCCTTCTCTCCAGGGGAACAGATCTCTGTGGTCTAGAGATGAGCTGGAATTCCGGGGGATCCCCAGGCCCCACCTGGAGGTTGGCATCCCTGGTTTAGACCCCCAACTCCATTTTGTGGATGTGTCCAACAATGCTTCTTCAGCCCCCCCTGAGGGGAGAAAGAAGCCTTTGAGGAAAGGAGGTCCCTCACAAACAAGCTGCAACACACCTGAGGGGGCCCTGATGGAGAATTTTTGGAGGGAAACAAGAATGGAGGCGAACGCTAGAGGGCACCAAATGAAAGGGAAAGGGGTCAGCAGCCCTTCAACATCTGTCACTTCACTTCCCACGTTGGCAGAATATCCAGTGCTCCCTCGGAGGTCGTGGCGAGGGGGAAGAGGGGAGGAATGGGCATGATGTTGCCCCACCGGGCTTTCCTGGCTGAAATTGTGCCTTCTCTTTTTGCAGGGTGGGAATTTAGAGAATACCTACTACAGCGAATTCATTGCCAGCTTGGCCCGGATCAAGTACGCAGGTATGTGTGTGGAGCCACCCTGGCACATCTTGGCGCCAGATCCTTGGCTTTTGGTGCATAATAATTGTGACGCTGCTCAGCACCAACGCAATGAAATGCTGAAATAATAAAATACAGAATGGAGGCATAGCAGAAAATGGGCTCCCGGCAAAGTTTCCGCACTGAAAAATTATTAGGCTTGTCCACTTTCAGGTGGGGACTGGATCTCGTGGGATTACAGCTGATCTCCAGGTGACAGAGATCAGTTAACCTGGAGTGATTATGACACGTATTACATTACGGGTTTCATAATTTATATATAGCATCATTAAAAAATGCAAATCCATAAAGCAACGAAGTCAAGTGTTAATTTTAAGGGTGTTCACTGTAAGAATGATGGAAAAGCCAGTCAAAAATCCCTTTCAGTCTACCTTCTACAAAGATTGAACTCCCAGTCATAAATTCAGTTATTTCCCTATACTGACAGAAACCTCTGGAGCCCTTTTGCCAAGCCTGAAGATTTATGTGTATTTTAATGCTCACAATGCTGTCTCAGAAACTGAAGAAAACCCATTATTTTAAATTCACAATCTCTTATGCACTTAGAACGAACATTTATCTTATTTGAATAATCGCTTCCTTAAGTTAACTTCATCTTCCAAGCAGGCTGCTGTGATTGGTCAGTGAAAGGGTTTTTAATGATCATTTAGGAATAAAGGCCTAGAGGTGAGAGTGCTTTTGAAAAATCCACCTGCAGGAAGCAGCAGAGGAGCAAAGTTTGCTTGGAGTTTGGAGCACAACCTGCAGAGCTCTGGCTGCCATTTTCTTTAATCACACAGACCTCTAAACCTAAAATTATTTCTATTCTTTTTAGGGCAGTCCACTGAGGTCAACACCCTCAACATCCTGTCCCTGTTGCCTGAAAACCGTGCAAATTACTACCGATATCCGGGCTCCCTCACCACTCCGCCCTGTTCAGAGACTGTGCTCTGGACCATATATGACTCACCGATCAAGCTGTCCTATGCCCAGGTCAGTAGGTTTTCCTTCGTTTCTGTTCCTCAGGGTCTGGCTCTCTGCCCTCTTGGCAGCTACCACTCAGCACCTCTTCCACCCAAGAAACAGCAGGAAGAGGACAGATAAGCCCCATGATTGGCTCTCATTGGAAGAGTGTTCTCTCCCTATTGGCAGCACACCCCCAAGGAGGACCAATCAGGTAGGCAGTATATCACCTGCATGCAATTTGAACTAATTTGCACTAATTGGCTCTAATTGGCAGAGTGCTCTCTCCCTATTAGCAGGGAGCACCAATCAGGTAGGGAGGAAGTTGTCTGCACACAATTTGAATTGATTGGCCCTCATTAGCAGAGTACTTTCTCCTTATTGGTGGAACACTCCCAGAGAGGGTCAGTTAGGTAGAAAAGAAGAGTTCTGATACGCTGCTTTTATCTACCAGAAGGAGTCTCAAAACAGCTTACATTTGCTTTCCTTTTCCTCTCTCCCAACAGACACCCTGTGAGGTGGGTGAGGCTGAGAGAGCCCTGAGATTGCTGTTCGGTCAGAGCAGCTTTATCAGTGCTGTGGCGAGCTCAAGGTCACCCAGCTGGCTGCATGTGGGGGAGGAGCAGGGAATCAAACCCAGCTGGCCAGATGGAAGTCTGCATTCCTAACTACACCAAGCTGTGTAGTGAGTTGTTTGGAAGCAACTTCCACTTTACAATGTTTAGCGATGTCGTCTGTTTGCAGATTGGGATGCTGGAAAATGCCTTGCTTGACTGGAAGAACAACACATTGAGGAATGACTACCGGCGTGCCCAGCCCCTCAATGGCCGGGTGGTTGAATCGTCCTTCCACGTCAAGGTTGCCGAAGGTATGAAGCTTAAACCAGTAGGAAGTTGGGTTAGGATTGTCCCTTTGGGTTCAAACAGAACACATTGGATTCCTCTGGTCCAACAAGACTTTTGCTATGTTCTTAAGCAAGTTTCCATCTGAGGGGGCTGCCGGTTCTTTCTGAGGTTAGGGATGTCAGTCCCTAGGTGGGGTCTGAGGATCCTCTGGAATTATAGCTCCTCTCCAGGCAACAGCGATCAATGCCCCTGGAGAAAAGGGCTACTTATCGCATTATCCTCCACTGAGCTCCCTGCGTGAAAGTGCCATGATATCATCCAGGATCAGGAATCCTGAAACTAACTCCAGTGGTCCTTGTGTTGCCATAGGGTTTTGCAATTCGGATACCTTCACTTTGAAACTGGATGAAATACGGACCCAGCTTCAGGAGATGAAGAAGCACCTTATGGAAGCCCTAGGGAAGCCAGGTAAGAAGGCAGAACTTGTGGTCCTTTTTCTTTCCAAGAAAACTCAGCCATGGAAGCCAGAAACACAGAATGCCAGAACAGGTTGTTGGTCCCTTAGCTTAGTGATGCCGTCTCTCCAGGGGCTTGGGCTGAGGAGGGGCTTTCACAGTGCCTGCTACTTGAGATATTGCTAACTGGTGATGTTCAAGGACCGACTGAAGCCAAGGCTTTCTGTATACGAAGCTTGTTTTCTGTCAGTGTCCAAGCAATTATCCTTCTTTAGTCAGCTCGGGAGCTAGGCGGTTGGATAAACGAAGCCAAGGCAGCCAAGTCTGCTTGAATTGTGGCTTCATAGAAGAGGATGGAGAAGTATTTCCCGATAGAGATTAATCTCCAGCATGGTTTTCTCTCGAGCAGCACTTTCCAACGTTTTGTCCAGACCCAAAAGTGGGTCACTAAGTCTGTGAAAGTGGGCCCCAACCAAGGTTTTGCAGTTTTATTGATCTGTGTGTCCTGTTTTTCTCCCCCAAAGTGGCTTCTTCAGATAGCAAGTAAATATGGACTTTGGGGCCACATTGGTATCAGAAAGGCAGGGAATGACCGTTCTAGAGCCACATGGTCTTTGGGCTATGAGTCGGGACCCTCGCGTAGATTGTGTGTCCCTATAGACACACCTTTTTTTGTTGTCTTGTTTTGGCAATTTTGTCAACTCGGGCAGTAGCTCTCCTGGGTTTCAGACAAAGGCATTTACTGTCACCTATCTGATCCTTTAAGATAGAGATGCTGGGGATTGGTCTGGGACCTTCTAGATTCCAAGCAGATAGTTTACTCTTGGCCCCAGCTGAATATTGGTCTGAATGACCAAAAAAGATTGATGGATTGATATTGGCCCTGGCACCATACTCCCTCCCTCACAGAAACGATAACTTTGTGTGAAAAATCTTTGTTAGAGATTAGATTAGATCACTGACCAGCATCCAAGTATGACTTTGTTAGAGATCCCTCCACAGAATGACAGTTTCCCCCCCACTGTAAGTCAAGACAGTCAAACAAATGTGACAAATGCTGGAATGAGAGTTTTTATTCTGCTGTCTGGGAACTAGCTTGTAACGGGAGAGCTTCTGATTGGTAATTGCAAGTATCAGGTCAAGTTCCTCCCTTACAGAAGAGCTTCTGGTTGGTCCTTCCAGGTGGCCAATCGAGCCCATTCCAGGCCTTTTACTTCCCCCATGAGAACGTCGGCAGCTATGTTGAAGTCCGGCCCCTGCTGGAGATGGATTTCAGTGAATTCACGCTTTGCTTCTGGTCCCAAAACCATAACCAAGGGACCCAGACCGTCTTCCACTATTCCACGCTGGAGAGGGACAAGGAACTGGTGGCCACAGTCGGCTCAGCCGTGGGCGTGTGGATCGGTGGCCAGTTTTTGCAATTCCACCTGCACAGAGAGACTGTCGACTGGGTCCACCACTGCATTACGTGGAACTCCCACACTGGGGTCGTAAATCTGTGGGTCAACGGAGCAGAGGGCACGGGCAAGAATATCGAAAAGGGGTACATGATCCGAAAGGGCGGGACAGTCAAACTTGGGAAGGAGATGAACATGGAACTGGATGTTTTCTCCAACGGGTTTTCCGGTTGGCTGAGCCACCTGAACCTCTGGAACCGTGTCCTTGGCAACTCCGATGTCCAGAAGCTCACCATGTGCAAGAATGAAGCGGAGAAAGGGAACGTAATCGCCTGGGGGGAGACGCCCATGACTTTCTACGGCGGAGTGGTTTTGGACACGGACAGCCATTGCAAATGATGCTAATTATTTTTTTTTAAATAGCCTCAAGAAATGGGTGCTGGGGAATGCACCGACCCTGACCTAAGTAGTATTAAGTTCCCCCCCCTCCCCCCGCACGCTGTTCCAAGGACAGATCCCCTTTCCTTCTGATTTTTTGTATTTTGCTGGTCGAATGACTTTTGTGTCAGAGCTTTTATGACAGGGAAATCTCGCTGGGGGGGTGACAGTGTCTTGTAACTTTCCCGTATCTACTGGCATGTGATAGAATTAGATACCTAGACAAGGGTGGGCGGGCCAGGCTGGGCCGGGTGGGACTGTTAATCCAAGAGAAGATGACTATGTGGCTGTGTTTTGAAGAACACATAAAAGATTTAATGACAGGGACGTCTCCCCTTGTGGCACAGTGTCTCCCTTTCTTTCTTTTCTTTTCCGCAAAGGAGCATGGAGAAGAGGTAAGAGCTAGATTTGCTAGTCTGTATAGGGCGGCTTTCTACCTCAAGCCCTGCTTGGAAATCTCTGCTCATCGCTTGGCATAGCCGTAGGGTCCCCATGCAACCCCACCTCTTCCCTGCTTTTGCAGCCCTGGTCTGCATGGCCTAAAACCAGATCCGCTCTACTGAAGAACCTCAGGAAAGGAGCTGGCATGCGTGTGCAACCTTGCACAGTGCAATATGTGAGCTAAGCCTCCTGTGCATGCACACACGCACTGCGTGCCCCGTGCTCACATGTGGCTGCTTTTAGAAGGCTAGCCTGCCAGCCCAAGTCTCTCAAAGGCTGCCAAGGGAGGCCCTGCTCTTTCAAGCTGCTATTGGTCAATTCTGCAGGGTGTGTCAAAGGTTGAGATCCGGTTTCTTAAAGCAGGAGAGAGCATGTCTCTCTCTGAAGCAGAAATACTTGCAGAGCCACAGGGCTGCTTTTAGATCAACCCTAGCTGGGAAATGCGGAGGAGAAACATGCGCCATACGTGGGAAGCTAGCACTCAGTATCTTGTCCTGGGAAACAATCATGCTTTTTTGGGGTGGGGGGGTTGCTTCTTCTTCCACTGTGACTTGCAGAGACAGTACGGCCGTGTTAGTACAATAATAAAATCTGCACCAATTAAAGCTCGCTCGTCTCCACTCCCTTTTCATGGGGCTACCAATTTGGTCACTGGGCTTTAATTGAAAAGTGGCAGGATGCATAAAGAGTGTCTTGTAGCCTGGGAAACCCCCTGGACTGACCTTGGGCTGGTCAGTGTCTGCCTGTCTCTCTCTTTCTCATCCTAGCCTACCTCACAGGGTTGGTGTAAGAATAAAATGGAGAAGGGGAAAAGAATGATGGGATTTTAAGTTGTACATCACAGTTGGATTTTTGCAGATGACTCTGCCTCTGGACTCTCTTAGCTCCATCTCTGTGCCTCATTAACAGCTTTGGAAAGGAACCTCTCTAACTCTAGACTCTCCCCAAATCTTCTCTGGATCCTGTTCCCAAACCTCACCCAGTAACCAGGTCTTCTCTGACTGCTGAAGGCTGAACCCCAGACACAATTGCTTAGAACAGGGGTAGTCAAACTGCGGCCCTCCAGATGTCCATGGACTACAATTCCCAGAAGCCCCTGCCAGCGAATGCCAGGGCTTCAGGACTGCTGGTCCCAGGGAGAAGAGAAACAAATCCATAGCCATTCAAAGGGCGCTGTTCCATTCTGCCTTGTTCTTCTTGCTGTCAGGCACAGAAACATCAGTGAAATCCTTCAGTTCCCCTTTGTCCGCCTCCAGCACAATGCCGTTCCTCTTGGCCATGCTCTGGTTGATTTCCATGAAGGTCTTGTTCTTGGTTTCGGGGACAATGAAGAAGATGTAAATGACCGTGACCAGGCAAATGCCACTGAAGACCAAGAAGCAGTAGGGCCCCAGTCCTCTCTAGAAATGGAATAAAGAAACCAGAGTCAGAAACGGCCAGTCAAAGGGAATGCGGCTCATTCTATCCTTCTCTGCTCCCTGTGAAACCACCACAGGCAGTCTGAGATGTTTTGGGATTGAGCTGAAGTCAGGCCCCCAAATTGAGAAAGTCTCCAGGACTGTAGTTTTTCTGGAGAAGGATCACATGTTGTTGTCATTGGAGAAGAACTTCCTTGAACACCGTGAGACCAGGGGCTGCGCATAGTTAGAGTGCCCAGCAAGGAGAGGGAGGCCTAGATTCAAATTGCCCATCAGCTTGTTAAGATGGCGAGGGATGGGAAATAATGACTGTCGTATATTTGCAGTCATTTCTGATGCCGTTTTTGGAGGAAACCCAGAAGGGATGTCACACCAAGCAGATTCCACCAAGAGTTGTGTGACATCACTTCAGGGTCTGTTCCCAAAGGGACATCGAGCTGTCCAGAGGGTGGATACCCCACTCCGTGACCCTGCTCTCAAATCTCCTACTGGTTGAGCTAAGTAAGCAGAGAGAGAAGTCACAGATCCATAAATTTCTCACCTCCATGTAAATGAAGACCAGCCCAACGGTGAAATTGGAGAGCCAGTGAACGGACCCTCCCACCATGAACGCAGCAGGGCGGGAGGACTGCAGAAACATCTCCATGATCATAACACTTGGAATTGGGCCTAGGAGGAGAGGAAAAAGGAAGAACCAGGAGTCCAGTTATTCACAGCACGAAGATCAGGCAATCCAAATTTGGCCTCGAAGTAACATTAGCCTTGGCCGGGGCTTTTTCAGCTTCGGTCCCGGCCTGGTGGAACACTTTGCCCAACAAGGTCAGGGACCTCTGGGATTTTAAACGGTTCCAGAAGGCCTGTAAGACAGCTGTTCCACCAGACTGTGATTGAAGCCCCAGGAAATTAACGCCCACAAAATGCTGCCTCCCTACCTGGTATAGAGCAGGGGTAGCCAACCTGTGGTCCTCCAGATGTCCATGGACTACAATTCCCATGAGACCAAGTGGAGGTGTGTCTACTTACTGGCTCCAATGGCGTGGCCAATGACGTAGGCGATGACGCAGACGATGCTGACGTTGGGCATCCATTCGATGGCCTGTTGGGAGATTTGACCGCTCTTTAGATTTATGTCTCAAAGGTGAGGATCTGGCAGGGAAGACCAAGGAGGTGTTGACCCCTACACACATGCACCTGAGGCTGTTCTGCACCTACTGTACTTTTGCAGCTGGGTTTTCTTATGCAGAACAGGAAACTCTATAAAGTACATTGAAAGTGGATTATCTAATGTGTGCAGAATGGACCCCGATCTGCATGTCAGAGTAAGCAAGGAGGGAACACTTCTGTTACACATACCTGCAGATTGAGAGCCACCGTTAAGACAGCACAGGCTACACAGCAGATCCCAAAACCGGCCAGTAGCAGGATCCTCCTCCCCAGAGCTTCCACAACGAAAACCTAGAAGACACAGGAAAGGGCAGAATCCTTTTTAGCTGATAGGCAGTCATTTGCCTCCCCTCCTGTCCAGGAAAGCAACCCCAATCCCTCCAATGTGTGGTAGGTCAAGTGGGTTCCAGTTTGCAGGCATACGTAACTGGTATTTGGGTCTTGTATTACCTGCAAGGGCAAGACAGAGGATGGGACAATTGGCACCTTGAGAACCGGAGTGTCTCAGGATGGGAGGGGGAGAGTTCAGGAGAACTCCCTCAAGGATATACTCTAATTGGTTCACTGTCATCACCTGACTCAGTGAGGGCAAAAACTAAAATAGCTTAAGAATCAGAAAGAGACAGGCTAGCTTGGATCTGCAGAGGCCTACACGGCTGCAACTAAGTGGAAAGGACGCTTGAACTGTGGCCTGCAATGCAAACAAGTAAGACTCTGCCATCTAAGACTATTTTCAAAGTAGATTCAGGTGGATCACCATGTTGTGAGTGTAGAGTGGAGCTCAGGTACATCGCCCTGGAGTCCTTGGAGAAACGGCAAAACGAAAATGGGATAGAAATAGAGAGAGAAGAGAGAGACAGATTAGTCAAATGGTGGCCTTACTGCTACTATAGTCATGACGACATTGACGGCGCCTGTTCCTGCAGTGACGAACTGCACCTGGTCTTCCTTCACTCCAGCATTCGTGTAGATACTGTTGGCATAGTAGTACACCTGCGGGCCAAAACCATCCTTCAGCTCTATCCCATATAAAGACCATAACAGCAGCCTTGCTGAGGGCGGAGGACAGTGCTGTCTTCTGGCAACTCCATAGGGCAGGGGTGGCCAATCTGCGGCTCTCCCGATGTCCCTGAAGTACAATGGAGTCAACTTATGGCGACCCCATAGGGCAGGGGCTCATGGGAATTGTAGTCCATGGACATCTGGAGAGCCACAGTTTGGCCACCCTTGCCATAGGGTTTTCAAAGCAAGGGATGAACAGAAGCCCAGTTCCCCCTGGAGAAATTATTTACCGCGTTAACGCCGGAGAGCTGCTGGCCCATCATCATCACAATGATAGAGATGAGCTGCCACCGAAGCCCTCGGAAGGTGAAAAGGGCACAGACAGACATCTTCCCTTCAGCCTTCTCCGCCTGGTCTTCCTCCCTTATCTCGTCCATCTCGTCCTCCACGTCCTCCCAGCCTCTCAGCCTCCTCAGAGCTAGACGGAGAGGGAAGAGAAGGGAAATGGCAGGAGCAGCCCTTGGAGAGCTGCCAGAAGCAAGCAAGGATGGACTGAGATATTCCAAGCAAGGTCCTGCTGTTGACAGTTCTAGCCCTAAGTGGGTGTTCTCATCCCCCTGATGGAGCCTTGCACAGCAAAACACGCAGGGACTCTGGAAAGCAGATCAATCATCTACCACCTGGCTTCCCCTCCCCCCTTTCTGTCCTGCTGACACACTGCTGGGTGCAGCCCAGTTTGTCTTTATCCCAAGATACTGCACTGGCATGCTGCAGTGGCTATGAGCCTAGGGTTATTTCCCTATGCCTTACCAGCACCTATCTCCAGCCAGTGGCTGATTGCAACAGAGATCCGTTCCCCTGGAGAAAATGGCCACTTTAGAAGGCGGACTCTACGGCGTTATGCTCCACTAAAGTCCCTCCCCTCCCCAAACTCCACCATCCTCAGGCTCCACCCCCCGCCCCCCAAATCTCCAGATATTTCTCCCTCTGGAACTGGCAACCGTATTTATCCCCTGGGGTAGATGCAGACTTCCGCAGACCCAAGAGGGCTTCCACAAAACCGTCAAGGTACACCCCAACGTCAAGATGGGAGCCCTGATCCACTGGGGGTCCTTTGAGTGCGGCTGGGCCATGGCCACTGCGCCTTCTGCTGGAAGTGCAACTGCAGTTCAGCATCCGCCTCTCTCTTTTCCTTCCCTTCCTCCCTCCATCTGCAAACACCATCCAGCAAGCGCAATACCTTCTCTGGTTTTCTCTTCGTTGCCCTTCTGGATCAGCAGATACCTGGGACTCTCGGGGAAGAAGGGCAGGCACAGAAGCTGCAGGGCTGCAGGGACCCCAGTCAAGCCCAGCAGAACAGGCCAGCCTGCAATGAGAGAGAGAACAGCGGTGCAACGTCTGCAACAATTCCTATTCTGCATCTCCTTGTGTCGCAGCTGCCGACCTGGCTTTCCTAATTTACCTTCCGGGGTTCCCAAGATCATCTGCATCCCCAAAATCTGAGCCGCCAGGATCCCGATGGTGATGAAGAGCTGTGGCACGATCCCCACGGCCCCACGGAGGTTTTTGGGGGACATCTCTCCAAGATACATGGGGACAACGTTGGAGGACAGGCCTGGGGAGAGAGAAGAGCAGAGGAAAGTCTAAAGGAGGTGATACGGGAAGGCCTAGACAACAGTGTAGAGAAAGGTGGACTGCCCTCCGTCAGTCAACCCCTGGTAGGGGTGCTGACAACCTGGAGAGGAGTTATAATTCCAGGGGGTCCCCAGGTCCCGCCTCTTCCCTTCAGTGCAGCTGACTCACCTGCGCATATCCCGATGATGATGCGGCAAACTATGATCACCTCAAAGGTCTTGGCCACTTTGGAGATGCCCATGAGGATGGCGGGGATGATGGAGAAGATGTTGTTTATCAGTAACGTGCCCTTCCTGGGAAGGATGCAGGAGGAATATTGCATGCACACAGCCTAGAAACGGCCTTCAATCACCGCAGATTGGAAGAACATGACCAATGGCCAGAAGGTGAAACTAGGAGGTCCAAACCAGTGGGAATAAAGGAACCCAGAGGGTCAAAGGTGGACCCCCAAAGTGTCTAAATCTGGCCTGAAATTGAAGACTTCCAATTTAATTAACCAAGGTTACAGAATGTTTGTTGACCAAAAATAGCCCAAAACACGTATTCTCTGTCTGCAGGGGGAAACGGGCATAGGCTAATTTTGACTTGGGATGTTTTGTAGGATCCTGTGGGCTACCCTCTTGCCATATTGAGCAGAGTTAGATTCTTACCTGCCACAGGTGTTCACCATGGGGCCCACCATCAGGGACCCAAAGAAGCCTCCGAGAGGGAAAAAAGACACCGTGAGCGACCACAGGGCCGTCATCATCTCCTTGCTCATGTATTCCCCCTTCCGTTCGAAGTAGTAGGTCTCATTGTAGAAATCTTGCATGAACTGAAAGGTGAGCACAAGGGACCCGTTACACTCACACACCCCTCTTCCCCATAGTGAGACAAGGGGACCGAGAGCCAGCGTTGTGTGGTATTTAAGAGTGGCAGCCTCTATTCTGGAGAACTGGGTTTGATTCCCCACTCTTCTTCTACCTAGCTGGGGGATTTCGTTCAGTTGCAGTTCTCCCAGAGCTCTCTCAGCCCCACCTACCTCACAGGGTGTCTGTTGTGGGGAGAGGAAGGGAGTGAGAGCGTTTGTAAGCCAACTCTTCAGGTTGTGGAAAGCAGGTTTAAGAAACCCAACTCTTTTTGTTTTTTCTTTGGCTGAGCCACACTCTGTCTAGAACAGCAATGTCTGTTCTGGCTAAAAATGACTCTGGAATCAGAGGCAGAGAAGCATCTTTTCCAGTGCCAGTCTGTGGCCCTGGCAAAGGCAGTAAGAGGTGCAGGAAGGCTTGGAGTGGCCACATCCAGCTCTTAACCTACCAGATACGGAGAGTTGATCACGGAGACATTGTACCCGTACTGGAATGATGACCCAAAGGCGGCAATGAAGGTCACAAGGCCAAGCACGACGGTCATTCTCTGCAGCCAAGTAAAAGAAGGAGGAACGGTGAACATGAGAACATCAGAAGAGCCCTGCTGGATCAGGCCTGTGATCCGTCTAGTCCAGTTTCCCGTCTCACCCAGTGGCCAGGCAGTTACTCTGGAGGTCCAGCAACAGGGCAGAGAGGCCAAGGCTTTCCCTTAACATTGCCTCCTGGCTCTGAGATTCACAGGTTGACTGCCTCTGAACATGGGGGTTCCCTTTAATCAGCATGGCTAGAAGCCACTGATACAAGTGCTGATCCAGTAAAGGACTAAAGACAGCAGCTGACCTGCTGATCTCGATATGAAAACATAGCAGCTCTTATAATAACTAACAGGACGAGGGAGAACCCAACAGGGACACACCTGCTCAAATGTCACTCCTTCTGTTCCGAAATCCCAGTTTACTTTTAAGAGCTCATTCACACGTGCGCATGCTGAATACTTTGGTGTATGTCCCTGGGCTCAAATGGGAGAATCTGGCACATGCACACAAAAGCTGATACCCAGAATTAACCGTGGTTGGTTTTCCCTGGACTCAGACTTCACTCCGACAGCCCTTTCTGACTCCCACTGAGCTGATGCCAGGCCAGTGGTGCCATCAAGGGGGGGGGGGGGGCTCCTTTCACTAGCTTGTGAACTCCTCCAGGACTTGTTTGGACCCGGCCAGGGGGTTACATTTTCCATTGAGGAGCCTGACTTTCCTCCAGCAGGGACAGCCGTGGTATCTGTCCTGCTTCCTCCTCCCTCACCCCTTCTGGCCTCTTCCAGTACATCCCCCGCCCCCAGCAGCTCCGAGACAGATTTATAGCTCTGCCCTTGGCCCTGTTCACTGGGAGAGTTTGCATAACTGGCACATGATTTTCCTCAGACGTCTCAAAGGTGTACATGCAGAAGAGGGGGGGGGGTGTTGCAAAGACTCTGCCACAGAATAGGTGCTTGATGGGTGCTCAAGGGAGCTGAGGCAGCTGAGAGGACCATTTGGGAGGTCCCCCGTTGGTTGAAGCCACCCCCCTGCTGCAAAGTGCTTCATGGGATGTCTCTTGTTGCAGCCCTCACAACAGCCCTGTCAGGTAGGCCACTGTGGCTCTTCCCATGTTTCTCAGACTGAAAGAGGACGGCTTCCTTGAGGACGCCGAGTGAGTTTGCAACAGAAGCAAAGTTTGAGGCAATTTCCGATTTTCGTTCAGCATGTGAAGTCCGTGTGGCTCGTGGCTCGCTAGCTGCAGGATCTAAGACTTCATTATCCTCATGCTCTGCCATTTCTGTCTCATATCCTGCCACTTTCCTCTCCCAAAATCAAAACTGCACGGAAGCAAACTGCTGCTGCTTTGGAAAAGCTGGATCTAAACTGCTAAGGGAGGGGAAAGAGAAAGAGTATTGGGAACTCACCCCCTTCCTTTCCGTGCTGGATCCTTGACTTTTCTGATCTTCCTCGGTTGTCATTTTGGGGGGCAACGTTCTGTTCTCAGAACTCAGTGCCGGACTCCTCCATTCGTAGTATCAGCCAGAAGCCAACGTAAATATAGATATACCTTGAGTGCGGCAGGGAACTCCCAGCAATGCACTTTATAGCCCAATAATGTCGGAAGCTTGCCCTCTGAACTTTCCCGAATCCTGCATGCCTCTCTCGTGCCTCCCTGGTGAAATCCAAAGAGCAGTCTGTGCACGCGTGCCGTCCTCAGCCCAAGGAGGGCAAGAAGCCAAGGCCAGCTGCCAGATGCACCCAGAAGGTCCTGTGGGTGAGCCAGTCCAAAAGGTGCTCAGGGAGCCAGGAAAAGACCTTCCTCTGCTAGTCTGAGTCAGCCGTTCCGGGCTAGGAGGACCGGGGGTCCCACTCTGCACTCCACAGATTCTACACACCGCTGTGCCGACAGCTGGCTTTTCAAGAGTTATTTAGCTGCCACTGAGAGTCTGTAAAGCGCGTCTCTTCTTGCAACATGCTGGGTGGGTTGAGCAAGAACGAAATAAATTAATTCCAGCCGCACTTTAGAATAAGGCTCTCTATTCTTGGCTGTTTTGGGCTGCAGACCATAATCCAGCTTGCACACTCCAGTTGTCGTCTCTGGTTTGGGAGAATGCTGCAGAAGACTTTAGACGTTTTGTAAGGAGGCATGCCAGGACAAATATATATATATGAGGAATATTCATTTGTAGCAGATAGGCTGGAACTCTCAGATTGAGTATCAGAGTTGCTCTTTACGAAAGCACAAACCTGTAGATCTCATGGAGGGTGTTAGCCATTATGGCCAAATGTAACTTCATGTTCAGAGACGGTATCTAAATCTAAATGCCAGTTGCCAGGAGCAAACATAGAGGGACACTCTGGCACCTGTGCCATTGCTGGGGTTCTTTTGGATCACCTGGTTGGCCACAGCGTGTAACAGGACGCTGGACTTCTGGGATATTTGGTCTCATTCAGATCTCACATTTGACTTGCAGATCCCACGAGAACACAAAATCTATGTCAAGCGTTCAAGCAACGCAGGAATTTGCTTGGTAGTTACCCACTCTTCTTCTTCAGTAATCTCAGGGCTCTCTCAGCCTCACCCACCTCACAGGGTGTCTGTTGTGGGGAGAGGAAAGGGGAGACGAATGTAAGCCACTTTGAGACTCCTTCAGGGAGAGAAAAGCAGCGTATAAGAACCAGCTTTTCTTCTTCTGGGGCTGAGAGAGCTCTGAGAGAACTGTGACTGGCCTAAGGTCAACCAGCTAGCTGCATGTGAGCGAGGAGTGTGGAATCAAACCCGGCTCTCTAGATTAGAGGCTGCTACTCTTAGCCACAACCTGCCGCTGGGTCTCCTATTAAGAAGCACAGCCTTCATATATTGACTCACTGCCGATGGTAATGCCTGACTTAGCCCGGCCCTACGGACGCTAATTACTTCAGCTTATATCTGTGTGTTTTTCTAATAGATCTGCTTATCTCCGTTCAGCCTCCCGTTGGCTTTACCTTTGGCTTATCTCACAGCCCTTGGGAGTGTCCCAGCTCTCATGAGGAGTGAAGCCATTACCCTTTGGAGTGGAGCTGGCTTCGAACAGCCCTCTCTTTGCTACACCCCCTTGCTTTGGTTGTGCCAGATGGATTTCTGCCACAGAGGGTTGCCAACTGTGGGGGTTTGGGAGTGGCACCTGGGAGGAAGAAGTACAACAACAGAGAAACTGCCCTAGAGTCTATCCTCCAAGCTGCCATTTTCTCCTGGGGAGCTGATCTATGCAGGCTCACAACCCACTGTCATTCCAAGAAATCTCAAGGCCCTAGCTGGAGGTTGGCAAGCCTTAATACTCCTGAAGGGGTGAGCTTGGACTTAACACTGGAATAACTATTGTCAGGCCTCAAGGTGTCACCAGACTCCTGTTTTTTTTCATGTTCATTTATTTATTAAATTTATACGCAGCCTTTCAGGGTGGCCCACAAACGATTTATAATTCACATTGGTTAACACAATTTAAAAACCAATAATTTCCCTTTAAAACCATCCAAAGTTCACTGCTGTCTCTCTGTCACAGAGGAATGGGAATAAAGTGCAGTCACAGAGCGAATCTTCAGTTGTTTCCAGGTTTGTGGAAAAAACAAAACGTCCCATTCCCACATTCTGAAACCATCTCTGCAGGATGCGTCTATCTCGACCTAAGGAGGCATCATGATTTTCTTGGGACTCCTCTGACCTTGCGATTTCTTTAAATATATAGCTATAACCAGGGCTGTTGATGCAGGCCATCAGGAGATCTGTGAGATCAAAAGTTCTTGCAGTGCAAACAAAATGTTGGCTGAGAAGGCAAAGAATTTTGACGGCCCGCCCGTTCACAACAGGGCTCCGTTGGCGGCCTGGGAGTTCAGCAAATAAAGGGGGGGGGGTTTAAGCAGATGCTGGGGAGGGAGAAAGGATGATGCTTCCTGCCTCAGTACCGCGTATCATTCCCCCGCTGGGTCGCTGAACATGTGACTCAATTGGGTCTGGGGGTTATGTAAGGCCCAGTTTATTTCCTACCTGTTGCTACTGGAGCAAAATTACTTCCGGTTCCTCCTGCCTCATTTCATGACCCCGAAACCTGCCTTCTCCTAAGGTTACAGTTTCGCCCTCTCTGCAACGCCAGAGGTTGTGAAGCAATTAGAAATGAATTGCCGGCTGTAAATTAGAGTTAATGGAGGCACCGGATGCTTTCTGAGGAAGAACCGACCGAGTTAACAATCCTCTATCTAGAGACCAAAGGGTGCTAATTCTGTTGCCAGCACAGGCTGGACGGCAGCCATTTTGTTCCCTTCCTGGGGCCAGATGTTGCCACAGGGTTCTGTCCAGATGTGCTCTGCCCTCCAGTCAGCCCCCTGCTGGCACCGGAGAAATCCTTGCAAAGGGTCACTTTTGGCACCCTTTGCTCCCCAATCCCCCAGGGGGTTGCAACAGGCCGTAGGGCCCCTCTCGCCCCCCCACCTCTTGACAAAGCAGGATATAGATTTTAAAAGGACCCAAGGCCAGAAGAGTCCCCTCCCTCTGCCACTCACCGCTTCCCTGGGCAGGGAGGTCAGCGTGTTCTCAGAGCCCTTCTCCATTGCCACGGCCGAGGGACAGACATTCGCGGTCCACTTTTCATGGTACAAGAGACAAATGTTGCAATGCAAAAGAGAGGGGAAAGGGGGGCTGGCTTCTGCACTTTGTCTCAGCACCGGAGGCCGGACGGTGCCCTCTTGGACTCTGGAGACAGCAGATGGCCACTTCCCCCCCTGGGCGAAATCTCCCCTGCCGCCTTCTCCGCCGATCTGGAACAGGCCTGGAGGAGTCAGAGCTGACATCCTCTGAGAACGTTGTGGGCAGACGAGAGGAAGGACCCAGCCTGAATGCACCCCGCTTGGCAAAGGGACGTTGGACCCCGCTCAGGGGCTGAGCCTGCTTGGCTTGCCCACGCAAGCGTTCACTTGAATTGCTGGAGAGCACCTGGAATTAGAACACCACTGGAGGAGACTTTATATTATATAACTCAAGGGTAGTCAAATTGTGGCCCTCCGGATGTCCATGGACTACAATACCCATGAGCCCTTGCCAGCGAATGCTGGCAGGGGCTCATGGGTATTGTAGTCCATGGACATCTGGAGGGCCACAGTTTGACTGACCCCTGTTATAGCTGATCAGTTTGCTACTTGCGAGGACAGATTCTCTAGCATTATACCCTGCTGTGGTATTTGTAGTCTCTGGCTCCCTCTGCAGGCAATCTGCATCAATAACTGCTTCAGGATTTCCCTGCAAGATCTGGAGGCTGAATTTTTGTGGGGCCCCATCGCAAAAACGTTCCCTTCTTACCATGCCAGGATAGGATGCAGCCGTATTAGTCCTGGTTCAGAGCCAGGGCCCCTGACAGTTGCCATTTGACTGGCTTCCTTAACACTTTCCATGCCCAGCTGTGGCTGGCTTCATCAGCCAACTCCGTTCCAGATCTTCCAGGGACTTGCCTTGCAGTGGCAGAAGTAAGTGACAGTTTAACCTGAACTGTGGGGATAAGCCCTGCCAGGAGATGCAGGCATCTGGGCAATAATAAACAGGTCTCATGTTTTGCACGTGAAAGGCTGCTGCATGCTCAGCTATTTCCATGTCTATCATTACGGGGCAGAATTATAAGCTCCCTTTTCTCACGTCTTCCCCAGATCCTACGGATTTTTTGTTAAATGTATAGGTGGTCAGTCATGGCCTCCTTCTGCCCAGCAGCCCAGGGCTGGGAAAATAGGAACATGTAAAAGAGAGTATTCCTGATAAACCAGGGTTTTGAGAAACCCTGGGGTTTCTTGACGGCCCTGGAATGGTTTCTCAAATGGGTGAGAGTTAATTAAATTTGTTAGCCATTTATTGAATGACCATATCTGGTAATGTTGACCTCCCCCCCCCCCCCAATAATCAAGGATGGGGTGGGGAGGGGAGGGGCCCCGTGTGGGCGTGTCCACAGCTCTGCTTCCCAACCATATTCTGCACGATTGTGCCGCTTCTTCTGGGGTTTCTGGAAGCCTGAGGAATTTTTTAGGGCTTTCTCAATGGTAGAAAAGTCAAGAAAGACTGTGATAAACATTTCTAGTGATTTAGCAGCTTTCTTTGGCTCTGCAATTGCATTTGGTGCTTTTGAAAAACATCTCCCAATCAGACCTGAGTGGGGGCAAAGAGAGAGGAGGAGGAAGAGGCGGAGGAGGCAGAAAGACCCTGGGGTGACACAGGCTGCTATGGATCCCTCGGGCTTCTGTGTGAAACTTAAAAGGGCGGCCACTCCAGGCAGAGCAGCCGCAGTGAAAGCAGACGTCACCGGGCGAGAGGTATCCACTGAGGTGGCTTGTTATGTCCAAGAACCTTTATACAAGAAAACATTAGTCTCCCACATCCCCCCAGTGTGCTCCTGAGAGCAGAAGGCTGACAAGACAGGCCTCGCTGGCTTTCCTGACGGCCCCTTCCGTCCCAGCTGGGGAGGGCCAACTCCGGCAGATGAAAAGGCAACCGGGAGCAAAATGGGAATGCTGCTGGAGGATCCCAGGCCAGCCCCTCCTGCCCTCCTGGGCCCCTTTCTGAAGAAGGCAAGAATTCCTCCCGAACGGCTACATCTCCTCGCGGGTCTTCGCCGAGCTCCTCTGGGCTGCGTGGTCATCTGTCAGCTTCCTGATCTCCACAAAGCTCTTTTTCTTGGTTTCGGGGACCATCCGGTAGATGTAAGCGTAGGTGGATATACAGACGGAGAAGATGACGAGGAAGCTGTACGGCCCGATCCCCACCTGCGGGGGAAAAGAGGGGAAGAGCAACAGAAGACACAAAAGGATCCTCTGAGTGTTTGCGGAGCCTGTGCTCTTTTTGAAGGTGTCCTCCGAGGAATTCACGGGAGTAGATGCTGAGCGCCAATTTCTGTCCCAGACCCTCCCTGGCACCTTAAGCAGGGCCGTATCAAGGGTGGGCGCAGGTGGGCCCTTGCTCTGGGGCCCAGCCGGGCAGACGGCTCACCCCCCAACTGGAAATACTGAGTTGTTTTGTTGTGTTGCCAACTGGTGTGGGTCTGAAGTGGCAGAACAAGGTTTGTGGTAATAATGTTTGTGGCTTTGTGTATATTCTGATGCTGAGTGTCCTGGCTGTTAAAATACTGTAACACAAATGCTGTTTGTGGATTTATTTATACTTTGATGCTGGTCAATGACCATAAATAAATAATCTAATCTTAAAAAAAAGAAAAAAAAGAACAAGGTTTGAGTGTGGCGGCACCTTTAAGGCCAACAAAGTTTTATTCGAGGCACAAGTTTTAGCGTGTGCACATACTTATATCCGCTGGATCAAGCTTATACCTTGAATAAGATTTTGTTGGTCTTGAAAGTGCTGGTGAACTCAAACTATGTTGAGTCGGCATTGATTCCTCCGCGGGAGAAGTGCTTGGAAGTTCCTCTGCACACACAGGATAATGCACTTTCAGTGTGCTTTGGCTGCTGGATTTTCCTGTGCAGAACAGGAGAATCTACTTCTAAAGTGCACTGGAAGCGCATTATCTATTGTGTGCAGAAGAGGCCCCAGGGTGAAAGGAGGGGAAAAATTTGCTGTCTCTGGGCTATGCCAATGTTTACGGTTTCCTTCTGGCCTGTCAGAATTTTTAGGGGTCCCAAGGCACGTTCCGATCCATCCAGCGTGACCACGAGCAGAAGAGGGAGTCAGCCACAATTTGGAAGGGAAAGGGGAGGGTAGGAGGACATCAGCCATGAATGTGTTGGGGGGAGAAGGTGACTTTGCGACCAAAGGCCCACAAAAGCCTGTATCTCTGGACCAGAACCAAGAAACCAAGACCGGAGCAGGTGTTCTTTGGCCCAATGACAAGGTCCAACACTGCCTGTCATGACCCGCTTCTGAGCTGGAGAAGAGCCCGGAGGCCCTTCCAAAACCGTCTCCCAAAAGCGACCGACCTGCATGTGAAGAAACAGCATGTCCAAAAAGAAGAGCGTGACCCAATGCACGGTTTCGCCAACCATAAAGGCCGAGGCACGAGACGACTGCAGGAACATTTCTGCGATCATCACAGTAGGAACGGGACCTGGGAGAAGACCGACGTGTCAGGGCTATGCACGGCCCATGCCTAGGGATGCCAGCCTCCAGGGGGGACCTGGGGATCCCCTGGAATTACAGCTCATCTCCAGGCAACGGAGATCAGATCTAGGCTGGTGCGCTTTGGCCGCTTCGGGCTTGAATGGCTGCCTAGGCTCCCCTGGAGAAGAAGGCTGCTTGGGAGGGTGGACTCCACAGCTTCATACACCACTGAGGTCTCTCCCTGCCCCCAAATCCTGCCAACTCCTGGCCCCACCCCCAAAGTCTGCAGATATTCCTGAACCCAGAGCTGGCAACCCCACCTGCACCACAGTAGATCTCTCTGCTCTGGGCTTCTCCTTGCACTCCCACCCCCACCCCGAACCCTGGGGGTGACTTACTGGGCCCGACGGAGTGTCCGATCACGTAGAGGATGAGAAAAGCAGTACTGCAGTAGGACATCCAAGGGATCGTGATCTGTCCAGAGAGAAACAGGGTCACGGTTCCCTCCAGGATGAGTGAGGCCCCTAAAATTTTAATGGACTTGAATCCAGTGATTCCCGCTCTCTTTTCTTTTCCGAAAGTGATCCAGCTGGCTTCCGGGGTCCTACGGTGGCAGAAAGGGCTATCGGACCCCAAGCAACCTACGGGGTTTTGGTTGTGAGAGAGGCTCAGAGGGGATGAGCCATTCCCTGCCTGCTTGCCTCCTTTCGGGCGTGAAATGGGGCAGGGACCAAGGAAACCCTTGCCTCGAGAGGAGAACGAAGCCTGAAATTTGGAGCCACAGACCTGGAGCTCAAGGGCCATGGCTAGCAGGATGCAGCTGAGGCTACAGATCCCAAAGCCGGTGAGAAGAAGCATCCGTCGCCCCGAAGAATCAATAACAGAAATCTAGAGGACACACAGGCAGGAAAGAAGAAGAGCTGGTTTTTCTTTCCTTTTTTTTAATTCCCTGTTTTTCTCTACCCAAAAAGTGGCTTGCAAACACCCTTTCCTCCCTGCTGGGGATTTGCTAGCAGTGACCTCGTGACACATGATAAACTCCATTTTCAAGCCTTCAACCCCTGAACGTTTTATTCCGCCCTCTCTCGCCTGACTTTGTAGGGGCTGAGCTGGCAGCTCTGTACTGTAGACAAACAGCTGGTCGTTCCCTTTTCCCCAGGAGATCTGGGAATGATGGCTCTGTCAGAGAGGTTGGGGAACGGGTCTCTAAGAGCACCAGGTTTTACTTCTCTAAGGGGCCTGGAGAGAGATTTGAAAAGCAGATCAAAGAGAGGCAGGAGAAGTCTACCGTTATGGTGGTGATGAAGATGACGATCGCACTGATCATCACCGTGATGTACCTGACGTTGTCCTCGCGCACACCTGTAGACAGGTAGATTACCTCTGCGTAACGGTGTATCTGAAATCAGACCACCGCAAGAGAAGTTCTTAGTGACGGGTGTGGCCAAGGGCTGCTGGGGAAGGAGAGTGAAGAACATTTTGGCATTTCGTGACAAAAGGCTATCGAGATTTTATCGATAGTCTTTACAGCCCCCCACCGTCCCATCACACTGCTCATTGGGGGGGGGGGGAGGTCAACATTACCAGATATGATCGTATCGTCCAATAAATGTTTAAGAAATTTTAAAAAATATCCAAAACATGAACTCTCACCCATGCAGCAAACCCTTCCAGGGCTGTCAAGAAACCCTGGACTAAACCCTCGAGGCCTCGTTCCACTTACCGTGTAGACGCCAGAGAGATGCTGTCCAAGCGTCATGACCACAATGGAGAAGAGTTGACGGTGCTGACTCTGGCAGAGGACGAGCTTGCACAAGGACATCTGTTTCTCCGGCTTCTCTAATTCGTCCTCCATCCTCAGCTCTTCTATCTCATCCTCCACGTCTTTTCTTTCTCTCAGCTTCTGCAGGGCTGGGCAGGAGGGGAGAAGACCAGGACGGAAGAGGGAGGGGCTGGGAGGATGCGCAGCGGAAAGGCAGAATGCACCTTCCCCCTCCCCACCAGCAAGTGATTAAAATGTAGAATTGGCTGCCAGAGGATGTAGGGATGGCCACCAAAATAAGCAGCTTGAAAAAGGAGTTAGGCGAATTTGTGGGGGAGAGATCTGTCAATGGCTAAAAGTCATTGGTGACTGAGGGGAACCTCCAGATCCAGAGGCAGTTAATCTCTGAATCCTAGCTCCAGGAGGCAAAATCAGAGGAAGGCCTTGGCCTCATTCCCCTGTTGTTGGCCTCTTGTCCCTCCAGAGGAACTGGTTGGTCTGTGTGTGAGGAAGGATGCTGGACTAGATGGGCCATTGGCCTGATTCAGCAGGGGTCTTCTTATGTCCTTCTGAAGGCCTTTGCTTCTGTGCCCTGTTGTTGGCCCTCCAGAAAAACCGGCTGGCCACTGTGTGGGACGGGATGCTGGACCAGAGGGACCACTGGCCTGATCCAGCAAAGGGTGGCCTTTTGTCCCTATGTTCCCTTCAGTGCCAATGGCTTGCGTGATCACTTGGTGAGCCCACCCGTGAAGGCCCCTCTGCCAGTTATCTGTACCTTTCCTTGCCCCCTCTTCATCCTCCTTCTGTATCAGAAGATACCTGGGGCTCTCAGGGAACTGGGGCAGCAGAAAGGTCTGGAATAATGCCGGGATGCAGGTAAGGAACAACAGCATCGGCCAACCTGTGGGAGAAGAAGAGACAAGACACCAGTAGCAGGAACGCAAGGTGATCTGGAACAGACAGGACACACGCCCGAAATCCCACGCACCTATCCTGGTCCCAAGGACGACCTGGAGACTGAGGGTCTGAGAGACCAGGATCCCGAAGTTGATGAAGAAATGCGATACCACAATTATGGCTCCTCTCAGGTTGTGCGGGGATATTTCTCCGAGATACGTGGGGACCACGCTGCAGGCTATGCCTGGGGGATCAAAGGATAAATCACAATACGAATACGAATACAACATGCTCAGAAATATCTTCATGCAGTAAGGCCTCCTGCAGACCAGTGAAGGCCAGTGAAGCCAGTTACAGCCCATGTTTTGGTCTTAAAGGTGCACTGGCTTCAAAACTTGTTCAGGCCACACTTGGGGCCGTCTCAGTTGAAACTCCTGCCTGGGGGGGGTGGATGATTGAAAAAGAGGAAGAAGATGACAAGGAAGGGCTGTTCTTTTATACCCTGCTTTTCACTACCTGGAGGTGTCCCAAAGTGAATCACAAACATCTTTCCCTTCCTCTCCCTACAACAGACACCCTGTGAGTTGGTGAGAGAGCTCTGAGAGAACTGCTCTGTGAGAACAGCCCTAAGAGAACTAGAAGTGGCCCAAGGTCCCCCACTTACGTAGAAAAGAAGTCTGGTTGACTGGAAAGGCCAAAGCAAGAAATATTCGACCCGTTGGCTTTCTCAGTATTTTCTTGTTTTTATTTGAACCTAATCCTTCATAGACATTCTCTTCATATCTTAATTGTAGAAATTATGAACACAAATCTTGAACCAAAAAGAATTCCGGCTATACAACCCCCCCCCCCCCCAATTCCCAGTTTCAAATTTTCAATCTTCTTCAGTGGTATGAATATGGAGATTGTCGTCTTTCGGTCTCCTCAAGTATTTCATATAAATGGTCCCTCGGGGTCAAGTTTCTTTCTGCTCTTAGGGGATTTCCACAGCCTAAGAGCAGAAGGGAAACCTCCTCTTTCAGAAGGACACGTTCACGATTTATCCTCCTCTGCGATTTATTATCTGCCTACCTATTTCATGTGTGCTGTGGACCCAGGAGATTCTAAGATTGTCCGGCGGCCAGGCCAGAGAGGTCTGGAGGTGATCTGCCATGGCCTACCCCTCCGTCACGACCCTGGTATTCCTCAGAGGTCGCCCTTCCAAGTGCTAGTCAGGGCTTCCCAGATCATCAGCTGAGTAGCTCTTTGGGCTTCAGTGCATAGAATCATAGAATCACAGAATCATAGAATCATGGAGTTGGAAGGGGCCATACAGGCCATCTAGTCCAGCCCTCTGCTGATAGAATCATAGAATCATAGAGTTGGAAGGGGCCATACAGGCCATCTAGTCCAACCCCCTGCTGATAGAATCATAGAATCATAGAGTTGGAAGGGGCCATACAGGCCATCTAGTCCAACCCCCTGCTGATAGAATCATAGAATCATAGAGTTGGAAGGGGCCATACAGGCCATCTAGTCCAACCCCCTGCTGATAGAATCATAGAATCATAGAGTTGGAAGGGGCCATACAGGCCATCTAGTCCAGCCCTCTGCTCAACGCAGGATCATCTGAGCATCTGAGGGCGTGTAGCTCTCTCTCTCACCTGTCCCCACTCTTGGATTCTGAGACCAGGCTCCCCAGCCCCTGACTCACCTGCAGATATTCCAATGACCAAGCGTCCGAAGATGATCAGTTCGTAGCAATGCACTGCTTTGGAGCAGCTAGAGATGATCCCAGTGACAATGGCGAAAAAGTTATTCACCAGCAAGATGTATTTCCTGGAATTGCAACACCAAAAGATATGTGGATCCCAGGACAGCTAGCAGCCAGGAGACACACCTGCGTTTGCTGGCAGGGGCTCATGGGAATTGAAGTCCATGAACATCTGGAGGACCACAGGTCAACTACCCCTGCTGTAGAGGTCCATCTCCCTCTCCAAACCTTCTCCCCTTGGCTCCAATCCCAAATCTCCAGGGATTTCCAAACCCACATCTGGGAACCCTACTTCAGACCCAGGTTGCTAGGGATCTAAGGTTCCCACAAACCATCCCCAGATCAATGGCTACAACTCAACAGGTTTGCTAGATGCAGCCAAAGAGAAATGAGTTAGCTGCAGCCGTCTCCCTTCTCTCTAAGGCCTCTCATACGGCTCTCGGTCCCCACGCCGTTTCTCTTGGTACCTGCCACAGTGGTCGGACAAAGGCCGTGCCAAGAGGGTCCCGATCAGGCCTCCGACGGGGAAGAACGACACCGTGAGCCCCCACAGGAACCTAAGCAGGCCTGTGTCCATGCTGATATTATTCCTCTTGCGATAGGTCTGGTTGTAAAAGTCCTGCATCCACTAGGAGGGAACAGCATCGTAGCCAGAGCCGTTGCGCATGCTCACGGTGTCAAACCCCAGGGTCCAACCCGACCGAAGCCGGATGGCCGCCACTCCTGGACCCCGCTCCGCAGGGCCGGCTTACCTGGTCTGGGTACTCGAGCACAAACAGATTGTAGCCGTATTGGAAAGAAGACCCAAAGGCCGTGACCAGCGTGAGGCAGGCAAGCGTCCTTGTCAGCTCCTACAGGAAGGGAGCGGCAGACCGAGGCCTGAGCGTACGGGGTGAAGCTACCCCCAATTTCTACAAGACAGAGGCATGGTCCAAGCCATGTTCCGTCTCTTCCCCAAATTTGCAGCTCCTTTGCTGGTCTTTAGGAGCTGGTGCAGCCTACAAGCAGAGGCAACAAACTGCTCTTGGGGAGGCGAGAAGTTTGAATCCCAGCCTTGCCACTTGGCACCTGGTTGGCATTATGGGTTAGCCCTGGCTTATTCTGTTGGAGGACGCAAACTCACTGGTTCCTTGGGTACGCTGTCTGCCATTGGCTAGTCTTCAGGGGCAGCTCGACAGTCACAAACCAGGCCAAACAGTTGGGGCGCAAAAACAGGATCTTGCCACAAGCCAGTTGCCTTTAGTTTCCTAAAAACAGAAGGCCTGGATCAATGGGCCAGAAGGAGGTCCATTTATTCCGGAGGCTGTCACTGAAACGCCCCTGGGAACATTCCCAAACAGGAGGGAAAGACGGCATGAAAACAGAACTTGCTTCCAATATTTGCTATCTGGAGGCATGCTGCCTCTGAACGTGGAGGCTCCATTTAGCTAGCATGGTTAATAGCTGTCAGAGGGATAGGCTCTCTATATTGGTCTAGTCCCTTTAAAATAACCCGTTTTATGATAGTTGTGGGTAACTTTCAAGAGGGAACTGCTTTAAATTTCAGATTTACCCTTTTGAACTTTTCAAAACCAGGAGGCTAAGCAAAAGGATTGGTGCGGTGACTGAAGAAGAAGAAGAAGAGTTGGTTCTTATATGCCGCTTTTCCCTACCGAAGGAGGCTCAAAGCGGCTTACAGTCGCCTTCCCATTCCTCTCTGAAGAGAAGAGAGAAACTGGCTCAAGAGGGGGAGGTTTGGGGGGTCTCTCTGTTGCCCTACCTGTGTTTTAGAAGACATTTCTAGGCCAAACAGCTCAAATGCACACAAAGCGTTCTCTAAAGAGCCAATCCAGGATTCTTTTTCTCCTGGAAGAAAATCCCTTAAAAGGTTCTTGCCATTGTGACGCCCACTCAGGGTCCGAAGATTCCGGGGGCAGCTGTTGCTAGTTACGAGCTGAGCCCCCCTCAATGCAGACCCTCTCTGCTTTCCAGGGCTGTTGTAAGGATTGCATCGATATAACATTTGCACGACAGAAATCTAAATGTTGTATTTCTATTTCATCTCCTCCTGGATTTAATTTGAATCCAGAATTTGGCAAAACGATAACAAAACAGGAGTGTCTCTGAGCATGCAGAGATTGTACTTCTCTCCCTACTGTGTGATCCCAGTTCAAATTCCTATGAATGACTCAAGTGTGGTTGTCAGTGAGGACTTTCAGAAGATACCTGAGCCAATGGGCAGCATGAAAATGTGATTTTGGTGGGTGAGCATGTTGGTTTGAAGCAGCAGAACAAAGTTTGAGTCCAGGGACACCCTTCAAGGCCAACGAAGTTTAATTCTGGGCATAAGATTTTGTGTGCATGCACGCTTCCAGATGAAGAGCCCTGCTAGATCAGCCCATCTTGTCTGGCTGAGCCGTTCCTCTGGTGGTCCAACAGCAGGGCATAGAGGCCTTAATCATCTGGAACAGCTTTGGTGTATAATATAAAAAGCTAAGGCCTAGGTGGGTGGAGAGTGGGTGGGACCAGTCCGATTTTTGGACCAATCGGACTGGCCCCGCCCCCAGACTTTAGACCAATAGGAAGGCGGCACAGCCTGCCCCCCCCCCCCAGCCCGAATCTAATCCCCTTTAAATCTGTCTAATGTTTGTGACCATCACTATAACCTCTGGCAGCGAATTCCACATTTTAGTCACCCGCTTGTTTTCAAGGAACAAAAAACCCCACACAAACACACATCTTCGATCACCAAAATTATAGCAGTTTTATTCTTCCTTAAAAAAAACAAAGAAAAAATAAAAATACAAACTTGTAAGGATGTCAAAATTAGCATCATTGTCCTGATTTTGAAAATACATATATATTTTAAAAAACACACATGCATACAGTACAAAGAGTTTATAATGTTAGAAACCTGTTGGAGTTCTAATGCTTTCCAGGGATTCGTTCCTTTGTTCACACCTACGATATAAAGGTAAGCCTTGGAGCAGACACCAGGGCTGCCTTTCCAATATACCACCTCTCCCCATGGGAATACCTGAAGAGGTACAGGCTGCCCATATGAGGACTATACCACTTCATTAATTCATTCTACATTCAGCCCTATAGCCACAGATCTTTTCAAAAGGGCTTCAGTAAAGAGTTTTCTGAATAAACATTAGACAAAAAAGTTATTGCATGTTTAAAAAAATCTCAGAACAATGCCATTCCAGAGCTGTTGAATCCCTTATAAATCTTCCCAAAAATACACACCTTTGCCTTCCCATAGGATCCTAAGATGCCTTCCCCAAAAGATAACTCCCGCATCCCAAGTTTCTTAAAAAAAAACCCAACCAAACGAACAACCGAAACCCTTTTAATTTAAAACTGGAAGCTGGAACCGGTATGATAACCCTCTTCCAAGGAGCCTGAGAGATAAAAAGCGCACTGTCCAACTGGATCCCCAGAGAGGAGGTCTCCTCACGATGCCATTGCTAGCATCTGTGAAAGACATCAAGGCCTTGCTGGTTTTTCGGAGGTAGCTAGTTCCCTCTGCAGGCATGCCGTGGCATTTCTGGTACCAGCCTAAAACAAAAGACAAACGACAGAGCCAGTGAAAAAAAAACGCTTTTCTCACATCAAAATGCTGGAAATGCAAGATCTTGAAGTATAGACAGCTTCCAGCAGAGGTGTTCTAAGCAAAATCTACAGCCGTATATGGTGTCTCCAAATGTTTAAGCCGTTTATGGATTACCCAGTGAACTGAAATTGCATGCATGGATGATCTACAAGAAACCTAATGATTAGTACATCTAGAAGGGTGATATTTGACATCCTTCTCTCGACAAGGGGGATGAGACAGGACAAGGAGGCAGGCTAAAGGAGGAAGGCTTCACAACCCAGATCCATACAAACTGTGACGGGCTTGGATTCAAACCCAGATCTCACATGCACAGAATTCCAACCTACAGAGCAAGTATTTTACCGGGCATGAGGAGTCCACAAACTTGACACTAATACTAATTCAAGTCATTGGTGACCTATCAGCAGTGTGAAAGCAAAATTTCCAATGGAAAACAATCATCTATGCTGGGTCCCCCACAGAAATTTCATTTGCCATACAAGCTAGCTACTGACAAACTGGTGGGTTTGCTCCTTTTGATGGAGGTCCATCAGGAAACAGACTTTCTCCCGCAGGAGACTTAGAACTTCAAAGAAAAAGGATCTGAAAGCTAACAGATCTTTACATGCAAAAAGGAAAAAAAATGTTTTTGCAGGAAGACCAAAATTATTTCTGCTCTTGTGGGGCAGGCCGCAAAGAACTGAATTTTCCTCTCACTTCTGCTTTTCTTCTCTCTCACCCCTCTGCTTTCCCTGAAAGGGAGAACTCAGAGTGAATCATGGGCATCGGAGAGAACTAAAATACTGTTGAAGTTTGAATTTTGCCATTCTCTGATTCATTGCAACGCATCAAAGTTTTGTGCTGTTGCCTCTCCCCTTACAATCAACAAAAACCAACAGAAATGCTGTTAAAATGGATGCCTCTGTGTTTGTGTGTGTCTCTGTGTGTGGGTAGGTCAATTGCATAAAATGGCATATATTGAATTGGCATTAAAAACCCAACATGCTCTGTTGAGAACCTAAAACGGAAAGGAAAGATCTATCTGTACTAGCCTAGCTTGATTTCACACACTGATTGCAAAATAACCAAGTCTTCCTCTGAAGCCGAGAGCCAGGGTGGCAGAGTGGTTAAGAGCATCAGATCTAGAAGACCCAGGTTCGAATCCCCGCTTGGGCCAGGCATGTGCTGCCAGCCTAACCTACCTCACAGGAATGAAACGAAGGAGCAGAGAATGACACAAGCTGCTTTGGCTCCCTGCTGGGGTGAAAAGCAGGGTATAAATGAAATGATTGAAATAAGCAACAAATAAATATGTTAGTTGATTTGCGACAAACTAACCGCAGCCACCTCTCAAAACTATTCCTTGGCAGAATCCAAAGTCCCGCTGCTTCCGGACTTGCAACCTGACATGTGGACATAAAGGCCAACGAGTACGTTCCCTCGCTTTGACAAACAGGCAAACTGAGGCACTCACAGCTGGCGTCCTGCCGGGGCTAGGCCGCCTCCTTCTTTAAGATGAGGCCCTTCTGAACTTCAGGTATTCGAGATTTCCACTCCGTCCCACTCGCCATCCTGTGACTCCCAGTCTTTGGGGAAGGGCGCATGATTCCGTCGGAAGCTCGGTGGGCTCGGAAGAGAAGACTCCAAGTCGTCGTAGTGCCGGCAGCACAGGCAGGAGAAAAGCTTGTTCCGGACCACCCGTGTGCAAAACACAAACATGATGCAGTTGGCCCCTCCTTGGAACGTGTTCCCAACGCCCTGAAACAGAGGCAGGTAGTCCTCGGGAGGGTGCCCTCGCCCACAGGAGCGACAGGCAGAAGCAGGTCCAAGTGGGAAGGAGCCCTGCCTTCACACCCCGCTGCCATGCAATTTGGTTGGGTGCCAGCTGACAGACTCCAAAGCACAAGGCCCCGACATGGTGCCCACCTTTCTTGGCCAAGTGTCTTTAGAAAGTAGGGGGGTCCAGGTAGGACTTTAGCCCAGCAAGGCTTATGACTAGCTGTGCAGATTTTTAAAAAATGTAGTGTCTGACTGAAGGTCAGCTGCAGCAGCCATTTTGTGGCTGGCTCCGCCTCCTGTGGCAGCCATTTTGTGGCTGCACTTACCATGCTTTGTTAGGACTTCCAGTGGCGCCTACAGACTCAAAAACTTTGGGGACCACTGGGCCAGAGGAATTTACATCTGTATTCAGACCAGGGTGGGAAGAGAGGCACAGGTAACTGGATGAATGTGTGAATAAGTCTCGGTTTGGTTGGAGGACGGGGGGAAGGCCAGGTCAGCTCCGCATCCTCGTCGGAACTCATTCGGGGGTTTACAGAAGAAGGCATTCGAGACCCAGCCCCCTCTTCCCTCACCACGGACAGCCCAGGCGTTATGACTTTGGGACTCACGTGAAGGACCACCAGCAACGGGTTCTGGACCGAAGGAGAACCACAGAGAGCCAGCACAAATCGGACAGTGCTCCAGATGCGGAGAACAATGAAGATCACCGGAATCAGGATTAACTTCTTGTCTGCTATCGAAGTTCTTGGACGGACAGCGGGGGCCCTCGACAAGATGGGGCGGTATTCGGAGAGCGCTGCGTGCTTCAAAGGGGGGGGGAGAACAGCATTAGAAAATTATGTTGGAGTAGGGTGGGAAAGAGGGGAGTGGAGTGGGTCTTTATGTCAGTGCAGTAAGACTGAATGCAAGAGAAACAGATTTACTCACAGAAATTCTATGGGTGAAAATTGTCCAAAAGAAGACTTGGTTTTATATCCTGCTTTTTTACTACCTGAAGGAATCTCAAAGCAGCTTATAATCACTTTCCCTTTCTCTCCCCACAAGAGCCACCCTTTGAGGCAGGGTAGGGCTGAGAGAGAGCTCTGAGAGAACTGGGACTGGCCCAAGGGCACTGAACTGGCTGCATGTGGAGGAGTAGGAAATCAAACCCAGTTCTCCAGATCAGAGTCCACCACCCTTAGCCACTATTGTGGTGAATTGGTTAAGAGTGGTGGCTTTGAATTTGAAGAATCGTGTTTGATTCCCCACTCCTCCTCCACGTGCAGCCAGCTGGATGACCTTGGACCAGTCACAGTTCATTCAGCGCTCTCTCAACCTCACCTCCCTCACAGGGCGTCTCTTGTGAGGAGAAGAAGGGAAGGCGACTTGTTAGCCACTTTGAGATTCCTTTGGGAAGCTAAAAACCAGGTATAAAAACCAACTCTTCCGCCTGTACGCCAAACTGGCTCGTAAGGTAGCTTCATTCTGGGAGTTTGTTATCGCTCACCAGAACAAAGGTTAGAGATTGATTTAAAAACAGCAAAAAAGCAGCTACACAAAATAATTGTGTCCTAATAGGCGATTTCAACTGTCCCCACATTGACTGGGCCGATATGTGTTGACGTCAGGCGAAAGAGTTTCCAGACACTCTCAATAACTTTGCCACAGAGCAGATGGTCAAACAACTCCAAGAGGCGAGGAGGAAGAAATGTCTGGCATGAAATGTTGAGGAGGGGGGCGGCGGCGGGGGGGGGGTAGATCTGGTTCCTGGCCTGTCCCACACCAACAGCTGCTCCCACACAGAAATCCTGCCTCATTTGCAGACTGGCAACGACAGCCGCTGGCAGGCCTCTCCAGGAGCAAGTCGGAGAAGAATACAGAACCATCTGTAAATGGCCACATACGCCTGGCAAGCAGAAAACGCCAGAAATGATGACAGGAACAAGCAGGCTCTGCAAAGCATCCACAAATGCATATCACTTTGCTTTTATTCTGACTGCAGAATTGGAGACATTCACTGGAGGGACAGATGAGGACTCACGTCACAAAAATCAGTCTTTTGTAACTGAAGTTCCCTGTCGGGAAGGAGGGGATTAAACTGACCTACCTGACCGGAAAACAAAATCTGAGTCCAGGGGCACCTTGAGGACCAGCAAAGTTTTATTCAAGGTATAATGGGATGCCAAGGGAAGTGCTGGGAGGAGGGGCACCCTCTTGGGGAACCCTGGCCTGGTTGAAAGGAGAAGAAACGGAAACCACCTTCTTTATGGTTTACAAAAGAGTGTCTCTGTTTGAGTCCCTGGAGGAAACGGAGTTTCACTGCTAAGCCACCAAGAGTCCCATCCCTATCTGGCAAAAAAAGATGCTCCGAATACCAACCGCTCGATTGATGTGTTTCCGTATGAGGATGTAGAAGACGGGCAGTATCAAGTAGGCCAGGAACTCCCACAGCTTCCCTGCCAGGAGCATCCAAAGGACCCGATCCTCCGCCTCGATGTCGATCCAGCACCAGCCGACGGACACCTCGGAGGCATCGTAGCCAATCTTCTTCAGGGCAACGGCTGCCACTGTGATGACAAGGGGAACTCCCCAACTGCGGGCGGAGAAACGGATGAGAAAGGGGCCGGGGGTGAGGAGGGATCCCCACCCACCCCACGAACACACGGACAACAGACCCTCCCCCTTCACAAGGCCACCGTCGTGTCCCGCCTCCCGGTATGCCCTGGAGAGGTGGCTTAAAAGCTGAAATTCTCAATCCAGGACACCCTTTATGTTCTGCTCAGTTCTGCACAAGGCAGATTCTGCATGTGCCAACAATTTACAAGTCTGCTTCGGTGATTTACGGGTCACCCCCAGCCCCTGAAACCGTGGGCAGAAGATACGGGGAAACTAGAGAGCCGCTTTCTGTGGAGGCATGCCACTAAAACGCACCCGGTTCTTAAATGGGTGACTTCTGCAGCTTCCAGTCACCCTATAAAGGGCTTTGGAAAATATCCCCAGCTTCCCGGCTCCACTGGCGTATTTTCAGAGTCGGAGGAGAGGTTATCCGAGGACAAACCTGTGCAGACTACAGTTGTGCAACGGCGGCCTGACAGCTACAAGAAGACACAAACAGCGATACAAGCTTCTTATCACTCAGTGGGCCGGAGGTGCCAGAGCCTGAAGGGAAAGGATCTTCCCCAAAGCACGAGGAACGGGCTCGGCTGAGGCGTCTGTTGACACCGGTGAACGGCACAGGCTGAGACCAGCCCCACGCTGCTCTGAATCACCTGCCAGGCTCCCTCCAAGAACTACAATGTGGGAGAGGCTGCCAAGAACAGATTGGCAAGGCTCAGCCACCTAAAATCCCCAGCATCTCCCGGTTAAAACGGCTGTCAGATTCACAGGCATAGCTTTGACCCAAGGTGTCAGAAGAGGTCCTATTGACAATATATAACCTTGACGTTTTGTGTCAGGCTCCGCCTCCTGCGGCAGCCATTTTGTGACTGTGTCTACCGCCTTGTGCCGGAATCCCTGAGGCTGGGGCAGCCCCCGGCCCTGGTCTCCCCCGAGAACAGTTCAATAAACCCCTGGGCCCAGTCTCCCTTGGTGAGAGAGTTAAACCTTCTGAAGTTCAGCTGGTTTTGTCTGACTTCACCCAGTCACGAGGAAGGGAAAGAGGTAGACGCTCCCTAATGCCATGCTGCAGGGCACCGGTCCTATCGCCTTTCACTCCGCGCCGGTCTGCCGGCTCAGGCTATTCATGGCCACATCTCTGTGCCAGGAGGCGGCCCCGTCCACGGCAGACCTCTCTCCTGCAGGTCCCGAAAGGCTGCTGGGGTTTGAAGGAGCAGCTGAAGCCTGCAGAAGAGCCCCTTACACCGGAGCAAGGCAGCTGCAAGCCCCGACGGTTCTCGATTTCTGAGCTAGACAACTTCCTCCGACAACAGGCGCTGAATCGGTGCTTGGTATAGCCCTGTGACTGCGCAATGCAAATCTTTCTGTGCCCGAATGCCACTGACAGCAAATTCCTGTATCAAATTTCCCTCTTGCTTTTCCCTTCCGTATTCAGCAACCCATTCCGAGAAGGCCAGGTTTCATTTGATTTCCAAAGGACAAACACAAAGGTGAAAACCCGTGTGGGTGATTCTCAGAAGCCCCCAAACAGATTCAGCGGGGACATCTGGGGGTGGAGCAGAGCTTTTGTGCCTACCATGACCTTTGACCCCCCTGCCTACGCCCAGAATCTGAGTACGTTATGTCAGGTAGGATCTCAGCACACTCTGTGAGGTAAACAGCAATTCAAAGCCATTGGAGCCAAGCAGCTCGATTGCTCAACCACACCCAATGCAGAGGTACAGAATTACTTCTCGAGCAGAAGCCAATTTGGAAGCTGCAAGACCAGAGCAGGGAATCATGCAGAGGCACAGTAAGCAGCCTCCTTTGCAGATAAGAATTCAGGGATTAATTTGTTATGACACGCCTGCAGCTCTTGTTCCAATGCACAATTTGCAAATTATTAATACTGCCTGTATAAAGGAAAGGGCTCTCTGCGCACGCACAGCGTTCTCTCTTTCTCCTTGCATTCCAGGAGTTCAGCCGGAACCCAAAGTACAGGTCCCAAGACCAAGCATGACGCTGGGATTGGAGGAACTTGTCCCCTGTTGGTGCACTTGCCGTGTGTTTGCACAGCTAACTAAAGAACAAACTGCCCGATATTTATCTTCCGGCTCGGTGTGGTGAGTCAAGAGCCCTCCTGGCACTCCCATGACAAACTCCAACACTGCAACATGATGTTCGCACACGCCAGCCATTATGGCCATTCCTCTGGATCTTCTATTTTGAAACACGCCTTCCACATTGGAGAACACCTTGCACCCCAAATACACAGACACACACACACACACACACAGAGCCCTAATCTACTTAATAACCAGATTAGCCCCCAGTGTTTTGTACGGGGCGATACTTCAAATCCCCCTTGACCAACACTGCTTGGAGATGCTCCAACAGCCCCTCTTGCTTCCTGGGCTTGGGGAATCACGGCTGTGGTTTGGCCACTGAAAAAGGACCAACAAGGACGTGGTACCCGCCCAATGTGTTTCCAGGTGCCTGCCTCCTGTTTCTGGGGACGACCAGGTGGGGGTTTCCTCAGCACTGGGGGGATGAAGTATTTTCTACTCTTCCCCCCCAAGTGTTCAGAATTCTTCATCAGGCTGAATGTCGCAAAGAGGTGGAGCGGGAGAGAGAAATAAAGATGTTTCAGGACGTTGTTCCCCTTTTCAGCGGCTCACCATTTTGCAAGCAAAAGAGCCTGAAAAGGAGACCCCAACGCAAAACTGCTGGATTTGTTGAGGAATCAGATGGCGTTTCCCAAGGGCAGGACAGCCCCCAGGCATTTCTCACCAGACGGACAGACCTCCTGATTGCCAGGGATGAGCCGACTGAAGGTTGCCTTGAATACATCTGCAGGCCTTACACTGTCACGCTCTGTACTTCTCGGGTTTCCTGACCTTGCAACTTTGCTGTTTACACACAGGGCCTGTAATGCGGTGTAAATATATCTGCCAATGAGATCCTTTAACTCCCAGCCACTGATGAAACAGGCTCCGGTTCGCTAAAAGAGCTGTCGGCAGTGAAGGTGCCACACAACTTGCTTGGTTTCTGGGGCAGCAGCTTGGCCCTTCCTGGGAAAAGAGGAAGCTGCGATGCTCTATTTCAGGGGTAGTCAAACTGCGGCCCTCCAGATGTCCATGGACTACAATTCCCAGGAGCCCCTGCCAGCATTCGCCAGCGAATGCTGGCAAGGGCTCCTGGGAATTGTAGTCCATGGACATCTGGAGGGCCGCAGTTTGACTACCCCTGCTCTATTTGCAAGGCCTGTTATGGCCAGGACGTTTTGGAGCACACAGGGTTGTCAGAAGTGACTTGACAGCATCTAATACACACACACTCCCTCACTAACTTGGAGATGGCAGGAACATAATGCACATGGAGCATGAATCCTCACCACGGAGCAAAACGGACCCACCCCCTGAAAAACAGTCCAAACCCGAGTCTGCATTTGGCCAGCCACCTCTGTTCTGATCCGATCCTTCGGCCTTCCGAAGCCTCTCCCAGCCCGGCTGCCCTGAAGTCCTTTTAACCCAAGACATCCCGAAGGAAAAAGAAGTGAACTGGGGGTGAGGACCCACATGGCTTCCCCCAGCGCCCGCCTCTGTCATTTTGGGCAACACACAATAATTCCATTCCCCCACAGGGACTGGGCCATGAGGGGGCTTCCTGCGGAACCAAGGTATAAACAATGTGGCACGTCAATGCCAGCAAATACGCTCTTTGCAAAATCCTTCCTGCTTCCAAATTCTTGAGCTAGAAAGGAGCTGGGAGGGGGGGAGCGGTAAATTGATGGGAGCATCCCATTAGAAAACTGTACAAAACTTTGCCCAGGGACATGTGTTAAATCTAGGAATCTAAGCAGCGTCAGGACTGACCAAAGTGCGCCTGACATAGAATTCTGCTTTTAACCGGCTCTGGGTGTTAATCAGTAGGATACCTGGCTCACAGCCCTCCCTCTGGACATGTTTGCCCCATCCAGCTGTCAGGGGTATTCTGCCGTTACTCACGGAGGTTGTGTTTGGTCCACTGCAATAAAACTCCACTGACAGACAGCAGATCTAACACGCTCCGTCCCTTGGTGGAAAGCTGTAATGCATTTCCTTCCTCCCAGGCGCCTCCCTGAATTTCACTAATCCTCTTTTTAAAAATCTGCTTAACTCGCTGGGCATTGTGCTCGTGCTGCGCTAATGAAACCCACACATTAATTACGAAAGGGCTTCTGCTCTGGAAATAAATTCATAGTTCCCTCTCCTTCCCGCCCCTTTTTAACCAACCTGCCTGCCTACTTAGAGCTGTCACTCAATTACCGGGTCACGGATTAGAAGGATCCGTGCCCGAACCTGGGCGTCCCAGGCTAGCCTGATCTTGTGGGATCTCAGAGGCTAAACGGGGCCAACCCAGGCTAGTTATTTGGATGGGAATCCACCTGGGATCTGGGCAGCGGTTCCTCCCAAGAGCCACGTTCCCCTCCCGCAAGGGGAGGCTGGAGGGTGAACCTGGGCCTGCACATGCAACTAGCGCCCCCCCCCCCTTGAAATAATGTCTCTGTCTACTATGTGTCTAATTGTCAATATAAATATTGACAAATCCCTTCTGGCTGCACAATGCAGAAGAGCTGGGGTTTGGTTTTCCAAAACAACCACGCTGCTCTTACAACAAGTTAACCCTTGCTGCCTCTGTGGAGCTACCCGGGGGCCTCTTTGGGGTCTCCCGCCCAGGGCCCCCCTGCTCTGTTTGCGAGAGCTGCCCCTCCAGGGCGCATTCCGCACACGCTGCATACTGCGCTTCGGTGCCTTTGCAGGTCGGCGATCCCGCGGAAGCCCCGCGGCGCTGCCTCGCCCGACGCTTCCCCTCAAGGCTTCTGGGCCAGCCGGGGACCCACCTGACGGCGTGGAAGAGCGCCAGGAGGCCGGGGGCCGGGCCGGGGCCGGGCCCGGGGCCGGCGCGGACGAGGCAGAGGTAGAGGTCGAGGGCGACGGCCACGGTCCAGAAGAACGAGCTGGTGTTGGCGAAGGCGGAGAGCGCGCCCTGCGCCACGCAGTCCCACGCCGGCCCGCCGAAGTCGCGCAGCGCCCCGTAGAAGTAGGCGGCGGCCGAGAGCAGGTCGGCCAGCGAGAGGAAGAGCAGCAGGCGCCGCGCCCGCGTGCGCAGCTCCGGCCACAGCCCGTGCGAGGCCACCAGCAGCCCCGCGCCCAGCGCCGACAGCGCGCACGACGCCAGCACCACCGCGCGCTCCCACGGCAGCGGCCGCCCCGGCCACTCGGCCCACGACGCCGGAGGAGCAGCCCCGGCCATAGCCCCGGCCACCGAGCCCGCAAGCCCCGCCACCGGC
The DNA here is from genome assembly GCF_049243985.1 of Paroedura picta. Classification (NCBI taxonomy): domain Eukaryota; kingdom Metazoa; phylum Chordata; class Lepidosauria; order Squamata; family Gekkonidae; genus Paroedura; species Paroedura picta. Next base: position 2,775,395 of record NC_135383.1, on the reverse strand, counting down.
CCCGGCCCCGGCCCCGAGCCCGCCCCGTCTCCGCCCCCGGGACGCCTCTGGGCGGCGCCCCTCCCGGCCGCCTCCAGCCCGAGCAGGCTCCGAGCGCTCCCGGACCCTCGCCCCTCGGAGCAGGCCCCCGCCCCCCGCCTTTGACGGTGGGTTTCTGAGCATGCACAGAGTGCAGCGCTGCGCAAGGCGCCGCCGCCGCCGCCGCCACCCAGCCCTCCGTGGGCTCTTTCGCCGGCCGCACAGAGGATCAAGGGGCGCGCCTTCGGGGGACCGGAGAAGCCAAGGGAAAAGCCCTTGCCCCCGAGAGAGGGGAGCCCGCGGGAGTGTCGGCCGGAGGGGAGGAGAGGAGGAGAAGGCGAGCAGGTGACACGGGCGCTGCTCTCGAGGAATCCGGGCCTGTTGCTGGCCGCCCGGAGGGACAAGTTGGCCATTGCAGGAGACGGGAGGCTGGACCGGCCTGACCCAGCAGGGCGCTTCTGACGCCCTTCCCTCGTGGCTGGAGGGATGTGGACCAGCCAGGTACCCTTTCCCCCACCGTGCCCCAGGAGCTCGCTGGCCAGCCACCCTCCCTGGCCTGGCCTCCCTCGCAGGGTTGTTGTGAGGGGATCATGGAGGAGAAAGGCAGGGTGTGAATGACATCTGAAATAATAATTGGAAATAAGAGACGTTCCCTTCAGTGCCGCATGACATTCTGGACTCCCCCCCCCCCCTTGGCTTGCGAAGTCCGAGCCACTCGGTTTATTGTCAAGTTAAAAGGAGAGGATGTGAAAGACCTTCCCCCCCCCCCCCGAGAGCCCCGGCCTGCCTGCCCTTAATGGACCGATGGTCCGGTTCAGAATCAGGCAGCTTCGTGTGTTCCTGTGATGGGGGGGGGGGGTGGAAAACATCCATAGAAAAATCTGAAGAGATTCTTGTTGGCCAAACCACTATGTGAAAAAACTCACTTTCCTGAACTTCAGATCAATTGCGTTTTTTTGCTTGTAATGCTTTTCCACCTCTTAGACTGTGTCGATTTAAAGGTTTTGGGTAGCGCTGCCTTGAATACTGACATGGAAACAGGTGGAGTACGAAAACTCCCTCAAAATAGGAACTGATCGCTCGACACGGCTGCATCTTTCGGCACAAGCAGATCTGGAAGGAGTCTGGCCACAGAGCTACACCAAAACTTTTTTGACTTGAATCTCGGCAGGCTGAGATCACCCCCAAGTTTGGGGAAGGGCAGGAGTCAAAGATGCCAACTTGAGAAGACGCCTATTACAAAATCAGCTGAGCAAAAATGATAAGCCACCAAAATTTCTTTATTGAACCCCCCCCCCCCCAATTAGCAATACAAAAGAGCTCAACCAAGACAAATTCTTGGTGCCGAAGAAAACCCTTCGTTTCATCCAGTTCGACCAGGCAGTAGCTTGTGGCTGACAATCCAGCATCCGGATTAAGTTCTAATTGAGAGGAATAATTTCTGGGGGACAAAGAGGGATAAAAGGGGACAGAGAGAATAAATCACTGGGGAGTATGGCCCTGACCCAGGACACTACAAACTCTTAGAGGCCCCGGCCCACCTGTTGCCCTGTTTACCTTTCCCTGGTATTCAAACTGCCTTCACCTTTGTGCAGCTTATAGAGGGTATTAAGTTTGGTCAGTCCTGGTCAAGATGCTTTTGCGTGTGTGTTCAGGGGGGTGGTGATGACTTATGCAGCCATTTGACCCTGTATTCAGGGGTAATCAAACTGCAGCCCTCGAGATGTCCATGGACTACAATTCCCATGAGCCCCTGCCAGTGTTTATTTTACGCTAAAACATCTGCTCCTCTGGGAAAAGCGCAAGGAGGGAACCTGGCTAGGCATCCAGGTGGGATCCTATAGTATTTTAGACAACAGAATTCGGGCTCTCCTCTTCTCCCTCCACCTTCTCGCATTTGGGGACAGGTTTCTCCCCACCGTAGCTGTGTTTAATCATCAGGGTTAACTAGGTCAAGGGGTTTGCAGCCTATTAATCTGTTTAACCGACTGACTTACTAAACTAATTAAAGTGGCCTAGTGGCACCAGGTCAATACGACCAATATCGCGAGCGCATTTAATGGAGACAAGAGAGTCTCTCACTCTCCATTAAACGCTGCAGGTTAGCCATCGATAGCTGAGAAAGCCACATTATGCGCACGGCCTGAGTTACGCAGGGACGTGAAAGCTTAGGATGAGGCCAAAGCAGCACTCTTTAGGAAGGCTCAAATGGACATTTTGGAAACATCACACAGCTGGGTGGGTGCCTCCCTGCAGTCCTTTGTTCCTGACAATTATCTGTGGACAAAACACTCTGCACATGCTCAGGAGAACGACCCCTGATTACTCACCGAGAGGGGTCCTTCTCCTCAGGGGTCAGGAGGACAGCTTGATGGGTGTTTCCCAGCTCTCTTTGAGGGAGGCAGGTAATTTAAATATTCTGTCTTCCTGCGGGAAACGCCCCTCTCAGCCAGTCGGTATCTCCGGAGAGTCCTTCATATCCTGTGCCATCACTGCTATAACGTAAGCTTGTTAACACCAGACACAGACAAGACACCGAGGAAGGAGGGCAAGGAAGACTAACACAAACAGAACTATATCAACTAATCTACCCGTCAGGCGTCTACTCTCAATGCCCCTATGCCATTTGTTTTTTTTTTTTTTTTTATATATTTCTGAACCTCCAAATGAAGAACTCCACAACTACTAAATAAGTTACAACGCGATGGACCTCCCTACTGGGTGGGACAAGCTGTCCTCCTGACCCCTGAGGAGAAGGACCCCTCTCGGTGAGTAATCAGGGGTCGTTCTCCCTCTGGGTCAGGAGGACAGCTTGATGGGACCTTAAAGAGCAGTCCCAAACCCAGGGCGGGAAGTTAAACCAGGTCCATCACGTGGGACAGAACTCTGCGCCCGAAGGCCGCCTGTTCCATCTCCCCTTGCTGAATCTTATAATGCCTCGCAAACGTGGAGGGCGTGGCCCAAGTCGCGGCCTTGCATACCTCCTCCACCGAGGCTCGCTTGGCGAAGGCGGCTGAAGCGGCCGCACTCCGCAGGGAATGGGCGGTGATGCCCTCAGGCACCCTCTCCCCCGTGGCCCTGTAGGCCTCAACTATGCATGCCCGCACGGATCTGCTGATGGCAGCCTTGGATAAGGACTGCCCCCTCTTGTCTCCTGAGACCCCAATAAACAACGTCTCAGTCTGCCTGAAATCGCTAGTCCTGGCAATGTATACCTTGAGGGCCCTCTTGACGTCCAGCTTATGCCAGACCTTCTCCTGATCCGAGCTAGGATGAGGAAAAAATGCGGGCAAACTGATCTCCTGCGTGCGGTGAAACCTAGACTCCACCTTGGGCCTAAATAAAGGATTCACCCGAAGCACCACTCTGGAATCCCTGAAGATACAGAGATTCTTGTCTACGGACAATGCCCCCAACTCGGACACTCTTCTAGCAGAAGTGATAGCCACGAGAAAAATCGTTTTTAGACTAAGTGTGGGAAGAGACACCGATCTAATCGGCTCAAAGGGCTCCCGTGTCAATGCCCTGAGTACTAACCCCAAATTCCAAGTGGGAAAAAGATGTTTGGGTGGCGGCTCCATCTTAGCAGCCCCTTTTAAAAACCTGATGACATGCGGATGCTTGGACAACGGAAGCCCCCCTTGCAAGCCTAGCACTGTGGACAATGCGGCCACCTGCCTGCGCAGCGTCCCTGAACGCAAACCTGACTTGAGACCATCCTGTAAAAACTCCAGGATGCTGCTAATCTTCGGACAGGAGGAAGACACAGCCTTCCTCCGGCACCACCTCACAAAAGCCTTCCAGGAACAGTTATAAATTCTAACGGTGGAGGCCCTCCTGGAAGCCATGATAGTGTCTGTAACAGCTAAGCTGTACCCTTTCCGCCTCAGGCCCGCCCTCTCAGTAGCCAAGCGGTCAAATTCCACCATCCTGGTCGAGGGTGTCGAAGAGGGCCCTGAGACAGCAGGTCCTCCGTCACTGGAAGTGTGAGGTGTGGTCCCACTGACATCTGCATTATCGCTGAAAACCACCACCTCCTGGGCCACCACGGAGCCACGAGGATGACCTCTGCCTGCAGGAAGTGAATTCGTCTGAGTAGCTTTGGTAATACTGGAACTGGCGGAAACGCGTACATGAGTCCGTCCGGCCAGGGCGCCGTCAGCGCGTCTGTCATTTCCGCCCTCGGATGATAGTACCTGCTGCAGAACCGGTCCACCTGATGGTTCTGGCTGGAAGCAAACAAGTCCATTATGGGACGACCGAAGTGTACAGTGATAAGGTGGAACGCCTCTCTGCTTAGAGACCATTCCGCTTCTACTACTCGCTGTCGACTGAGCCAATCTGCTTGGGTATTCAGAGTCCCCTGAATATGTTCTGCTCTCAGCGACGCCAGATGCTTTTCTGACCACGACATCAGCCTTTCGGCTTCCTTTTGCAACTTGCCGGACCTGGAACCACCCTGGTGATTGACATAAGCCTTGGCGGTTACATTGTCCGTCCTGACTAAAACATGCTTCCCTTCTACCTCCTGCTGGAAGAATTGTAGGGCCAGGACTATCGCTCTCAACTCCAACAGGTTGATCTGCTGCTTTTTCTCGGAAGGTGACCAAAGTCCCTGAGTGGGTGAATCGTTCAGCGTTGCTCCCCAGCCGGATAGGCTCGCATCCGTATACAGTTGCTGGAACTGATTGAACAGGAACGGCTTTCCCTTGATCAGATTCGCTCTGACTGTCCACCACACCAAGCAGTTCTTGGTGTGTAGGTCCAAAGCTACTAGTAGATCCTTCTTCCGGGCAATCCTGTTTTGAAAAGGCCGTAATGCTTTCTGCAACGGTCTGGCTCTTGCCCGTCCCCACTGCACTGCTTCTGCATCTGCGACTAGTATTCCCAGTACACTGGCCAATTGGAGCAGTGAAGACCTCTTTGCCCGAATGACCTGGGAGACCAGCTGAATGGTTTTCAACACCTTGGCCTGGGGAAGGAACAGGGCGCACCTGATCGTATCTATCACCACCCCCAAATGCTCTAGGCGTTGAGTGGGTACTAACGAACTCTTTTCCCGATTCACTAGGAACCCAAATCGCTCCAGCACCTCTATGGACCTCCTGGTGAACTCCTCCGCAAGCCTGAGAGTGGGGGCGCGGATCAAGAGGTCGTCCAAATATGGGTGAATGTGGATACCCTCCTGTCTCAGTATGGCCACTAGGTTTACCACTAATTTGGTGAACACCCGCGGAGCCGAGGACAAGCCGAAGGGGAGAGCCCGATACTGATAGTGCCGCCCCTCTGCGCAGAAACGCAGATACCGCCTGTGTTCTGTTGCGATGGGCACGTGCAGGTATGCTTCCTGAAGATCTAGGGACGTGAGGAACTCCCCCTGTTGTATGGCCTCTGTTATGGACCTTAAGGTCTCCATCCTGAATTTCCTGAGAGGAATGAAAGTGTTCAGGAAACGGAGGTTTAGAATGGCTCTCCAGTCCCCATTTTTCTTTGGAACGGTGAACAGGAGAGAGTAGACTCCCTGACCTCTTTCCGATTCCGGTACTGGTTCTATTGCTTCTATAGCTACAAGATGCTCGATTGCCTTTAGCATGCGAGCCCTCTTTTCTGGAATATGGGAGACCGGAGAAGGGAAGAAATGATCTGGTGGGCGACGGCCCAGCTCTATTCTGTAACCCCTCCGGACCAACTCCTGAGCCCAGGAGTCTATGCGCGGATCCGTCCACTGTTCGTGGAAGGCAAGTAGTCTCCCCCCCACTGGAAGGGACGGTGAGTCACGCCTGAGAGGTCTTGTTATCTCCGTCTGAACGGTCAGCTCTGTTCCTGTACCTCCTGAACCTGGCATTGAATCCCCCCCTACGGGAGAATTGTCTAGACTGACCCCAGGAACCTCTTCTGCCTTCCGGTCGATATCTGGGGCCTGAACCCTGGTTCCGGAAGGCTGAGGGAAAGGGCTTGCCATCCCTGCGGATGCGCCGGGGAAAAGCCTTCTTCTTGTCCCTGGTTTCAATTAGGACCCTGTCTAAGGAATCCCCAATAAGTTTGTCCCCCTGGAATGGGTAGGCCACCACCGTGGTTTTAGAGTGCGGGTCAGCCGGCCAAGCCTTGAGCCACAGCAATCTCCTGGCCACTGATGCAGAGGCCATAGCACGTGCTGCAAATACAACAATGTCCAGAGATGCGTCTGCATTGTACGCAGAAGCTTTCAAAATTCTGTTGGTCCCCTCCTGAAGTCTTCCCTCAGAGTCTGGGATGAGGGACAACAACTTTTTACACCATGCCATGGAAGCCCTGGCTACCACTGAGGCGGTAGTGGCCGCCCGGATGGACATTGCCATGGCTTCGTGTGCCTTACGTAGGGCCGATTCTGCCTTTCTGTCCATTACGTCTCTCAGATAGCCCTCTCCATCTTCAGACACCAAGCCCGACGTTTGGAGTGCTGCAACCGGACCATCAATGACTGGCACCTGCAAAAAAGATTCTGCATATTCTGGTAAGGCATACATCTTACGAATAAAGGAGGGGAATTGTTTAGTGACCAGCGGCTTTTCCCATTCTGCCCTTATTTTCCTCTCGAAGGATTCTGGCAAAGGAAAGTTCTTTAGATTAGTTTCAGGTTTGGGAAAAAATTCCCCACTACCCTTAGGGCCATAGAATTTCCTGGTCTGTTTGCAAGGGGGTTCCTCTGAGCCAGACTGTTTCAAATCCAGGATAGAAATGGATTTGTTAAGCAGAAACTGAAAGTCTTCAACATCAAAAAATCTCTCAGTCTGTGGAGGCACCTGGATTGGTTCAACCTCCTCCTCATCTGTAATAAACTCCAAATCGCCCTCCTCTCGTTCTCTGGTATCCATCTCCTCCTCTGAAGAATGATATCTCTGTTGACTACAGTGTGGTCTCTTTCGGGCTGCCTTGGTAGGCCAGCGAGGCCTGGAGCTAGAGGCCTGAGGAGACCTCCTGTGGGAATAGCTTCTTCTGGAAGCCCTGGATTCTGGGGAGGACGAACGGGAACGAGAAATGGAGGCTCTGGAACCCTGGGGTAGAAGCTGCTGGCACACCTTTGCAATCTCGGCCTGTACAGTACTCTGCATAAGCCTAACAAACTCTGGAGGTAAATTAAACTGGCCTTGATTGGCCTCTACATTACCCTCCTCCAGGCGTTCTGCAACGTTCTTCTGCCCAGCTGAGGGCCCTTCTGGCTCTCTCCTCCTGTGGCCCGCGCCTGGATCCTGCCCTTCACCCGTAGCCGCTGTGTTAGTCGGCTTGGGAGGGCGTTTAGGCTGCTTTGCGGCTCTCGCGGCTTTAGAGCGCTGTCCTTGCTCTGCCGCGGCCGATGCAGCTGTTGCGGGGTCGGGCGCAGCCGTTCCGGCTGCCTCCGACATTGCTCCGACCCCGGCGCTCCCAATCCGCGGCTCGGTGTCCTCCTCAGAGGAAAAGCCGCCGTCTCTTCGCTCCGCCGCCATTTCCCGCCGAAAAACAAAATGGCCGCCGCAACGCACGCGGCCGTCGCCGGCTTCTCCCTTGCTGCCCGATCCGGCGCAGCCGAGGGGTATTGAGCCCAAAAACAGGATCACCAGCCGGGAGGAATGGGGAAAATGGAAGGGAGGAGGTAAAGGAAGGATTGGGAAAAGACTACTAGGGAATCTTCTTCAAAAACCTAGAGACGCCTAGACTCTAGCTGCTCCCTCTAACGAGGCAGGAAGAAGACTGGCTGAGAGGGGCGTTTCCCGCAGGAAGACAGAATATTTAAATTACCTGCCTCCCTCAAAGAGAGCTGGGAAACACCCATCAAGCTGTCCTCCTGACCCAGAGGGAGAACGCTACAGAGCTGAGCCTACACGGTGAACACGGCCCTATGAAGCTAGCGCTCGGAAGTCCCTTGTCAGAGCTCACGCAGCAAGCAAGCGCTCTGTACATGCCCAGACACCTTCACCACCGAGAGGAGAGACCCTGAGGGAAGAGCCCTTGGCATTAGCCAGATGCCTGGCTGAGTTTCTCCTTCACTGCTCAGCCCCTTTGCAAAGTGAGGAAATGAGAAAAGGGGAGGGAAAGCGACAGAGGCAGTATCTTGTCTAATTCTCAGCCAAGGACAAATCAGCCAGGTTTGCAGATTCCGTTTCCACCCTTTTCCCGTCCCCCCAACCCTGCTCCATCCTTCCCTGTCGCAGCTTCCTGAGAGGCTAAAACTTTGCAATCGCAGCTTTCCCCTGCAGGGGACACGTTGGCCAAAAGATCCTGTCTTGGCACATCCTCTTCAAGCTCAGGGTGCTTTTTCTGCCATCCGGGGATCGAATCCTGCCAGGTCCCGAGAAGACAAACAGAAATCCTTGGTTCCCTTTGGCTCCTGCTCCGGCTCCCCACGGGCCCGACAACGTGCAGCACTTCTGAGGCAGTATTCTTGCTGATTGCTTCCTGGATCGCTGGGCACAACAACCAGCTAAGACACTGCCAGAGAAACACTCACAGAAACGGCAGCCGAGGGGAGACGGCCCGGCCTCCGGCTCTTGCCCCGGAATGGATCCCAGAGCCCTGGGGAGACAAGGAAGGACAACAGACACAGCACAACAAACCTCGCTTGGGGGGGGGAAGAGAAGACTCCGTGGATTCCAGTCCGAGCTAAGCTGGTACCCTTTGGGGGTCAAGCTATGCAAAAGGGGTAAGTTCATTCCGTAGCCATCCCCTCCCCCAATGGAACCCTGGGAAATGTAGTTCTGGGAGACACAGTTCATGTCTCCAGTAGAGAGCTCTCTACAGTCCTGGGCTCTAATCCCCCCAGTCTCTCTTCCCTTCACTGCTGCCCCCCGCCATTCATACGTAGCCCTGCGTCAAGAGTTGCCTTGGGGAGTTCTTCATCCAAGTTGTCATCTGACTCTGTTGGGCATGGAAATGACCCCAGGGTGGGCCAGCCCTACCATCAGGTTAGGAGGAAGACAGCAGAGATGCAAATAATGGACAACAAAAGTTATAGTTTCATGAGAAAAAAAAATATTGTAGAAACCGGCACACGAGGAAAGATTCACCCCTCACGGGAGAAGCCAGATCAAAGTGGGGACCTTGGCATCGAATCCGTGGACTTGTGGGATCAGATGCCAGCCCAAGAAGCCGAGCTCCTGGCAAACCCCTTCGCAGAGCAGGGTAGTCCCCAATGTGGCCTGCGGATGGGGTCGGCCACATTGCTGCTTGAGGGATCTACTGCCGTGTCCTCAGCGAATAAGACCTTGCAAATCCGCCCTCTTTTCTCCACCCAGAAGAAACCCAAGCTGGTTTAGGGAGGGTGGGGGTCAAATGACTCATCCCCCAATCACCGGATGGCTCTTGAGGCAGGCAAGCGGTTGCAGGAGAGGGAAACAATACAAGCCACAGAGCAGGGGGTGGCCAAACTGTAGCTCTCCAGATGTCCTTGGACTACAATTCCCATGAGCTCCTGCCAGCATGGACATCGGGAGAGCTATTTTGGCCACCCCTGTCATTGAGGGACATACAAGGAAGGAGGAGTAAACAATAAAACAAAGACGTACCCATGCACCTACCAAGTCTCTGGTCCTCAAAGTACGGAATACAGGCTGGGAAACTGTATCAAGGAGCATCTATTGACGTCTTGGGCCTTCCTGCTGCCTGGCAGGATCAAAACACGTCATGCAAGGTCAGCACAGCAAGCGGCACCAAACACCCCCTTTAGTTGCAGAATTCATTCAGCTTGCAGAGAATAATTCTTGGAGCAGAACTGCGGGGTGGGGGGTGGGAATCAGTCCAGACTTCTGATCGTTTTTAGACTCCAAAATACAAACAGGGGAAGCTTTCCAGCTGTAAGCGAATGGAAGTGGGAACATTCCTGGGGGTGGGGAAAAAGCAGAAAGGGTAAGAGACATGCCAGAAAGAAAAAAAATATATATAGGGTTTTTCTACCCATTTTAATGCTTTCCCCCAGCTCCTGAGAGACAAGCCATCCAGATGTGACTTCAGACGACACAAGAAACTGGGAGAAAGAAAGACAGACAGACAGACAGACAGACTCAATCTACCTGCTCCATAAACCTCCAGGCAAGCATCTTCTTCCCTTCCAAACAGGGCAACTTCCCAGCCTTGCCGAAGAAAGTCTCTGTAAGCGGCAGCTTCTGGGTGGGGCCCTTCTGTCAGCACTTTAACCAGGTGTTGACAGACGCATGCCTCCTCCCACAGGCCAGCCTTGCCCTTCTGCACTGAGGCATCCCGAAGGGCTCCCTCATCTTGCCACACCTGAGTGGCCCCCTCCTCACCTGCATAGAAAGGGGGCAGGTAAGATGCCTTGGCAGGGAAAGAAAACAAGCGCCAGCAGAATGAACAGGAACAGGAACAAGACTGCGAGGCTGCCGTGGGTCAGAGTTGCCGGCAAGTTACGACGCCATCTTTTAAGGCATTTTAAGATTGCTTGCTGTCATTGTTTTGTAACCCAACCCCTGGCCCAGAAGGATTTGGCAAACGCCCAGAGTGATATATATACTTTCTTTTCCTTTAAAAAAAAAACTGGGACAATGTCCTGGCCAAGACTCTAATTTCCCATTCCTGGCTTCCTAATTAATTTGCTTGGTTCCTGCCATTTTTTAAAACGCCAAAATAATCTTTTTTAAAAGTGTCCATTTCATGGGGACGGGGTGAAGAGTGAACAGAAAACGGGGATTTGGGGTCCCACTTGGTGAGCCTACAAAATCTGAGAAGCGCCTGTAGCTGAAAGGTGGCGATAAAGACAGAGTGAATAAATGAATACCTACCTTTTTTGGGGAGGGGGAGAAAGATGGTGGCAGGAGGCTGTTTGAACCGCTCTTGGTCTTTCTATCCTGCCTCTCTTCCCAGGTCCTCCTGGATGCTTCATCCTCTTCCTCCTCCCAGGCACCCTGTGATGTAAGAAGGACCGTGAGCAAGCCAAGGTCACCCACCCAGGAGGGGCAGGGGGAAGATCTGAACCCGCCTCCCTCCAGCCATTCCGCCCTGCCGCCTCTCACCCAACCCACCGAAACTTCTTTGCCGCCAGCCACCCAATACGCCAAGCCCGTCCCTGCTACCCAGGAGGCTGCCTTAATCCTGTCACCGGCTCAACCAGGTAGGCCAGCTTCTCCAGACGTCGGCACGCGGAGAAGCGCCTAGAGGAGGCGGAGGAGGTGGCAGTGGTGCAAATGCTCGGGGACAGACCAAAGGCCAGCTCACACCCTAAAAGCACACACGCTTCCAGGACAGAATCACGTGCGCAGGCCTGAGTTGCTGGGCTGGCTGCGACATACAAAAGGCGGCCGAGTTGTGCAATGCTTTTGAGAAGCTCCCTGTCGGCTTAGTCATTCTCCAGCGTCTTTGCACGGGGCTCTCCTAGCGGGCAGGGGAGGGACTGGCCCACGTCTTGTCTTTCGCCAAACTGAGTTGCCTTCTGCTGGCTCGGACCAGGCTTCCTCCACCAAGGGTTTGTGTAAGCCTGGGGTTCCTGGACGGCCCTGGAAGGGTTTCCCCCATGGATGGGAGTTATTATTATTATTATTATTATTATTATTATTATTATTATTATTATTATTATAAGTTAATTCATTTTTAATGTATTTTTTAAATTTGTTAAACATCTATTGGGTGATAAGGCCATATCTGGTCATGTTGTCCTCCCCACTCCCAAAATGGCCAGTGATGGGCCTGGAGGGAGTGAGGAGGGGAGGGGTCCCAGGTGGACATGGACACAGCTCTGCTTCCCAACCAGATTCTGCACAATTCTGCCACTTCTGGGGTTTCTCAGTGGTCAAAAAAGTTGAGAAAGGCTGGGCTACAGCGAGGGCAGGAAGGGCCTTGAATTGAATCTGGCATCACGACGTTGTCAGGCTGTGGGATATATTCAGCTCTGTGGCGCCATGATGTTATGATGGTGGGTATTTGGCTGGCTCCAAGAACTCCATCCATCCATCCATCTTAATATTTGGTCCCCCCAACAAAGAAAGAGGTTTTGAAGGTCCTTTAGGAGAATACTTTGAGCCCCTGAAACGCCTTTAGAAACATTTATTAATTTAATTTTTAATTTACGCTAGTTGTCAAGCACCTTTGTCAGGAACTGAGCGAGTCAGTAGAATCCGCAGGAGGGGACATTCCATAAATATTAAAATAAGATTTGGGTTATACAGCCAACCAGCCATTTTTAAAACACACACACAACAAACACCGAACTGCAGCAAAGGAAACTTTACACGGCGTGGTAAAGAACGCAGAGTCACACGGTAGGAGCCAACTTACATACCTAGTAGGATAGACCAGAGTTGCTAATAATTGATCCAAGGAACTTTTTGCTGTGCTACCTTATGGCCTGCACAGAAAAGCCCTTCTGAATAATTCGGCTGTGCCTAGTTCGTGGGACGCCAGGAAAGGGCCTGCATGTGAAAAATCAGCTCAGTACTAAAAAGCAGTCTGTGGACTCAAAGGAACTTGGAATGGGGCTTCCTCAGACGGCAGTTTAATGGACAGCACTAGCCAGACGCAAAATCTGTATCCATGGGGTGCCAACCTGGGCTGGGAAAATTCCTGGAGCCTGGAGGGGATTGTGTAGGGAAGGTAGAGGGGCGGGCAGTTCAGCAGGGGTGTGACGCCATGCTGCTCAGGGGAACTGATCCCTTGTCACCAGGAGAATACAAGGCCCAGCTGGAGGTTGGCAACCATAGGCCCACGCCAAGCAGCACTTGTGAACATGCCACATTCCGCCCCCCCAAGTATTCTTACTCTGAATCCGTGCGCATGCCATGCACCGACCAGGAAGACCGGTGTAGCCGCCGACTGCACGCTTGCTGCAAAGACGCTGAAAAAAGATTTACCTTGCCGAGAAAGGAGGCTCGGAGGAGGGAGCCCCCGAATGCCGTTGCACCAAGAGAGCGCTGTGGGAGCTGTGAGCCCAGCCGGCTGGGGCCTTCCCAGCTGTGGGGACTGAACAAGCCCAGGCAAGTCCTAGGCCAAAGACTTCCCTCCTGTCGGCTCCACTCCCTCCCTGGCCAGGCTGCAAGCGGGCGAGCACCGGCAGGACTGAGATAGCCGGACCTCTGACGGAGGCAGCGGGTCCTCTGGCACGGAGCCACGTCCTGCTGGCGCATGGTGAGCTACGCGCGGCATTCCCCGGTAGGGAGAAGGGGGGGGGAGGCCATGTCATTTTTAATATAATGGGTTCAAGCCGCCGACTTGGATGGGCAAGCATGGGAATGCATCAAGCTGCTCTCTGCTGATTCAGAGCCTGCCCCCCCCCCCCCATGGCCACACTTGGCTACTCGGATCGGCTGCTGTTCCCTCGGTTTGCAGGCAGAGAAAGGTCTAAGATGAGGACTGAAAGAGCCAGATGGATTACTGGTTAAGAGCAGCGGCTTCTAATCTGGCGAGCAGGGTTTGATTCCCTGGTCCTCCTCCACATGCAGCCAGCTGAGTGACCGTGGTTCTCTTAGAACTGTTCTCACAGAGCAGTTCTGCCAGAGTTCTCTCAGTGATGGGGAGAAGAAGGGAACGGTGTTTGTAAGCCACTTTGAGATTCCTTAGATTAGTGGAAAGCGGGGTATAAAACCAGCTCTTTGCCGTAACTGGAGATGCTGAAGACTCTGCCCGGCTGCCACACGTGTCCTTCCACAGAGGCACAGTGGTTGTGGTGGTGGCAGGCCAGAAAGAATGCGCCACGTGCCACCAAACTCCCGACAGCTTGCTATGGATTTATGTCACCACACCTCCTTGATGCTGCTCTCTGGGACTAATCATAGGAAACCTCCCTGGCAGGGATGTGGTGCTCATGATGGGATCTCATGGCCTGCTCCATCTCTCCTTGCAGGTGGCTACTTAGACTGAAGTGGTGTCAGAATAGCCCACCAGCCAGCTCAACGGAGCTCAGCTGGATACAAACACCTTTCCCTACCTCACTCTGTGGGGCTGAAAGAGCTCAGAGAGAACTGCTCGAGAACAGCTCTGAGGACTGTGACTAGCCCAAGGTTAACCAGCTGCCTGCCTGTGGAGGAGGAGTGGGGAATCAAACCCAGCTTGCCAGATCAGAGTCTGCTGCTCTTAAACACCATCTCACTCTGACTGTGTTTCATTTCTATCTTCTGCCTTAGGCTTCCAGGCCTGGGGTGTTTTGGTCTCGGAAGCCACTTTTCACCACCAACAGATTTCTATGGGGCAGAAACCAGGATGACCATTTCTAGATTGACGATTAGATTAGCCTTTCAAAAAAGGAAAGGGTATGGTAAATTCATGGAAGAGGGGGTTTGCCCACAGGTATGAGCCAGGGTGGCTAAATGGAACCTCCATGTGCAGAGGCAGGCTACCGCTGAATAATCCAATGCCAGGGATTGACAGCAGGGTGGGCTCTTCCCTTCCTCTCCTGCTTGGGAGCTTCTCAGAAGCATCCAGACGGTCACTGCTTCAAAGCCAGGGGCTGGGACAGAGGCACCCCGGGGCCAGAAGTTGGGGGGGGGGGTCTTTGCAGTCATCAAAGCCAAAGCAGCCAGGGGGAGAGACTTGAATAATTTGGGAAAGCCTTCCCGGCAACCAAGAGCAGCATACTGCAGCCATGACATCACAAACCACGAACCCCAGCGGCCCAATCCAGCCCCCAACACCCCCCTGGCCCATCTGCCTGCCTTCGGGTTCCTTTGGTGTCCCTTTCAACGTCTCCTTCTGCTCTGCCCTCTTCCTAATTTTTCTGCAAGCTGCAATGGCAAAACGACCCAAATTTTGCTCCAGGGACAACGTGAGAGAAGAAAAGACCCCCAGAGATCCTGACCGCTCCCCCCTCTACTAAACGAGCCCCCTCAGTTGCAGTCTCCGATTATGTCTCATGCAAAAATTTGCTATTAAGAAGGGCAATGTCAACCCCAAATCCTGTGACACATTTCCTACATTCCGGGGTGCACCCCCACCCCCGTCACTCATGCTCCACAAGGGCAGCACAGCGCCAAGGGATCCCTGAAGAGTTTACGCAGAAGCAAGGCCACTGAAGTCAACAGGTCTTCCTGCTATTCAACCCTGCTTCAGAATGCAGCCTTACAGGTTTCACAGTGAGGCAGAACTGCAGTCGAAATCCCAAGTATTTCCATTTTGGGGTGCCGGCCCTCGTGCCTGGAGGGCTGCTCTCCCAATCCGCAGAAGGTTTTCTAAAAACCCCGAATGAGGCTTCGAAAAGGAGCACTTATCCAAGCTGCTAGCCCTCTTGGGCCCAATAAAACAGCTGAGCTGCAGATCGGAGGAAGACCTCCACTGTGGAAGGCCTGCAAAACGGCATCCTTTTCAATGCAGCTGGGGAGGGGGGGTAGCTTAAACTGTGGAGGGTCTGCAATGCTCAGAGACCTCTAGACATACCAAGACATGAGAATATACCAGCCAGCTCTGATTTTGTCCAAAAATTGCTCTCCCCCCCCCCTTCTTGGAAGTCTTGAAAAGGAAACAAAAAGCAGTGTCATCCAATGAGCTTTTAGCAAGTCATAAATAAAACCCTAATGGATTTTCTTCTGTCCTCATAACTTATCCTGACACTAATTTTCCCCTGCAGTAATCAAACGCCACTCTTCAAAGTCCCACAGAGAAGAACCCGCAAGACAAGCTGTGTGACTTGCCAGGAGCCGAGGGGGGAGGGCGACAGAGCCAGGTAGCACTGACGATCAAAAATTTAAGTCTCCTTGTATTCCTTCCCACCCCTAGCTCCTACCTCCCGGAAATCAGATTTATATCTCTACCAACATCAATAATGCACGGAATGTATGGCAGCAAGGCAATGTACTCTGTGGGCAGTGTGTATTTACTCAGAAGTAAACCCCACTGAGTTCATAGTGACTTTCTCCGTGGCAAGAGGCACCTGCAACCTTGCAAGCCCAAGCATCCTTTAGACACCAGAAATACTCTGATCACCTACACGGTATTTTTTTAATTTTCTAGCATTGGTGAACGCTCCTCGGATCTATGCGTTAGCAGATGTCGCCAGGTACAGAAACAGGGTGGGATAAGCAGGGGGAAAGGGGGACAGAATTACAACCAGTCCGACCTCCAGCCCTGTCATGCACCCACTAGGATCCAAAAGGGATCATTTTTTTGCCCTGAATGGCCTCAAACCCCAAGGATGAAAACAGGGTCCCCAGGAGTTCCCCACAGAGAACTTGGAGGGGATGCTTCGCTTTTGCAGAGCTGGTGGAAGGACACGGGAGGGGGGGGATCCAAAGGCAAAAAGAGATTTCTGAAAAAGGAGGAATGGACATGGACAATCTTCCCTCTCCGTTCCCCAAAGCGCACCTGGGGGAGGGCTACTTACATGCAGTCTGGGTCGGTGGCAGTCCGGAGCTGCTCCGTGTCTGAGCCGAGGAAGCCGGCAAGGCAGGCTGGATGGCTGCGCGTGTGGAAAGTTGACTGCAGTGTCTTCCCCGTAACACAATGACATTGTTCGGGATCTCTGGCAGAGCAAATTGCTCAGCTCAGCACTCTTCCCCCCACAGTGCGGCAACCCAGGCTGCAGGAGTTCTGCATATCAGCATGTGCTGGCAGCTCTTAAAGGGGAACGCAGCCCAGAGGAGCCCAAAGCAGGCACGGAAGGAGGAAGGCGGGGGGGGGGGAGGAAGGAGGCACTGGCGGTCCAAGGCTGAAGGGCGCATGGGAGCATTGCCAAGGTCATCTGGACACCCCCTCCCCCCTGTCCTACCCACAGAGAAATGCTCGATACAGCAGAGAAAGGGAACAAAACGTGCCGTCCGATATTGAAATACGTGCGCTCTACCTGTCCACGGCCCTGTCAAAATGCCATGCCGTGCGCAAATGTGCAGCAGTGCGCCTGCACATGTCCCCTTTCAGCAGAGCCATGCGGAGGAGCAATTCTCCCTTAGTATTCCTTTTGAATCCCTGCAACATGCTGTGCGTTACTAATTAATGTTATTCTATACCCCGCACTGTTGTTTAAGCCGGACTTCCTTCTAGCTTACGATTCTGCACAACAGCACTGCAAAGTAGGCCATTGCCAATACCGTTTTTTTTTTTAAATGTATTTTTGACTTGTGATATCAGCCCAGCGCCCAATTTGACATTCAGATAATTTATAGCGAAAGATGATAAATACTCTCTTGGGTTTTTAATCCAAAATTGCTTAATTCAAGAGACGACCACATTCTGCACATTTTGGATAATGCAGTTTCAATGAGCTTTTGCAGCTATCCATTGTGTGCAGAATGAGAGAGAGAGAGAGAGAGAGAGAGAGAGAGAGAGAGAGAGTTTTGGGAGAAGACGCAAAGCGAAATGGTACCCAGGAAGTGCATTTTTTGCTGTACTGGGTTACCTGCACCAACCTGGCTAGCACCCAATTTGCCATTTATACTAACAGCAGCCTGCTTACATTGGATTCCAGGGACACGTTCTCCAGTGTGAGGATCTCTTTCCAGTTAGGGTACAAACAGAAACCGCTTCCAGCTCCCCACGCTGATTTCCTCCACGTTCAGGCGGAACAAATTTCTGATGGAATACCTGTAGACTCCCTGCACTTCTAGGAAATGATTTTTTGTCTTGCAATTTGAAGATCTCCAGTTTTACAAGGTACCTGCTGCTTTTTTATCATTCAATTGTGATCCTTATAAAATTATACTTTAATGATGCGGACACTCTTGTGAGCTGCACTTGTATATACTGGGGGGGAGGGCCAGGAAGAGAGACGGTGGCCTGCCTCTTGCGAATGAATGGATCCAGTTCCCAGAATTCCGTTCACCTTGGTAAACATCCCGTCACCAACAGAATTAGAACTCAGAGCAGGATCACGGAGGCCGAAGCCGGCTTTGGTTTTTGCGGACCCCTGTTTGTTTATATTTATATACCGCCACTCTCAGATGTCTCACAGCAGTTTACGAGGTCAATAAAATATAATAAATGCCCCTTAAAACACAAAAGAATTAATAATAATAATAATAATAATAATAATAATAATAATAATAATAATAATAATAATAATAATAATAATAATATAGTGCTTCAGCATCAACGAAAGTGGGAGAGGGGTTTATTCATACCAGGGATTATCAGTCCCGGCAGCCTTTTTTTCAAATTTGGATGCAGAGAAGGAAGGGTTCCTGAGCAGGTACAAAGCGTATTTTCCCTCACCACTGAGCAATGATGCAGGCTGGCAGGAAAAGAGCTTCCAGACAGATTTGACCGGAGTGTATCGCTCCCGTCCCTCCTCCACAAAAGGAATGGGATTTCATTGAGGAAGAGAAGACTGATCATCCCTCCTTCTCCTTGCCGGTCTAAACTTGACAAACCGACGGCTAGTAATGACGTGACCGATGATACTTACAAAGCATTTCCAGTGTTCCCATGCACTTCAGAGGTATTCCAGCAAAAACAGCCCTGCAGTGTAGGCCAATATTATCAGCCCCACCCCCCACCCCAAGGTAGATGGGTCAGAACAATAAACCACACAGAGACACAATGGGCAGCCTCCTCTGTGTGTGAATACTTCGGGAGACTTGGATTTTTGCATTAATTTACTTCTCACACCACACTATCCATTCTCTCGCTGTACACAAAATTGAGGAACGGCGGATTTGGAGCCTTATGTACAACTAGACTGTCTACCAGGGTCCCCGGGAAGCATCACAGAAGGGCATCTGTCTTTCCCCCCACCCTCCATTCAGTGAAAAGACCCTTCTTTAGAAAAAAAAATGAAAATTGGCCAGAAAGACAACAATTTTAAACTGGATGAAGTTATTTCCTAGAGGTTTTATTGGGAGTAAAACCAAAATTTGGAATTATGTCGGACTGATGTAATTTCCCATTTTGATTTTGCTTCTCACACGAGAGTGGAAAAAAGGCGAGTGTTTCTTTGCATTTCCCCATACACGTGTGTTTTCGGCATTTTTGTGTTAAGATGGTACGTACTTATCAATGGCATTTCAGAAAGCCACAAGAGAATCAACCAAGAGGGCAACAAGAACTGGGTGGACCCAAACCAACATCAGCAAGAAAATGTTAAAGGAGTAAAAATGACCACATCTGCTGATCGGGGCTTTCTTCAGTCAAGGGGGGGATTGACATTTATGTCAAAGGTGAAATGTCTCCCCAGGGCACTTATCCCGGACCCTTGAAAGGTTCTCCTGCACAGGCCTAAACCTATAAATCCTAAACACCTATTTTATTCCAATTATAGAGTGACCAAGGTGAAATCAATAAGATATGAAATGCTCCTGCAGCCGAAGGGGAAGCTGCAACATTCATGGGATGAAAACCCTACAAACCGCTCCAGTAAGTAAGTCAAGAACATCATATTATTCATAAGAAAACCACAATCTGTGGGGAGAACAATCAACAACTCAGAAGAAGGATTTTAGAAGAGGCATGCCTTGCCAGGGGAATAGGAACGCCTCTTCCATTACGGGGCTGGCCATCACCTGCAATTTTTTAAACATTGCTTTTATTGAAAATTAATCATTTATTTAACCATTTTTTTTAACTGGGACATTTACTTACTCAAGAGGTTACGAATCGCTCCTAATTACGGAACCACCGTGCTTAGTTGAGTAATCTAACCAACACCGTCAGCTAAACAGAGTGGCCTGAAGAAGAATTTATTATTCATAATTTAATATCAATATTAGCGTTCTTTCTCTCCTGTGAACTTGGCAAGATCATTTCTGGAAACTGTCTAGAACCCTAATAAGGGTTTTAAACGGAAGGGGTCCCCATTCCATGTATAAAGTGAAATGACTTTCTGTAACCTTTCAGCATTAACAAGCCAAAGACAGGAGAACGAGGGGGAAATATCGCTGGGAAACAATGCCCCATTCCCTGCAGTCACAAGATCCAGAGAGACGTAAGCAGAGACACTCCGCTATGTCCTGGAAAAGCAGAAATTACGGGGAGAAGGACGAGCCAGACAGGATCAGAGAGTCTATAAATACTGCAGAGGTAAAAGGCTAAATGAATGAAGGGATTTATTCAGAGTCTCTGAGGAGGGACCAGAGCTCAGAGAGACAAAGTTTAGGCTGGACATTAAGGAGAGGGTTGAAAAGATTGGGCATCTTTTGAAGTAGGCATCTGGAGTGCTCAGGGAAGCTTTTTGGGGAACCCACCAGGAAAATATTAAACTGTAGGAAGGGCAAAAAAAAAAAAAAAAACCCTCCAAAATACTATTGCTCATCAAATGATAATTAGGTTGATCAAGATGGCTAAACAGAACCTCCGTGTTTAGAGGCACTCTATCTTGGAATCCCAGTTGTTGGGGGCAACCACAGAGGAGACTGCTTCTTTTCCGTCCTGCTTGTGGGGTATTGCTGGCCTGATGGAACAAAGGTCTCCCTATGTTCTTGTCACACTGAACAAAAGTGGTGGGAGTGGAAAAGTCCCAAAATATTCAGAGTAGGGGAAGATCTGAGTTCCTCACTTAAGTCATAGACACAGAACCTTGTCTCTGTGTACCAAAAGACACAGAACCGGACTGTCCTCATCTGCACAGACTGGTGGGTCACGTTTGAATGTGACAATTTGAAAATCCAGAAACCGGTTCTTAGATAATGAAACAATTTTATCTTTTCTCCAAACAACAGTACTGTGTGTGCACATGCTCATGTGCGCAATAATAAGTGCAAATGTACCCCTTTGACAGCAATTGCCATAGAGGTCCTGCATCTTCGCTGGGTAATTAAGAATCGCACACCACTCTGATACGTTGTCATGCCGTGTGCTCTTGCCGCAACATCTGGGCGGGGGACAACGGCGACCGCAGAAGTGGGCCGAGGCATCTGGAATTCGCCATGTTGCAAACGGATGCCAAGTTTTACAGCTTTTCTTGTGGAAGGGGTATATGCGGCAGAAAGCAATGTCTGGGAGGGCTGAAAAACAGTCTCCCACCCTGCGTGACTCACGAGAACTTGTCCCGCATTCAAAAGTTGGTTACTCACTGGTTACTCAGAGGTGAGACAGGCCACAGCAGAGGGAGGAAGGAAGGTAAGTGCGGTGAGGAAGGGGAAGCCACAAAAGGATGAGCTGTCTGTGATTTCATTCTGTTTTTCGTTCCGTCACCCCGGTGACCTCGGCAAACCAGAGGAATGTGAACTCCACTTTCTTTTTCTTTGGGAGAACTTGGCTCGGCTGCGTGGACCGGTCCAGAGTCCGAATCCAGAGCGTGGACTTCAGAATGGTCCGGCCAGCTGGCTCAGGCCAAATGTCCATCGAGCCAAGCATCTTGGTGCCAACGGTGGCCAGCCACATGCTCGCAGGCAGGGTGTGGAGTCCGAAATGATCTGATCAAGTGAGGGTTGACTCTCCAAAGCTTATTGGTTGGAAATCTGGTCTGTTTCTAAAGGGCTGATGGACTAGAATCGAATGGTCCCAAAATGATCACTTGTTTTGCATCAGATCTTGGAGGTATACATTGATTCTGTTCCTCAGGATTCCACCACCCCGTTCTGCCCCACGAGACCCCCTCCTTAGGGTCCACATACCCCTGCAGGAGACTGCTCTGGTCTCATACAAACCTTTTCACGATCTATTTTCTTTGGCATGCTAAAAGCATCGGAAAAGCCCTGCTGGATCAGGCCAGTGGTCCCATCTAGTGCAGCATCCTGTCCCACACAGTGGCCAGCCAGTTCCTCTGGACAGTCAACAACAGGACACAGAGACCACGACCTTCCCGTTGCTGCCTCCTGGCTCTAGGATTCAGAGGTTTAGTGCTTCTGAACATGGAGGTTCTCTTGAATTACCACTGCTGGTACCCATTGATGCTCTTGTAACCTGCCGTGGAGAAATTCTCTCCCCCCCCCCCTTCTTACACATGCTCTGAATACTCTACTGTTGGTCTTGGGTTCTGGATATGCTACTGTGACCAAAATTGTCCTCCTGGCTGATGGGGGAAAGGTGTTTGACACACCTGTGGCCAACAGCCTCCCCCTGCTGGTCAAGGACCATATTAATTCAAAACCACATCAGTAGTAGAAACAGAATGTTTGTGCATGGTGTTGTTTTTTTTCGGGGGGGGGGGAGATGTGCTTTTCCCCATGAGGCTGAGAACCAGCTCTGGAGAACTGTGCCATCAATCCCAGTCACTGTGACATTTTAAGCATCTTTGAAAGTGGGCCTGATCCACCGTTTCCCTCCACCTGCTGACATTCTAAACCTCCAAAAGCAGGGCTGGTTGGGACGGTTCGGCCGGGTGTGATACACTTTGGTGACCTTGCTGGGCTGAGCTAGCCTGATCTTGTCAGATTCCAGAAGCTAAGCAGGGTCCATCCTGATTAGGACTTGGAGGAAGTCCAGGGGGGCAACGTGGAGGCAGGCAACGGCAAACCAAGTCTGAACATGTCTTGCCTTGAACCCCCCCCCCCGCAGGGCCACCAAGAGCCAGCTGTGGCTTGCAGGCCCTTCCCATCGCCCGTGAACTGCAGCTGTGACCGCCTGCTTCTACGCAGCTCTTTTCAGAGGGGAAACATGCTGGTCTGCAAGAGAATAGCCGGATTCGGATCCAGGAGCATCTTGGAGAACAGGATTTTCAAGACAAGCCGCTTTGGAGACTCAGAGCTCCCTTCGGTGCGCTTCTGTGCAGGGACACAAGTCATGAGTAGAAGTGGCTTTAATCTCCAGCATCCGACGTTCGGTCCGTCTCGCCTGGTTATTCTCTGATTCCAAGAGGAGGGGCCTCCGAAAGTGAGGGGAAGGCCTCGGCCTCTCTGCCCTGTTGCTGGCCCTCCCGAGGAACCGGCTGGCCACAGTGTGAAACATACTGTCCCTGTATAATGCAGGAACCTTTGCATTTCTTTTATAGCTGTGTCTAGCCGTGTACCCTTTCCTAGAAGACAGTGATAGCTTAAGAGCAGGGGTAGTCAAACTGCGGCCCTCCAGATGTTCACGGACTACAATTCCCATGAGCCCCTGCCAGCGAATGCTGGCAGGGGCTCATGGGAATTGTAGTCCGTGGACATCTGGAGGGCCGCAGTTTGACTGCCCCTGCTTAAGAGAATAGAATAGAACAACCAGGCAGCCTATTCCTGAAATTACTCTGGGTTCTACAGAGATGCAGCCAGTCGGAAGAAATGGGAAGAAATAAGCCGGTTTCCAAAGCCCCAAAGTGCCAGGCAGTAACCTCCCCCACCCCAAAAAAAAACCCCACCCAAACAGTAAGAATTCTAGATATTTTTCTTAAGCTGCAGAGAATTCCAGGTGCTGGGACGACGACGACGTGGAAATGCAACATCAACACTAAGATTGCACATCTTCTCCCCCCACCCAGCGCTCCACTGCAGAAAAATGCAACGCAGCAGCTTGTTAATGAAGCTCCAATGCTTTGTCATTTATTTATTTTAAATCTCTGTTGCCGTTTGGGGCTGTGGGAGCAGCCTGCGGCAACAAAACACGATTGCGTGTAATCACCGCTTAATTTCTTAAAATCAGCCACAAAACGAAGGGCCGGGGGAGGCGGCTCAGCTTCCTTTGGCTTGCGAGTAGCCGGACGCTTGACATTTTGTCTTCGGCCAGTTTTATTCACCCGTCCAATGACTCTGGAATGCTAATTTGCTTGCGGTCTGGGCCATTTTGACTCGGAGGTTGTGGACTTGCTACGAATCCTGCTCCGGCCAACATTTTAAACACACTCACAGAATTTCAATATAGGGAATGAATGGCTACAAACATCAATGTGCTTCACCCAATATCCATAGCCTGATAACCACAATCGAAGGCAGCTATTAGGGTACAAACGGGCTTTGGTAGTTGTGCAGAACTGCTGTTTAAATGGGGCGAAATACCAGGGCCCGAATGCCACTGGGGTATAGCCTGCCAAACTATTTCCCATTTGTCACAGGAATGTGAGTGTTGTGCTTTCCAGGGAGATGTGTCGGAGCGCTTTGAACTCTCCCCAGCTGTGACTGAGTGGATTGAAAACTTAGACATTTGTATTTAGGGGGAATAGTCAAATCAGTCTGCATAACCGCTGTGTGTCTTTGGCTACATATTTTATATAATTATTTGCTTCCTGCGTGTCCCTCTGCCACGTGATTAATACGACTGGTCCAAGTTCCCCCAGCAGGTCTCGTGTCTCCAAGAGGTTTACAATCGCCTTCCTTTCCTCTCCCCACAACTGACACCTTGTGAGGAAGGTGGGGCTGGGAGAGCTCTGAGAGAAAGGAAGGGATGGCGATCGTCAGCTGCTCTGAGACTCCTCCGGGTGGTAAAAAGCAGGACACAAAAAAACCCAGCTCTTCCTCTTCTTCTTCTTCTTCTTCTTCTTCTTCTTCTTCTTCTTGAGTTTGGGGGACCAAATATCTGGCTCAACCTCTTCCTCATTCCTAACTGAGGCTGTGGGCTGTCACAAGAGGCTCCTCCAAGGCAAAAAGTGTGACCCAAAAAGGAACAGATATTTATTTGGGACAAGGAGCAGGAAACAGGGACAGCCGCAACCCAACTGCTTCCCTCTGTAAAAGGGCCAGGCGTGTTTCCTGAGAAGCCGCTTTCCCTGGTCGCGATGAAATCAGCTGGCTGGTACACAGGCCGAGCAGCGTAACCTTCTCATAACCTTCCCGGGAAGCTGGGCTGGGGGACAGAGAGTGCAGGCCACGGCCCCTCTCCGGGGTCCCCTTAGACTTCCCCCCCTGTGAACAGCAGAACTCTGCAGTGACCAGAGACACCTGCTTGGAAACTAGATCGGGGTGGGGGGTCAAGTTTAAGATGTCTGAATGTCCCTCGAGAGAATAGGATTATTTGCGTGGCTTGAGAGATCCCAAGGGCGGCTATTCATCTATCTCTCTCTCCCTCTAGTCCTCCATCCGTCATAGAGCTTGTGTATGATGTACCCAGGAGATCCTAAGAGTGTCCAGCTGCCAGCAAGGGGCGTTTGCAGGTGGCTGACTCTGCAAGCAGATGGCATTGTCTAAGGTAATGTTCCAATCTTGCACAACAGCCCTGCAAGGTAGACTAGCATTAGTATCGCCAGGGGGCAGATAAAATTGCTGAGTGGGTGGGTGGGTGGGTGGGGTTAGCTTAATCCAGCAGATACGACATTCGGATATCATATTAGATATTCGGGATTGTGGCAGATATGACATTCGAACAAGGGACTCTCTTTCCTGGACGGGGGTGAAAGCAGCTCACATCCTCTGCCAGGATTTAGCTCAGAAGCAAAACCAGCATCCCACCAAAGAATCGCATCAGCCTTCCTTGTGTGAAATGCATGCTGCAACTCCAGCACTTGGATTCTAGGAACCCTGGACCCTTTCACATCTCAACGGCGCATCCTTTGGCAGCTGTCCTGTGCCAGCCTATGAAGATGTCCACTGGGCTGTCGGGTTCCTCTGGCTGGCAGCTGCTCTCCCGCAGAGACAGAAATTTCCATCACCTGCATCCCAGGAAACGTCTGTCTGCAGACGCCCAGGACTCAACCTGGGGCCTTACACAGGCAAAGGAACTAAGAAGTCATCGGTGTGGCCTTTAAAAAATCCACATGCTACTATCTGCCCCACAGAAATCACCCCTAAACGCTAACAATCAGCTACAGTCCAGTCACTACCCTCAAACTGTTCAAGCTCCACAGCGAAAGCTGGTTCGGTTCTCATTCCTGGGCATCCGCAGATGGCTCGGCCAGCCCAACAGCCCTGCAAAGGAATTTTCTGAGTTGGCAACCAACCCAAATCCTAACCAGTGCTGATTTGCGCAAGGGCGTAAAGTGAGACGACGGGAGCACTGTGAAACTCTTCCACCCCCCTGGACTGTGCAAACGCTCCCCTCTGGAGCCCCCTTCTTGGAACGCTCCATTCCCCCCTGGTTTGAGAAACCTCCTCCTTGCAGGGGATCCATCAGACGTGCTCCGTCCCAGCTGCATCCCTCCTGCCTTGGCCCCTGCGCTTGCCTGCTGCTGGCGCTGATTTACTGAAATGCACGTTTGCTGCAGTGCTGGACAGGACCCGGGAACGTGCCACTCGGTGAGTTATGGGGAGAATCAATAACTTGGAAACAAATGCAGGGCCCCCCGGAAAGCCAGCGGCTGTACGCCAGGCCGTACCTCTCCGTTGGCGCATCTGTACTCCCCGGGAGAATTTGACTGTCAGAAATCCCGGCCGGCCGCAGCAAAAGGCTGCAAGATCTCATTCTGTCACAGATCGTTGAATGCACAGCTCCTGATCACGGGGGGGGGAAATGGGGCCTGCCTATAGCCCGTTCCACTCACCTGGTGGCCCCAGAGAAGCCAAGAGAAGCCAAGCTTGCTTCCCCCAGGGCTCCTGTCTCCCCCACCATGCCAAATTCTCCACTGCAGGGGCCCCCAAAGGTCCGACCCCCTGCCTCCCATTCTCTCTACATACGAGCCCTCAGGATTCACTCCCGCAACCCCAAGATAAGGATTAAC
The DNA here is from genome assembly GCF_049243985.1 of Paroedura picta. Taxonomy (NCBI): domain Eukaryota; kingdom Metazoa; phylum Chordata; class Lepidosauria; order Squamata; family Gekkonidae; genus Paroedura; species Paroedura picta. The sequence continues at coordinate 2,749,063 of NC_135383.1, read as the reverse complement.
TAGTCACCACCCAATATCAAGCTGGATGTATACCACAATCGTACACAATCCGTTAGGAGTACGGACTTCTAAGCTGGCCGGGTTCTATTCTGCACTCTCCCGCATGCAGCCAGCTGGGTGACCTTGGGCTCGCCAGGGCACTGATAAAACTGTTCTGACTGGGCAGTGATATCAGGGCTCTCTCAGCCTCACCCACCCCACAGGGTGTCTGTTGTGGGGAGAGCAAGGGAAGGAGATTGGAAGCCACCTTGAGCCTCCTTCGGGTAGAGAAAAGAGGCATATAAGAACCGACTCTTCTTCTTCTAGATTTCAGCGACCCTATCAAGCCGATTTATGGAAACGTGTACATTTTCAGTAGATAAATGCATCCAACTTTCATCCTGTTAACCACCAGAGTTAGAAAACTGTTTTTTAATAGAGAAAGCCGAATGAGCTGAACAGGATAATCTTAACCCGTTACACCCTTCCAAGACCTTTGCAGTCAACCGGCTTAGAAAAAGAGCATAGCTCTGTTTAGGATCGCATTGTAGGAAGCACCGTTTTATAACCAGTACAGCGCACAACACACCCTCACCACGACACCCCAGAGGATGGCAAGCCACCTTCACACATCTCATGCCGGGCTGCCAGGCAGTCAGACAGCCGTGGCTACACCACACCGCAGGCTGTACGATAGAATATATAAGACAGAACACACCTGATTGGGACATACAGATAATTTAGGATGGAAATCGCACGCAGAGAGAGAGAAAATGAAAGCAAGCATCCGACTATACCTCTTTGGCCCTATACAATGTTTCTCCGCTTCTTCAGCCCTATAAAATGCTTCTCCGCTTGGAGGTGGTCTGCGAAGACCGCAGGAGGTTGAAAGCATCAGTGGGTGTCAAGTCCCCTCATTTAAATCGCTGCACAAATGCACTTTCAACCAGGACGACGGACTGTAGACCAGCCCTCTCTGCCACTGCAGGGACCCCTCAGTAGCAGCCATCCAGAGGAAGGCAGGAGGAGCAAAGGGTCTTGGTCAGAAGCCAGGAGGGAGGGGGGGCCATGCTAGACCACCAAGGTTGGTTGTCAGACAAGCTGTTCATTTACACCCTTTATAACTGTGCCAAAGAAGCATCATTCATTCATTCATTCATTCATTCATTCATTCATTCATTCATTCATTCATTCATTCATTCATTCATTCATACGCTTGCTTGCTTGCTTGCTTGCTAGCAAACAAAATAAATCACTAGCTAGCAAGGGATTTATATACTGCCCCTTTCAGTGGTACTGTCTCAGGGCATATTACACGACATAAAATTCAATAAACCAATACGATTAGCAATCAAAATTAAAACGGCAAGGTCTCCGTGAATTCCTCTCACCAAATCCCCAATGAAAGGTGCATCTGCCCATTAATTGGTCCCCAATCTTGCCGTATTTGTTTCCGTCACTCGCCCCGCCCAGAATGAAACCAGAACAAATGGTAACCTTATAAACGAAGCTTGTTATTCCTGTTTGGTCCTTGTGTCCAATAAACATCTTCCTTGTGATGCCTGCGAATTTAGGGCTCAACCTCTGTCCAGATGCATGGACTAGCAAATCCCATTTCATTGTATCTGATGAAGTGTGCATGCCCACAAAAGTTTAGACCTCGAATGGAACTTTTTTGGTCTTGAAGGGGCCCCAGGACCCAAACTGTGTTCTGCTGCTTCGGACCAACATGGACCATACCTGAATCTAGAATCTTTGGGTGGGGGTGAAGATGAAGCAGCATCAAGCCACCTCTGCAAGTGGGTTTTGCCATTTTACACAGTAAAACCCAGTTGCAAAGTGGACTGAAAGCGTGTTAATTTAGCCCGTGTGGACCGAAAGTGCAATTAGCCACGTGGTCGCCAGAGGCGAGTCGCCATCTCCTCCAGGTGACTAGACCTCTTTCTGCACGGTTTCAGTGGGCTTTTGCAGCTGGGTTTTCCTGCACAGAACAACAAAATCTGCTTCTAAAGCTCGCGATCCAACGTGTGCAGACCGAGCGTGAAGGTGGGGCTCCTGGAAAAGCTTTTCTAATGGCAGAGAAGTTCTCTTAGAGGAATGTGTGAACCAACAAGATAAGACATTCGGAGAGCTCACCACCGCAGCCGGTCTGCCTCGCAGGAGCTCAGAGAAAAGATGAACTCTTGATGGTGAATTCAGAGTCACTGGCCTTTGCCCATTTACTCCCCCCCCCCCTTCTCAGCCCATCTCTGTTCTCAGAAGTGTAGCGTAATTTTAGAAGCAAATCCAAGAGAATATGCCTCTCAATTTAAAAAAAATCTCACTCTGCCATAGTACCTGGGCTTCTCAAGAGGGTGCCAGAGATGGACCCTGGGAGTATGTTTTCCCTGGCTGCCTCCTTCCGCCACCGGTTAGATACCCCCAGCTCCACTCTCCCTCCCTCTGAAAGTGTTTAAAAATGCAACAGGCATCGAGATTACCTTATTCCTCAGGTCAGCTGAAATGGAGCAGATCTTTACGGGCCGTTCTCCTCTTCCAGCGTTGCTGAGGAAAGAAAGAAGACACGGACAAGGCGGTCGACACACTACTGAAGAGAATCCTGCGCCGAAGGACAGAACAGGAAGATCTGACAGCAGGCAAGGAAAAAACCAACACTCATTCCCATCGGCCAGCGCCGGCCGTAATTCGATTCCCAGGCCAAGGGCGAAATTGTTGGGGGTGTCCCGTGGACGGTACCATCCAGCCCAGCATCCTGCTTTCCACGGCAGTGGCCGACCCGCTTGCCCTTGGAAGGCTGCAAGACGCCACCTTCCCAGCAGCCCCAGAATCGACTCTCCTAAGGTACACTGCAACGGAGCACGGAAGTTCCATTGAGCCTCCATCAGTTTGCTCCATCCCGTTTTAAAACCAGGGGCAGGAAGTCCCAGAAGCCAATCACGTGACGTTTGGAGAACTCCCCCCCCCCCCACTTCAAGCCAGTCGTCTTGCCGGCTTGGCCTGATTTCTGGCAGGAAAAAGGTCTCTTAGCCCCGATCCCCAGCCCCTTCCAGACGGCCACGTCCAACTCCTCCTCCTCTCGAGAAGGCGCTCCCAAGGCCGCCTCCATCACCCTCTCCGCTTTCTTGCGGCAAGGGGGGCAGGCGACCCTCCCGCTGCGATGCCCTCCCTGGTCCCCCCGCCCGGGAGGTGGCTTCGGGGCGGGACGGGAGAGGGCCCCGGGGAGAGGGCGGGGGGGGGAGCGGCCGCCGGGTGAACCCTGCAATGCGCGGCGCCTCTCCTGCATCTCAATGCAGCGCCGGCAGGCACAGGCACAGGCAGGCAGGCGCCGCGCTTTGCAAGAGGCTTGCAGGGGAGGCGGGCGAAGCCGGCACGGGGGGGGGGGAGCCACTCCTGGCGAGCGGCCCCCTCCCCTTCTGCTGCAAGGGAATGCCCCCGAAGCACACCTCGGCGGCCGCTGCAGACAGCCTCCGCAGTTTCCCCCCCTCCTTCCTCCGGAGTTCATGCTGCAGCGAGACTGCATCAGAAGAGGGGGGGGGGTTGCAATGCCATGCATCCAGGCAACTTCCAGCGGCAGCCTCCGCGGGCCAGTCCCGCCCGTCGCCCGTGCATGCAGCCATGCAGAACCCCAAAGTCCCCCCCCCCAACCCCAGAAGCCTGGATTTTTTGGGGGGAGGGGGAGGGGATGGAGTCCAGCAGATGCAGCCCTGCGAGTGGCTGGAGGGCGGCCGGGGGTGGGTGGGAGGGACACAGCATGTCAGGCCGAACCCTGACCCCATCAATCAAAGTTGCAAAGGCGGGGGGGGGGTCGAGTCTTAGATCTCACCCTTTCACACACACACACCCCCCACTCGGACGGAGCTGGCCCCCAGCCCCTCCCCTCCCCCCCAAAGTTACCTGCCTGCTCCGCGCCGCTCTCCCGGGCGCCCTGCAGCGACGCTGCGCCCCCCATGCGCTGCGCCTGTGCTCGCGCGGCTGGCCCCGGACGAGGCTCGGGGGGGGGGGGGGGTTGGGGGAGGACACGAAGCTGGCAAAAGCGCCTCTCGGAGCCGACAGGCGAAGCTGCCCGGGCGCAAAGCGGCTCCCGCCGTGGCTTGCAAGGGAGGGCACCTCCCGAGGTCATCCAGCCGACTGCGCAGGGTTTGCGCCTTGCAGGGAGCGGCGAGGGGGCGGGGAGGGCTCGGTTCGTGTCCCGCTGCGCGCCGAATGCCCCGTTTGGATTGGATTTTGGGATTTCTCTTCCGCCCTATCTCCAAAACTTCTGGGCGGATTACAGTGCTCTCAAATACATATACATTTCATTCTTGATCATCATAGTGTGATCCTGCTTAAGAACTGGCCGCTGTGCTTGTTTTTTTCTTGGTCCTGGCAGTGATTCAAGGCCGGGGGGCAGAGGGGGGGGGTCCGGGGTCATCTCCTTGCCCCCAAGGAGACATTCGCTGGCCAAAGCGTTGGGATTGCAGAAGGCTGAAACAGACCAGCAGAGCATGGGAGATTCGGCAGGGTACATAAAGGCGTCTACAACTCACATCATAGGCTCTTGCTTACAATAAGCTTTAGGCACAGTCCCTAATAATTTGTTCAGGTTGGATTCAGGTGGGTGGCCGGGGTGGCCTGAAGCAGCAGAACAAGGCCTGAGTCCAGGACTCCTTGAAGGCCAACAAAAGTTTTATTCAAGAAGAAGATATATAGAAGCATTATACGATGGATCTGACGAAGTGTGCATGCACGCGAAAGATTATACCCAGAATTAAACAACAGCCGTAGAGCCAATATGATGTAGTGCAGGGGTGGCCAACCTGGCTCTCCAGATGTCCTTGGACCACCATTCCCATGAGCCCATGCTGGCAGGGGCTCATGGGGATTGTAGTCTATGGACATCAAGGCAGCAACAGTTTGGCCAACCCTGGACAGTGGCTCAAGTGTTGGACTAGAACCTGGGAGAACCCAGATTCGAATCCCACCGCTGCCACTGGTCTGATCGCCTCCCTTTTATCCCTGCAACCTTGTGAGGTAGGTTGGGGCTGAGAGCGTTTGAGGGGTCCAGGTTCCACCAGCCAGCTGCCATGACCGAGTGGGGATTCAAACCTGGGCCTTCCAGATTCTCACCCCACACATAAACCATCGATTCTCATAAGAGCAAAGTGCAATTTAAAAAATTAAGCCCATTTGGGGAGGGGGGGGAAGGTCGGGTTGCAACTTGAATTCCTGTAACTCAGTCACTGTAAAGTCCACCCTAGGTTTAGAAAAAACATCAGTACATCATTTTGGAAGAACAGGATTGTGGCCCAGTCTTTCCTGCTGAGGACCCAAACTGGATTCCCACTCGTGACCTTAAACTTGAATTGATTTGTGTCTTGCATTTTTTGATCGGCAGCTTTGATATCAAACCTAGCGTGTGTGCCTGTGGGGGCGGGGAGAGAACAGATCGATAAGGACAGCGAGGAGCAGGAGCACAGAGCCAGGCTCCGGATTCTTGCTCCGTGGGGAAGGGCGTGTGTGTTTGTGCATGCATTAGTTCTTCTCCCTCCCCTCTGCAGTAGCTCAGCCCTTTCTAACTGCAGCACTTCCCATCCCAGCCGATGCATCTTTGGACACGCTGCGTGTGCATTGCAGCCCTCTGCAGCAGCAGGCGCAGGCTGGCCGAAGGGGGGCCGTCACAGGCCCGGTGGCTCCGTGCTGCTGAGGTTCGCCTGCCTCCTTGCAGAGGACGTCCTTGTCTGTTCCGAAAGCAAAGGCCACCTCAGGCGGCGTGGGAGAAGCAGCACGGAGGAGACCGCTCCAGGCTAGGGTTGCCAATCTCCATGCTGGGCCTGGAGACCTCTGGGAGACCTCCCAGGGCCCTGGAGAAAAGGGCTGCCGTGGACAGGGGCCTGGATAGCCATATACAATGGCGAGGTCCCTTCCCTCCTCCAACTGTGCCATCCCCAGGATCCACCTGGAAATTAATTTAGGCAGATGGGGAGAGGGAGGGCAGGAAGGGGTGAGCCAGCAGGAAGAGTTGGTTTTCGTACCCAGCTTTTCTCTACCCGAAGGAGTCTCAAAGGGGCTCGCGCTCACCTTCCCTTCCTCTCCCCACAACAGACACCCTGTGAGGCAGGGGAAGCTGAGAGCGTTCTGACATTACTGCTCTGTGAGAACTGTATGATCAAGGCTGTGAGTAGCCCAAGGTCACCCAGCTGGCTGCGTGTGGAGGGGCAGGGAATCAAACCTGGCTCGCCAGACTGGAAGCCGTTGCTCTTAACCAAGACACCCAGGGATACAAAACGATGCGTCCCAACCGTATTCTGCACGATTGCATCACGTCTGGGGGTTCTTGAAGACTGAAGAACATTTCGGGGGTTTCTCAACGGTAAAAAAAAACAACAGTTGAGAAAGGCTGTTTTAGAGGAAGGTTTGCAATCATAGAATCATAGAATTGGAAGGGGCCATACAGGCCATCTAGTCCAACCCCCTGCTCAACGCAGGATTAGCCCAGAGCATCCTAAAGCATCCAAGAAAAGTGTGTATCCAACCTTTGCTTGAAGACTTCCAGTGAGGGGGAGCTCACCACCTCCTTAGGCAGCCTATTCCACTGCTGAACTACTCTGACTGTGAAAAACTTTTTCCTGATATCTAGCCTATATCGTTGTACTTGAAGTTTAAACCCATTACTGCGTGTCCTCTCCTCTGCAGCCAGCAGAAACAGCATCCTGCCCTCCTCCAAGTGACAACCTTTCAAATACTTAAAGAGGGCTATCATGTCCCCTCTCAGCCTCCTTTTCTCCAGGCTGAACATTCCCAAGTCCCTCAACCTATCTTCATAGGGCTTGGTCCCTTGGCCCCAGATCATCTTCGTCGCTCTCCTCTGTACCCTTTCAATTTTATCGACGTCCTTCTTGAAGTGAGGCCTCCAGAACTGCACAATCACCTTCTTCCACATAGTGAACCCCTTGGTGGTCTCACCTTCCAGTACTGACTGACCAACCTGCTTCATTTCCAAGCTGAGGAGCTCAAGCTAAACTGGGCTGTTGAAGCTGCTGGAGAAACTTGGAACAGGCAGTCAATTATTTTCAATGCTATGTTTATTAAACATTACAATTGGCAAATTCTGGCTTCAAACAGGCCTTCCCTCAATGAGAGAGATGCACTTTTAAAATGCTGATGTCCCAGCCGGTGTCACTTAAGAACAAGAAGTAATGCTTTCAAATTAGTTTTTTTTTTAAATCTAGGCAAAGTTATACAGATTTATGCTACGTGAATTGGCTAAATCACATATGCTTAATCAACTAAATGTTTTTAATCAGGTTATAACCCTAAATATTTATCATTAACTAAAGCCAAAGCCTTGCTGAAAACGTAACCTGCAAGATCTATCCTCACAACGCTAATATATTAACAGGAGAATTACAAGGGATGGTGGCTCCGTGGAAGGGCATCTCGGCACGCAGGAGGTCCCCGGTTCAATCCCTGGCATCTCTAGCTAAAAAGGACCAATTGGGAGGCAAGTGAGGGGGAAGACTTAAGGAGACCCTGCCAGCCTGAACAAACAAACAATGGCAAACATGAGGCAGTGCAAGCGTAATTTGGAAAACGGTTTCTCAGAACAAATGCCAACCAGCAAGACTGAGCACTGAAGTGGAAGATTGCCTGCATGTTTGCCTTCATTTAAAAAGGTCCAGGGGGTAAATAAGGATGAGAATATTATTTATTTATTATATTTATATAATTTATATAATAAATTGCTATTTGTTGTTATTTATTCTGAACAGGTAATCCTCAGGGCATGAATTAATATGAACCTTATGACAACCCTGCGAGGTAGGACTGTAAACTGAATGCGATGCAAAATTAGGGGCTGGTTGTTGTTTTTTTAAAGCTTGCACAGCCCCCATGCACACTCTGCACTTGTATTTCGAAGCTGTTTTTTTTTCAGTGGGGTAACAGAACAGCTCTGAGAGAACTGTGGTTGGTCCAAGGCCACCCAGCTGGCTGCGTGTAGAGGCGAGGGGAATCAAACCCAGTTCTCCAGGTGAGATTCCACCACTCTCTAGCCACTACACCACGGCGGCAAGGTCCCACGCTGAAATCCTGCAACTCCCAAGCCACACGAGGCCAGCAGTGGAGTCCCTGCTAATGTCGGGGTTGGGTTTTTTCTGTTCTTTGCTGCCTTTAATACAATGGCCATTATTATTTCCGGTTTGTCTTTTTCATACGGTTGCCAACTCCAGGTAGGGACGTTTCTGGAGATTTGGGAGAGGAGCTGGGGAAGCTAGGGACCCCAGGCAGGTGTGACGTGGTACAGTCCAGCTCCAAATCTGCCATTTTCTCCAGGGCACCTGATCTCTGTAGGCCAGAGGCCAACTGCAGTTCTGAGATACCTCCAGGCACCAGGTGGAGAACGGTGACCTGAGCCTTCGGGGGAGGGCGGTATATGAATATAAATATTTATTTATAAGGCCCCAGCCTCATGGCTGACGAACTCCTGGAAAGCCAGCAGGATGTAGTGGTTCAGAGCAGGGGAGAGGGGGTCCTAATCTGGAGAACTGGATTTGATTCCCTGTTCCTCCACATGAAGCCAGCAGGGTGACCTTGGGCCTGTCACAGCTCTCTTAGAGCTGTTCTCTTACTCAGCACTACCTATTTTCAGGGAGAGAGGAAGGGAAAGGCGTTTGTGAGCTGCTTGGAGGCTCCTTTGGGTAATGGAAAGCCAAATACAGAAAACCAGCTCTTCTTCTCCGCGTCTCCCCATGCAGCCAGCTGGGTGGCCTTGGGCTCGTCCCAGCCCTGATAATGCTGTTCTCTCCGAGCCCTCAGCCCCACCCACTTCTCAGGGCGTCTGTTGTGGGGAGAGGAGGGGAAAGGGGCTGGCGAGCCGCTTGGGGGCTCTCTGGGGCAGTGAGCGGCCGGCTTCTCCCTTTTTCTCTCTCTCTCGGCCGAGGCGGCCTTTGCGCCCCGGCGAACCGAAGCCTGCTTCCTGCCTGCCTGCCTGCCTTGCTTGCTTCCTTGCCGGGCGGCGCGGAGGAGGAGCCAGAGCGGCGCGGGGTTTCCCTCTCCGGAGCCCGGAGCTGGATCCGGTTCGCCTCCGCCCGGAGAGCCTGTTGCGTGAGTCGGCCGGGAGGGAGGAGAGGGGAGCAGGGCTGGGGGGCGAGGCGGCGGAGGAGGGGCAGGGGCAGGGGGGCTCCGAGCCTTGCCAAGCGAAACCAAGCGGCGATGCGGCGCCCCCGCCCGGCCTTGCGCCCTGCTGCGCTCGCTCCGGGAGCCCCTCGGCAGGCGCTGCTGCGGACCCTCTCCGGGGCGCCCCCTCTCGGGCGGGCGCTGCAAAGGCCGGGCGGCATCTCCGAGCGCCCCGGGGCGCTCCACAATGCCCGTGCACTACCATGACCATGAGCCCCTGCCAGCATTCTGCGGCTCACGGTCACGGCAGTCCGCAGACAGGAGGGCAGCTGCCCTTGGGCCGCTCGTGCCACAGAGGGAGCAGGGCAGGGGCGCATGGTCACTGTAGTCCCCACTCAGGCTTTTGTTCTCTGCCTGACCCACGGGGGACTCTTCCTAGGGCGAATCCTGGCATGGGGCAGGGAGGGTCGCCCACGCCTTCGCCAGCTCTGCTCTGCTCTGCTGCAGGCCGCTGCTGGCTGGCGTGCAGAGGAACGAAAAAGGTGACAGCGTAAAGACACGTGTCTGAATGTATATATTAAGTCGGCTTAACGCCTGCTTGGGGCGTCCTGCTGTCCTAGGGGATTAGACCAGGGGCAGTCAACCTGTGGTCCTCCAGATGTCCATGGACTACAATTCCCATGAGCCCCTGCCAGCAAACGCTGGCAGGGGCTCATGGGAATTGTAGTCCATGGACATCTGGAGGACCACAGGTTGACTGCCCCTGGATTAGACAGAGGCCGGGATGATGAGGAGCTGGATGCTGTTGCGCCCTGCTTGGAAAGCATCCATGCGGTGGCAAGACCCCGGCTCACGTGGCCCCGCCTGCCACGTAACCCGTTCACCCTCCCCTCCCTTGGGGATTTATTTGAGTTGTGCCAGGCCGGGGCTGGAGAACGGTTGCACAATCGGGAAGGGCTGAACAACTGGTTCTTGTGAGCTGAGCTGCCAGTGGGTCGAGATGTGGGGGTGGAACCGCTCCAGGGAGAGGAGGGGGAAACTCTCCCTCCTTTGGTGAAAGGCAGATATTGACCCCCCCACACACACCTCCCCCCCATATCCACACTTTCCCTTTCCCCTGAATATTTTGTGCCCAACTTGTGACACATAACAGAGTTTACAGGCTTGTGTTTGTTGGACGGGGAGCCCGAAATGATTTTTAATCTCATGGTTTAAATCAGACTTTAAAAAAAAAGAATACCCAGTTGCCTACAGAGGCTAAGAATTGCCACTAGGTAGGAAAACCAAGCGTCAAAATATTGAGGCTTCTGAACTCTGGTGCTGGAGAATAGCCATCTTCACAGGGGTGGCCAAACGGTGGCTCTCCAGATGTCCATGGACTACAATCCCCATGAGCCCCTGCCATGCATAATAAGACAACTTCAGATGTGCAGTAAGCTGTGAATTGGCAGGGGGCTGCACGGATTTGTAGTTCTGGGAAAGGGAGTGATCAGAGTGGCCGGAAATGTCGGAGGCTCTTATCTCTGACACGTGATCTTGTTTGTCTAACAGTTGAATAGCAGCGAGGCCAGCAGGTCCTTCCTAGTTTTCGGAGCTTTGTTGGCTGCAAGGTGGTGGGGAGAGCATCTCTTTCTTTCCCTGCTGCTCAGGTGAGTCTTCCTGGTAAGATACACAAAGGTGGAAAGAGGACATGTGTCCAGGGGAAGCCGCCAGACATCCTGGTGTCGTTTTCCTCCTTGCTTTTTTGGGGAAAAGGAATGGGGGAGCCGCCAAGGGGTCCAGTCTTAACTTGCTCCTCCAAGAATTCAACAGCATCTGAACATGCTGGAAAAGGGCGCAAATGAGGATGCAGTTCAATAAGGAGAAAGGCAGAGTTCAAGATCTGAGTCACAAAAATGAGAGGCATGCATGGGGAGCAGCATGGGTGAAGGAGATCGTGGGTGAATGAGATGTTGTGTTTTTTTTTCCCAGGACGGTTTCCAGTTTCTATCCCTCCAGCCTGCCCGGTTCCTGCCATGTTTTCCGTGGCCACCCTGAGCGTGTGGCTTCTCCTGGGCGTCTCGCCCTCCGTGGCTAGAGAGAGTCACGGCCACATTTCGGTGGTCCTCCTGGGCGCCACGGGAGACCTGGCCAAGAAGTACCTGTGGCAAGGCTTCTTCCAGCTCTATCTGGACGAGGTGAGCAATGGACACACCTTCACCTTCTACGGGGGCGCCCAGGCAGAGCCCGAGCGAGGCCAGAAACAGATGTTTGATCGGCTGAAGCGGCTGACCTGCCGGCCGGACGTGACCCCGGACCGGTGTGCCATGTTGAAAGACCAGTTCCTGAGGCTGACGCAGTATCGCCAGCTGAAGACGGCGGAGGGCTACGCCGCTCTCAGCGAAGAAATCGCGACCATGCTGAGGGAGGAAGGCCTGAAGGAAGCCGGCCGCATCTTCTACTTCTCCGTGCCCCCCTTTGCCTACGCGGAGATCAGCCGCCACATCGACAGCAGCTGCAGGCCGCCGCCTGGGGCTTGGCTACGTGTGGGCCTGGAGAAGCCCTTTGGCCACGATCTCAAGTCCGCCCAGCAGCTGGCGGGAGAGCTGAAGACATTCTTCCGGGAAGAGGAGATGTACCGGGTGGACCACTACCTTGGCAAGCAGGTGAGCCGCCGTGAAGACATCGGGCCAAAATGTGGCTTCCAGAAAATCCACGAAGGGGGGAAAATGAAGTTTTAGTCCAGGGGCACCTTGAAGACTAGCCAGGTTTTATTCAAGGTTTAAGCTTTAGTGTGCATGCATACGTCTTCAGAGACAGTGAGGGGTGCGCATGCACATAAAATCTTATACCCTGAGTAAAAGTTTGTGGGTCTTAAAAGTGCCCCAGACTCAAACTTTGTTCTGCTGCTTCTGATCAGCACAACTACCCTCCTGAATCTCTGTCTGTCTTTGTCTGTCTCTGTCTGTCTGTCTGTCTGTCTGTCTGTCTGTCTGTCTGGCAGAGGCTCATGGGAATTGTAGTCCATGGACATCAGTTTGCCCACCCCTGCTTTAGACCAGCAGAGCTGCCTTCCTGAATCTAGTGTCAATCTAAGCTATACTGAACATGGACTGTGTAGCAATGGGTCTAATTTATACTGTCTACGGAAGGCTAAGCTTAAAACCCAAATCCACGTATACGTTACCTCTTTCCTGGATCGCAGGGAAATGTATTTGCATACCTGTGTTTTTAAGGTCAGCCCCCCATTCATGCGGTATAAACATGAACCATTTCTACACGATCTCAGTTCAGCGTCCCTGTGGCCAACTTCACATTGATGGAAAACCAGGTGCTCAGCAGAATTTAGGGATCCTGGACTCAAGCCTCTTAGGGCCAGCACCGCACAAGATCTGTACCTTTTTGGCAAGGCTGCCCCCCCCGTCCCCCCCTCGGTAAAACAGGCCTCGCCTCCTGTGGATTCAAAGACCCAACAAGTTTTACCGGCTAGAAAGGAACTCCCGAGATTTGCAAAACTGATTTAACTTTATCTCAGCATGCGGCTGGGTGTGGAAGTGAGTCAGGCAGGCAGCAAGAGCCCCAACAATAAAGTTCAACAAAACATTAAAAGTTATTAATTAACTTTTGATGTTTTCTTTTTATTGTGTTTTAATTAGCGAGCTGCCTCGTGCAAATTCCCTGGAGAGGGAGCTTCGACATTCACTTGTTCATGTAAATAAATAAGACAAGAGCCATGTAGCCAGAGCTATAGGTCTAACTGAACTGGGAGGAGGAGCCGCGGGCAGGTTGTGTGTGTGTGTGCGTGGGGGGAGGCATTGTAGGCGTCTCTTTTTTTAATGCCTGTGTGCGTCTTGGTGTGTGTCCTGCATCCTCCTGGCCTTCCATTTCGCTGAGTCATCAGGCCGCCCCTCTCCCCGCTGCTGCGGTCTGTTAGCGAGGCGCCTGCCAAGTGCTGGCTCTCCAAGCGAGGCTTTTAATTTGATAAGAATATGGTGCATCCCCCCCCCCCCCCCCGCTCTCTTCCCCTCCTAGCCTGGTTCTTCGATCAGCCAAAGGAAGATGGAACAGGGAGAAAGTGCAGAGCACCATCTGCTCTGGGCGGGATATCTCCCCCCCCCCCCACACCTCAAAATTGGAAAGTGGACGACTGGTAGTGCCACGGAAGCGTCATTTAGGGAGAAAGCGGAGGCAGCCAACTGTCAGCTCCGGGTTCCGGCCGTGGATTATGAGAAGAAAACAGTGCCTCTGACCATGTGCAGTGTGGCAAGCACCTGCTGGATGGAGATGCTGGAGATGCCTCCCCTTTCCCCCTGGCGTTAGCTGACTCCAGAGTGACTCCCCTTTACCTCCGCCCCCCCCTTCCCCGGAGCACCTGACTCAGCCTCTCTCCAGCCCGAGGGGAACGCAGGAGCGCACGTCACATGCAGACTGCACGCCAGGGCTTTTTCGGGCAAAAAGTTCCTGCAGCAGCTTACCGCTGAGGGCTCTTTTCCCTCCTTGCCTGCACTTTGGCTGGGCCTTGACAAGCTGGATTGGCCCTCGCAGGAACCTGGAGGCTTCCACCCCCCCACACACACACCATTTTGCCCTTTCCCCACTGTGTGATGAGGAGTGCAAACACACACACACACACACACACCATGCAGGGACTGCAGGATTGGACTTGTGGTAAAACAATGACAAGCTTCAGAGAAGGGGGTAGGGCAGATTTCTGCAACCTCAATCTCCTGTCCGTTTTCCAAGGAGCATGCACGTTCTTCTCCCTCCCCTCTTTTATCCTTCCAACCACCTTGTGAGGTAGAGTAGAGAGGGGAGGGGCTGGGGATCAGTGGCAGAGCCTCTGCTTGCCACGCGGAAGGTCCCCAGGTTCAATCCCCGGCATCTCCAGTCAAAAGGACCCGGCAGGAGGGGATGTGAAGGGCCTCGGCCTGCCAATCTGTGTAAGCAAGACTGATCTTGATGGATTTGCATCAAAACGAGGCCACCTGCTCCCTGCTTCCGAGCCGTCATCCCAGCAGAAACTCTGTCCCCGATACCTTTTGCTTTTCAGTTGTTTCGATCTTTTTCCTTTGCTCTCTCCCCCTCAGGCTGTAGCCCACATCTTGCCCTTCCGAGACCAGAACCGAAATCATTTGGACCCGATCTGGAATAGGCGTCATGTCGAGAGGGTGGAAATTGTCTTAAAGGAGACCGTGGATGTGAAAAGTAGGTGATTCTTGCCCGGCAGGCCAGCAAGAAGGAATCTGCTTAATCTATTCATTTGCTGTCAACAAAAATAGAGACCAGTAGCACCTTTAAGACCGACAAAGATTTATTCAAGGTGAGAGCTTTCGAGTGCAGGCACTCTGTGCCTGCACTCGAAAGCTCCCACCTTGAATAAATCTTTGTCGGTCCTAAAGGTGCTATTGGACTCTTTTTTTTGTTGTGCTACTTCAGACCAACGCGGCGACCCACTTGAATCTATCCCATAGGAGTACGTCATTCTGCCGTTTGTTACACTGGAGTAGGTTCTTCGAGAGGGAAATGAAACCAAATTGTTGTCTTCGGATCAGGAGCCAGATTTGAACTCTCTTCTGCACCAAACCCTGCCCGGAAAAACAAGCAAAGCTGCCCTTCGTGTCAAGGCCGCACATGTGAATAGATTGGTTGGACTTTGCTCCCGTCCCAACTGGCAAGAAATTTCAGCTTTGGAAAAGCCTCCCTTTTCTCAGCCCGTCAAAACGAGAGGATTTGGGCCCAAGGTCCGTCTCACCCTGGGAAAACCAGCAGTGGGGCATGAGATCACCAGCCCTCCCAGCCGTTCTGTTGGTCTTCCCGTTTGGCGGGTGGGAAGAGTCGGGTTTGATTCCCCACTCTTCCTTCACGGGCAGACTGCTGGGTGACCTTGAGACAGTCCCAGTTCTCTCAGAGCTCTCTCAGCCCCACCTACCTCGCAGGGCGTCTGTTGCTGGGAGAGGAAGGGAAAAGGCGTCTCTGTAAGCCGTTGTGAGACTCTTCTGGGCAGTGAAACCAGCTCTTCTTCTTTCGAGGTATACTGCCTTGGAAGATGGAGGTTCAATATAACCGTCACGGTCTTTGTGCGTCTTTGTGGGTTTTTTTAAAACTAAAACCGTCTAAGCTGGTGGGTCTCCTCAAGCTCATTCAGGGTGGCCAAGTGAAAAGCTGCCTTCCCTGTCCTTGAGGGGGGCGAGGAAAGAGAGGCGGCAGTTCTTCCGGGGGGGGGGGGGGCTGCCGACCTGTGCTTAGCGCATTGCCTCCGGAGCCTGTTTTCCGGCCCGTCGGCACAACGGTCGCCGTCCCGTCAAGGACGCAGCTGCGCTTTGGCTCACTGCAGTGCTGCAGCGTCTCTTCTGCTCCGGCTGCACCTGCCGCCCGCATCAGGATGACGGAAGGGGGGGGGCGCCCTCGGTTTCTGCAGCCTCAGGAATGCGCCTTTGTGCACGGTGCCAATTAGCCATTGCTCTTATTAAAAGCCGTGAGTGATGGTCCGCCTTGGCCAAACCCGGCAACTTCTGCTTAGGTAAAAGGGGACGGCGAGGGGGAGCCCCCCCCCTTGTCCCCCCTTGGCAGTTCTCATTCGCTCACCCCCTTTCCTCGGCCCAGGCCGGCCATCAGGGCTCACGCCTCTGCCAGAAAAATGCAGCATTGATTACTCTAATGAACGCGCTGGGGGTTTCCAGGAGGCCGAGTTCCCCGTTCCAAAGCCAGAAAGGGCGAGTCGGGCCGGGCAGAGTTTCTTTGCAGAAAGGCATCAAGGAGACACACGTCAGGTTGGCCCCCTGCCCGTCTGCCAGCCCCCCAGTCCCGAATCTCCCTTTGAGAAATTAACCGGGCACGTTCCTGTGCCCCCTCTTTCCCTCCCGCCTGCAGACCGCACCGGCTTCTACGAAGAGTACGGGGTCATCCGCGACGTCCACCAAAACCACCTCACGGAGGCCTTGATGTTCCTCGCCATGGAGCTTCCGGCCAACGTCAGCAGCGCCGAAGACGTTCTCCGCGGCAAACTGCAGACCTTCCAGACGCTGCGGGGCCTGGATAAAAGGAGCGCCGTGATTGGCCAGTACGAGGGGTACAGGGGCCACGTCAAGGAGGAGCTCCAGAAAGGGCCAAACTACTTCAGCCGGACGCCCACTTTCGCTGGTAAGCGCGTCGGCCTCTAATCTGGAGAACTGGGTTTGATTCTCCACTCTTCCTCCAGGTGCAGCCAGCTGGGTGACCTTGGGCTAGTCACAGTTCTGATAGGGCTGTTCTCACAGAGCAATATTCCACAAACTCTCTCAACCCCACCTAACTCACCGGGTGTCTGTTGTGGGGAGAGGAAGGGAAAGGTCTTTGTGAGTCTCCTTCGGGTAGTGAAACACGGGCATTCATTCATTCATTCATTCATTCATTCATTCATTCATTCATTCATTCATTCATTCCTTCATTCCTTCATTCATTCATTCATTCATTCATTCATTCATTCGATTTTTGTACCGCCGCTCCCATAACTGGCTTGCGGGGCTTAAGATGATAAAAGCATCCATACAATTAAAATCCCCATAAAACAATTAAAACAAATTGCACATATTACAATGAAGATGAAAATAGCGGCGACCTAGAAAACTATGCCCCCCTATTGCAGGCATCGATCAATATAGATGAAATAATATCTAAAGCAAAACATAAGATGGGATGAAACTGGCTAGAGGATGAAATTAGGCCCCTCAGCAGTCTAGCACCGCCGTTTGATAGGGCTTTAAGAGGGGGAGGGACGACCCAATGGAAAATAAATCTCCAGCTCTTCCTCTCTCCTTGAATGCCCGTTTGTCCTGCTTTCCAGGGGTGCTGATTCACCTGGACAGCCCCCGCTGGGAGGGGGTCCCCTTCCTCCTCACCTCGGGCAAAGTCCTGGAGGAGCGCGTCGGCTACGTCCGGGTGCTGTTCAAGAGGCAGGCCTTCTGCATCCAGAACGAGACGGCGTGGGACAGCGAGCGCAGCCCGTGCAAACCCAAGCAGATAATTTTCTACATCGGGCACGGGGAGCTGAACTCGCCCGCGGTCCTGGTCAGCCGCAACCTCTTTCAGCCCGTCCTGCCAGGAGAGGACTGGAAGGCCGCCTCCGATCGCCCGGGGCTGCGTCTCTTCGGACAGCCCCTCTCGGAGTACCACGCGTACGTCCCCGTCCAGGAGAGAGACCCGTACACCGTCCTCATTTCAAGGATCTACCACGGCAAGAAGGAGTCTTTCATTACCACCGAAAATCTGCTGGCCGCCTGGGAATTTTGGAGCCCGCTGCTGGACGGTTTAGCCGGGGAATTTCCCCGCTTGTACCCGGGAGGCCTGCAAAACCGAGACCTCCTGGATTTCGAGATGGCCGGCGGGGAAGTGTCCTTTGTGGTGAAAGAGGCGCTGGAGGTGATGGGGGCCGAGGGCGAGCAGACGCCAGACCGGTACCAGACGCTGCAGTCCCGCTTCCGGCAGAACCAACTGGTCACCGCTTGGCCGGAAGAGCTGATCGTCCGCCTGGCGTCCGACCTGGAAGCCGCCGCTGCCGGCGCCGTGGAGAGAGCGGGCCAGTTCCACTTGGCGCTCTCCGGCGGATCGAGCCCGCTGGCCCTGTTCAAGCAGCTGGCCAGCCACCACTACGGCTTCCCCTGGAAGCACACCCACCTGTGGCTGGTGGACGAGCGCTGCGTCCCCTTGACGGACCCGGAGTCCAACTTCAGGAACCTGCACGACCACCTCCTCCAGCACGTCCGGGTCCCTTACTACAACATCCACCCAATGCCGGTCCATCTCAACCGGCGGCTCTGCGTGGAGGACGACAAGGGCCCAGAGCTCTACGCCGGTGAGATTGCCGCCTGGGTGGCCAACAGCAGTTTTGACCTGGTCCTCCTCGGGGTGGGCATCGACGGGCACACGGCCTCCCTCTTCCCACGGTCCCCCGTGGGCCTGGAAGGAGGCCCGGAGGTGGTGCTCACGGAGAGTCCCGTCAAGCCACACCAGCGCATGAGTCTCAGCCTGCCGCTCATCAACCGTGCCCGGCGGGTGTCCGTGCTGGTGATGGGGAAGAGCAAACACGACATTGTGACCCTGGTCAGTCGCGTGGGGCAGGAGCCCCACAAGTGGCCCATTTCAGGGGTCAACCCCAGTGTGGGCCACATAGCGTGGTACGTGGACTATGAAGCTTTATTCGGGTGACACCCAGGGACATTTCCCCAGTTTCATTCTTCTGCCCCGGGGAGGTGACTTCAGTGCTGCTGTCCTCTTGTTTTTCCTCCCCTCTACAAAAAAATGGGGGATCTTTATAAACGGCCTACCTCGCAGGAATGACCCAGAACCTTTTTAGACAGTTGGAGCAGTCCCTGGAGGAGAGAGGTGGAGGAATTTGTGGGAAATGTTGCCCTTGGTCTTTGGGTCAGGTTGTGTGTTTTGCTGGAAGAAAAACCCCAAAATCTGAAAGATTGTGCAAATATGTGCCCTTTAATGTGTAAAACTTTCCTGTCTTCTGTCTCACACAAGGGCCAATCAGTTCCTCTGGAGGGCCAACAACAGGGCAGAGAGGCCGAGGCTTTCCCCTGAGAAGAATATAAGAAGAGCCCTGCTGGGTCAGACCAGGGAGGATCCCTCCAGTCCAGCCTCCCGTCTCACCCAGAGGCCAGCCAGTTCCTCTGCAGGGCCAGCCACAGGGCAGAGAGGCCGAGGCCTTCCCCTGATGTTGCCTCCTTGCTCTGGGACTCAGAGGTTGACTGCCCCTGAATATGGAATCCCTTTTCTTGGCACCTGTGCTTGGAAGGAAGCCCTGCTAAGTTCGGCGGGGTTTGCTCCCCTAAAAACAAGCAGCCCAATAGTCTGTGCCGACCAAGACCTAACTTTGCCCTGACCCTACGTGTTTCGGATCCGGTTTGAGCAAAAACCTCTTTCCCATGCTGGGTTTTTCTGAGCGGGAGAGACAAGGACTTGCCACTAGGTGGCGGTGTTTCATAGGGTTCTGGCTGCCTTGGATCACTGTCCTCATCAGAATAATAACGCTATTATTAATTCTGCTGGGGTTTCTTGTAGGGCAGAAGCCTTCAGAGTTCCCTCAGAGTCCTCCAACCCACGTGGTTTTCTTTTAGTGAAACTGGCATCCTCCCCCAAGGATGGCTCATTAAAATGTGTCCGGGTATTGAATGTGGCTGAATGATAGAACTGTACTTGGTTCACAGGTGTAATCATATTACGCACCCACACCCCCCCAGGCACCCACCCACACACCCCACACACCCCAAGGCTGATTAGGAGTCAAGGTCAGGGAACAGTAAATCATGCAGAGACACAGTGGGCACCCTCCTTTTAACTGTTTGTTTCTTAAACCACATAGAGCCCGCCTAGTTCGGCGTAGCGTTTAAGCACAATATTCCAGCTGATGCTCTGGTACGCATGATGTGCCTTACTTTAATACTCAAGGTCAGAGCAGTAGGTCATCCAGAGATGCACTAGACACCCCCCTCTTTGGAACTACTCAGCTCTTACACCACATAAATTTGGAACTGCTGCTCTGGCACGCACCAAATGCCTTACAGAAAGTTCTCCCAACTTCTCAGGGGTCTCTCGAAAGAATCTGAGCACCTTCCCGGCTTCCTGTGTCTGTCCTTCCAGGGTTTAATTCTACTGATGCTTTTGAACAACTGCCAAGTGATGCTCAGAGGAAGTGTTCTTTATGTGTGCCTTTTAAAAAAAAATCAAACACTGGGATTTAAAAAAAATAAATTGTAAATAATAATAAATAATAAGCTTTTAAATCATGTGCGGGGAAATGTTGATACTCTCTTTTGTTTGGCGAGATCGTTGCGAACTCCGTCTCGGCCTAAAGAGGGCAGGGGGTGAACTTCGTTGTGTTGGCGATAAAGGTGTTTTTCTTAAATGTTGTCTCTGCGGTCTACATCTGATGCAGCAAATCTCCAGCAAGGATGGCACAAGTCAAAGGAATAAACATGCAGACTATTGCGTGTGGTGCTTGCACATTGTGTTCCTGTGCGCAGGGCCAAGGCCGATTCTCTGCCCTCCCCAGAACCATAGCAGGACCTGGACGTTCAGGAGACCGAACCGGTTCTGGACGTGTCTTTTGTTTGGACCTGCTGATTTCCATGGAAGTGAGTTTGTATGTGGAGGTCCCAAGCAGGCGTGCTTTTAAAAGTGCCCAACTCTGTCCAGGTTGGTCTCCTTGTGGGAAGCCGTGGCTTGAAGCCCATGAAACTCCAGCAAAACAGGCCCCTGGGACCGTGAAAACTGTTGGCAGATTTTGGATGTGCAAAGAGGGGTGCAGCACCAGGCTGCTCAAAAGAATAAGGTGGTTTTATTGAGAAGACAAACAACTTCATAAAGGAGAGAGGAGAGAGAGAGAGTCATATAACTGACTAACTGTTTATTCTTCAAGAGTCAATCAGGAAGGAAGCATGCTCTAAAGAGCAGGAAGTCTTCAATTGAGACAGGATTCTGGAGGGGAGCATTTGGAAAATGCCAAGACATTCCTACTCTAATTACACTAAATACACGTTTCCTCTGATGTCCCCTGCAGGATGTTCTTGAATCATGCATATTCCAACAAAACATGACGGGGCACGCATGCTGGATCGGAAGACGTCGGGGCTCGCCTCCTCGCTTTCTTCCGATGCAGTCAGGCATCGGAAGCACAAATGGACTCGAAGCACAAATGGAGGTTTAAGGGGGTGGCAGGTCTCAGTGGGTGAGTGATAGGGATGTGAGTGTCTTGCATAGTACAGGGGGTTGGACTAGAGCAGGGGTAGTCAACCTGTGGTCCTCCAGATGTCCATGGACTACAATTCCCATGAGCCCCTGCCAGCGTTTGCTGGCAGGGGCTCATGGGAATCGTAGTCCATGGACATCTGGAGGACCAAGGTCCGTGTGAATGTTGAACTTTGTCAGGGAAGAGCCCGCCTAGTTCGGCGTAGTATTTAAGCACAATATTCCTGCTGATGCTTAGGGGATTCTCACACACCAGGCTGCGAACGCCCTTTCCCGTTTCTCCCCAGCATCGGATATTCAGAGACCTGCGAGGTTCCATGGAGGCTCCATTCCCTGTGGATTTTCTAACCGTTTTCCTTGGAAGGAACCACCGAATCATCCGGTGGCAAGCACTGCGAGGTTAAGTACGAACTTGGGACTGAATGAAGATGTTTGTCTCTCTGGGTTCTGCAGGGCATCTCCGCATTCCGGCATCGGGAGAAACCCCTGTGGATCCTAAGGGAGGGAGACGTGCTGGTCCAGAAATAGCCCTAGGAAACCAGGCAGATCTTCCGAGCCGCTTCGTAAAATATCGTGTGTGCTTTTGAGTGCTCTGCAGTGAGCTGGCACATCCCCCGTAGCAATGCAGCTCTCCTGCAGGTATCGCTGGCAGA
Organism: Paroedura picta; assembly: GCF_049243985.1. Classification (NCBI taxonomy): domain Eukaryota; kingdom Metazoa; phylum Chordata; class Lepidosauria; order Squamata; family Gekkonidae; genus Paroedura; species Paroedura picta. Next base: position 2,727,629 of record NC_135383.1, on the reverse strand, counting down.
CGGGAGCAGGGCTGTGAACGACGGGGCCGACGTGATCCCACTGCTTGCCCCAGGACACAGCGGCCATCTCCTTGACAAGCCAAGGGGAACCCCTACAGCTGGGTGTCTCCCACCACGGGTGTCTTCCTGCTCAACACCCCCCTCTCCCCCCCCCTCCAAAGCCCCTGCATTCATCAGAGATGCTGCCTGCCCCAGAAACAGAGTGAGACGCTGCCAAACTGCATTTTGGCTTCAGTGAACTTTCATCTAGTTGAATCTGCCTGGTGGCCCTTGCAAGGGGGGAGTCTCTCCCCCCCCCCTCCGATTCAGACAGCCCCCAACTGGGTCTGCCTTCGGCCACCTTGGCTTGGTTCCTTGACCAATCCAGCTCATTGTCTGGATCGCAGCCTCTGCTCTGGCAACGAGCAGAGCGTGGAAAAGGAGAAAGATGTCAAAGGTGTGCTGGATGGACCCCTGGTCTTATCCAGCAGGGCACTTCTGATGTTCTCAGGAAGGCCTCGGCCTCTCTGCCCTGTCCTGGGACCTTCAGAGGAGCTTCTGGCATCTAGCCACGAGATGGTGGGCTAGAGGGGCCACTGGCCTGATCCAGCAGGGCACTTCTGATGTTCTCAGGAAGGCCTTGTCTGCTCTGCCCTGTGGCTGGACCTCCAGAGGAGCTGGCTGGCCCCAACTAAGAAACAGGATGCTAGATTAGGTGGGCCACTGGCCTGATCCAGCAGGGATGTTCTAAATGTCCATCTGAAAACACTCAAGGAGACTGGAGCCAAAAGAGCGGTATATAAATATAATAAATAAATAAAATAAATAAATAAGAATGGAGAATCTGCTGTTCTTCACTCCATTCGTCATGCTTCTGCATTGACCTCCCCCCCCCCAGCTGCCCAAATTTTGGAGCCTCAAAGCAGCCCAACTCTGAAGATAATCTCCCAGAAGGGAACGGACAGAGAGCAGCTGGCTCCCAGCACAGAGAAACCCTGGAGTTCCTTCCCCATTAGGGGGGTTCCAGCACCCAGCACGGCCTGATCTCTCCTGCCAGGGCAGGCTGGACCGATCGTAAGCAACTGGGGGGGGGATCAAAAAACACGGGCCGAATTTACGCCCAAGCAGGCTGGGAAGCAGCTATGATGTCAACAGCCATATCTGGCTTCAAGAACAGGACGATCTTGGTGTCCCCCCGTCCCCCGCCCGGCCCTGCGCAGAACCAAGATAAGGCAAAAATGCCCTGACCCCACGGGAACGGAGGGGAAAAAATTCTCCAATGCTGAGGAATAAAAGGCAGCGGGGATCCTAAGACTTGGCTCCTGGGCTGGCCTTGTTGCCACCTCTGGGTTGGGAGATTTCTGGAGATTTGGGGGTGGGGGCTGAAGAAGGCAGAGTTTGGCGAGGGAAGAGAGCTGAGCGGGTGTAATGCCTTAAGAGTCTGCCTTCAGAGCAGCCATTCCCCCCAACTTGAAACTCTGTTGTCTGGATTTATCTACTGTATGGTGTGTGTGTAACAGAACAGAACCCTCGAGTTGGAGGGGGACACAGAGGCCATCTAGTCCCACCCCCTGCCCAGTGCAGGATCAGCCAAAAGCATCCAGAACTGCCTGTCCAGCTGCCGGCCCTTTTTAGTTGTACATGTGATGAGCACGGGCATTGTTTCAGGGTCTCCGACCTTATTGCCCCAGAGGGGTCTGCAAAGGAGACCAGGCATGACGGCTGAGCCAAATCCGACACTGGAGGCAAACGGTGGGGCCAGAGGGGCCCTTGGAGTGCGGGAAGTCCCTGGATCAGTTCCTGGCCCTCTGATGAACAATTCTCGGTTGATGGGAAAGGGCCGGAGAGCCGCTGCTTGGCAGGGATGAGGCAGGCAGGCGTCTGACGGACAGAGCACCGTGGCTCCCTTGGCAGAAGGCGGCTTCCTACTTCTCACCCCCCCCCTGCCCCAGTCTGAGGCAACGGCTGGCACATTTCGTGCGCTGGGAAGGCCCAGCAGGTGCAGAAGGCACTGAAGCTGCCACACAGCCACCTTTCTCGTGCGCCACCCGAGCATAGCAGAACTGGCGCCGGTCAGTCTGAATCAGCAGAATAGCCGTTCTGCTTTGCAGGACTGGTAGAGCCCTCTTTCATTGTTTTTTGGGGGGAGGGAGGGGTGTTGCATGCCTGCTTCCACAATGTCACGCTACGCCCCAGCCAGGTTTGGTCACCAGTTGTTTTTTTAAAGCATCTGCCTCTGTAACCGAGTGCCTCTGAGTGTGCAAAGCATGCCCTCCTTCCAGAAGGGAAGCCTCCACGTTCCGAAGCAGTCTACCTCTGGATATCACTGCTGGGAGGTAACCTCAGGGGAGGGCCTCAGCCTCTGTGCCTGGTGGTCGGCTGTCCAGACTGGCCGCTGTGTGAGGCAGGATGCTGGACTAGATGGAGCTTCACTGGTCTGATCCAGCAGGGCTCTGGAGTTGGATCTGGGAGACACGGGTGTGAATCCCCACTCTACTTTCTCCTCTTGTTGGGTGACCTTGGCCCCGTCAAAAACTCTCAGCCTGATCAACCTTACAGGGTTGTTGTGAAAATAAAAACGAGGAAAGGCACATGGTGTGAGCTGTTTTGGGAAGAGAGGTCAGGTAAAAATAAAATAAGTGCCAATAAACTCCTGAAAACAAGTGGGCGTCCTTCATTTGTGACAGGGGAGGAAAACAGGTTCCACTTTTTAAAATGGACCCATGGATTGTGCACCTCTGAGCTTGTGCTGAGTGCCGACCGATGGACCCTTCGGAGGATCATGTCTACCAAGCACATGACCACGAGGTGTCTCCCACAGGGCCCTGATCCTGCTGGGCCGATATCTTGTGTGAAAATCTTTCCTCCTCCACACCTTGACGGAACATTCAGCATTATTATTTTTAAACTGTTCCTGGGTGATGTCAGGATGTTCCCTCTGTAGTCGAGGCTGCATAATTGGAAGGGTAATTGTGCTTCTGTCAAGCCGGTGCGTAATCATGCTGGATTCTTTTCATGCCGTCTGCCACGGCCCTCCTGCCTCTCTCACGCTTTCTGTTGATGTACGTTACCGGCACTATTTAGATCATAAGTCTGCCAGTAGCCCTCCAGGGAACATGCAAATGTCAGAAGAGCCCTGCTGGGTCAGACCAGGCGTCCCTCTAGTCCAGGGCTAGTCAAACTGCGGCCCTCCAGATGTCCATGGACTACAATTCCCATGAGCCCCTGCCAGCGCGCTGGCAGGGGCTCATGGGAATTGTAGTCCATGGACATCTCGAGGGCTGCCGTTTGACTACCCATGCCTGCCTCACATGGTGCTGGAGGGCCAGCAACAGGACAGAGAGGCAGCGGTCTTCCCCTGAGGCTGCCTCCTCACCCTGAGATTCAGGGGTTGACTGCTTCTGAACTTGGAGGCTCCCTTTATTCACCACGGCTAGCAGGCACAAACAGGCCAATTTCCCATGAGTCTGTCTAATCCCCTTTCAAAGCTGTTTATTCCTGTGGCCATCACTTTGTCCTCTGGCAGTGAATGATACATTTTAATAGCTCATAGAAATATTTTGTTGTTTTTTTCCCCCATCCTGCATCATTGCTTCGTCGGGTGCTCATGAGTTCTAGTACTTTGGGTGACAAAAATCACAGATTCTAAGCAGTGATCAGAATATACAGTCTGGCTTTCGGTCTTGTCCGAGAAAGCACCCGTTTTTGAAACCAACCCCATATCTTGCTGTGTTGGACAGTTTTCACGAAGCTTCCCCTGTTCTTGGATTCCAAGTGGATTCCATTCTGGGCTCGAATGTGGAGGTTCCGTCCAACAGCTTTAGAGTAGACAGACTGGCCCTCCAAGATCTAGTCAGATCCTGAGGCCAATTTACATGTAGGAATGACTCCCCTCTGACTCTATGGGAACTCCTCCTGAGTAAATGCACGTAGGATTTCTGCCTTTCAAAGCGTCTATTAATGCCGCTCATTTTAAAATGCAACCCTTCCTCCAAGGATCACAGGGCGGTTCCCCTTACTCACACAACCACCTGGAGCAGAAGAGGGTATTATTGCGGCTCAGGGAGGATTCGAACCCAGATCTCATCACTGCTGCATTCACACACACACCTGCCATTTCAGACAGATTTATTATTATTTATTGGATTTGTATAGCACCCTCCGAAGCGGCTGGGTGGGGGTGGCAAAAATTCACTGGAGGTAAAAATGCCATGAAACGCATTTGGGGGTTTGACATTTCCATACCAAAGCGTGCAATAAATATGTACGTATTTCTTGCTTGCATTTTGAGAGGGGTGAATGGCCGAAATAACTCTGCGCATGCATAGAGGCACTCTCTTTGTATCCTTTTTACATGTTCCTGGGCTGAGTTTCCCTCCCTCTCCTTCCCTTTACCTGAGCCTAGACGTGTGGACTAACAAACAGGTCCTGTTGCTTCCCAGAGCCTCTTGCACTGAGTGGCCACCCCCATGGCGGTCGCTGGGGGCCATGGGTCAGTCATGTCCTCCGGGCCTAACCTACCTCACAGGGTTGTTGTGAGGAGAAAACGGAGGAGAAACCAACGCAAGCCACTTTGGGCCTCCACGGTGGAGAAACACAAACGCTTAGACCAGGGGCAGTCAAACTGCGGCCCTCCAGATGTCCATGGACTACAATTCCCATGAGCCCCTGGCAGGGGCTCCTGGGAATTGTAGTCTATGGGCATCTGGAGGGCCGCAGTTTGACTGCCCCTGGCGTAGGCCTTGAGTAAAGCTTGGTGGGTCTGCCCGCCTGCCTGCCCGCCTGGGCCGTCCTCGCCGCTCCGGCCGCTGCCCTGCGGCGCCCGCCCCGGTCCCCAAGCGCCGCCCTCGCCCGGCCTTCCGCGGCCGCTTTAAGAGGCGGAGCCGGCGAGGCAGCTGGGAGTTGTCGGCGCTCATGTGACCGGCCGCGCTCGCTGCCAGCCGCGTCTGGCGCCCGGGAGAAGCCGCTGGGCTGGGCTGGGCGACTCGGAGCCCTCGCCTCGCCTTCGCCGTGTCTTGGCTGCGCCTCGCCCGGGGCCGCCCCCGGAGGGCTCGCCGCCCAGCTGCGCCTGGCCCCGACCGCCCACCCGCCCGCCCACCCTGAGCAGCCGGGGCGCGCCGAGCAGGCAGCGGCGGGAGGCTCCCGTGCCCGGACGCCGCTCCGGAGCAGCCCCCGCGGAAGGCACCGTCCGCCCCGGATGCCGCCGGAGGTAAGGCCGCGCTGGGGCTGGGTCCGGGCTGGGCTGGGGTTGCCCGCGGGGTTTGCGCTCCGCCCGGCCGGAGGGCGCTTCCCGGGCTCGTCGGCGGGGCGTGCGCGGCCGGCGGGCAAAGTTGCCTTCGGAGGGGACGCGGGCGCCGCGCCTTTGTCTGCCTGCCTGGGCCGGGGCGATCCTCTGGGGCGGAGAGCGCGCGTGTCCTCCTGGGTCTCCGTGGCTGCTTTGGGGGCCCCTCCTGTCCAGGGGTCCTGCTTTGGCGGGGCTGCCCCCCCCACTTGAAGCTGCCTGCGGGAGGGGGGACCTGCCTGCCTGCCTGCCTGCCTGCCTGCCTGCCTGCCGCCCAAGCGAGCGGGGTCCGAGGGCGAAGCCTCCGCGGGGAGGCGCCTTCGGCGAGCAACAGGCGCCGGGTCCCAACTGAGAGGCGTCCAGGCGGCCAAGCCCGATGCCGCTCCAGGCCCAGCCCCCCACCCACCCACCCACCCCGAAGCCCCTGAGGAGGCGGCGGGGCTTGGCCAGGGGCTGCGGGGGCTTCTTCCTTGCGAGCCCTCCGGCTGCTGCTGCTGCTGCTGCGAGACCCTCCCAGCTTCTGGCCCCCGCGGCCCAGGGAGAGCTTTCCCCCCCCCGACTCCGTGTTCAGTTCGGAGCGAGCTGTGGCCGACTTGGGTGGGATCCTGGCTGGTGTTCCTGGGACTTTCCCAACGCAACAGCCTCTGGAGCACTCCAGGGCGGGGGACGCAGGCCCTCCGGGCCCCAACTGGGTGCCTTCGGCCTGGGACAGATTCCTGCAGGTCTTAGCAAACGCGGGAGAAGGCAGCCTGGCTTTTGGGAACTTCAGCCGCAGGCCGAGACGCCCCCACGCCTGGACAGCTTGACGTGGAGGCCTTCCGTAGGACGCAGCTTGTGCTGCCCTGGTTGTGCGTGCTGCGGAGGTACCGGTGGGCTTGGGACGGCACCCCTTTCGCTCCTGAGTCGGTTTTTGTGTCACGTGGCCAGCTTGGTGGCCTCCTGGTTCTTGGGGGCAATGCTGGTCCCAGGACACTGACCTCGGGAGCACAGTTTGGTCCTATAGCTGCAGCAGGCGCACGTGCAAGAAATGCAATGTCAATGCAGCTCTTTCTGCGATGTTTTCAGGGGGGGGTTAATGCACTCGAAAATACTTCTGCGTCCCGGAGGCCCTGGAGGTCCAACAAGTTCTCCAGGGAGGAGGCTTTTGGGAGCCCAAACGCCCTCGGCCAGATACGGACTCTCCAAAGCGGAGGGCCCGGGAATCCTGCGGCCCTCCAGTCGCTCTGCCGGTCTCCAGTCTTGCTCTGCCGCTGCGGACCAACCCGGCCGACCCACCTGAAGCGATGTGGGAGAAGGCCTTGTGCAATCCCCGCGGTTGCGGCTGGCGCCTGGTGCTCCCCGAGGGGCCGTCGGAACAAAGCTCAGGGCCGCGTTCTTCTCGTGAGAAAAGGGTAAGGGTGGGGAGGGAGCGCCATGGTGGTTGCCAAATCACGGGCTGGAGGAGGCCAAACTTGTTTCTTTCTCAGGGAACTTTGAGAGCCAGCAGTGAAGAGCAGCGGGTAGCCGGGTTCGATTCCCCACTCCTCCTCTGGACCAGTCCCAGTTCTCTCAGAGCTCTCTCCGAGCTCTCCACTGTTGTGGCGAGGGGAAGGACAGGGGGTTGTCAGTCACTTTGGGAGTGGTGAAAAGCAAGGTGCAAAAAGCCAGCTCTTCTTTATTGCCCAGTTGGGGAGGATGAGTGTAGAAATGCTTCCTGAATCAGAGGGCACCTGGGCTGGAGGTGCAGCTCTGGGCTGGCTGAGGCAGGCAGTTCGGCTTTGAGTTTCCACCAGTGAATTCTTTTGGACATTGGGGGGGGGGGTTCACAGCCTCTAAAATAATCCACTTCAGCCAGGGTTTGTGAGCAGATCTCCCCATTGAATACCGTCAAACCCAGTTGCTAAGTGAGTGGGAAGCGTGCGACTCAGTGTGTGCAGAAGTGTTGTGAGTGTGCGTGGTTGTGGTCCCCTTGGCCGGGTGGCTTGGAACGGTGCAAAGGGGAACCTGGAACACCCCTTTGCCACAAGCGCACGAGCGAGTCTTACGTGAACTTTGGCTGAGCTACGTTTCCCAGGTGTGGTGTACAACCAGGTGAGGGGAACGCTGTGTCATGCACATAAATGCAAAATGGCTCTTTGCCCACACAGCTGTGATGGGTGGAGACGGCCCCCCACGTTTGGTGCACTTGGAGGGTGGGGTGAGGACCTCCTGTTGCCAAATACTTTCAGCCCATCTTCATCTCCCGTTTCCAGTAATTTAGCCAAAACTTAAGGACTAGATAAGCCCCTACGAGAGAGGGAACGTCAAGAGCCCAAAGTGCGGTCAGGCCTCCAGGATAAGTAGTAAATATTTGGGTGGGGCTGTTTCCTGGTTTCCCAATTGCCCAGGCCGTCATTGGGGGCTCCCAAAGTTCAGAGCAGGGGTAGTCAAACTGCGGCCCTCCAGATGTCCATGGACTACAATGCTGGCAGGGGCTCCTGGGAATTGTAGTCCATGGACATCTGGAGGGCCACAGTTTGACTACCCCTGGTTCAGAGCAACACGAGGAATGAACAGTTGAGAGAATGCAGGTAGAATTTCGTGATCTGATTTCAGCATACGTGCCTTAAATCCCGAGTCACATGAAAGGGGCGTGTACATGTTTCGGGTGGGGGATGGGAGGTCTTTGTCACACATGACTGGGCAGCTGCATTTGGGTCCAGGTTTTGCCCACCAAGCTGCCTCCCCCCTCCCCCTTCCATGCCTTTTGAGGTTGTCTCTGTGGAAAAGAGGACGCCACGAGAAGTTACCTCCTTGCAGTCTCGGGGCAGGCTAGGAGGCGGATTGAAAGGAGCCTTGAGTGGAGCTTTGTTTTGAAACTGGAGAGTGGCATGGTTTATCCCGGGAACAAGACATGTGGCGTAATGCCTTACCAGGAAACGAAACGGACATGTTCTCTTTGCGTCCCGGGTGACCTCAAGTGGCTCTGGATTTTTTTGAGGGGACGCTGGGTTGCTGTGCCTGTTGCCCCCCTGCTTCCCCTCCCAGCCGTTCCCTGTCGTGCCTTGATTGAGTGCATCATGCGTGCTGCCATGTACATACGGTTCTGCTGAGCACATACTTTGTACACAGAAACACATGGTTGTCTTCTGCATGGAAAGCATGCTCGATTGCAAAAGGCGTGTGGTCTGGGATGCTGATGTGCCATGCGTTTCAAGGGTGGGATTTCAGGTGGGTCATGGCAGGTAGAAAGCTGGGCTTTCCACACACACACACACCCTGGGTGACTTGGCTGGGATTCAGGGTGGGGTGGGGATGCAATCCCTTGTGCAATGTACCACCTTGGGACGGCTGCTAGTAACCAGTCTGCCTTGTCCAAGTCCACCCTTCATGGCCCCCACACTGTGTGCTGTGGTTCAGTGTTAGAGCATCTGCTTGGCATGCAGAAGGCCCCAAGTTCAATCCCCGGCATCTCCAGTTGAAAATACCAAGTAGCACATAACGTGGAAGGCCTCTGCCTGAAATGCTGCTGCCGGTCAGAGTGGTCAATTCTGACCTAGAAGGACTGGGGTTCGGATTCAGTAGGAGGTGGCCTTGTGCGAGGAGTAAGGGGCTGTAGCTGCAGAGAGCTCTTACAGAGCTGAAGGTCCCAGGTTTAATGTCCGGCATCTCCAGTTGAAAGGAGCAAGAGGTAGGTCTGAGACCCTGGAGAGCCGCTGCCGGTCTGAGCAGACAATACTGAGTTCGACAGAACAAGGAATTGACTGAAGACAAGGCAGGGCTCCTGCATGTTCCTGTAGGATTGAAACGTTCTTCCTCCCTTATGGGGAAAGCTGTCTGGTGCGGCCAAAGCTGATCCCAATAGATGCCGTTTTCAGGTAGCGTTTTTAGAATTAATTCTGTGTGCTTAATGAAACTGAGAAATACCGTTGTGTCATGACTGTATCATTGTGTGCACGGGGGGGGGGGGGGACTGGACTGTTCCCTCCCAGGATAGAATTGACAAATTGTCTCCGCGGCCCGGTGTGTCTCTGAGTGAGTCACTGTCCGCGGCTGCCAGCAGAGGGTCAAGGAGTCTGATCTTTGTGTGTTTGTGAACTGAACCTTCCCAGTTTCATTACGGAAATGCTGTCTGCGTACGCAGCGCAACTGTGCAGGCAATTTGGGGCTGCCAAAAGCCATCCAGCTTTGATCCAGGTGTCAGCGAAGCCGGCCTCCGACCTGCTGCGTTCAGTGCCTGGGGGAAGCGGCCTCCCCTGCCCCCTCCACGTTGCTCCCCCTATTCCCACCCCACCCCAGTGTCATTTTGGCTCGGTGCTGCCTGCCCGCACATCCCGGTGCGTGGTCCACCCTTCTGCCAAGTTGTTTCCTCCCAGACTAAACAGTGTGGTTGTGGTGCACACAGCGACCTTGTTGTGCTTCGTGATCGCTCTTATTTTTGCAGATGTGCTCGGTGTATCTTGAAGAAGGGGGCGGGCGGGGGGAAGCTGGGGGCCTGGTTTTATCAACTCTCTAAACTGAGTTGCAGAGGCAGCTGGCAAAACCTCTGCAAGTGACGTGCCCCCAGCCCTACGGGGGAGACTTGGCCCTTTCAGCTGTATTACACGATGCCCAGATCACCTCTGGAACCTGGTGGGTCTCTGCATGAGTAGCTGCCCTTGGCCTCACCAGCTGAGGCTCCTCTGAGGCTCGAGGGCACAAGTGTGAGGCCTTAACTCTCTCTTTCTGCTGCTGTTCAGAGCACCGCGCACACAGTTGCTGCTTTCCATTGGGTCAGCGGGCGGGTATGCCTGGCGTGCTCAGACCTCTGCGCATCTCCCTTCCTGTCACCCAGGAAGTATTCCACTCAGACTGCCAGTGTTTAGGCTGTTCCCAAAGGACGGCGCATAAGTTGCAGGGGGCCAGTTTAAATCTTGCCTGGGCTACCAGCTCCGTGGGCCAGTGGCCTCCATCCTGAGGTTTTTAACTGTCCCTCGCATTCCCAGTTTGGTTCACCGTGCAACTGGCAACTGGATCTTAAAACTGACCCTATCGGGCTTCCGAGATCGCAGCGGGTGAGCCCGGGCTGTCCAGAGCAGGGCATCGTAGCAGTAGGCACAGATCTTGTTGACCGCCGTGGCTAGGAACTGGAAATGCCAGTTTATCACCAACCCGCCTTCCGCATGCGGGCGGCTCCGCTCCCTGGGGCTAGCTGAATGGAGGCAGAATGCCCTGAACTTCCTCGTGTCTTTGCAAAGTCTCCACGGGGCGGGCAGCCCTCCAGCGCTGGATGGGGCTCTGACGCTTTGCATGAAACGCAGCAGAGGAATGTCGGCCCCTCCAGCTTTAATTTTCGGAGAGCTCGTGGGCTACAGACAGCTGCCCGGTCAGGGTGTGCTTGCATTTCTTTGGGCTTCCTCATCGGGGAGGCAAGCAAAGGCTTCTTTTTCCTCCGGATTCCAGACGGGTGATGAGCCGGAGCCCCTGTGGCGAGCCTTCCTTGGAAGCGTTCTGTCTTCCGTCGCCTTTTTGCTCCAAGGTGGCCTCTGACTAATCCCTGGTCAGCTTCCTAGACGGCCTCGGGACCGGCCTGGGAGCTTGAAGGGTTAGCGGGAAGGACGAGGGCCAGTCCAAGAGCATGGCTGCAGAAACCCTTGCTAAACACAGCGGTCAAGACACGAAGTGGCTCTCGAAGGTTGAAACTGCAGCTTTGGCCTCCTCGAGGGACTCGTTCCGCCTTCCTTTTCAATGCCCTTTAGATTTTGGGAACAAAAGGGTGTCTGAAGGGGCAAGATTTCCCCGCTGTAAGGTTTCCCAGCAAAATTCTCATAGGCAGGGGTAGTCAACCTGCGGTCCTCCAGATGTTCGTGGACTACAATTCCCATGAGCGCCTGCTGGCAGGGGCTCATGGGAATTGTAGTCCACGAACATCTGGAGGACCGCAGGTTGACTACCCCTGCTCATAGGGACAGCCCTTTCCAGCGTCAAAGAATGAACAGGTGCCAGTCTGTCTGTCGGAGACCCACAGGGGGGGGGGTCAATGCAGGTGCTACAGGTACATCAGTGCTGTGACCCTGCAAGGGGGCTGTGTGCCCCCGTTCACATTGCCCCACTGCATTGTTCCGACGGTACAAGCGGCGTCTCTGTGAGGCAAGGGGTCACGGCATCACTGCAGCACTAAGCTGAGGCCAGGCAGCTTCCGTTCCGCGCTCCTTTCGTCAGCGGCGGTTGGCCGGATCGAGTTGCAGCCGGCAGCGGATTCCCAGGCTGGCTCGCCTGCAGTGTTGTGTGCCCTGCTGGATTACTCAATAGGGAAGGCTCCTGAGGGCTTGCTTCAGGGCATGGCCAGGTGGGCTGGGCCAGACACAGGCCGGTTCTGCAGCCTGAATGCCCCGTTTGAGTGAAGCTGCCCATGCGGGCTGCAAAGGTACATTTCTGCCCCCGGTGCGTCTGAGCCCCCGGCGAGGGGCGCACCTGTCCCCATGCAGACTTAATATTGGTGCTCCTTTTCTTGCCGATAGGTGCCGATCGGGGAGTGTTCCTCTTTTGGAAAAGCTACTGGACCGGTATGGGCAGGGACGTGCCTTCGGTTTGCGACTTCGGTCTTCTTTTACAAAAGGCTTGCGGTTGGTTTGGCAGGGAGGGATGCTTACAAAGGGACTGTGTTGGTTTTTCCACCGCCCTGCAGAACCCGGAAAGCAACATCTTGGGGAGAAGACTGTGCCAGGAGTCTGGAGGGTGAGGCTGGCCCCAAGGAACTGCTTGGCTCGGGTGGACCTTTCTTGCACGTCCAGAGAAATGCCAATCGCTTTGGGCTCGGAAGCAAATTTCTTCCAAGCTAGACTGGCCAGGGATTCTGCTTGGTTTTGGGGGTGGATATCATCTGGGCATGGAATTGGGGTCACTTTGAGTGGGCAGGTAGTTGTGAATGTTCTGCATGGTGCAGGGGGTTGGACTAGATGACCTTGGAGTTCCCCTCCAGCTCTATGATTCTATGATGCTGTGTTGGGGATGCAATAAGGGCTGTGGTTTTTTTTAAAAACGGCCTGCTGGAGCTGAAATCCGCAATGAAATATAGGGCGTTCCCACACACCCTAAATAACCCCGCTTTCAATCCAGTTTGCATCTTAGGCTTTAACGTGCAAAACGGCAAAGTCAGCTTCCAAACAGTGCCTGAAGTGGATTGGGACCGCGTTACTTGGCGTGTGTGGAAGGTGCCTGTGTCATGACAGTTTGATGCCAAAAAACAAAAAATACACGCCTTAAAAAGGGTAGCTGAACAGTGTGCCAGACCTTAAGGATGCCTGGAGACGTGGTGCATTCTGGGAGCGCGTGAATTACGACAAGAGGGCGTGTGCTTTGAGCACAGTGCATTCTGGGAATGCGTCGATTTGTGTTGCAATGCAGGGAGTTGCGGCTATGCAGAGAGTTCTCCTTTCCTGTTTGAAACGCTGGCAGGCAGGCTTTTATGGTACGGAATTTAGCCCTTTCCGTTGCAGACCTGGTCGTGCCAGCCGTGGCGGTTGGCTGGCCCGCGTGGCTTGGCGTGGCCAGAGGGTCAGCCTTTCTCTAGGCCTTGCCTCCTAAAAAAGAGCTCTTTGCGTTGTGCCTCAGCTTGTAATGTCTCTGCCCAGAAAGGGCCTGTTAAAGAGCGACGCTCCCCCTGCTAGTCTGGCATGAAATCTGTTTCCAGGTAGGACATGTTTTAGGCCAGCTGGCTGAGGCTGCGCTTGGAAGGAATGCGGCCCGTGCGGGAGGTTTTGGGTCAAGCCACTGGTTTTGTAACCCCCATCGCAAAGTGGGCGAGGGCCCGTGCCAAAATTGGGACCCCCAGTTGGCCTGTTGACTGCTGGAATTAAAGTTTCGCCCTTTAGTTGGTTGGCCTTCGTCTAGGGAAGGCCAGCCGGAATGATCCGTGGGTCAGCGCATCTTGCCGGTAAGGGGTGGGGCAAGATAAAATGGGACCGGGAACAGGCAGGGAGATTAAGCTGCGGATACTGTGTGTGGGCCCGGCATTTGCTACCCTCCCTCATAATAGGGACAGATGCTTGCCCAAACGCGGAAGGCGTTCAAAGCAAGTTCTTTACAAGGTAATGCGTAATTAGCTTATGCAACTCACAATCACAAGGTGCAGCACTGGCGGCCAGTCGCTTAGATGTCACTTAAAAATTTTGAAGGAGCTCATGGGTGTTTCGGGGACTTTTCGGCATGGATGGTTCAGTGGAGCCTCCGTGGACAGGGGCAGTATATCAGAATACTGGATCCTGGCGACAGGCTGGGACCGCTGTCAGGCATGGTTGGAATCAGAATGCTGGACCTGGCTTTAATCCAGGCAAGACAATTTGTTTGCTCGTCAGCAAGCTGGCAGAGATGGTGTTCCTTTCCACCCCCACCCTGTGCCCACCATGATGCCCCCTGCCAAGCCCTCTGTGTGCCATGAGGGAAGGGCACCATTTCCCCTCAGCCCTTCCTTTACCACCAGTCAGAGCGGCCATTTTCTGGCGTTGTCGGGGGTCATCTTTGACATCTGTCCTCGCCGGCTCCTGAGATGACTCGGAGGTCTTTCCTTTAACAACATCAAGCACCAAAACGACACTTGCCAAATTCTCCCGGTGCCATCTGTGTCTTCGCAAGCTGCCCCATGTCGGGGCACGTTCGTGGTTGGCACCAGTTCAGCCCGAAGGCTCTTGGTCCATCGAACTGCAGGGCCTCCTCTCCACCCCAGCTGTCAGGATGCCGCAAGAATTTCCTTTGGTCCGTGGCCGCGATGGAACTCGTGCCTCTCCAAAGCACACAACAGGAACTCATTGGCACCATTTCGCACTCGCCACTCTAGTCTTGAGAAACCGAATGTTGTGTAAACCCCTCCGGTGCTTTGGAAACAAAGGCTGAAGTTCTGCCAAAAGAATAACCCTGAAGTGGGATGGAGTGGGTTGGGCTGACCGGGGTGGGGGTGGGGTGGGGGTTGTAACCCGAGTTTGGCACGAGGGCCTGCAGCCGTTCCGGTGGGCTCTGGCCGCCTCTTTCCGTTGTGCATGGCTTTGGGGTCCGGCGTTTCATCGGACGCCATCAGCAGGGGGTGGGAGGGCTTGCTAAGCTGTTTCCTTGTCTCTCCCTTTTCATGTCCAGCTGAGCCCAAAACAAAAGCGGGGCTTGTAAACATCGGCGGAAACTAGTAAAGGGGAGTTTATTTCCCCGAGCCTGTCGGACCAGTTGGTATTCAGGTGGCTCTCCTTCCCCGTCCGTTCTCGTTTTTCTCCCTGCACAAAAGGTTTCCAGCGTCCCGTAACCACCGACCTTCCAAAACCCGCCCTGGAATAGAAGTTCCCTTCTACTGCGCTGGAAGGGAGCCCAAGGCATTGTGTTCGAGGGGTTGGCTTGAATTAAGGTTTTCTTCTTATAAAATCAACACACAGCTTGTGTCTTCGTCCGCCCACAAAGGTGCCCCACGGGGTGGGAAGGACAGCTTTTGGCTACCAAAGGTTGGTAAAATCCTTCCCGGGGGTTAAGTTGGCAAGATTAAAAGTCAAAATCTTTATCGTCCTGTAGGGCAGGATCAGGTATGTCAGCATTTCTTACTGATGCGAGACCGTTTTTCTGCAGCGTACGTGCAATTCTGTGCCGTGCCCGATAGTCAATGCTCGTTTTAGATTTTTGTAGCTTGTTACAGGGGTGGCCAAACTGTGTCTCTCCAGATGGCCATGGGCTACAATTCCCATGAGGCCCTGCCAGTAGGATGGCAGAGGATCATGGGAGTTGTAGTCCATGGCTATCTGGAGAGACACAGTTTGACCACCCCTGGATTTTTAGATGTCTCTTCCTGTTGATTGCGTTGCTTTACGGCGCATAATCTGCCCTGACTCTCACGGCGGAAGGCAGACCACGAATAGTAAAGAAATGGGAAATACTCAGCATCACACACCCCGTTTGAAATCCCCATTTGGGACCGGAACTCCAGCTGGACATTGCATGGGATCATAATGTCCAGGAGAGCCAGCTTGGTGTAGTGGTTAGGAGTGCAAAGTTCTAATCTGGTGAGCCGGGTTCAGTTCCCCACTCCTCCACATGCAGCCAGCTGGGTGACCTTCGGCTCGCCACAGCACTGAGAAAGCTGTTCTGACCGAGCAGGAATCTCAGGGCTCTCTCAGCCTCACAAGGTGTCTGTTGTGGGGAGAGGAAAGGGAAGGCAATCGGAAGCCACTTTGAGACTCCTTTGGGTAGAGAAAAGCGGCATATAAGAACCAACTCTTCTTCCTCTTCAGGAATCTCAGGGCTCTCTCAGCCTCCCCTCACTCACAGGGTGTCTGTTGTGGGAGAGGGAAGGGAAGGCGACAGTAAGCCACTTAGAGCAGGGGTAGTCAAACTGTTCACTGTCAGGGGCTCATGGGAACTGTAGTCCATGGGCATCTGGAGGGCCGCAGTGTGACTACCCTTGGCTTAGAGACTCCTTTGGCTAGAGAATAGTGGCATATAAGACCCAATTCTTCTTCATGCTGATGCACTCACTCCAACAGTGGTTGACTCTTCAGGAATGAGGAGGGACCAGAGGGTGGCAAAGAGCCGCAAAAACAGGTTCTGAACTTTAATTTGTCGACACTTCTCCCAAAGTCTGCCAACGCAGCACCCTCCTGGCCCGATCAAACAGGTCTCGGGGCCGGAGCTGCATCTGCATTCGCCATGGGTCTGGTGTCGTGGAGGGCCCGTGCTGGGCAGGGGTGGGGTTTGCTTAATTGCCCCCCTGCGAGCCAAGCGCCCCGTGGAGACACTTGCTTTCCACCTGCCGTGGGGCTGCCAAACCGGCTTCTGGCAAGTCGTGGGTTTCTTCTCTGGCTCTCGAGGAGGTGCGGGGTGTTATGTAAGCCAGCCCAAAGAGGCAGGTGGTGAAACTAGTCCTGAAATGGGCACCTGGAGGAGGAGGGCCGGGTGGAAGCGACTCCTCGTGACGGGAGCGTGGTTTCCTTGTCCCCGCTTGCTGGTTTAGAGGCAGAGGGTACTGATCCGATGCCACTGAGCCCGGCCCTCCGCTGGGGAGAGGAGACTGGACTACCGGGCTCAGTTGGAGGCATTCCCGGCAAAGATCGTCTTGGGGAGGGCTTCTTTCTGCCCTAGACTCTATTCTGCGGCTGCCCCCCAGGACGGGCAGTACCGAGCGAGGGCAATCGATGGCACGAGGCAACTGCAGGTGCCAAGGATGTAGCAGGAGCATCTTGGTTCTGCAACACCTGTAAACTTTCTGGCAAGGAGATCTTGCACGCGTCCTTTTCCCTATTGCAACCTGGCCTGCGTTGGCGTGGATTCTGATCTTGCGACGTCCTGGCATTGCCGTGGAGTTACGTAGGACACTGAAACCCGGCTCCTGGGACGTGATCCTCCACCAGGCCTTGTCCAAGGATCTTGGCTCTCATGTGGACTAGCAGCTTGGGAGTTTGCCTTGTAAACAGTGCCCGGGAAACTGAATTCTGTGCGTGTGCCAGTCAATAGCCCAGGGCTGTTCAGAGTAGGCTGTCTGATTGGTAAACCACTGTTTTCTGCTTCCCCAGGGGAAGTTGGATTGTGGCCCACTCAGCACCTTCCTTCTAGTCCACCTTGCCTGTCCACCTCTCCCCCAGCCAGATCTGTCCAGAAACAAAGGGCCTCAGGGTGATCCTCGGCCTTGCAGCCTTTCCAGATGGGTAGTGAGGCCGCTTTGTGATCGAACCACCCCTCCGGTCAGTTTTGGACGCAGAGATGCTCGGTGTGATGTGCCTTTGAGGTTTCTCTTCCGGAAACAATACCGCTCAGCCATCAGGTTGGGTAACGGCTGGTCCTAAACAGGGTTATGTAATCTTCTCCAGCGATCCTTCCTGACCTCTCAGTTTAAAAAAAAGAACGCTCAGTTCTGAGGAAAGGACGAATGCCAAAAACTTTTTCCTTCCTTTCCTGGCTGGATCTTCGAGCCACCTCTGCCAGCAGCCGCTTTTCGGGAGGCGGGGAGCCTCCTTGGGCAGAGGCCGGGCTCTTTCCTTTGCCAAGGGGCAGCTGCTCGGGGTTGGGGGGCTGCGTTTTCCTCGAAGGGTCTCATGAGGTTCCCACAACACGGCAGGCCTCCCTCCCCCTCGGCTGGGCTCTGTCGGCCCTGCTTCTGTTTCCCGGGTTGCTCGAGAAAAGGGTTTTTCCACAGGGGGTTTTATTAGGGCTTTCTTTTTTAAGTTTGTTTGCTTGGCCAGC
The DNA here is from genome assembly GCF_049243985.1 of Paroedura picta. NCBI lineage: Eukaryota > Metazoa > Chordata > Lepidosauria > Squamata > Gekkonidae > Paroedura > Paroedura picta. Next base: position 2,710,225 of record NC_135383.1, on the reverse strand, counting down.
AAAGTAGGAAATGGCTGGGCAGCTTTCTGTCAGCTGGCCTTTTTGCTCTCACTCCAAGAAGGTGGTGTGTCGCTCTTGGGTCAGGGGGCCTGAAATTCGAAGGTATCTTTTCATTTCACACCCACGCCCTGCCTTTTCCCCATGGGTGGATCCCAAGCGGCAGATATCATTCCCTCCTCTGCCATTCTGTCTTCACAACACCCCTGTAAGGTAGGTTAGGCTGAGTGTGTATGAGTGGCTCTAGGTCGCCAGCTCCAGGTTGGGGAATATCTGGAGATTTCGGAGGCAAGAGCATTCATGGGGCAATGGGAATTTGAACCCCAAAGGTCTGCTCTGATGTCCCAGCCAGTGTGGTGTGGTGGTTAAGAGCGGCAGCTTCTAATTCAGAGAGCCTGGGCTAGTCACAGTCCTGTCAGAGCTGTTTTCACAGAGCAGTTCTGTCAGGGCTCTCTCAGCCCCACCTACCTCTGCCAATCTGAGCAGGATGGAACAAGGCAGAAGGGTCAGCAGAAGGAGGCTTCATCTTGATGTGTTCGTATTTTGGGTCTCTTGAGTGGTGGAAGAGCAGAAGGGTTGGTTTTTATGCCCCACTTTCACTCCCCAAAGCAGTCTCTAAGCGGCCTACGAGGACCTTTCGCTTCCTTTCCCCACAACAGACACCCAGTGAGAGCTCTGAGAGAACAGCTCCGCAAGAACAGCCCTAAGAGAACTGTGACTGGCCCAAGGTAACCCAGCGGGCTCCATGTGAAGGAGGATTGGGGAATCAAACCCGACTGACCAATTTACAGGCCAGGACACCATGCTGGCTCTCCGGACTGACTCCCTGGGGCTGAGATAACAAAGCGGCATCACAGTCAGATTCCCCCCCCCCCATGCCCTCCTGCCCATGTGACTTTGCCTGTTTCTCGGAATGCTGATAGCCTCCGTCCCGGAAAGAAGCAACCCGAAACTTCTGTGGCAAGAGGCAGATCTTTTAATCTCCCTCCCTCCCTCCCTCCCTCCCTCCCACAAATGGGATTTGGCTGCCTTTCTACCAACACAAGGCTCCTTCTTTTAAAAGGGACTTTCTCTGCTGCAGAAGCCCCCGTCCAACGGCAGACGGGTTGGGGCGCCCCAGCCCTAGTGGGAATGCGCTGGGACCGGCTGCTCCCTCCCGTCGCTTTGCCTGTTGCTGGATTCCCGTCAGCTGTTCGGCGGAGGAATCCCCACAGAAGGGCGAAAGGCGAAACCCTCACTGTCCAGGGCGCTGCACGGCCGGTTGAAATGCCGGGAGGTCTCTTGTGGCCCAGCCGGTTGCGCCTCGGGGCGTTGGTGTCTTGGGAGGGTGGCCTCCTCGCTCTGCGCATGGGGGGGGGGGGGCATGCCTTTATTTATTTATTTAGATGTTTATACCGCCCTTCCCTACGCCTCTGGCCGTTTTACAGAAAACATTTCAGAACATTTACAAGGAACAGTATCAGTATCAATATAACAATATAACAACAATAACAAGCAGAGCCCTAGGGCAGGGGTAGTCAACCTGTGGTCCTCCAGATGTCCATGGACTACAATTCCCATGAGCCCCTGCCAGCGAATGCTGTTTTTTGACTGACATTCCCCAGAATACTTTACAGAGCCGGTGGCCTATCTGTATATAAAAATTGGTTGATAAGAGTATAAGGAATCAGCCACTGAAGAAAAATTGTGAAAACGGAGTATATCTAGAAACCGTTTTGGTTGGTCCTTAAAGAATTATTGATATATAAAATTTATTGTACCAGTTGCCTTGGAAAGGTTCTGTTTTTCTCTGTATATGCCTCAAATAATGTACAAAGTCACCAGGATATCGGTGGGGGAATTGGGCAAGTAATTGTTCTTAAGTTACTAGTCCTCATGTCTTGGCAAGGCAGATTTGTGCTCGCAGAAGCCAGGCGGGGGACTGCCCAGCAGAGCTCAGAGGGGCGGTGAGCTTCCCACAATGAGCCAACAAGGTATAGATTATGCAAAGCAGATCATTCAAGAGGTGCGCCTGATACCGCCCTGTTGCTCAGCTTAACTCTTCCTGGGCAGTGTCCCTGGGCCTGACTCAGCGAGTTCCCACGCTGCGCCTTATGAACCATCTTCATGCTGGACGGACAGCACACCCCTTTTGCGCTCTTCCCTTCCATAAGCAACCCGCCTGGAATGTCCTTTCCGCCTCCAGGCTGTGCCTCCAAGGTATGCAGAAGTCTATCTGGCTGAACTTTAAGATCCTGGATGGCTTCGGAGGGGGGGGGGTGAAAGGTCCTATAAGAGCCTGCCGATTCTGGCGCAGGAAGCTGCCTTAACCTGGGGCCACGGCACACAGCCCCTCTTCAGAAATTTCCGAGCCACAATGATACAGACAGACGTTAGCTAATTGCCAAAATGGAGATGGAAATCCACAAACAGACCTGGATAGTGAAAAGCGGGTTATAAAACACCAGCCCCTCTCTTCTTCCTTTAACCCAAAGAATCTCAACGTGGTGTTCGTTTGCTTTCCCCATGACAAACACCCTGTGAGGCAACTGGGGCTGAGAGAGCTCTGAGAGAACTGTGGGGGCCAAGGTCACCCAGCTGGCTGCATGTGGAGGAGGAGTGGGGAGCCAAAGCCCAGGTTAGAAGCTGCTGCTCTTGACCACCACATCAGGGGTAGTCAACCTGTGGTCCTCCAGATGTCCGTGGACTACAATTCCCATGAATCGCTGGCAGGGGCTCATGGGAATTGTAGTCCATGGACATCTGGAGGACCACAGGTTGACTACCCCTGATCATGCTGGCTCTCAATATGTCTTATTTCCCCACCCACAAGAATTGCACACAAAGCTGTCCACTGAGCCAGATCCTCGGTCTTCAGGCTTGGCATTCTCTACTCAGGCTGGCAGCGGCTCCCTGGCAGAGGCCTTTCCCACCCTTGACATCACCCACGGCCCAGTCCTTTTAACGGGAAATGACGGGGATTGAAGTGGGGCCTTCTGCTTGCCAAGCAGATGTTCTGCCGTAGAGCCCCACTGCACCCGTGTCTGGCTTAGTGCCTCCCCTTACTGGGATGGCCCAGGTGCAGCAGCCCCTCACCTTTGACCCTTGGCCCCAAAGCGGCTGGCTTGCTTGGAGTCCCGCAGGTGGTGGGAAGACGCTTTGCTTTGCCCAGGCTTGGGGGGGGGGTATAATTAAAGCCCTGAGTCAGGACCTGTTGTTGCCTTTCTAATTGCAACTCCTGGTCTTATAGAGCTGCTTATCTGATCCTCTTTATTTTGTTTTGCTGCCTTAATTGCCTCTGTCCTCCGGTGGAGAAGCGGCATGAGCATTTGAATGGACTTCTGGGGTTCAGCACCTGCTCCAGAGGCGGCAGGACCTCCTGCTGAAAGAGCTCCTGCGGGGGGTTCGGCCAGGTGGAGGTGTAGGTGTGTGTGAGGGGGAGAGATCGCTCCGCTTGAGACCCTCGGGCAGTTTTGACATAGACGCATGCCTGATTTGGCAGGAGGCGGTTTCGGATATTAATTCTGTCTCAGGTGATGCTTACAAGTTATTTTTGGGTTGCTTCTAGCCCAGGTGAGGCCCCAAAGGGATGTGACTCCTTGTGCTCCCTTCCTCTGGCTAATTCTGGCAGTCCTGCTGTGGGTTTTCACATTTAAGGGCTGCTTGTAGGGCCCAGGGAGGGGAGGGCTTGAGGTACAGCAGCGGCAGAGTGCGCCAAGAGGCATCTCTCCTCCTGCCCTCACCCGGATGATGTCCAGGGCTGGCTGGAGGCGTTGGAGGACTGGCAGCTTGGGTTCCCCTCTGCGCGGCTTCCCGGCTAGCTGTGTGCACTCCCAGCCTTGGTCCAAGAAGAAAGACGGAGGGTGGAGGGGTTGTCCAATGAGCTGGAGGCCACCTTCCTGCCTTGGGGTGATCTCATTCCCGGCGTTTGCTGTTGAGAGGCCTGGCACTCCAGGCCGGACGCGGATGACGAATCCTTCCAGCCAACGTTGGTTGGTGCTCCCTGGAGCAAATGTCCAAACCCTTTCTTTATTCGAGTTGTTTCTTCGTTGCCTTCCGTCCTCACCTAGGCAGCCTAAAGATGTAATTATTATAATGCATTAAATGCAGGTGGGTTGAGGGCCTCTCAGTTGCAGGCAGCTTCTGGGGACCCCCGGCTAAGGGGTTTTTCCCCGGTGCTTTCCTCTGCCAAATCGTCCGTGGTGGTCTCCTTTCCAAGTGCCGGCTGACCAGGCTGTACCGTCCGTCTTCCCTCCCGAAATCCGTAAAACAGCTCACGTGAAAATACAAAACCTGCAAAATGTAAGATGGCAGCATCGGCCTGCTTTAATCAAACAAAGCCCTAAATAAACCAAGGTGGGCAGCTGTGTTAGTCAGTCTGCATCTGTAGAAAAGATGACCCCGGAGGTCCCTTCTGATTCTATGGTTCTGTCTGCAGGGAGGAAAAGTGGTGCATCTTAGAGTCATTGGTCCCTAATCAAGCCGCCCAGTTGTCCGTAGCCGTCTCTCCCAGTCCCCTCGTCGGGTCCCTGTGCAGGCTTATTTTCTTAAGGAACGTCCAGTTGCTTTTGAAATGCGTTCTGTGTTTTATAGGAGGCCTGAATCACTCTGCTTTCTTTTCCATGCCAAATGAAATGTTGGTCATGAGTAAAGGTTCTGGCTGCAGCTGGCACGGGCGTTGGGCGATTGCCTCATTTCAGGAAATGTTTAAAACAACATATTTTTTTTCTTGGAAAGCGAGTTCCCACCCTTTCCACTCATCCCCCCCTCCCCAAGCCCCCCTCGGTCTGGCATCTTTGCCGTACAGAAGGCCGCTTGTGTGTCACGGAGCCGCCGGGCTCTCTTCCTTGAGGCATCTGCGCCGGCGATGGAGCCCTCGGGGGCGAGTTCGTATTCTGCTGCTGACCCGCAGGAACTCTGCCTTCGGGAAGCGGAGGGCTCCGGTCAGGTTGCTGGCCCCTGGCCCCTTGGGAGGATGTCTTTCGATCAGGAAGAGCCGAGCAGCGAACTCCGTAACGCCAAGCGCGTGCCTCTTGCTTGAACTTTGCTAAATCTTCACCTGCCAAGCGGGGCCGAGGGAAGCCAGTTCTCCTTGCCTCTTCTGCCTTGGCCCTGCTGGAATAGCCTGCCTGGGGTGTCCCGTTCCCCCCCCCCCCCCGCTTGTAAAGGAGAGCGACTGGGAGGCGGAGAAGCTCACAGGTCACGGTTGGTATTCCTTCCGCCTCTTCCGGTGCTGGGCTAGAAAATGTCTCTGGGGATGCCCAGTTGGGAACCAGGGCACGGGAGATAAAGATCTGCTTCTTAGTTAGGCTTCCGGACCGGAGAATTCGGCCTTCGGGTGTCAGGTGCCCGTGGTTTCCGTGGCTGCTTTGGCTTGTTGGGTGTAGCGCGTGCCTCGCCTTGGGTGGCTTGCCCAAACAAGGCTGGTGTGGCCCTGGAAGGGGTTGTCCTCTTGGCTCCCAAGCAACTCGGTAACCTCGGTCTTTTGTGGTCAGTTGTGCGTCTGGGTTTGGCCCTGGCCGGGGCAAGCGGGGTGTGTTTATTGCCTGCTTTTGAAGGAAATGCGGTGCCTTGTCCAGCCCGGGGGAATTCTGTCACAGCAGGGCAGGCAGCCAGGTAAGGTTGCTCTTCCAGCCAGGCCAAAAGAGCCCATTCCAGAACAGAAGGAAATCCGATGTGTGTTGCTGTTTCCACCCAGCAAGTGCGAGAAGGCTTTTGAGATGCGGAGAGATCCCCTGGCCCTTATGCTGCCGGCTTTGTGAGAGTGAGGCTCCCTCAGCTGCAGGCTCTCAGGTGGCTTGGATAAGCAGGGAGAGGCCGGTTCGATCCTCTTCCAAACCGTTTTAGTGAACGGATCCTGCTCTTGGATCTTTGAGGTGCCGTTAAACTTAAGAATTCTGCCTGTAACTCCCCCAAATTCGCAGTAATAAACTGAATTGTGGCTGCCAGTTCTTTTTACCAAGGGGAGAACTTTGTGAATGGTTGCTAGGCAACCTGGACCCGTTTCTTCCTGCCCCCTTCTCCCCAGGTAACGGGGCTTCTATCACAATCGGGTGTTCTGTTTGCAGAAAATAGAACCTCGGAGGGCATTCTGAGCTGCGGAAGGCCGGAGCCGTTGGCCTGCAACCAGCCAAGGCTTCCTTCCACGTGTCGGGTGGTGGTTTTGCTTCGGTGTGTCTGAAAGGCTGGAGAGGGGCGGGCTGAGTTCATCCACTCTGGGTGAGAGAAACAGGCTCTCTGTCTCTTGAGGGATGGGACCATGTGTTCGTCCTTAATGTTTAACTCTTCCTTCTGGCTTGTTTTGCTTTCTGTCCATTAGGCACCTTTGACTGGCAGGAGGATTTTGGCCAAGTCTCCTAGAAACCTCCCCGCCTCCCTCCCCCTTGGCTTGGATGACAACTGGGGACGGCCAGCACGAGGTCGATTGATGAGTGCGCCCCGGCGGTCTATAAATAGGTGACCGACAACGCGCCAGGATGGGGCAGAAGGTCACCGGAGGGATAAAGACCGTGGACATCAGGGACCCGGCTTACAGGCCGCTGAAACAGGAGCTTCAAGGGCTGGACTACTGCAAGCCCACCCGGCTAGACCTCCTCTTGGACATGCCCCCCGTCTCCCGCGAGGTCCAGCTGATGCATTCCTGGAACAATGACGACCGTTCGCTCAACGTCTTCGTCAAGGAGGACGACAAGCTGATCTTCCACCGGCATCCGGTGGCCCAGAGCACGGACGCCATCCGGGGCAAAGTGGGGTACACGCGGGGCCTCCACGTTTGGCAGATAACGTGGGCCATGCGGCAGCGGGGGACGCACGCCGTTGTGGGCGTGGCCACGGCCGAGGCCCCGCTCCATTCGGTCGGCTACACCACTCTGGTGGGGAACAACCACGAGTCATGGGGGTGGGACCTGGGGCGGAACCGGCTGTACCACGACGGGAAGAACCAGCCGAGCAAGACGTACCCGGCCTTCCTCGAGCCGGACGAGACCTTCATCGTGCCGGACTCCTTCTTGGTGGTGCTGGACATGGACGACGGGACGCTGAGCTTCATCGTGGACGGACAGTACATGGGAGTTGCTTTTCGGGGACTCAAAGGGAAGAAGCTGTACCCGGTTGTGAGCGCCGTGTGGGGCCACTGTGAAATTAAGATGCGATACTTGAATGGGCTTGACCGTAAGTACCCACTTTTCTGGCTTGGGGGTGCCTGGCTCATTATAGTAAAAAAGGGAATTAATTATGTGCACGTGCTTGATCGGTTTAGCCAGATCTGCCGGATGGCCCCTCCCAAATCTTAAGCAAAGGGCTAACCGTGGTCCTGGAGGGCTTCGTTCCGGTTGACTTTATTCCACTTCCCTCCCCCCTCCATCTTAAAAGGTCCCTGGCCTGGCCGGCTTATCTTTGCTGGCTCATGCCCGTGAGCTACAGGGAGGGCTTGGGGGCAGAGTCCAGGCCCCGGAGCGTCACTGGAGGAGCGTCCGGCCTCCCAGGGCTCGGGGCCCATCTGCTTTTCCGCTTCTTCCCCTCCTCCCCGGCGTGTGGCACGGCCTCCATTCTGTTCCCGGCTTGTCTCAGCTGTAAACACTTAAAGTGAACATATTGGCTTTTATTGGTCTCCAGCAAATTACAAATGGGTTTTGGCAGGAGGGCCCACGCAGCCGTGTTCCTGGAGCAGGGAAGGGGCACGGCACGGCTCTCGCTGCTGAGGCCTTGGCCCGAGTAGCAGAGGGGCTCCACGGGAAGAGCTGCGGGGGCTGGATGAGGCCCTAGCCGCTCTTTTGCCCACAGGGCAGCGCATGGAGGCCGTAGCTGGCAGCCGTACATGAGCCACAGATCCAGAGGCTCTACTTGGGTCCTCCCGTGGCCCTTAGCCATGATGGCCGTCCTCGAGGACTGTTCTTGACCGTCTTTTTGAAGCCAGCCTGGTGTCACAGTAAAGAGCAGCGGGCTTCTAATCTGGAGGGCCAGGTTTGATTCCCCGCTCCTCCCCCTCATGCAGCCAGGTGCTGACCTTGGGCTAGTCTCAGTCTTGTTAGAGCTGTTTTCACAGAGCAGTTCTCTCACAGCTCTCGCAGCTCCCACCTACCCCACACGGGGTCCATGCGCACGGTCCAGGACAGGTAAAATAAAAGCTCCAGGATCCAGGCTCCACGCTTGCATTCAGGTGTCGCAACGTGACACGTAAAGATCTCGGGTTAGGATGGCGGAGACACACACAACAGATCTTCGTGTGCATCCGAACCTTGGGCTTTCTCCTCAGGGGTAGTCATACTGCGGCCCTCCAGATGTCCATGGACTACAATTCCCAGGAGCCCCTGCCAGCATTCGCTGGCAGGGGGCTCATGGGAATTGTAGTCCATGGACATCTGGAGGGCCGCAGTTTGACTACCCCTGTTCTAGGTAAAGGGGGGGGCGGCTCAGAGACATTGTGGGAACGGTTCCCCGGTGAGCCAAGCTGAATCGGTTCACCTCCGCGGGAGCCCCTGGCCTCAACAAGCCGGCACGCAAATTCGCGCTGGCACGGACTCCCCGGCGGACGGGAGATCTGATTTCGCCGATGACTTCATGTTTCAAGAGCCTGCGTCCCCTTTTCAAGCTGGGGACCCGCCTTAGTTTCTGATCAAGGCTTGTATCCTGAACTACCTCAGTGGAAAATCTGTCTGGGGAGGAAATGGCAGCTGGAAACAGGTCGCCCCTCTGCAGAGTTTGCCCGGAGAGAGGCGTTTTTATGACCCTTCTCCATGACGTCGTCGGCTAAGGCCGGCTCGCAGGTGTCCTGCCTGCAGAAGCTCTTTCAGGAAACCTTTGAGAACAGGATGCGATGGCCCGGGATTCCTGCCCTGGGACACGCCGCTCCGCCTCTGACTCTCGCGGCTGTCTCCAAAAGGACCAGGTAGCAAAAAGGGCCAGGTCTCCAGTTAAAAGGACCAGATCCCCCTTCCGAATGCTAGCCAAGGGCCATAAGATTTTCACAGTCGGAGTAGTTCAGCAGTGGAATGGGCTGCCTCGGGAGGTGGGGAGCTCCCCCTCACTGGCGGTCTCCAAGCAGCGGCTGGGCAGATCCTTCTCCTGGATGCTTGAGGCTGATCCAGCATTGAGCAAGGGGGGGGGGTTGGACTACACGGCCTCTATGGTCCCTTCCCACTCTGGGAGTCTAAGATTCGATGCTTAGCTTCCAGGATCAGATGAGATTGGGCTAGCTTGGCAATCCAGCTTATTTCCACGCTTGTAAACTGGGCGACGGGCCCCGGAGCCAACACACCTGCCAACACACGGATGCCTTTGTAATAATCCGAACGGCGCTAGCCTTCTGCTCAAAACCTGGTTCTGTGATGAGGTACATGGGTGTGCTAGGGACCTATTTCGCAGCTGAATGGGAACTGAGGCTTAGCGACCTGCCGAAAGGTGTCTTGGGGGCCACAGTGGTGACAGCCCCTTATTCAGGCATCCTGGCTTGATTTCCGCCACTCACGGTGTCTTGTCTCTCCTCCCTCCTGCAGCTGAACCACTGCCTCTGATGGACCTCTGCCGACGCTCTGTACGCCTCGCGCTGGGCAAGGACCGGTTGACCGAGATCCCTGAGCTGCCGCTTCCCGAGTCCCTCAAGGGTTACCTTCTCTATCAGTGACCCCCGCTGAGAGGACTCGCTTGCCACAGGGGCCCGGTGAGGTCAGTCGGCCGTGGCGTCTCCAGGTGAGCGGCCCGCATCCCCTGGACTTACACCTCCCCTGGTGCAAACCTTGGGCAGACGGCTGGCGGCCCAATGCCATCCCTCTGCTGATCCGGGGCTGATCCTCTCAGTGGTTCCCCTCTCTGACACCGGCTGGAGGGGGAGCAGAATTTGGGGGAAGACGGCAGCGAGGATTCCAGCTGCCAGGAGCGGATGGCCGGATTGTGACCGGAAGGATTACCAGAACAGCCAGTCTTTCCTCCAGCGGGCAGAACGAGGGCCAGGCGGGTCCTCCGCGTGGACGGGCGTTCGTCCAGATAAAGAGACTGCTGCAAGCGGACCTCGCCGTCTCCCGGACCGTCCTTCCGTGGGTTGTGCCTCTCTCATGGGTGGGGCTTGTGTACCAGCTCAGCCCCGACTGGAGGCCCAAAACCTAGATGCTGCCATGTAGACTGTTCTGTCTGGATATTCACTTGAACCTGTCATTTGGGGGGTGGGGGTGAGAACATCTTCGGACGGTGCCCGAGCCCATGATGCTGACGGAGCCCTGGACTGGACCTTGCTCTTCTAGACCGCCTGGAGCCAAAGGATCCTCAAGGCAAGGCCTGGATCCCCTCCCCTCCCCTCCCTCCCCCGGCCTCTTCTTCAGGGTCAGCGTTCACAGAACAAAACTCTCGTGGTTGAACACCCGTGTGCATCCTTTCCCCCGAGGTCTGTAATGGCCAAACTGTGGCTCTCCGGTTGCTCATGGACTATAATCCCCATGAGCCCTTGCCAGCAGGATGGCAGGGGCTTGTGGGAATTGCAGCCCATGCACATCTGGAGAGCCAGGGCCTTCGTACTCCTGTTCTAGGTGCATCCTTTGAGTCGCGACCTTTGCCTCTCCCGCCATTGCAACTTGGGTCCAAGCCGGATTTTAACTCTCCCAGGGAGCCCAAATTTCATTATGGGGTGAGGGGAAATGATCCTCCGCAGTTCTGTCTCTGTTCCCCTCTCTGAGGACAGAAGACAAGGTCGTGCCCCGTCTTGCTGGATCCCTTGCCCAATTTGTCAGAGACCTGGAGGGATCACCCCTTGGTCCAGAGTGGGGGCAGTGAGTAGGAACGTGGACCTACACTCAGATCCTACAGGTTGGTCTAAAAGAGCAAGTGGCCTTTCTCACGCCGTCATCAGGGATGTCCCAGTTCAGCAAACCTCGAAGCTGCCTTAGAGCAGGGATAGTCTACCTGTGGTCCTCCAGAGGTTCATGGACTACAATTCCCATGAGCCCCTGCCAGCAACCGCTGGCAGGGGCTCATGGGAATTGTAGTCCATGAACCTCTGGAGGACCACAGGTTGACTACCCCTGCCTTAGAGGGTTTAATCTTTGCACATGTTGTTTTTTTTCCTTCTCCTTCTCCTGGGGGAGGAAATCTCACACACACTTGAGTGTCTTTCACATCAGATTTGTGTAGGGGGTGGGGAAGGGCGTCTTCTCTTTTTATTCTGTACAGGTACAAATGGACTTGTTTGTTAGAAGATGGTTAATATATTTTTTTTGCCTCGGCTTGTAAAAAGGACCTGTTTGGGGTTTCGTTTTTGTTTGTTTGTTTTTAAGGAAAGCTGCTGTAGGGAGTTTACTTTTTTTTGTGTGTGTGTTTTGTTTTAAAGTTGTCTGTTTTTTAAAAGTGCACGATGGGTGCCAAACTCAGATCTGGGAGGGGGAATCGGACCGGAGTCTTTTTAAAGGAAGAAAAACCTGTTACAGGGTGGGACACTGAGAATCGCACAACGTTTTAAATGTGTACAGAGCCAAGAATTTTAACCGACCGGTCCTGCACGTGTCTTCCACCGTCACCTGGAAACAGCCACATCGTCTGGTGTCTCTGGGAAACACTCCCTCCCCTTGTCACCTCTGTCTCCTGTTTAAACCCGTGGTGTGTTTGGCTTGTACAGTTTTTAAACGTCTCCTTTTTTTCCCCCTATTGACTATAGATAATCAGTAGCCCAACTGAAAAACAAAAATAAAGTTTATTAAATACTGAGAATCAGTGGTTTTTTTGCAGTGTCGGAGTACCTAGGAAAACTCAACTCTTCTCCGCTCTGGCTGCTGCTCGTATGCAGAGGGCTAGAAACGTGGCATTTTTACAAAAGCTGTCTCAAGACAGAAACTTTCTGCCCAGGGACCTCAAGGCTGAAAGTTCCTTGCTGTTCCTCAGATCATAGAATTGTAGAGTGGGAAGGGGCCGTCCAGCCCATCTGGTCCCACCCCCTCCTCAGTGCAGGATCAGCCTCCAGCATCCAGGATCAGGATCTGTCCAGCCGCTGCTTGAAGACCACCAGTGAGGGGGAGCTCCCCACCTCCTGAGGCAGCCAACTCTGCAAGAGCAGCAGGGCTGGAAGACTGACTGACCAGGGGCTACAAGTAGCCACGCTGGCCCGAATCACAATCCAGGGACAAATTTCGAACCTTCTACCAGGGTCATTCTTGTTGGGACTCCATCAAAGTATTATTCAAGGGGTTGGCCATGTTGGTCTGAAGCAGCAGAGCAAAGTTCAAATCCAGGACACCCTTAAGACCAGCAGAGTTTCATTCTGGGTATGTGGTTTTGTGTGCCTGCCCTTCTGCTGCTTTACAGGACAGGTAAGGGATGGCAGGTGCTGCTTGGGGAGGGAGGGAGGGAGGGACAGGTGTGTGGACGGTTTTAAGAGGGAGGGCAATTCCCAAAGGAGAGGTCCACGTGGTGACGAAAAGGTGTGAACTGTTCCTACTGAGCAGTTCTCTTGGAGCTCTCTCCGCCCCGCCTGCCTCGCAAGGGCATCTGTGGTGGAGAGAGAGCAAGGTGTTTGTGAGCCACTTCAGGTAATGGAAAGCAGGGCATAAAAACCCGAGTTCTTTGGCTCTTTTTCTTTGTGTCAGATCCAAACAGGGCTTTCTTTAGCCTCCAGATGGGGCCTGGAAATCCTCCTAGAATTACGCTCGGACTCCAGATGACCAGCTCAGTTCCCCCGAGAGACAGGACCACTGTGGAGACAGAACCGGTCAAGATCTTGACCACCTCTCTGCGGGGAGCTCCCGCCTGCTTCCAAGGACCTCGGCTAAGCCAGGCGGTGGGTGAGAATGCCGCTGGCGGGGCCCGTCCACCCGGGTCCCTGTTGGAGCCGGTAGGGGTGCTGGGGCGCCTTTATCCAGGACCATATGTGGGCAAACGCCGTTCCCCCTCCCTCCCTTCTGTTCTCCTTCACGCTTTCGGCTGGAATGCGGCTCGCCTGGGCCGTCAGCTGCCTGGGGAGGAGATGAGGAGCACCGTGCTCGTCCGCCTTCACTTCCAGACACCCAAACAGGCCCTCAGGCCAGCTGCTGCGAACAGCTGTAATCAATGGCTTCCTTGCCGTGGGGTGTGTGTGTGTGTTGATGTGCAGTGCTGTAGCAACCGAGGCAAGGCCGAGCATGAAGGGGGGGGGGGTCGGGAGGCAACTAGACTCCCTGTGCCGTGAGCAAAAGACTGCAGCCCATGGGCTAAGTCCAAGGGGCCTGCTGGGTCGTTCGGGGTTTAAGCCCACCTGGGGTGGCCCCCTAAGGTCTCTCTCCTTCCCGGACCCCACCCTCTTCAGCATCTATCCCCCAAATGTTCAGAGATTTCCCAGCTCCGAGCTGACAGTCTTCTGATCTGTGATGCCTCCAGAAGCGAAATCCTGTTTTGACGCCACGTTCCCTCTGTCCTCGTAACCAGCGCTGACGGAAGGGATGCCCTCGTTTTAGAATTGGCACTGGTGTGAAGAGTATCGATGGCAGAATTAACATCTCCTGGGTGCTTACAGGTAGCCCTGACTTCCTCCTGGTGGGGAACGGCCCCTTTGCGAAATGGAAGGCCGCCTTTATCCAGCTGTTTTGCTTCTGGAGTCAAAAACTGGATCCGGCTAGCTAAATAGAACTAAATCAGTCTGGGCACGAACCTGTGTTGGTCTGAAGTAGCACAATAAAATCAGAGTCCAGTAGCACCTTGAAGACCAACAAAGATTGATTTACCCCCTGAATAAATCTTTGCTGGTCTTAAAAGTGCTACTGGACTCTGATTTTAATGTGGGTACCTGTATGTTGTAAACGGCAGCCTGGCAGTTCCTAAAACAGTCAACACAATCCAGTAGGTTTAGTCCCTTTAAGCCTGGTGGAACCCGTCAAGCAAATCCTCCTACAGCACTTTAATTTCATGACCCTCGGATGGGTTCCCCAGAGAGCGCTCTGGGATTGCAGATAGGAGCTCTCCTGCCAGGAGTCCTTGCTTGAGAGAGCTTCTCTCCCCTGCGCCCTCCTTGTGCCAGACGCGGCCTCTTCACCCGTTCCCTGCTTCTGCCCCTTTCCTCTGTGCATCCAAGTCTTGCTGACTAATGCACTCCATTCATTGCCTTTGACCGGAGGTTTAAGTGCTCTCAAGGCAAATTTCTGCTCCAGTAAACGTGCTGCGGGTTCCTTTTCCCTTTTTCGTTTCCAGGTCCCCGGGGAGAGGGAAACCCTGAACTGGGATAACGGTGGGCTGCATACGCTGGCGGAGGTGCCTTCGGGTTCAGAGCCCCCGAAGCAGCCGTGCCTGGGACTGAAGCCGCCTCGTCTCCCTTGTCAAACTGCAAGTTGAGACCTTGGTCACGCGTCTGGCCGGAGAAGCGTGGAAATCCGTTTACTCGGCTAAGAATGCCCCTCGGTTTTCAGACTGTTGCCGCTGATCATTTTGAACCCTTTCCCCCGATGCTAATAATAGCTCACGCACGCCAGTTTCCCAGTCCTGATTAGTCTTGCTTGCGTTGGCACCACTGGAACGTGAGGTCGCCTTGGAGTTTTTGCTTTTTCGGGGTGGGCAGAAGGATTCCTCGGCCGGAATCCGAACCAGCTTTGAAATGGAGTTTGTCGAGGCCCTTGGTTCAAAGCCGTGGAGTCCTTGGGTGTGCGTGGATCGGCGTCACACCTGTGCAAACCTTCAGCACTCCCTATGGGGAAATTTATAGTTTGCTGCAGCTGGATGTACTGCTGAGGCCCAGCTTTTTCAGGAAGATGTGTGCAGTTATTTGCAAAACTTAAACTCGGCCTTCCTGCCCCGTCAGGGCTCCCGAGGAGATGGCTTATGATCACCGGGAACGGACTTCTCAAGAAGCAGCAGCAGCAGCAGCGTCAGGTTTTATACCCCACTTCTCCCTTGTGCATGTTTGGGACGTCCCGGGAGGAAGTTGCTGTGCCCGTCTCTAGTTGTGACTGAATGGTCGTGGTGCAGGGTGTTCGGAGCCAGATTCGGCTGGGATGCTGTCAGGGTCCACAGCTGTGGTTCCAGGCGTGGAGGGGCCGTGGCTCGGTGGCAGAACATCTGCTCACCATGCAGAAGGGCCCAGGTTCAATCCCCGACCTTCTCCACATGCAGGACCGGGCAGTAGCTGATGGGAAAGGCCTCCGTCTGAGACCCTGGAGAGCAGCTGCCGGCCTGAGTAGACAATACTGACCTTGATTGGCCCAGATTCAGGGGAAAGCCGCTCCATGTGTGCACCTTCTGAAGTCTGTGAGTAGAGCATAAAGAGGACAGCCCTTCCCTTCGTTGGCTGTACCCAGAATCCCATCTTGAGAGGTATACTGCTCCTGAAATGGAGGTTCCTTTTAGCAGTCAGGTACCTGTTCTCCCTGCATTTTCGGTCTGTTTTTTTTTTTTTTAACCCAACAACTCTACCATCTTAGTGCCATTGCTGCAGCTTTGAGTTGCTTAAATGAATTTGATTTTGTGCGAAGTAAGCAGCTCCTTCCGTCTGTTGATCTGCCGCACAGCTCCGTGGGTGACTCAGACTCCTCTATGCTCTCGGGTCTGAAATTCAATCTCTGCAGATAAGTGGCAGTAATTTCCAGGTCGTACCAGGAAACGCTGGTGGGCTGAGGGAACTTAATGGAATAATTAAGGGTCTCGTCCCTCCCTGTGGAGGATGCCTGTTGCCTCTCAGCACGAATCCCTGTTTTGCCTCCTGATCAGGTTTCTGCTACTAACTTCCGCAGTTCCTCCGCCTCAGACGTGATTGATTCACACAGCTGCGTGCTCCACAGAGCGATGACCTCTGCCCTTCCACCCAGGGCTCAGTGTCTGCTTTCCTGCAGAAGGTCTCGGATTCAATCCCAGCTAAAAGGTCTCCGGGGTTTGCAAAGACTGTTCTCTATTAAAGCCCCTGCAGAGCAGCTTCCTGCCTGAATGGACAATGCTCATCTAGAAAGACCATGACAGGACCTAACGGTATGCTGGATCATAGATGAAAAAAGCCAGGAGTTCTCTTGTCGCGTCTCTGCATGAGTATCAGGTCTGAGCTCTTTTCAACCAGGAGACTGGAGGAGCATCTAACAGCAAACCACAAGTGGTGGGTTCTTTTTTTAGGGCCAATAACTCCAGTTCTAAAAATAAGACCCGGTGGGGGAAGGGGCTGTAAAGGAATCCTGATGTTTTAATCAGTACCATAGAAACGGCCAGAAGGGGCCAGAAAGGAAAAACAGCTTTCAGCGGAGCATGGTTGAGTTCCGGATCTGTCCGGCCTCCCCGTTTTGATTTACGAGTCACTCGCAGTCTCGTCCGCCCTTCAGACAGAAAACTATTTGAACCGGCTGCCAAATGTTTTGTCTGACTTGTGCGTTTTACGGCTTGCTTACTGTTTAGTAAAACTCGCCTCCTGCTTGGAATTCACAGGGCTCCGGCGGGCTCCGTTCCTGTCCTCCCCCCGCCTGCCCTGTCCCCTCCCGCCGAGGCATGGATTTTGGACGGCAAGCTTGCCCCTTAGCAAGACACGGCAAGTGGTGAGGCCACGGGTTCTGTGTTGCGATGTTCCCTAAACATGCCGACGCACGCTTAGGCTGCTTGTGCCTTCCGGTCCAGGGTAGTCAACCTGTGGTCCTCCAGATGTCCATGGACTACAATTCCCATGAGCCCCTGCCAGTGTTTGCTGGCAGGGGCTCATGGGAATTGTAGTCCATGGACATCTGGAGGACCACAGGTTGACTACCCCTGTCAAAGTTCTATTTCCCACTTCAGACAGAATTAAGATTTGGCTTGCAGGATCTGGGGTCCGACGGTGATTCTGTCCTATCACCCCTTTCCGAAAACGGGTTACAAACTCCTTTCCCTTCCTCTTCCCACAACAGCCACCCTGTGAGGCAGGTGGGGCTGAGAGAGCTCTAAGAGAACTGCTCTGTGAACAGCTCTCAGAGAACTGTGAGTCACCCAAGGTCGCCCAGCTGGCTGCATGTGGAGAAGTGAGGCATCAAGCCTACTTCTCCAGACTGGAGCCTGCCGCTCTAATTTACAAAATCCCAGTACACAACTGAATGTCTGGCCTTTGAGGAGTCTGCCTGTGGCATCTCTGTGTGGGTCACCGCTCTGGACTTGCCTCATTCCAGTCAGGAACTCACTCCTTTTGCACAGACTGCTGTTCGCCCTAGCTTCAGGAGACGCAAATTAAATGTGTGTAGCTGTAATTCAGATGTTTTGAGAGTTTAGGGGAAAGCAGATATAACCCAGCGGGAGACAATTACCCCCCCCTTCCCCTTGCTGTAATGTGAAAGCCACCTGCAGTCCTCTTCCGAACCTTGAGAAAGGGATTGGAAGCAGTTCCTGGAGAGGGCCGCTGAGTGATATTTATCCAGCTAGTTCTCGTCTGGGTTTTTATGTTCTCACCGGCTCCGAGCTTTTGTTTGGAGCAGACCTCCTGTTGACTGTTAGTGCTGAACTCTGACATCTGATGTCCTGAGAACGGGGTGTGTGAATTTAATATATGTATACATTAGGAGGCCCCGATCCCTGACTTCGGAGCGCTGCGCTGAAACGCTACGCAGTGGCGTCCCCCGAGAGTAATCCAGGCACAGCCTCCTAGCACATCACGGACAGGGAGAGGCTTGCATATCTGGGAGACGTTCCAAAAGTTTGTTGTTAAAAATAGAAAACGGAGCGATACTTTGCACAAGTGGGGGGGGGGTTACTTTGGAGATAAGAATATTTGCTCGTCATCCCCCCTCCCTCTCCGGTTTGAGGGACGTTGCGTTAACAGCAGCAGAATTTAACCACTCCGTGGTTGTGAACCATCAAATCTGTACAGGACTAATTCCAGGTTTGGGGAGAGCCTTCAGCAAGACTGTGTCTGGGGGGGGGGGGGGGGCGCTGGATGTAAAACACCTTTCCCACCAGCGAGCGGGAAATGGTGCCTAGAGCTGGGAAATTCCTGGAGCTACGAAGGCAGGGTTTGGGGACGGGGAGACCTCAGCGACGTGTTCTCCCAGGGAACAGATCTTTATAATCCGGAGACCCGTTGAAATTCGGGGAGACCTCTGGGCCTTGTTCCAGAATTACTTGTAGCGTGGAAGCAAGTTATTTATTTTGCACATTTTTATTCTGTCTTGCTTGACGCCGGCCCTGCATGGGGCTCACTTGATACGTGAAGGTGTCTAGGAGTAAGGCGACCACTTCTGGGCCGGGAAATTCATGGAGGTTCGGGGAGGTGGAGCCTGAGGAGGCGTGGCTTGGGAAGGGGAGGGACTTCAATGGGGCCTAAATGCCATTGGCTGTTGTAAGCCGAGGAGATTTCCAGCCACAGCCTGCCGTTCGGCATCCCTGTTAATGGCTGGGGCCACAGTCAGCTTCCGCAACCTGTTTGCTGCTCTGCCAGCCAGCCCCACTCCTTGAGTCCGGGGTGCCCAGGAGAACGGGGGGGGGGGACCCAAATGCTTCCACCGTGACTCCTGTGCAAAGGACAACTTGCTCTCCTCCGTTTTCTTGCAAAAAGCAGGCAAAAGAGAGAGGGGAGAACAAGAAAAGGAAGGGGGAAAGCAAGCCCCGAGGTCTGTTTTTATTTTAAGGCTGCGTCAGTGGGCTGCAGCCTGTCTAGACGGCCGGGTGAGCATCTGAAGCAGCCCTGGAATTTGAAATGCCGTTTATTTACAACCGTGAGGCGGCCGGGGTGGGGGGTGGGGGAGATGAAGAGAATTATGAGCTTGTTTGCAATAAATAATTTTTTTTAGATATAATAATAAAAGCCACGCTGAGAGTGGATTTGGGGTCTCAATGAGCAGATTGGAAAGCCTCTGGGGGGGGGGTTTGTCTTAGGGATGCCAGCCTCCAGGTGAGACCTGAGGAATTCCAGACTACAGAGATCAACCCCCCTGGAGAATATGCTGGCAGGGGCTCATGGGAATTGTAGTCCACGGACATCTGGAGAGCCACAGATTGGCCACCCCTAGTGAGATCCATTCACTCACTGATGGACCAGGACTGACTTTGGTGCCTGTCACGGGTTCATCTCTTTGGATTGCTCCTGTCCTATCCTGCACTTCCGCGGTCACCGGCTTCTTGGCCCCTTCGGGAAAGCCAGGGGGGGTCGTTTCTCTGTCGGCTGGGATCCGATGAGTTGCCATGAGAAAGGTGAGCCCGAGACTAGCCAGGAAGCTGGATCAGCCCCAGCTGTCTCGAGAATTTCCCTCGCTTGCCGGCAGCTGAAGTCGCAGAAGAGAATCACTTTTGCATGTGTCAGCCAGGGAAGGTAGTGCAGGGGCCGAGGAGACAGCCGGGGAAGATATGCATTATATCCAGGTAGCCCCTGGCAGGAGGAAGGCAGCTGCCAAGCCAGCCCAAGACAAAACAGAGTCGGCAGAGTTGGAAGATGCAGAGAGAGTGGAGCAGCAGGCTGTTTGAAGAATAAAACAGTGTTTATTCCGAAGATTAAAAACCTATGCATAGAAAGAGGCATGGCCTAAATAGCTAGCTGTTGTCTTCAGTCATTCTTCTGTTCAACTGCTGTTCCGGAAGTGAGCGGGGAGGACGGGTGACGTTTCCTCTCCCCATCTTTGGAGACTTCACCTGTTGACTTTTGACCTGCTTTGCTGTGCCAGATCTGCCTGCCCCCAGAGACCGAAGTGGCTGAGCCACCTTCAGCGCAGGCGGCAACATGGCTGGTGAAATTGTGGTTTGCTGGTGGTTGTGGGTTCTCCGGATTGTGTGGCTAACATGGCCTGGTAGTTTTAGCCCCTGACATTTCGCCAGTAACTGCATCTGGCATCTCCAGAGGTAGGACATGGCAAGATTTTGGCACACGGATTCCCGTCTTGCCATGCCCTACCTCGGAAGAGGTCAGCCTCAGTTCCTGGCCAAATGTCAAGGGCTAAAACTACCGAAGCACAGCCTGGAAAACCCAAAACAACCAGTTCACTCCCGTCGTAAAAGCCTTTGACTTTTGACATCATATTGCTGCTTGGTTTAGCCCTTTGGCAGGAGACTAAACAGAGCAACCACTGCCCGAGGCTGGGCCAGACCGGGGCTAGGCCTAGGAATCCGCTTACAGTGAGCATGAACCAGATTCCTGGCCTGGAGGATGCAGCTGCATCCTTTCTGGCACGGACAGCCTCTTGCGGATCTGAGGCTCCCGTTCGCACGCCCAGAGCACTGGCAGCTTCCTTCGGACACCTTCCTGGGGTAGGAGGACCAGGGTTGCCAACTCTGGGAAACCCCTGGGGATTTTCGGAGTGGAGTCTGATCTGGTGGGTTTTGCAGAAAGGACGGTAGTTAGGGTTGGCACCTGGTGGCACCTGAAGATTTTCCGCTTTTATGGTAGATCTGGAGAAAATAGCAGCTTTGAAGGAGGGTCTCTAGGGCGCTATATCTGGAGGGACAACCCCCTCCCCCAAATTCTGCCTCCCCCACTCCAGCTCCCCAAATCTTCAGATATTCCCCGACACAGAGCTGGCAACTCAGGGAAATAAGTGAGAAGCAACAAGACGAATGAAGGTATAGCAGGTAAGTCTGCAAAACCTGAGTGGGAAGTTCACAGAGATCTGAGGAGGGGGGAGAAGCCGGCTGAGGTTCTCAACGAATGAACGCCCCAAAAGCAAGGCCCGAAAAGGAAACAGGAGTGACACGGCTGTGCATTCTTGGCCAGGCAAAATTGTTTCCGAAATTAATTGTTCCGAGATGGGCACGGCTTTGCCTCCGATTGCCTGTTGGACCCACCCCAGGCTGAAATTTGAATCATTCTCCTTCCCTCCCCCACTCGGGTGAGATTTTGGCACCCCCAACGGCATCGGAAGTCCTTGCATCTTTTTTCCTCCCTTTTCCTTCCCTTGCACGGAGGAGGGAAAGGACAGGCTGTGCTGGCAGCGGACACCCCACTAGCAGCTACGCTCTTTTCCGTCCCCTGCATCCGCCCTGCACAGTGCTGGAAATTCGGGGAGGACGGCTGGCTCCCCAGAGAGCGGCACAGGCAGGGGGGCCGAGGCCCTAGAGATGGAGCCGGCCAGCCTGGGCAGCATCCCCAGTGGAAGCAAGGGGGGGGGCACACTCTTTCCACGCCTGGATCTGCAATGAAGCCTCCAGGAACCCCCCCTCTGAACGGTGCCGTCTGGTGCACATCAAAACAAGTTGCCAAGGGTTCGCATGCCAAAAAACGAACAAGTGTATCCATGTGAAGCCCTTCAGGAAGGGGAGGCCCAGGGCCATACGGCTCCTCCCTGCCACAGGCCCTGCCCAGAAGGGTGACCCCAGGTTTCCATCCAAGAGCAGGTTTCTGCCTGTCAAGGAGAACGGGAGGCACCAGCAAAGGGCGGGCGGACGGCCTCCTTTCCAACGTTTTTTATTTTGTTGAGCCTCCTTTCCAGTGGTTTTCCATTGAGTGCTTCCCACAGGCTTCCCGGACGGCACCTGCCTCCCCGGGCAGGGGGGAAAGGACGAACAGACCCTCCCACCTCCACGGACCCTCTTGCATCCGCTCCCCCCACCGCCCAGAGGCTGAGCCGGATCCCTCCCCACGCCACAGCTTTATGGTCACTTTCAGCGCATCCCTGGAAGGGGCAAACAGGGCTTGGGGGGGCTCCTCTTCCTCTCCCCCCTCGGTGCACGCCCCGCTTGGTTCTAATGAAGTGACACAATTTCTCCGGATGGAGTCCAGCTCGGAGGGGGACGGGCGGTTTTACGGTGCCCGATGCGCAGCGCTGTGTTTTGTGTATCTCGTCGCCTGGCGACGCCAAACCGCATGGATGTGAGAGGCTCTTTTTATGAGCGGGCCGAGCTGTTCTTGGACGGCTGACAGTGAGCAGAGCTATTTCGACCACGCTGGAATCTCTCTGCCTTGTGTGTGTGTGTGTTTAAAAAAACAGGCCCTGAGCAAGTGTGAAAGAGATTAGATCCCTCTCTTCGGGGACGAGCCTTCGCCAAGGCCTGTGCCGTGAGAGGGCGGGTGTGAGGCCAGCACACCCCGGGGCGCACCGTGGGAGGGGGGCTGGGGGGGGGGGTGAAGTCGGCAAGCCCACGGGTGTCCTTTAACCCTTGCTCTGTTCTTGCCGGGGACACCTTCCGACCGCTGTGACCACTCCTGGAAATATGTTCCCACAATAATGCGGAAAAGCCATGCTGTCCTGAAGCCATTTCACTAGCCTGACTCGAAGAAGGGGGGGCACATGTGCTCCGGCCGTGTGAGAATTCACACCCTCCGTGGAGTCCCTCCCTCTGTCTCTCTCTCTTAGAACCTTCCTTGCAGGGTCGTTGTTGCATGTATCAAATGGAGGAGGAAGGAACAACTCTGTAAGCTGCTTCGGATCCCCGTGGGGGAGAAAGACAGGGTGAAATCACCTCCGATAAACAAACACCCTGCGATCGCTCATGTTCCCCCAGTTCAGAAGCGAGGAGGACATGCGTGGTTCCAGAAGGGTCACACCTCCCTGCAGTGGGTTGCCTGCAGCTCAAAGCATGGCTCTGCAGCTGCCGTTTGTGCAACAGCAGGGGGCAGTTCTGTCCTCCTTGTCTGCATGCGTGCCGCAAGAGAGGGGACAGGATCCGTCGCAGTTGTCCTTGTCCCCCATTGCTTCCTTGCTCCCGTTGTGTTGGCGGCAGAAAGCCCTTTCCTGGAAGAGGTCTCCCTGGAATCTTGCTGAGGCTGGGGCTTAGATAATTCGGCTGGCTCTTTTTTTTTCCGGTTAACGGTTTGAACTATCTGCTGTGGGCAGACGGGGGAACGTGGGTGGTAAGTCAGGGAAGGGCAGGGATACGCCCACAGAGCACACCAGCCGGAGGGCTGGCCCCACCCTTTACGCAGCAGAGGGACTGGAGGGAGGCCTGCAAGCCACCCGGGGAGATCTTTATGGGGCCCACAGCTTCTCCTCCTCCCTCCCCACATTGCAGCAGGAGCAGGGCGTAGGGGGGAGTTGGTGACTGGCTGGTTCACAGAATGGAGGAAGGAAAGAAGGAACGGTGGTTTTTATACCCCGCTTGTCCCTACCCGGAGGAGTCTCAAAGTGGCGTCTCACCTTCCCTTTCCTCTCCCCACAACAGACACCCTGTGCGGGAGGTGAGGCCGAGAGAGCTCCGAGAGAACTGCGCATGGCCCAAGGTCACTCAGCTGGCTACGTGTGGAGGAGTGGGGAATCGAACCCGGTTCTCCAGACTGGAGGACAGCTGTTAACCACCACACCAAGCTGGCCCTTCACCACCAACTCTATGAATGGCTGTTAACAGCGATAGCCCAAAGGAAACACCATGTTTGTTAAAAAGCGTGTGCAGAAAAGGCCGTCAAGTAAAGAGGTTCAGAAGTGTTTTGCCACTGCCTCGTGGGAGGTCTCCTGCCCAGATACTGACCAGGGCGGACGCTGCTTAGCTTCAGGGTGTGGGTCATCCAGGTCAGGGCAGAGAGGGGTCTGTTGAACATGAATGGTTGGGAAGGCAGGGGGTGGGGGGTTCCATGCCTGCTTTGAGGAATCCCCCAAAAGCCTGTGCCCACCCTCCTGAGGATGCTGGGTTAGACAGCATGATCCAGAATGGCAATTATTGGATTTTAATTATGGTAATAGGAAATGGAGCTTCCTTGGACAAAGGCAGTCTACCTTTGAATGCTTGGGGACAAATGGGAGAACTGTTGCTTCCTTGCTTGGGTCCAGCTTTTCGTGGGCTATGTTTACATTGTTGGAACTGCTCTCAAATCTCTTCAGGTTTGCTTGTTGCTTACTTGTGAGCAGGATCAACCTTGGAGAAGACAACTTCTGGAGATCTCCCCTCCAGGAGGGGCTGGACTTGGGCCTTCTGTGCCGGAGCCCATTTCAATTTCTGCTCCTGGTCTAGACGCCAGCTGCCAGCCGCCCGAGCGAAAAACCGGACGGGGCTGGTGGGGAGGCCGGAGAGCGGAAGGTAAGCTTGCTTGAGGATCCTCGAAATCCGCATGAATGCAAACTTGGAAAGTCCCTCTAATTGCCACAGTCTGAAGCCAAAACCACTCAAGGAAAACAGTTCCTGCTGATTAAGCAGACTTCATAGGTTGGGAAAAGTCTGTGTTTTGCAAATGAAAGATCCGGCTCCTGATGCGGGACGGGGTTAGGGCTTGCAGCGTTCTTGGAACTGCACACGTGCCAACTTACCTTCCGAGAGCCATGCAAGGTTGGGGGGTGTGTGTGTGTGTTTTTTTTTGTGGGTGCTGTCGGGTTGCTTTCGACTTATGGCAACTCTACCTTGAAATCTGGTGCTGGAGAGCAGTTTTATGGATACCGTGGGCCAGCAAAAAGACAAGTATGTGGGCTCCAGATCAAATCAAGCCAGAACTCTCCCCAGAAGCTAAAATGACCAGGCTCTCTTGCCCAGTGCTCACAGAACTGCCCTGGAGAGGGACAGCTGAGGGACCATCAGCCCAGTTGGACTCTCTCCAGCGACCTTAACAGCCAATCTGCCCCGACCGTACGTCTGTAGGTGAAAGAGTATTAAGTACCCCTAAGAGAAGGGGCAGTCTCTCCCAGAGGTGTAATGTTGTTAGCAGGGGTGGCCAAACTGTGGCTCTCCAGTTGCACATGCTGGCAGGGGCTCTTGGGAATTGTAATCCATGGAGATCTGGAGAGGTGTAACGCTGTTAGCAGGGGATGGCCAAACTGAGGCTCTCTAGATGGCCCATGAGTCCCTGCCAGCATGGACTACAATACCCATGAGCCCTTGGGAATTGTAGTCCATGGACATCTGGAGAGCCACAATCCCCCCCCCCTTCCACTCCCCTGTGAGTACCAAGATATGTGCCATGCAACACGGCCATCCTCTTGCTCAAATTCATTGGCGACCACATGGAAGAGCCAGGAAATGCTGTGCATGAGGACAGCGGGGCACATGTTTCATCCTGCCACGCTTCGTCTGGGAGAAGGAAGCACGGGGCTGCGATTATGGGCAGCAGCCATGCGCCCTCGAGCCGCACATGCTGTCGATCGCTACCCTGCAATTCAAAGGGCCCTCGATGCCGCGCAAGAGTGCTGGGTCTCATTTCGGCTGGCTGGTCGAAGCATCCTTGGAATGACCTCCTGCCCCATTTGAGGGTTGCTGCCTTCCCGCCTCCCCCCCTCCCCTGCCTCCGTTCAAAGCCTCCGTCTCCCATTCCCGAACCCCCACCCACTTCCTCTCCTTTGCAGGTCCCTGCCTCGCCTGTCTGTCGGCCGCCACATGTGCAGACCGCAGCATCATCCGTTCGGAAGAAGAAGAAGAGGAGGAGGACATGCGCTCTGATGGTTTCCGTGTCAGAGGCGCAGCCAGGCAGGGTCGGTGGTGAATTTCCTCCTTCCTGGCATCCCGTCGCAGGGCTGAGACAGGCTGTGGCTCACGGGTAGTGTTGCCCAGATGGTTTGCGGAGAAACAAAAGCAGGCCGCAGCTAATCGGGAACAGGCCTCTGCGAGATGAAAACCAGAAAGCAAGGTGGCCAGCCGGCACAGGCAAGGCACTGGTCTCCCGGAGGCCCTGACAGCGGGGCTCCCGGCATGGGATTCGGCTCCAGGATTCCCGCCCCCTTTGGCTTCAGAGTTGACATCGGCAGGGGCCTGGCACATCTGCCCTGAAACCCTGCAGAGCATTCTGGGATGGGAGCTAGCGGACATGGGACTCGGAGCATGCAGGGTGTCAACGAGGATTATTGAGCCCACTTGGGATGCTGTGAACTCACAGTACACCTTTTCAGAAGTTATCCGATACAGTTTCATGGTCTTTCTCATTGTTTTGTCGTCCCCCCCCCCCCCCCCCGCTTTGAAACAAGGTGCTGTCCCCGTCTTCATTGCCGGTTGTTCTCTAGTCGACGGAATGGGCGCTGGCCAGCGGGTGCTGCTTGCTAGATGGATGACATCTTGCAGAGAGATTATACAATCCTGGCGCCAGGCAGCGGAGTTGCTGGCAAGAAGAGACGGACATCTGTTCTTGGCCTTTCCCCGAGGCATCTCTAGATGACTCCATCTGCTTCTTACAAGGGGGTGTTGACCAGGGACAATTGCGGTGGGCATGGCTACCTATCAGCAGTAAAAAACCCCAGGGGGCATCCATTGCAGTGGCCTAGCCTGGGCCCCTGCCCCTACCCCTGCCCCTGGGCTCAGCTCCTCCATCGGATGTGAAGGGGAACCACCCAAAATGCATACAGCTTCCAGAAAGCCGGATTCACTTCTGCCTGCTTCACTTCTTCCCTTGGCTCGATGTAGGATCTTGGGTGGACTGCTTGGACACGGAGCCCTTTAACCCTCTTGGAGAGCACGAAACGTGCCAACACGAAATGTGCAGAACGGCCTGAGATCGATTCCGTGATCTCCAGGGAAAGGTAGCCAGGATTGGAAAGATGCTTCTCTGCATGAGTCCCTGGGGAACCGATGCCTGTGTGGAGCTAAATGGATGAGTGGCGTAACATTGTGCGAGGCAGGTTCAAATGTTGCCGTGAATCCCTGTGGGGCATGAACAGAGGAGAACTGGAATCCTCAGGATGGGCGGCACGGATCCATTCCACCCACAATCCATTCCACCCTTCCCCCAGGGGGTCGGTTCCTTCCGCCAGCGGAACGGAGCCATGAGAATCCACGGTGACCCTTGTGATGTTTTGAGATGCGCAGGGGAGCATGTTGCTCTCAGGAGACAATGCTGAAGCCGCCAAGCTGCTTGTGGGTTTTATTTGCACAGTGCCGTCTTGCCCTCGTTTCCTGTTGTTGGTCCTCGCCTTGTTTTATGGCAAGGCCATTTTGACTGGACCACCCAGAGGATGTGGGCCTGCCATGGGAGAGCCACAAGAAAGGAACTGCTCCCAAAATTAAAGTATATCCTTTGAGGCAGGGGTGGTCAACCTGTGGTCCTCCAGATGTTCATGGACTACAATTCCCATGAGCCCCTGCCAACGTTTGCTGGCAGGGGCTCATGGGAATTGTAGTCCATGAACATCTGGAGGACCACGGGTTGACCACCCTTGCTTTGGGGCACCTTTGGAATCCGGACACAGTTTAGCAGGTGCAGCCGCAAGATGGCAGCCATAAAACAACTGCTGCGAGTGGCAGAACCAACCACAAAATGGCTGCCGCAGGAGATGGAGCCTGCCACAAAATGGCTGCCACAGCTTCAGTCATGATGTACAAATCTATGTGTTACGTTGGCAGCTCTGTCAAGGCAATATGTTTTTTTTTTTTAAACTGCGGACAGCAAGAAGCCTTGCTGGAGGGTAGAAGTATTTTAATAAAATAAAGTCTTAAAACAGTGAAGGAAACCAGCCGCGCCTTCTGCATTGTTTCTCTCTGCCGTCTTTGTTTTCTGGATGAAAAGGATTCTTGGATGAATCATTTCTGGATGAAAAGGGTTCTGTTTTCATGCGTCTTCAGCCAACCTGGAGTTGGTTCTCCCCCCTGCAGTTTAGGGAAGCACCACCCAGTAGGGGAGGACAGTGGGGTGCAACACCATAGAGCAAGGGTAGTCAAACTGCGGCCCTCCAGATGTCCATGGACTACAATTCCCATGAGCCCCTGCAGGGGCTCATGGGAATTGTAGTCCATGGACATCTGGAGGGCCGCAGTTTGACTACCCCTGCAGTCTCCCCTCCGAAGCCTTGTTTTTCCCCAGGGCGACTGATCTCCGTAGTCCGGAGTGGAGCTGTGAAACCAGGAGATCCCCAGGTCCCGCCTGGAGGCTGGCATCCCTGATGCCCAAGATTGCGGGGCCTGAGTTTCCAGCCAGGTTCTGCAGCAGCAGGCCTGGGATACACCGGCCGAGGTGGGCTGTGTGTGTGTGAGAATCCACCACAATGGACCCTCCTTTCCAGGAAATGCAACCTCAGCGTCTGGCTGCCTCTCAGACAGACGGATTGACTAACCGACCGTGACCACAAGCCACAGCAGGCAGCTGGGTGGCAGACCGGGAACATCTGGCCCTCGGCTTGCCTTTGGGGGGGGGGCTTGTGTGTGTGTGTGTGGTTTCTGCAGGATGGGGCAGACAGATGGAGCTGGAAACCCCTCGCTAGACGGAGGAGGAGAGACGCTGATCTGAGCTTCCTTGCGCACAGTTCTCCCCCAAGCTGGTGGAGGAGGCAGGTCTGAGCACCCCGTTGCTGGGCCTGTCTGGCTCAGGACCCCCTTTCCGAGAGGGGCCAGCTAGAGACAGAGCTAGCAAGATGGGAAGCCATCTCCTTTTTGTCCCCCTAGAACAAGACTCCCCAACCACCTTGGGACCCCAAAGGCCCCTCAATGGTACCACAGCATGGAGGGCTTCAAAACGGCAGCTGGGGGGAGCCTTTGAATACCGTTTGCGGCTCTGAGCGGAACGTTTACATCAGGGATAGTCAAACTGCGGCCTTCCAGATGTCCATGGACTACAATTCCCATGAGCAAATGCTGGCAGGGGCTCATGGGAATTGTAGTCCATGGTCATCTGGAGGCCTGCAGTTTGACTACCCCTGGTTTACATTGTTTTGAAAAAAATTCTACGTTAATGTGGGCAAGTTGACCTTTGTGCCTGGGTCCAAGTGCCGGACAAGAAAGGAAGATACAGATTGGCTGTGAGGTAACCCTTTGCACAAGATCACTGTTTTTGTTGTGAAACCTGACGAAACTTGCGTTGAGATAAATAAGCATTGTGTGTTTGCTTTGTTATCTGGCCTTGAAGGACAACAATCCCTTTGTATATATCATACCTTTGTCTGTTGTTTACCCAAACTTTGTGAGGTTTGCTTCAAGAGCTGGAAGTCCTGGCCGCCCGAAACCAACAAGAGAAGCCAGTAGATCAGGGGTAGTCAAACTGCGGCCCTCCAGATGTCCATGGACTACAATTCCCAGGAGCCCCTGCCAGCGAATGCTGGCAGGGGCTTCTGGGAATTGTAGTCCATGGACATCTGGAGGGCCGCAGCTTGACTACCCCTGCAGTAGATGAACCTCACTTGTAGCCTTCCTGGAAACAGCTGGGTAAATTTGCTGTCGTTTCCCTTGTGTTCATTTGCTTTTACGATAAGGTGAAAGAAAAATTTGCTTGAATAAATCTTTGTTGGTCTTAAAGGTGCTACTGGACTCTGGTTTTATTGTGCTACTTCAGACCAACAAAGAGACCCATTTAAAAAATTTGCTGTGAAACAAATGCCATCATGTTATCTCTCGTCTCGCCACAAGGGGGCAGAGAAGGACAAAGGCCAGCCCTTTCTCACCTCTGAGTGAGATTTCCCTGTAACAAAAAAATTATTGCAGAGGGAGAAATTCTGTGCATTTGTGGTCCAGGGGATGAGGGTGGGCCTGTTTTTTGTCTCCGGTTCTCGCAGGCCCGTTGCATGGAAACCAGCCAGCTCCCCGGAGCAGAAGAGGAGTCTGAGGCATCGTCGGGAAGATGTCCGGACCCCTCTTGGTGGGCCCAAGGTGCAAAGGAAGGGAACAGTGAGACAGGAGTCAGGTGGGGGTGGGAGTGGGTGGGCAGCAGGGCTGTGAGAAACACTCATTTCCTGACGGGAGAACTTTGGCTGACGTGCCGGCAGTGAGTAACACACGGACTCGGTGACACCAGAGGGGAGGGCCTATTTATAGCTCGCCAGCATCAATCCCCCTTATCGTGCTGCAAGGCCTGGGCCAACAGTGGCTGCTCAGACAGGAAAGGAAAGTTGGCGGGCCAGGAGGCCTTCCTGTGTACCGGCAAATCGAGGCAGGTTGACCTGGCTGGTGCGCCGGCGGGACCGTTCTCAGGGTCAGCTCTGCAGACACCCACCTCGTAAGGGACCCTGTCTCCAAAGACGCTTGCTCCAAGCCCCTCCCCGTGTGCTAGGGGAGGGGCACTGGTGGCAAAGGGTGCTTTTTCTGCATTTCCAGATTTCGGCAGGGTGCCTTTTCTGCTTTTCCATCTCCTCTGTGGCCGTGACTCAGCAGAGACCGGTTCCTTTCCCCCGCTGCCAGTTTGCTTGCGTGGAGCAGAAGGCATTTGGGAGCTGGTGTGTGTGTGTGTGTGTGTGTGTGTGTGTGTGTAGATCTTGGGCTTCCCAGTCTGTGTCACGCATTTGAGTCTGCCTAGACCTCATAGATGGTTTTGTGGGAGGTGCATCTGTGCCTGCAAATAGTTTGCAGTTGAAGCCAGGCGTAGCTGAGCAGGATCCTCTTCTGCTCCAGGTTTCCATTTGCGGGAGCTGTGTACGCTTTGGTGCATATAGACTTTGCACCCGTCTTTGAACGAACATGTGTCGATTGGGACGGAAGCATTTTGTGACACACACACACACACACACACAATTACTTTCATCCCATCTGACTGTATGAAGCTCCGTCCTTCAGTACAGTGGGTGGTTTGGGAGCGATTTTTGCTTGGCCTTTCTTGTTGCTGCGAGTCCCTTTGAATAGTCAAAAGGCAGGAGGGAAAGAATCGTTGAAAACATGTGGCCCTTCAGCCTGAGCAGCCCCTTCCATGTTTGGCCTTTTGCGGAGTGACATTGCTGTGTGTCAATCAAGACAGGTTGCCAAGCTAGTCTGTCACGGCAGAAAAGGACAAGAGTCCAGGAGCACCGGAAAGACTGGCAAAATTTGTGGCAGGGGAGGAACTTTCGGGGGTCACCGTTCACTTCTTCAGATGTAGCTGGAATGAGAGTTCATCTCTGTGCAAGACATAAGGGCAGATGGACTCACATTCGAGCTGTATCCGAAGGAGTGCATAGTAAATCCTGAAAGTTCCTCCCCTGCCGCAAAATTTGTGAGCCTTTGAGCTGCCGCTGGACCCTTGCCCTTTTCTGCCGCTGAGCATCTGCCCCTCCGTCCTGCGGTGCCTGTCTCCATGGATCCTGCTCTCCGTCCTCTCTGCTGGAGCAGCTTGGCTGCCGCTGAGGTCACGGGCGACCGCATCCAAGCAGGTGTTTCTTACTCAGGGTTTCCGGGGAAAGCTTGTGAACTTCAATGCCCAAGTCAGGGGGGGAAAAGGATAGAGCGGAGCCAACTGTCTGGCTGGAAACTTTTATATCACCAGCACCTGCAGTCCGGCTGCTTCAGCTTTCCCCTGCTGGTCTCTTCCCAGCCCTTTAACCCTCGCCAGGTTGCCTTGAAGGAATTCTAGGTGTCTTTGCCTAGAAGCCCCGCAAGGGTCACAAATCACCAGTTAGTTGGTTTTCTGTTCAGAAACATTCATGGGGGGCAGCTTGCTTCTCCCCACCTGCTCACCCCAGCAGGACCTTGCTGTCCACTGAATCAGGCTCTCGGGCCATCAAGGTGGATGTATTGCCCATGCAGACCGGCCGTGGTTCCCCGGCATCTCAGGATGAGGTCTCTCTTATCCCCCACTACCAGATTATTTGGGCAGGAGAAGCGGGGGATTGAACCAGCAACCTTCCGAATGCAAGGCCTTCCGAATTGACTCAGCCTTCCATCCTTCCGAGGTCGGTAAATGAGTACCCAGCTTGCTGGGGGGGGGGGGTAAACGGTAATGACTGGGGAAGGCACTGGCAAACCACCCCGTATTGAGTCTGCCATGAAAATGCCAGAGGGCGTCACCCCAAGGGTCAGACATGACTCGGTGCTTGCACAGGGGATACCTTTACCTTTAAAAGGCTCTGGTGCTGGTGCTGGTACTGTTGTGGAGACTAGAACCCGTCTCATCTCCCCCCTGCGGCTTCAGTTCAGACACGGGACACCTCCTCCTGCTACGGGATCTCCGGTGACTAAATCTCCGCTCAGAGACAAAGAGTTGCTCTTTCCGATTCGGTTGCAAAATTCTCCTTCCCGGTCTGCAGGAAGCCGGGAGCTTTGATGAATAAGGCATGCGTTTGCTGGGGGGGCAGCAGGGATGTCAGCCCTACTGGCAAAGCTGTGCTTTCTAGATAGCTTCCCTCCCCCCTTTTATGTTTTGCGCTGGTCTCAGGCCGCTCACAAATAAATGGAACGGAACAAAGCGGTATTGAGAGAGGTGTCCTGGGGGCTTCTCTTGTGCCGTGGGACTCCCATCAGCCAGCGGGAAGAAAGCGCCAGTGGCCAGAGCCCCCCCCCCCCATGTAGCTCCAGCAGGCGTTCCCTAACGGCAGGGGAGGGGAAGGCTCGCTTGCTGAGAAGAGGATGGGGGGGGACGAATCCCTGGTCCTCACCCGCCAGCAGGGTCTTCCTGTGAGCCCCCATGATGACAGCCCCCCCACGAAGGTTTCTAGAGCTGGAGGGGACCTCAATGGTCATCTAGTCCATCCCTCTGCCAAATGCGGGAAATTCACAGCTTCCCACCCCTCGCCCCACCAGGGACCTACACACCCCTATGCCCAGAGAAAGGCAACAATCCTCCAGGATCCCCGCAGCTGAGGTGGCCTGGAGGAACTTTCTTTCCGGACCCCGAAGTGGCAATTGACTTTAAGGGCGATGGAAGCGGAGACCTGCCTCGTCCCTTTCTGCCCCCCCCCCTTTCTTGTGATCTGCCTGATTCCACCTTTGGGTTGACCACTGGGGCTGGGTGTGACTACCCGAGGAGGTGGGTCCGGCCCGGGAGCCTTCCCCACGGAGAACTTCCAGGCCGTGCTTGGCGATTCCTTGCCTGGGAGCATCTCCCCAGCAGCCCCCGGGGGCACCGCAGCAGAGAATGCCACCCCGCAGGGGGCAAGGGAAGCCCCCCCCTCTTCCCTTCCCAGTTTCTCACACACCATCAGGGTCCAGGGCAGGGGAGGCCGAGGGGAGGAGCGGTTTTTCCGATCCAGGGTGCAAAAAACGGATGCACACAGGGAGAATTGTGTTCAAAGGCACACAGGCAGGCGCGGGAGAAATTCCAGGCATTTTTCACGTGCAAATGGATACTACCTCGGAGAGACCGTAGACTAAAAGACACTCCTTGTGTCTGGATCTGGCGGTCCATCTCTCCTCGGCCTCCCCCCCCCCCAACCCCTCCAGTTGTCGGGAGACGGCAGAAGAAAAGCCTGAGGGTGTCCGGGGGGCATTTTTGGCCCTCCTATCTCTGGCCAGCAGCTCCTCGTTCAACTATTTTGAACGTATATTCAGCATTAGCGTTGGGTGCTGTGTGTGCAGAACATAGAGGTCTGAGATGTTTACAGCCTGGGAGATTTGGTGCAGAGTTTCGCTCTGTCATAGAAGTGTGAGACTCAGCACAGTGGAGAAATCTCCCCAAAAAGTATACTGCAGCAAAAGTTACCCTTGCATTTATTGAAGGAGATCGAGTTCCTGTTCAGGTTGCAGTCGAAAGGAGAGAAAAATGTCCTTTCCCCCATCAAAAACGGCCACCAAGTATCCGTGGAAGGCCATGTGGAGTGAGTGAAAGGACAAAGGGAGAAAGGAGGGGTCAGAGGGCAATGCCCAGGTCCAGACAAATCTCATTCAAGGAGACGACGCCTGGCCACCCTTAAAATGACCTCGCACCCCCCAGTGGTGGCAACCGAGCTAGCAGAGGCAGGGTCCAAGGTCGTAGATGTGGTCATCCACTGCATGGTCATAGATTTGCTGTGAGTGACATATTGAATGATCTGCAGAATCGGGAACCTGGGAAAGGGAGACAGAACATTTGGTCTGTTTCTAGCCAATTGGTGTTTGCTGTCCAATCCCCCCCCCCTGTTTTCCCCCCAGCCTGCTTTTGACTGGAGATGCTGGGGATTGAACGGGGGGGGGGGGGGCTTTCTGCATGCCCAGCCGATGCTCAGCCGGCTCTCTTCAGAATGCGCTGAAAGGGGGTGGGGGCAGGGGGGGGGGTGACGTTTCCAGGAGCCTGGTGCTACCCGCATGCTTCAGGATCTCCTCGGCACAAAGCGGAGCCAGAGGTGCCTGTGGCTGATGTGGTGGGCCTCTCACATTCAATGGAGCATTGAGAGGCGTGAGGGGAAGGGATTCGGGGCAAGGCATTTCCTGTGGGCAGCCTGCCTGGGAAGGGGAAGAGCACCTCCCGCAAAAGATGCCACTGTCTGTCTGGAAGGGAAGCAGGAGAGACTGAGGCGCAGCTGCAGGGGAGACAGAGCGCCCTTTGCCCCCCCCTTCCTCCCGCACTCCTGCAGCGGAGACCCCCCCCTCCACCGCCTTGTCTCCAAGATGCTCCCCAGCCGGCTGTAGACGCTGTCTAGACTCCCGGGGAGTATTTATAACCTGCCGAGTGGCTGTGCGCAGGGGTTTGTGGGCACACAATCAGTGGCATTCAGCTCGTGGTTTTTTTCAGTTGGGGGGTGATTGAACGGGTGGGCCTTGCAAAAGGAGAAAGCCACCCTGATTACCCGAGGAAACGAGGGGTTCCTTTGGAGAGCGCCCAGAGGGGGCAAGGAGGCTGGTTATACCTTTAAACCCCCAGGAGGAGGTTCGGCCACGGAATCCTAGTTTCTGACATGCGGAATGCGCCGGGCATCAAATTTGGCAAAGCATCCGGTGTACATGGCTATGCCCCTGCATGAGAAGGGTGAGCCGTATGGGGGTTGATGGCAGGCGGGCCGAACTCATTTCCGCCTTGCCTGGCCCAGCTCAGCTGCCACGGGAAGCTGCGATGAGGACCAGGAGTCCTGGCAACCGCCAAACATGGGAGGCGCGCATGACTCCATGTGGCAAGGAGGTGCGGAGGTGGGCTGTAGCTGGAGTCCCTGCCGACTCTGCTTGGGAGAGACGAACAAGGAAGACTCCCAGGACCGGGGTAGAAGCTTGCCATAAGGAAGCTTGCTGGGTGATCTTGGGCCAGACACATGCTTGAGGCCAGTCCTACCTCACAGGGCTGTTGGAACTCCTGGCCACTTATCCCTCCCATCAGGGAGAGCAGGGACAGGGCCCAGGTTTGCCCATTTTGCAGATGGGGCCTGTCCTCCCAGAATGACAGCTGACCTCTAGAGTTTAGTCGCTCTGAAAGGGGGGGACTCTCCGACTCCCCCCCTCCCTCAGCTACACCTCTAAATCCCCGAGAATGTCTCAGCACAGAACTGGCAGCCTGAGATGGGCCTGGGCTGCCCCTCCGCCCTCCATATCAGGCTGCGTGCAGCGGCCATTCAGGAATTCGGAGATTTCTGGCTGACTCTCTGGTTCGGCTTGTGGAACGGCCCTGTTATTTACGGCCCCCGATGGCCGATTGGGGCTCGGGGTTCTCCCTTCCAGTTGGAGCCAGCTCATCTTTGCTGGCTGTCCCCAAAGGGTGTGCCCGTGACCTCGTGACCCCCACCCCACCCCTGGGTCGTTCCCCGTCTTAAAAGATTCTGTCAGTCCACAGCACATTCCTGAACGGATGCCTCATTGCTCTCCAGAGTGGGCTGGGGAGGGGGGAGATGCATCCAGAACACGGACAGCCCAAACCTCCCCCAATCTTGCTGCTGGAACTCCCAGCCACACCCCTGGCCCAGAGATTTTGGGACCCCCGAAGAGCTCCCCGGAGTGAAGTTGGGCTTCTGCCTGCAGTCTTCTGCTGCCCTCTGGTGACGACAACTGTCAACAACAATTTTATTCTTGCTGTACCTGACGGAGGAGTCGGATAGTGGCCAGGCTGGTCTGAAACAGGAAAACAAAGCTTGAGTCCAGGGAAGCCTTAAACCAGGGGTAGTCAAACTGCGGCCCTCCAGATGTCCATGAACTACAATTCCCAGGAGTCCCCTGGCAGGGGGCTCCTGGGAATTGTAGTCCATGGACATCTGGAGGGCCGCAGTTTGACTACCCCTGCCTTAAACAAACCCAGTTGCCCCCCAAGGTGCCCCTGCTCTCAGTCTTTGCTCTGCTTCTGAAGAAGTTAACTGTGGTGACTCTCGACAGCTCTGCCGTCCCTCCTGGACTCTGGCTGTTTTCTGCTGCTGCACACCGACGCGTACGGCCAGCCGCCTTGACCTAAGAATCCTGTTGGCCTGAAGGAACAGAGCAATGTTGGAGTCCCGCAGCACCTTCAGACTCAGAAGCACACAGATCTGGGAGATGCAGACCCCCGAAGGCCATCCAGCCCTGCCCCCACCTTCTCTGGGACGTATAAACCACACACTCCTGACGGGGACTCATCCAGTTGTCTCTTAACAACTTTCAACAAGGGAGACTCCACCACCCAGGAGCCCCCACTGCCCCTGTGGATGTCCGGGACTTTTTCCCATTGTTTAAAATAAGGCACAGAACATCATTATAGCGATATAACCATGTCAGTTTGTGCAACTGAATCCCCAGGTTTCGTTTTGAACAAAACTCTCTGTC
Source organism: Paroedura picta (assembly GCF_049243985.1). Lineage (NCBI taxonomy): Eukaryota > Metazoa > Chordata > Lepidosauria > Squamata > Gekkonidae > Paroedura > Paroedura picta. The sequence continues at coordinate 2,674,249 of NC_135383.1, read as the reverse complement.
CAGCCCCTTCCTGTGAAAACAGAAGCCTGCCCCTTTATGGCTCCATCATGGGGGAGGTTAGAGACTTATTTTGACAGCTGGGAATTCAGAGAACCTGTTATACTTGTATGATGGTATAATGATATCACAGTACGAAATGGGTCCTTGAAGAAAGTCCCCAGTGCTGGGGGGGGGGGGGGGATTGGCAGCGCTGGGAGCAGGGAAAATGGCTGCCGTTTCAGTGTGGGAATCCAAACTCTTTCTCCCATGCGGAAGCTGCTGCTTTAAGGAGATCCGTTTCCAAAACATCAGAGAAGGCACCGTGGGAAGAGCTGGGGAAACCCCAGGAGGCTCATGAAAGCATCAGGAGTCTGTGGAGAAACAGGAAACTAACCCGCTTTCCCGTTGCGATGAGTCCAAGGCAGATGACTTGCGTAGAAAGACAACAAAATAAGACTATTTTTGTTGTGCTACTTCAGAGCAACAGGTCTACCCGCTTGAATCTATCTTTATGGGTAGAAACAGCCCCTGACAGATGTTCAGGATCAACCTGGGGTGCAAAGTGAGCCTTTCTTGCTTGCTTCTGTCTTACAAACAGGACAGAACAAGTGAGTGCCCACAATATGCCCGGAGGAATCCTCTATGCCCCGTGCAGCTTTCTTTGTGCCCCCAAACTGCCATGGGGCCTGCTGCAGCTCCCTTCCACCATCACCGCCAGCCAGCCCCCAGCCTCCCCCCCCCTCAGCGCTGGGTCCACTGCAGTTCTCTGTCCTTCCACTTTTGCGGGGGAAATGAGCATGGTTGTCTGGGCCTTCACTGACAACATTTCTGTGTACGTGTGCAGGAGGACATTTAAAGCTCTCAATGTCTGTTTTAACCTTTTCAGATTTGTCAGAAAACCCGGGGAACTCCACAAGTCTGCAAAACTCTCTCTCTTAAATCGGGGTGGGCCCAGTCGGTGGATTTAAGTATCTGCAGAGGGTCCCACACTTGACTATTAGATATCTGTTGTGGACAAATCCCACAACGTACATTCTTAGAGATGATTAGGGCTGGAGTCTTTCATCAATATAATCTGATGTTTCCATTTAAATGATGTTTCCATTTAAAATCTTCCAATGAGCTAAATAGGCAGCCCAGGAATACGCACCCACATTGAAATACGTCTGTAATCTTGAGAGGGGAGGTGCTGTCTCTCCATGCGCACGTGTGCAGGCATGCTTCTCCTAGGATGGCATAAGGCGACTGCAAGTGGAGCCCGGACAATTTAAATGCAAAGCAGCAATTATGTCCCCACCTGACTCTCTGTTTCCCAATTGGCTGCTTGGAATCACCTCCTTTCTCGAAAATGTCTCCTAATCCGATTTCCTGCATCCTGTTTAAAAGTTCTTTGGTGTCCTTTCCAGCTGGGGAAACCGGTTCTGTTCCACACCTGAGTGCTGATTATTAATAAGCCTTTGGCGGCCTGCCTGGGTGAACTCCTGGCCTTTCGCTGGCCATCCTGGGCTGGGTGCGAAAGAAAGGCCGCTTCACCCACATCCAAGGCAAAGACGCCCACATCCAAGGCAAAGACAGAGGAACCAGGCTGGCTGATTCGGCTACCAATCAAATTTTGAATATTATCAGCGCTGCTTGCAAAATGGGTCATTTTTGGATCATGTCTCAGTGCAATTTATTCTGCACGCTCAGCCGCATCTGCTCAGAATTCTGTGCTGCTGGATCAGGGAGGTGTAGGAGCTGCGCCTGGTGCCAGAGCACAGCCATGGGGAAATGTGTTGAACCTCCTCTCCGCATTCAGACATTCTAGAGTCATTTTATTTTCTGTTTTTTTATACCCCACTTTTAGTTGGGGCTGAGAGAGCTCTGAGAGAACTGCCCTGCAAGAGCAGCTCTGAAAGAACTGGGTTGGATTCCCCGCTCCTCCACATACAAGCAACTGGGTGAACTTGGACCAGCCACAGTTCTTTTAAAGCTATTCTCACAGAGCTCTCTCAGCGCTACCTACCTCACAGGGTGTCAACTGTGGCGAGAGGAAGGGAAAGGTGCTTGTAAGCTGTTTCGGGGCTCCTTCGGGAAGTGAAAAGCGGGACATGAATAACCAGCTCGTCTTCCACCCCTGGCTCTGACTTTGGGCTGGGCGGTCTGAGCATTGCAAGAGAGTCACTTCCTGGACCTGGCTTGTACATGCGGTGGCCACGTGTGCCAGGTTGGGGGGGAGGGGGGGACGGCTTGAACTCTAGGCTGGGGGAAACTGTGGTCCTGGGATAAAGGTGAAGGTCTGCTGGTCATCTGACTGGCGGGGAGCCTGTTTGCTTCTGAAAATCAAACACAATCACATGCTCCATGGACAACAATCTGACCTGCAAGCAGAATGCTTATCGGGGGGCGAATTCAGATAAGCATCCTGAGATCACGGGGTCATTCCTGCAGTGGAGTGAAGCAACCGGCCTCTTTGTCCCCCCATAGCATGCATGGGGTCACTCTTGTCCATCAAGGTCACTCTTGTCTACTCAGACCAGGAGCCGTTCCCCAGGGGCTGTGGCTGAGTCTTTCACATGACCTTTCACAGGGATCGAATTTGGGACCTTGTGCATGCCTAGACAGGAAGCTGCCTTCTACTGAATCAGGCCCTTGTTCCATCAAGGTCAGAGCTGCCTACTCAGACCGGCAGCTGCTGTCTCCAGGGTCTCAGGCAGAGGTCTATTATTATTATTATTTATTTATTATTATTTATTACATTTCTTACTCGCCTCTCCCCGAAGGCTCGACACAAGTTGCAATATTAAAAACCCCAATAAATACCCTATACATATTACAAATGAGCCTCTTGTGGCGCAGAGTGGTAAGGCAGCCGTCTGAAAGCTTTGCCCATAAGGCTGGGAGTTCAATCCCAGCAGCCGGCTCAGGGTTGACTCAGCCTTCCATCCTTCCGAGGTCGGTAAAATGAGTACCCAGCTTGCTGGGGGGTAAACGGTCATGACTGGGGAAGGCACTGGCAAACCACCCCGTATTGAGTCTGCCATGAAAACGCTAGAGGGCGTCACCCCAAGGGTCAGACATGACTCGGTGCTTGCACAGGGGATACCTTTACCTTTACATATTACAAACACAATACAAATTACAAAATACAAAGATGTGGTGGTAAAATGTTAACATTTCATACAACCCACCCTGAAACTATACTAGAGGGGAATGAGAAAGAGGGTGCTATTGGCATTCGCTACTGCTACTCGTAGAAGGGGGGCCCCTGTTCTGCCTTGACATCCGGCCTCAACCATAGACGTGGCGTTTTACAGGCCCTGCAGAAAGATGGAAGCTCCTGCAAGTTTCTGAGTCCTTTCTGCCGCCTGTTTCTTGGCTTTTCTCACTTTATCATAGGCCGCTCTTGCTGCTGCATCTGTTAGAACCGCCAACGCCTGAGACAACTGATGAAACAGCTCTGCTGCTTTGGGATTCTCTGGATTTTTATCTGGGTGGCAGGTCAATGCTTTCTGTCTGTAGGCCTTCTTCATCTCTTTATCCACCGCCTTCTAGCCCATGCCCAACAACGTGTACAAGTCCAGCTCCTTTCCCATCACCACCTGCCGAGTCGTTTTAACTGGAGATGCTGCCGGGGATCGAACCTGCAAACTTCTGCCTACCACCGATCAGGCGGAGGTCTTTCTCCACACCCACGTGCCTGGCCTGACTGGAGAGGGCGGGGATCGAACTCGCGACTTTCCACATGCCGAGCGGAGCCTCTCCCGCAACGCCCCCGCAAGGAGAACGGCAGCCACGCCTCCGCCACCCGAGCGGACCAATGGGCAGCCGGAACTCCCGGCTTCCCACGAAAAGGGTTCCATTCAAAAAAACCCCGCAAAGCCGCCCGGGAGCCTGGCCACGCCCCCTTCGCGACGTCCTCCTTCTGCCAGGACGCGTCGGCGCGAGCCTCCGCCACACCCCCTCGCGTGCCGGGGAGCCAATGGCGCGCCGCGGGACTCCGTGACGTCGGCGGCAGCGCCCACTCTCCGCCGGCGCCGCCCCCGCGGCCGGCCTGGGCGCCTCGTGGTTGGCCGGCGCCGCACGTGGAGCTGGCTGCCGGCATCGCGTGACCCGGGCGGCTGGGCGGGCGCAGGCGCAGTGAGGCCGCCTCCGGCTCCATTCGCGGCGGGGACGAGTCGGCGCGGAGCTCGTGTGGACGCGGCCAGGCGGGGCGGGGATGGCCGGCGCGGCGCAGGAGAAGAACACGCTGCTGCACCTCTTCGCCGGGGGGTGAGTGCGCGAGGGGGGGTCGCCCCCCATCCCTCCCCCCCTATTCATCCCTCGCCCCCCCCCCGCCCTCGGTCCCTTTGATGGACTGGCGGTCAAGAAAATGATTGCAGCCTCCTGATTGGTCATAGAGTTATTAGATGGGCTCTCTCTTTAACTTTGTGCCCAGTAAAGAGGAACTTGGCTTCCGCCCCCCCCCACCGGCCCCCTCCCCATTTATCCCTGCCCCCCCCTTCCGGACCCTCCCCCATTTATCCCTCGTCCCCATTCATCTTTCCCCTTCCCTATTCATCCCCCTCCCAGACCCTTTCCCATTCCTCCCTTGCCCCCACTCAGCTCTCTCTCTCCCCCCCCCCATTTTCCCCATTCATCCCTCAGCCGGTGTCTTCGTCCCTCTCCGCGCGGCTCCGGTGAGTGGGGCAGGTGGGCTTGGCCGTTCCTCGTGCGTGGAAGCCCCTCGCGCCCTGCCCCTTTGCGCTCCTCTCCGGTTCTCCTTCCCTTGCCTCGCCCGGCCTTTGATCTCTCCCTTTGATCGCCCCTTTCTTTCCTGCCTTTTGATCCCCTTAATTCCTTTTCTCTCCTTATGCGAAGAGCGAGATGTGTCGGTGGCAGTAGAAAGGCTCAGGAGTCCAGGAGCACTTGAAGGGCGGACCAGGTGGGAGCCCTGACTCACCCAGGCTCCTGTCCGGCCACCAACGTGGCCTGTCTTTAAAGTGCACCTGGACTCGCCCTCCTTGCCCTGTGAGTAGCAGATTAGCCAGCCTTCCCAGTTGTGATCTGTACAACGGCCTTATAAGGTAGAGCAGGGCAATTTGCCCTGTAAAGGTGAGAGAGGCGGGTGTGCTTGAGGCCACTGGGGAGCTCAGGGTTGCGGTAAGACCTGTCCTGTCTCTGTGGCTCAGATGCTGGGCTCTTCTCATTACTTTGCGTGTTCCGTTCATCCCCTTCAACAGTTCCTCCTTATTTTTTGCCTTCTGTTTAGTACGATGGGAGCTTCCATGTACAGGGGCAGTCTATACTGCCATTGCTGGAAATGAGAAGGTGAAGTGGAGGGGGGGGGCTTGGTGCCCTGCTTGCAAGCAGGCAAAAGCAAGCAGCTGTCAAAAGACAAACACAGCCGGGGGGGGGGGGGGAATCTTTTTACTGACCCAGCAGGGCTTCCTTTCTCTTCTTTGCTTCACCCCCCCCCTCTTTATTGGGCTGCCTGTTTTCCAACAATGCATAACTGACTTACAACATTTGCCTCCTTAATCTTCTGTAATCATAATCAGCTTTGAGACTGTGTCTCCAGTGTTTTGTGTCTCTGTTTCTGAGTAATCTTTCCAAGAACTCTGGAAGGTTATTGGATGTGGTGGAGATCAGTGATTTGCATAGCCTCTTTTTTAAAAAAGGGATTGGTCAGATTAATAGAGGGAGGGTCTGTGGAAGCCTGTACATTCCCAGGTGTGCTTCTCTTGCCACCTGAGCAGGTTATGGCCAGGTGAACATGCAAAAGACTGGAAATGCCATCTGCAAATGCGGGGGAAAGGGAGTCCAAATGAGACCTAGATTGGGTGCAGATTGGGCATTTCCCCTTTTGTGTCAAATTGGCAAGGGTGGTGTGTGTGTGGGGGGGTAATTTCAGCATAGACCAAAAGAAAATTGTGCATCTTATGCCCATGCCCTCAAGCAGTCTTTGTAGTTGCGGTATCAACTGGGAGTGCCAACTTCTGGCTTGGCATTCATCTCTGTGGAGGAGACATCTCCCTTGCTCTTCGAGATGGAGAAATCTCATTGGCTTTCAGGGCCTGTTCATCTGCACTTTGCATCTAGAGAGAGTTTCAAGTTTGTGCAATTCTGCAAAAGCTCTAAGGATGTCGTTTCCATTTGTATTTATTGGCAGTATTCGCTTAGGAGTGGAAACTGGCTGTGTGTGTGTGTTTAGCTGCTGCTTTTTCCAGAAGTTGGCATTCCCTTCAGGGCTTGGAACTTGCTTTTCGGTTTTTATAAATCTTGGGCATGCAATAAACACACTGAATGGTGCCCTGCTGTGTTCCTTCCCCAAGACTTGACACTTCTGTGTTTTGCTTTGGGCAGTTGGCAAAAACAGAAGGCATGCCTCCCTCCCTCCTCCTCTCCCTAACCCTAGTGGACTTCGGCACGCTTGGCCTCCCTCCACTGAATAAAGGCGATTTTCCTGAAACCCAAGCAGACTGCTGTGTACTTAAATTGTCGCCCTCCAGTGCATGTGTATGTTTCGGAACAGTTGTCAGGCAGAAAAACAGAATGGACACTTCTGGGAAGTACGGCGTCAGGGCTGAGTCAGGTGGATCCCTGAATCCCTGACCGCTGCTTTCTTGAAGAGTAAGGACAGCTGACTGACGTCCAACTTGCTTGTGAGTAAATAGATTCAGTGTCAGATTTGGTGTCACTTGAATGGGGATGGCCTAAAGAGAAGCAGGATTTCTTTCAGGATTTCCATTTGTGCACAAGCGATAGGGATGCTGACTTCAGGTCAGGAAATTCCTGGCGTTTTGGGAATAGAAGCTGGGAAGGCCAGGGAGGGATCTCAGCAGATATGAATGCCACATCCCCCCCAAAAAAGAAAAAAAAAACAGGATTTCCATCAAATCTGGCCAGCAGATATAACTCTAGGAGTCTCCAAGCCCCACCTGGAGATTGGCAACTATAGCACAAGGTGTTCAAAGCCATTCAAGGCTGCTTATTGGTCAAAATACAGACACAGGGAGGATGGGTTTATATGTTTGTTTATTTATTTGATTTTTATGCCACCCTCCCATACGGCTCGGGCCAGTTTACATAGAATCATAGAGTGCAGAATACTCACATCCCTATCAGTCATCCACTGTCACCTGCCACCCCCTTGAGCCTTCACAGAATCAGCCTCTCCCTCAGATGGCTCTCCAGCCTCTGCTTAACAATTTCCAAATATCACATCACTGGGTGATACATGGTTTCACGCACACACCCCACCCTTCCTTTTTGTATGTTAGCATCCAGCCTGACAAAGAATTCTGAAGGACTCTACATTTTGGGACCATGTTTTGTGTTCTGAAGGGGGGAGGAGGAATTGCGAAGATTGTACATTCTGGGCGGGTGCGTTTCCTCTTCCTGTATGGCAGGCTGGCCCTGCTATCTTTTCAGAGGCTTCCTTTAAAACCCAAAATTGCTTTTCTTGTAAAAAGTGGCTTTTCTTGATAGAGACAGGAGTTGTTTCTGTTTTGCTCTTGCCCTGACCGGCTAAAGCCCTCTGCTGGGTCTGCTCCCCAGAGCTCTTGATTAGCTTGGCTCCTTGTTTAGCCCTCCCTTCTCGCCTGGGGGCTGCCGTTTCTTCAGGTCAGGTCGGGCCCCAAACTGCTGCTCTCTGGCTGCTCCACCTTTGCAAAGTGCTTGCCTTCCTCGCTCTTAGCCGTGGAAAACACAGGCTGTGGTGGAACCCCACACGCACTCTCTGGAAACCTCAGTGCACAGTTTTTTCAGACTCCTTGACCTGCAATTTGGCACGGTTGCAGTAAGCTGTCTGAAGCAATTCTGCTGAGAACTTCCTTTCCGCAGCGCTGGGTGCTTGCCCAGGGCGGGGTCATGCACGGTATGCTTCTCCCTTGCAGTGGGGTCACCTGAAGATGCCAGCCTGGGTTTAGGAAATACCAGGTGATTTGGGCGGTGGAGCTTGGAGGAGGGAGAAAGGATGCCAATCCCCAGGTGGGATCTGGGGATCCCCCAGTTTTATAGCTTGGCAACAGAGATCACTTCCCCTGGAGAAAAAAGCTGCTTTGGAGGGTAGACGCCATGGCATTATACTCCACTGAGGTCCTGCCCCAAATCCTGCCTGCTCTTGGCTCCACACTCAAAAGCCTCCAGGTATTTCTCAATCCAGAGCTGGCATCCCTAGAAGGGGAGGAATCTTCATGGAGTGGAACGCCCTACATTGCACCCCCCCCCCAAAGCAGCCCTGTTCTCTAGGGGAACTAATCTTTGCAGTCTGGAGAGCAGCCAAAATCTTTGGGCTTCACCTGGAGGCTGCCAACCTTACAGACAAAGTGCCCACTTTACATTGCCTCAGATAATTACTCTCGATGTTCCACAATTAAGGATACTTATGCCCATTAACCTTCAACCTTGGCATATTTATTTCCTTCACTGTATTCTCCCCCCCCCCCCCCGCAGGAATGAATCCAGGCAGATGGCAACCTTATTAAACTAGCCTGTTATTCCTGTTTGGCCCTGGAATCCATTCGCCGTTTTCATCCTGCTGTACGCTAATTAACTGCTCACCTTCTGCCTAGGTGCAGGGACAGGTAGTTCCCATTTCACTGTCTGTGACGAAGTGTGCATTCTCACGAAAGCTTTGACCTTGAATAAAACTTCGTTGGTCTTTAAAGTATATATGAATAGATGTTAGCCCTTTCCCCAGCCAGCTGGGTGACCTTGGGCTCACCACGGCACTGATAAAGCTGTTCTGACCAAGCAGGACTATCAGGGCTCTCTCAGCCTCATCCACCTCACAAGGTGGAAACCCCCATGACCAGGATTAGTCTACCAGGGGGCTCTTAGATTCTGGTTGGCTCCCGTGGGAACCTTAAGCTATATTGTTTGGACTGACATGACACCTTTGTACAGTGATGGAGGGGGGGGGGGACTGAAACCCAAGGGCCAAGAGGAAGGGGGGGGGTTCTGGTTGATCAAGCAGAGTGCTTTTTAGTCCGGTCTCCATGGAGCTAATGGCCTGTTTACACTCATCTCTTCACCCCCCCTTTCTCAAGTTCAATAAGAATTGCTGTATCAGGCAGACGGTCTGCTTAACTGAGCATCCATTTACTACCCACCCGGAGGCTTTTGCCCCCCCCCAAGAGAAGGCCATCTGTGCCGTTTGTGTTCAGTATTTCCTAGTTAGAGGTATACTGTCTCTATATGTGGAAGTTCCATTCTTGCTCTTGGACCAATGATCCATCCAGTCCAGCACCGTGTCTCACAGGGGCCGGAACCCAGGGGCCAGCAGGCAAGAAGCTTCTATTTTAGGGATCTGTGCATGATTTTAGGGCTTTCCTCTGTTCCCCGGGGCTATCAGTCATGCGCTTGCCTGCTGCGTGGAGGTCCCATGCTGTAACGCTCGTGTGCCCAGCACAGAGGGGTGTGCGGAGCAGCTGTGCAATGGAAGCTGGAGAAGCATGCAGCCTGGCAGGGAAAGTAAAGCAGCTGGTGACCCCAAGCGTTAGGCGGAAAGCACGTGCGCAGTTACGTCAAGGGGTGTGCGCATGCCATCTCGGGCTGCCGAAATACGTGCATTTGCACCGTATTATCTGGTGCCGTATTTTTAGCAGTGGGCATGACGCCCCCTCGGCCAACTGAGCTGGCCCCTGCTACACTCAAGCCCGCTCCAGGAAAGCCGTCTTGTATGTCGCAGGTTGGGTTGCTGATGTTTTACATTCATGGAAAATGGCTGAGCAGAACTATGGGCAGCTGCCAGCCATAATAGCTAAGTGGAACCTCCATGGATAGGGGCAGTGTGCCCCTGTTGGCGAAGAACAGGAGAGGGTTCTCAGCCACGTGCCCGGATTGCATACCCAGGGGATGCAAGCGTTGGAAGCCCAGTCCCCTGCTTGCCGTTGTGTTTGCCGAGCTTAAAAGCGAGCATCGCCCTCTCGGGTTGTGTACACAAGACTGAGCGTAGCGTAGACGGCCCCTGGACTCCAAAGTCCTAACGGTGCCTCCTCTTCTGCAGACTCTGCTCATCCTCATGAGCGGCCTCCTCTCAAGTCTTGTCCGGTTGAATCTGTAAGCCGTCGGGGGGGGGGGGGGCGTCACGGGTCTCCAGCCAAAGTCAGCCGGATTAAAACGGCTTGAGAGGAGAACGTGGAATCATCCCTGGTTTCTAATGCCTTCCTTCCAACTGCTTGCTCTGATTAGTGAGCATATGTAGGTTTCCCCCCCTTGTATCAAAAATAAAAAATCTGGAATGGGTCAGTGGCTGGATTGGCCGGAGGGCCGACAGAGGACAGGGCAGCAGCCCATGATAAGTTTAAATGTATAAATAGCCCCTGACTCGATCGCCTAGGGCAGGGGTAGTCAAACTGCGGCCCTCCAGATGTCCATGGACTACAATTCCCAGGAGCCCCTGCCAGCATCTGCTGGCAGGGGCTCCTGGGAATTGTAGTCCATGGACATCTGGAGGGCCGCAGTTTGACTACCCCTGGCCTAGGGCGAACTGCTGTCTCCTGCAGGCAAGGTAGCTCAACGGAAGTTGTTTCATGTTGGAGTTTTCACGTGTCCATTTTAATATTAGTTGTAAGGCAGGATAGCAAAATACTTTTATTGCTTGTATAATTATGTATTCCCCCCCCCCCCGGTTTGCTTCCACCGGTCTGGAATATTCTTGATAATACCCCCCCCCCCCCCAGCTCTGACCCCCGATGCTTCCCTCCATCCACTGGACTTTGTTTATACCTCTTCGGCCCTCCTTGGTGTTAAAGTAAACATGTCACTGAAGACTTGGCTAAAGGTTTAAAGTTCCAGAGCGGAAGCTACAGTTTCTTTGTGAAGGTCAAGGGCACACAGAAGCCTCCGTGGGTCACAAGATAAACAAAGGATCGCTGTGTGGTTATCAGAGGTAATTTATTAACGGCGGTATCTTTTCAGATTCCTCCTTCTGCCCATCCTAAACCGGACCGCCTTGGAAGTTCTGCATACTGTGAAGGGCTCTGGGATGTGTTCTAAGGGAACTGCGGGTTTGACATATTTTGGGGTGGAGAGGGAGGAACTGGATTCAGTGAGAAATACAGGACAGTGGTCCAGCATGGCCAAAATTAACGTCGTGTCCTGTGGCGAGCCAGCGTGGTGTTGTGGATGAGAGCAGCGGACTGCAATCTGGAGAACTGGGTTTGATTACCCACGCCTTCTCTACATGCAGCCGGAAGTGTGACCCTGGGCTAGTCACAGTTCTCTGAAAACTGTTCTCGCAGAGCAGTTCTCTTTCTGCTCTCGGCTCCACCTACCACACAAGGTGTCTGTTGTGGGGAGAGGAAGCCACTTTGGAGCTCCTTTGGGTAGTGAAAAGTGGGGTAGGAGAAAACCCAGCTCTTCTTCTGTACTCTGGTTTGTTCCGGCTGCGTGCTCTCATTTTGGGTAAACTGATTAATTTAACCCTGGAGAGTGCAGTAGTTGAGGTGAAAGGAATTGCCAGCATCCTAGATTCTTCGGGGCGCTGTTGGGGTTGTATTTCTCCTGTACACATGGCTGGTCCTGCATTCCTTTTCAGTGGCAGAGAATAAACTCCCAAATGGAGGGCAGAAGGGACCCCGATGGCCATTTCCTCCTGTTCAATAGGCCAGGGGTCCCAGACCCCACAGGTGGATGTTCCCATTGTTCTTGTGTGTATGGGGGGGGGCGCATCTAGGTCACCCCTCTTCTGTCCGACTCCTGAAGTTTTCAGACGTTTCGCGAGAGCATTAAATTCCGCAGCAGGTTGTTAAAATAACTAGGCGTTGCCGCGGTGAATTAAAGTGTGCCACAGTGCGTCTCTTAAAAACCCACTTCAAATAATAACAAGATAGCTGCACAGTGGGCTCGCCAGCTGACAGAGCCAATAAAAACAATTCTGGCAGGTTCGTATGCTCGCGCACGTCAAATGCCTGGTATTGGTTACTCAGCCAAGGGAAGCAGCTTTCTGCACATGCCCAGGGGCAGCGTAGTTCCTGGAAAGAGACCCAAACCCGTTCCAAGCTGTAAGGATTTGTCATTTGGCCAAGTAGCTGGCGGTCCAAACGGCGTTTCCAGACCATTTCCATGTGAGATCAAACTGGTTTGCTTCTAACGGTGGAAGTGCTGACCTGGGTTCCTTTTGTGTCCTTCTCAGGTGTGGGGGCACGGTGGGGGCCATTTTCACGTGCCCCCTGGAAGTGATCAAGACGAGGCTCCAGTCTTCCAAGCTGGCGTTCCGGGCCATCTACTACCCCCAAGTCCAGCTGGGTGCCATCAGTGGGGCAGGGGTGGTCAGGCCCACCACGGTGTCTCCCGGGCTGCTTCAGGTCCTCAAGTGAGTAGAGGAGCCCACCGCCTATCATAATTATTTTTATTTTTAAAGAAGAGGTACGGATGTAGTAGAAATAGAGGGGGAAAGGCGGAAATTGTTGGAGTGCTGTTCCGTAGGATTTTCTTGGGGAGATTTTTACAAGGTTGGTACCCAGGTCTTTCCAGACCCCTCCGTGTTTATCCGGCCTTGGGACCAGCATGACTAGGTGTGCGTGGCAAAAGGAAACCGGGCCGACAAAGAACTTGGTCGTTAGATACGATCAAAATGGACACTGACCAGAGCCTCATTCCACTAGACGAAGCTCTGTAAGATCGAAAGACATGGCGACGATCGAGCCATAAGATTGGCAGAATTCAGACACGCCCTGAGCCTTTGGGGAGGGCAGTATATAAATAAAATAAATAAATCATTGCAGAAAAGGGGTCCGGCTGCTACACAATGTGTTAATGGAACAGAGAACCTCTCCATAATGTTGTTGTCCTTCTCATAATCTTTACAACGACCCTTCCTTCAATTCTTTTTTACTTCTAAACGATTTAACCAATCTGTTTTAACGCTGTATTATTATTTACCCTCATGACTAGATATCACACATCTCAGTATCCCAGCTTAACTATGACCACTGATACTCTGCAGCTCCTGTCGGCATTTCCTTAAAATCTCATCCGTGTCGTTTTTGCAGAGATCAAGGAAGGCTCAGGGCCAGCCCCCCCCCCTCTCTCCCCAATAAAACAAATCTTAACTAAGCCAATTACTCTGGCAGGCAACCCACCAAATCTGTACAAATTGTATAATAGTGCATTTGGCTGCATGGGAAGGCTGCGGCACTGGAATAATTCAGTCGCATTGCAAGGTTCCCGAGTTAACCAGGACTTGGCCTATTCAAGACGGGCCCTTGGCAGACGTAGCTGCTGACTATCATGATGCGGGGCTTGCAGGGGAGATGCCAGGGTTCAACCTTTTGCAAACGTTACTCTCTTGTCTTTTTCTCGCAGGTCCATTTTGGAAAAAGAAGGGCCCCGGTCGCTCTTCCGGGGGCTTGGGCCAAACTTGGTCGGGGTCGCGCCATCGAGGTACCGATCTTGAAATTTGCTTTATCTCTACTTTTAACGAAAAAGGCCCTCGGATTACTTGATCCATTCTGAAAGCTGCAGCCCCAGCATGGAAAGCACGGGCATCAGTAAAGAGGGGACTGCAGTGATAAAACCAGATCCCTTTAAAAAACAAAACAAAAAACAGGCAGATGGACAAATGGCTTGCTGTGCACTTCAAGGCTTTTAAATTTCCGTCGTCAGAAATTTATTTCCAGCCCGCCGCTCGTGTAGCGCTGATGAAAATCAAAGCCCCCAGTGGTGGGGGTCTTGTTCCAATCAGCTCTTTACCCCTTCAGCAAGCCGAGTCTGACTAAGTTATGCCTGATAAGCAAAAAGATGCTGATTTGATCAGAGTTAATTTCCCCTTGTTTTTGTTTTTTGCGCACCAGTAATAGCCAGATACACTTACAAATTCCTTATTTTCCCAACAAGGAACCGTTTTAGATTGACCCTCATTCCTTCCCCGGAGTTGCAGAGTTGGACAGTCCCACGCTGGCCTTGGTGCCATGTTGGCATCTCCCCCGTGAACGAGCTGGACAGAGCGCCCAGCCGAAAGAGACCTCCTTGCGCCTGAGTCTCTCCAGAGAAAAAGGGCACATTGTTTGCAGCTCTGCTGTTCTGCTGATAGGGCTTTGGCGCCAGGGCTTTGGCTGGGGCCAGAACTGGGGAAGGGATCTGAGGCTGGGGCAGGCATCAAAAGGCATGTCTTGGATCAGAAGGGGCATGGCCGGTCATGCCAGGGGCCTCTTTGGGCTAGCTGCCAGTTCTGCCTGGCGGCCCAAATGCCCCTGGAAGCTTGCAAACGGCAGCAAAGGGGTCAAACCTTTTTTTGCCTTAAGTGGGTCACTGTTCTCAATGTGGAAGTTCCCCATAGTCATTGTGATTCACAGCCAGGGGTGGACCTTCACCCACTTCTGAAGCCAAGTGAAACAGCGATTCTAACTGCCTGGCAGTCCAGCCTGCCCCAATCTTGGCAGAGATTCATTGGTATCCCCCCCCCTTTGCCTCTCAGGCATATCTCGAAGCTGAGACCAATCTGACCCGTTCTCAAAACCAGCCCCCCCTCCTGGAAAAGGTCTTTCTTGGCCCATCAGTCCAGCAAGTAGAATCCCTTTGGGAAAACAGCCTGTCGAAATCCTTGTCCCCAGAGTCTTTGTGGAGGCATTTCCGTGAGGCAGAAAAGTGAGAGGCGGCAGGGCTCACACTGGGCTTTGGCCACCAGGCGGCTCGGCTCCAGGGGACACCCGCCTGCTCTGGGTTGGTCCCCGTGCGCGAGTTCGAAATTCTCTCTTGTCTGCAGGGCCATCTACTTTGCCTGCTACTCCAAAGCCAAGGAGCTCTTCAACAGCGTCTTCGTGCCGAACAGCAATGCCGTCCACGTCTGTGCAGCTGGCTCTGCAGGTGGGGGACCATCATGCATTGATTGATTGATTGATTGATTGATTGACTATTATATTTATTAGCCGCCTTATCTTGTGAGAATCAGTGCAGTCTGCAATACGGGTGAAGCATGTAAAATATACATTTAAATGAGTGCATCTATTATAATACCAAAGCAGATGTTAAACAATTCCCCGCTCTCCTTCCATGGGAGAGAAAGAGGGGGCTCATAAAAGTGGTCCATTGGGTTCTGACCACCCACTCGAATCCAGCTGGCGCCTGTAAGGGGGGGGCAACTTGGGCAGCGCCTCTGTCCTTCAGATGTGGGAGGAGAAGGCGATGGGGATTTTTTCCCCGCATCTCACACTGTGTGAGGCCCAGGCTGTTGGTGCTTTCAGATGTTCAGGCCCCAAAAGCAGGGAAGCTGAACTTGGAATACGCTTTGAATGGAGGGGGACAAAGTGTAGTTAATAATGCAGAATGCCTTTTTGGGAGGGGGGGATCTGTCCAATTTGCATCCTGAGAAGGTGCCAGAGTTGACCAAATTCTCATGAAGGTTTCCAGCGATGCCGGCCTTCAGCAATGCTAAGCCGGAGGGGGGCGGCAGCAACAAAATCTGCTTCCTTCCAGCTCTGCTGGCAAGGAGATGCCCCTGAGGCCGGTCCCAGGCAAGTTCCGCACAGAATCCGGAGGGGCTGTCCCGGCCTCGGAGGGGCAGCACTTGCAGGGCTCTCCAGTTACACAACCTTCAGTCTGGCTGCAGCCAGAGAGGCGCTCGTAATAAACAAGCCTGACATGGGCCGGTTATGTAAGCAGGCAGGGCAGGGCAGAGCGCCTCGGGAGACACAGATGCCCCTCCTCCTGGGGAGTCTGCAGGGAGCCCTGCTCTGGAAAGACTTTGCAGAAGCGGCTGTTAAGATCTGGAGTGGGAACTTGGGAGTGGGAAGGAGCAGGGTTCTGCTCAGCGAGGGCGGTGCGGGAGGAATATTTTGGACTCTGGATGGGTTGCGAGCGCTAAGGCTCTAAGATGGGGGGAGACGCTGCCATTTGGCGGTGCCGGGACAGAGCTGGACAAAGCAAGGTTCTGACTCCACTCGAGGCGGTTCGTATCTTCCCGGAGTTTCCCCCTTTCCCCCTGGATGCCCGAGTCCCTTCTGCAGGAGTCGGATGACTCCACACCGCCCTCTAGAGTTCACGGGGTGTTCTGCAACCTTCCCCAACACGTTTCTTCCGGGAGTGTCAGGGTTAGGGCCGGAACTGAGGCTGGCGAGAGAGCGAGGAGGGCGATTTTATCAGCGGAGTGAATCCCAAGACACAGACTGGCGCATGCGCTTCTGTTCAGCTGCTCCACGCATGAACTGCTGCTGGTTTTAGCTGCCCTGGCCTAGAGTGACCCACTTTCTTTTTTTTTTCACCCTCTTTCCAGCCTTTATCACAAATTCACTGATGAATCCGATCTGGATGGTGAAGACGAGAATGCAGCTCGAGAGAAGGTGAGCACCGTCGTGAATTCGTCAGGAGGGCCCTGCCGGGTCAGACCAGCGGTCCCTCTAGTCCCGCGTCCTGCCTCAGAGCAGCCGAGCTGGAGGTCTGACAACAGGGCACAGAGGCCAGGGCCTTCCCCAATGTTGCCTCTTCGCCCTTTCTGAATTTGTCCGATCCCCACGGAAGTCTGCCTAATTCAGAGGCATCAACACCGTTTTAGATTTGGGGTTTTAAATTCCCAGGGGTCAGTTGGGGCAGGGTGTCCCCGCAGGTCTTGTTCCGCTTCTGAGGTTTTGCTTTCTCCCCCCCCCTCCCCCCCTCGGCGTTGCAGAGTCAGAGATTCAAAGCAGAGGAACACGCTGCAGTGCGCGACTTACGTCTACCGGACGGAAGGGATCCGGGGCTTCTACCGGGGGCTCACGGCCTCCTACGCGGGCATCTCGGAGACCATCATCTGCTTCGCTATTTACGAGAAGCTGAAGAAATACGTGAACAACATCCGGCTGTCCCCTTCGCCCGCCGGCGGGCCGGAGCGGGCCTCCACCAACTTTATCGGCCTGATGGCTGCGGCCGCAATTTCGAAGGGCTGTGCGTCCTGCATCGCTTACCCCCACGGTATGTGTGCCACCGGGGTAGCGTCAGAGAAAAAAATGGCTGGTGTATAATTGGGGTGGGGGGCACAACTTAGAACCCAGATCCCCAACGTGGTGCCTACTGAATGGGTGGGACTCAGAAAGTGGGTGGGACCAAGGGGGTCTTTTGCCCAGCAAAGCTTCTCATAGGATGCCAGAGATTTGATTGGCTTTCTTGTAAAGTCAAGTGTCTAGCTCAGCCTTTTTCAACCTTTTGACTGTGGAAGAATGATTTTTCAGGCATTGAGGAGCCCCGGAAGTGATGTCAGCTGGCCACACCCCCAGAAGTGACATCAGTAACTGCACCTTTAGCCTTCCTTTTGCTCCTCCCCTGCCTTCACTACTCCTCTGCCTCATGTGGGCCGGAAAGAAAAGCAGGAGCTGAGAAGAGAGCTCTGACCCCCCCCCCAATATCACGCCCCTTCAGAGCTCTCACGGACCCCCAGGGGTCCACAGAATCCTGCTCGGGAATCCCTGGTCTAGTTCCTTGTTTGATGCACTTTTGAAAGTGCACAGAATTTCAGGAACCAAAACTGAACTCTCTCCACTGATTATCCCGTGTAAGCAAAGCATAACTAGCAAAGCAGAAGCATACAAGACAAAAAATGACGTTTAATGAGCAAAAGTCGCCAATCTTTCCAAGCACGTGGGCCTAATGGTTGCTGCAGGAGGCGGAGCCAAGCACTCAGTGTCGGGCAAAGTCACACGTTGACGTTTCAGGTTGAAGATCTATTTTAAGAGAAAGACCCCGGTTCACTTGTTTATAGGCTTTTGCCGCCAATCGTCCAAGCCATTTGGGGAGAGAGCAGTCCTGGCTCTCGCCCTTCCATGAACCATCCCGACTGCCGCGTTCTTCTCCCGTCAAACTGACCTTGCCCAAGTTGCTCAGTTGGCGAACAGCCCAACGCCGCTGCTTTCACCCCAAGCAGTGTGGGGGCGATGTGTGTCAACGTTCTGTGACATCAGAGCAGCTCAGCCAATGGCGATTCAGGGACTGGGACCAGCGGTCTTTGGCATATGCGTGATTGTGTGCGTCTTCCTCTTCTTTCCCCCCAAACCACAGAGGTGATTCGGACAAGACTCCGGGAGGAAGGCACCAAGTACAAGACGTTTGTGCAGACGGCCCGGCTGGTTGCCCGGGAGGAGGGCTACCTGGCCTTCTACAGAGGACTCTTTGCGCAGCTCATGAGACAGATCCCCAATACGGCCATCGTCCTGTCGACCTATGAGGTGATAGTGTACCTCTTAGAAGAGCGCTGCAAATAGCTGGCCGGAACGCTGCCAACGGCCAGATGGACAGACGCCACGGGCCGGTTTCCTCCCCGAAACAAAGACCCTTTTTTCTCCGCTGGCGCAGGACTTGAGAAGTTTGGGATCTGCTGATCATGTTGCTTTATTTTTAAAAAAGCACATTTTATTTCTCCCTCCTCCCCCTTTTTCTTCCTTTTGGGTACCTGTTTTCTGAACTGGTTTGTCCGTAATTCATGTTCGTAGTTAATTATAACTTTTTTTAACTTAATGAGGTTCAAAACTTAACGATGACTAAATTAAATCGCACTATTTAATTTATGTACAGATGGGGTCAGCGGTGTTTTTGAAATCCTCCCGCGTCCTCCCCCCCCAGCCCTTTATCGTTCCTCTGAGAAGTAAAGCAGAGAGCTGGGGTGGTGGCTAGTGTTGGCCAGGATCCTGGGAGAGCCATGCCCAGATCTCCACTTTGAGCGTGAAAGGTGACGCTGGGCCTATCACAATCTCTCCGCCTGTCCTACCTCGCTGAGTGGTTGTTATGAAAAAATTAAGAAATCTGAAAACCTTGCATTTTTTTGTCTCCTCAAAATCAAGTTTCTAGTCCTGATTGAAAATGCAGGCTTTAAAATACATAGGCTTTAAAACAGGTTGGGACAGCAATAAGGTTGCCTAACCCCTTCTAAAGCTAGGTGAAAGGTGACGTCTAAGAGCTAGTTTTTAAACTCTGCTTTTCTCTACTTGAGTTGTGAGTGTCCAGCATAGTGCAAGGGGTTGGACTAGATGACCCAGGAGACCCCTTCCACCTATTATTCTATGATTCTAAGAAGTCTCAAAGTGGCTTATAATCACCTCCCTTTCCTCTCCCCACAACCTTGTGAGGTAGGCAAGGCTAAGAGAGCTCTAAGAGAGCCCAACAAGCTTCCTGTGGAATAGGGAATCAAACCCAGTTCTCCAGACTAGAGTTGGCCACTCTTAACCATTATCACACTAGCTCTAATCACCAGTTAGAACCTCCATGTGCAGAGGTAATCTATCTCTTTATCCACACAACCCCCCTGCAAGGTAGGTTTGGCTGAGCGTAACTGACTCGCTCAAGGTCACCCAGCAAGCTTCTGCAGCCACAAGAGCCCCTGAAGGTTATGCTGACTTCTGCCAAGCGCTCTGCCCACCCCAAGCCTCAAAGACATCAGGCTCTTGTCTAAGTCTTGGGAAACCATGCACAAGGGGAGGCCTAAGGCGACCCGAAACTGGGCTCCAGATTGGGGCAACCTCCTGGAGGATGACAACCCCCAGATCCAGTAGCAGGAAAATCAGGAAAAGGGGAGGGGGTCTGCACTTGCTTGGAGCAGCTTGGCTCTTCCGCAGAGTCGTGAGCTGCAGGGATCCGGCCCCGTGCGCAGGATCCCGACGGGCCGCTTGCTGCGCGCACGTCCCAAGTCGTGAAAGGTCCCGCACGATCGACATGCGCGGGGCGCGCCATCCGTGCCGCAGCCGGACCCGCGGGGGAGGGGGGTCTCTGAATCACGCCCCCTCCGCCCCCGGTGATTCACGCGCTCCGGCTGGCACGACTCTGGCCTTTCACGCCCCCTCCGCCCCCGCAGAGCCCGCGCTATAAGGAAGGAGCCGGGCCCCGGCGCAGCGCCACAAGCCCGGCAAGCACCCGGCAGCTCGGCGCGGCTCTCGGCCTTCCGCCATCGGAGGGGGCGGGGAGAAGGAAAGGGCGTGGCCGCCGCGGCTCCCCCGCCGCTTTGATCTCGCCTCTCGGCGCCCCGCGGGAGAACGTTCGGGCGGCGGCGGCGCTCGCGATTGGCCGCGCGGCGTTCCGAGGACTGCGACCCAACGTTCGAAAGGGGCGGGGCGCGGCGGCGGCGGCGATTGAAGCGGGCCCAGGCCCAGGCCCGGCGGAGCGCAACGTGCGGCCGTCCGTCCCGGCGCCTGGCGAGCGCGGCCTCCTCCCTCCCTCCCTCGCTCCCTCCCGCGGCGGCGGCGTGCAGGAGTGGGGCGATGGGAGGCGTCGGCGCGCTGCTGGCCCAGTGCCCTCCGGGCGGCCTGGCGGGCGGGCTCGGGGTGACCGTGTGCGCCGCCGCCGGAGGCGTCTTGCTCTACAAAATGGCCCGCAGGTACGGCGCGGAAGGGGCGGGCGGAGCGGCCGGGGGTCCCCCTCGCGGGCGCCCGATCACGGCCAGCAGCACGCGGCGCTCGACTCCGGGGCGGGGGAAAAGAGGCCCGCGCGGCTGGGCGGGGCGGGACCGGCCGCCATTGGGGGGAGGGAGGGAGGTCGGACCGGCGGCGCTTTCCCTGCCGGGGGGGGGGGGGAGGGCTTCTCTTTGTGCCTGCGGGGGGGGGGGGGGCGCCGGATCCTGGCCCTGCCTGCGGTCGGGACGGTTGCGGGCGAGGCGGGGCGCGCGCTTGCGGGGCCGGCCCGTAACTGACCCGGTCGCTCCTCTGGGCTTCAGTCGGTACGCGATCCGCCGCCGCAGGGAGGCGGGCCACCCACGTGGAGAGGGGGAGGGGAAAGGCCGCGAGGACCCCCTGGAGAGCGGCTGCTGGCCCGAGCCGGCGATACCGACCTTGATGGGCCCGGGGCCCGACTCAGGCGGCCGCTTCCTGGGTGGTTTGGGGGGGGGAGAGCCTCTGCTTGGCCGGCAGAAGGTCCCGGGTTCCATCCGCGGCATCTCCGGTCGAAAGGACCCGGCGGTAGATGACGGGACAGAGAGACTCACATCTGGAGCAGGGGTGGTCAAACTGTGGCCCTCAGATGTCCATGGACTACAGTTCCCATGAGCCCCTGCCAGCGAATGCAGACCATACTGGCTTCCAAGGGCCAGAGATCCGGCGAGCCCAGCCTTCTGCCTTGATTGCAGCTTGATCCTTTCCCGGGGGGGCCCAGCCACACTTGCCCCTTTCGGAGATTGCAATTCTGGCCTCAGCACCTGCCAGGCTGTGCTCTGCTTATGCTGGAGGGGAAACAAAATCGTGACCCCCCCCTCAGGTCTCCCCAGGCTTCTGTTTGCTTCCCCCGCAGCACGGCTGCAGTGAAGTCAATGAGGCTGCCAGGAGCTCCGGGGGAGCTTTGCAGGGAACAAAAACATCGCGTGCTGGGAGGAAATCCTGCCTTTTTTTTTTTTGGTGCCACTACCAGAAAGAAAGGCCCTGCTGATCGGAACCGTGTCCTTCTTCATTCTGAAATTGGGAGCACAGTGGGAGAGGAACCCCCCCCCCCCATCTTGAGAAGAAGCTAGATTACTTAAGTGGAGCGTGGGTGGGAGGTAACTGCCCTCAACATAAGAGGTTGCCTTCCGCCACTCTGTAAGATTCACTGACCTGGTGTGAGTTGCTTTTGGCTGGAATCGTTTCATTTGGCTTTTTGCTGTCCCAATCATCCCACGACTCCCTTAAAATAGCTGGATGCTTTCTTTCACACCACAAAACATGCATTGAGTGGCTGCGTCAAAGGTCAGACTGAAAGAAAATTGGGGACAACCTGTGCCTAGTCTCCTCCAGAGAGTCCGGCTCTCCCTCCCCTCCCTAGCCATCAGCCTTTGCCAAAAATATAAATTTCTGCATGAATCTTTGATTGGGAACGTCTAACAGCGGACTCTGAAAGGAGTAGGCAGTGCTTCATTTTATTTTCCTTTTAAAAACTTTGTAGAATGAAATGAAGAACCTCTCTGTGTTGTTACGTTCTGATAGTTCTGTCCTCGGACAAGGGAAATCAGCTGAGCGGAAAGTAGACGGTGCGTTTTTCTTGGCCAGTTTTATGGCTTCGGGCAAAAGGACAGAGCATGTTTCTTTCCGGTGTGTCTCGGTGGAATGCTGAGAACGCATCTCTTTGCATGACGTTTGCATCCAGTGCCCCTCCCTGGTCATGACCTGATCTTAGATAAGCCAGAACTCTTGCTTAGATCAGGGGTAGTCAACCTGCGGTCCTCCAGATGTTCATGGACTACAATTCCCATGAGGCCCTGCTGGCAGGGCCTCGTGGGAATTGTAGTCCATGAACATCTGGAGGACCGCAGGTTGACTAACGCTGGCTTAGATTACACTCCACAACTCCTGTGTTCAGCAAAGAAGTGCTTTCCCTCCACCTTAATGTCGAGGTCACCCCACAGTCCCCCAAAAGCAGCTTAATTAAGAGCACTGAATTGCCTGCTCTTGTGTCTCTGGCTTGAGTCACTGATCTGGGAGGAGGCCAGAGCAGCGACTCGTGCAGAGCCGCTGTGGGCAGCCTCCTTACAGAACTGCTGACATTTGGCGTTTCTGCATCCAAATCCTTGGATGGTCATTGTAGGCCTTGAACATCTGGAGAGCCTCAGTTTGGCTACCCTGACGTAGCTGCACTTTTTGGCTTTTGTTGTGTGTGTGTTTATTGGAGTTCACCGAACTTCCCTGGTCCTGCACGAGATAGAGTACCTTCTGAGACGCAAAGGGAAGTGAAAAGTGCAGTCGGTTTGAGGAAGTTTAGAACTTTTATGTGGAGCAGAGCACTTCCTAAATCAGTTTTTTGTGGCCCATGAAGCTTATCCAATTCAGTAAAATAATGCATTGCTGTGTTCACGGTGGCAGAGGACCCCACTTTACTAAGTGGCATAGTTCTGTTAGCGCTTCTTGTCTGCGACGGCTAAGTGGAACCTTCATGTACAGGAACAGTATACCCTTAGGTCACAGACCCTGGTGGCAAAGCTGCTGGTTTCTCTGTGTTCCTGCTTCCCACTCTCAGGGACGTAATGCCCAATTAGACACAATTTTTTTTTTGGGGGGGGGGGAATCCAGCAAAGCAATTCCAACCCTCCATAAATCACTCAGATTATCCTGTCTGCTATCCAAGCCTTGGGGGTGGGAATGTATTGTTTGGTCTTCATTGTGTCTGCAGGTTCGGGGGATCAGTGATTCATTAGACTATATTTTAATGCCCCTTTCCATGGCAACGGAGATAATAAGGATCAGCAGGACCACGGGGCAGGAGATTCTGGCTGTGTAGTCTGAAGAAGGTGACCCCCCTGGGGGGAAATCCTGAGCCATTTCCTCCCCCCCACCACCCCCAACACGCACACGTCTACACAAGATGGTTCACTGCTTGATCCTCTGTTTATAACAAGCACGGAGCCCATATTCTCTCTCAGACAGAGGCGTCCAGCCAAACCTGGGTTTGGACTATACCACTTCAGGCTGCCGGCAGAGGCTCGTGTTGCTGAACGTGCCAGAATGATCTGCAGGTTAGAAAATTTACTTCCCAGGGAAAAGACTAGAATTCTTCCTCTGCCATCTCGATCCCTACGTTGTAAGGTTTGGGGGGGGGGGGGGGCTTCCATTATGAGCCAGCATATGCAGTCTGAAGCGGTACAGCCCAGACAGAGCTCCGCCACTCCCTTGAAGCAGCGTTCTCCTGAATCCGACAATCGCCTGGTCCGTTCAGGGTCCGCAGCGGCTCTCCTGGGGCCCCAAGCTGAAGACTTTCCCACCACCTTCTGCCTGGCCCTTTTTAACTGGCAGGGAACTGGGGATTGAACCGGGGACCTTCCGCGTGCAAACAGCAGAGGCTCTGCCACCTTACCTCCCATTGCGTAGAAACTCGGGCCTATATCAGGAAGCTGGCTTTGCAGAAGACGCAGCCTGCTTTGACTCGTGTACAGTTGGGCTAACCGTTTTCATTTGTGGACTAGTGACTTAGGTGGGCTGTTTTGCAAGGCCAGGTGGAGGCAGCTAACGTGACGTCAAGTGGTCTTGGGTTTGTAGCCGGAGAGCGGCTGTACGGGGAGACTGGCGTGTTTCCCCTTTGCGGAGTGCCTGTTCCCTGTTTCCATTCATTCAAGGACAGCAGCTGCGTTGAGGTCCGGCTGACAGAAGATCGTGGAGGACGGCTGGCTCCTCCACAGCTGCTGTCCGGTAGTTTTTTTGGACACTGGCCTTCCAACAGCTGCCCTTCAAAAGAGGCCTTGTAGAAACATGGGCTCAGTGGGGCTTGGGCCAGTAATAATGTCTTGTCGGGTCTCACAAGCTAAGCTGGGTCCGGCGTGGTTAGGTGCGATGCCATTTCTGAGTCTCTCTTGCCTTGAAAACACTTTGCTGGCAGGGGCTCATGGGAATTGTAGTCCATTGACATCCGGAGGGCCACAGTTTGCCCACCCCTGCCCTACAGGGTCTCCTTGCCCACCATAACTCGTTGGCACTTTCCACCACCACCGCTGGTAAAGCACGTGGTCAGTTCTTGCCAGATGGTTGCCATCCCTACAACAGCCCTGTAAGGCAGGGCCAGCGTTGCTACCCACCTACCCTCGATTGCTGAGAAGCGAATGTCTTGCACGAGCCCCCCTCGCAGCAGAGGCCTGACTTGAAACGGGGAAGCGCTCGATGCGGCAGCTGAGCCCGGGTGCCACCTTCTCACGCAGGAGACGCCTTTGGGTGCTGCAGTCGCCGGTCCTTGGCCAAGAGTTCAGGAGCACTCTTTTTTCCAAAGCTGGGCTCCACGCCCGTGCCCGAAGAGGCATCCCAGCTGCCGTACGTCTGCCGTGCAAGCGTTCAGTCCAGCGTGTGGCTGAGCATCTTTCTCAATTGAGGGCCTTTTCACTCCCTCCCCTCACAAACCCCCAGAAGCCCAGTCATATGTCGAAAGACCAGTTTTGATGACAGCTGGTTATGATGGGCCTGTTGCCGTAGATTCCTGGAAAAAGGCCATTGACCATTCAGCCCAGTAGGCCCCAACGCCCCCCCCCCCATACACGCGCTGACCAGCCTCTCCGTCCAAGATGACCTGAGATCATGTCCTCCGGGGGAATTGAGCTCTGTGCCGCCTGGAGATCTGGGAGACCTCTGGCCACCACCTGGAGGGGCTATAAGGCAGCTTCCATGAAGGTCTGGCCTCTGCGACCGTCTTCTCCCGCGGCTGTCGTGGGCCATGCCTCCTGAAGAGTATCCTTCTCTTTGCCTCTGCAGGAGGAAGCCCACCCACACTACGGTGAACTGCTGGTTCTGCAACCAGGACACCGTGGTGCCGTATGGGAACCGCAATTGCTGGGATTGCCCCAACTGCGAGCAGTACAACGGCTTCCAAGAGGTAGGTCGTTTCCCTGCAAACCCCCTTCCCGGGGGGGCGGGGGGCAGCTGCTCCAAAACAGAGGCTGACAACGCTCTGTGCTCGTCGCTGCGTTTGTGAAAAGGGTAGAGGGATACTCGTAAATATAGAGGGGAATTGAATTCTCACGGTCTTTATGCCTTTTGCAAAATGCAGAGGCGAATCCGGAATGTTGAAAGTAGAACTGAGTCCGTCCTGTTTGGGTCCTTGTGAGAGCCAGGGCGGACTCTCATCTGGAGAACTGGGTTGAGTCCCCCTCCTCCTCCACGTGCAGCCAGCTGGGTGGCTTTGGGCTAGTCACAGTTCTATGAGCTTGCGGAGCAGTTCTCTTAGAGTTCTCTCAGTCCCACCGGTTCCGCCTCGGGCAGAGGGTTGGGCTGGACGACCTTTTGGGATCCTTTCCGGATCGACTCATGCGGGTTCTGCAGGCACTTGGGGCTGGTGGAGGTGGGGGACGAAGGCGACGGAGCTCTTGTGGGAGTAATTGGGCGACCTTCCCGGGCTGACCTTGCGATCCCCCCGGGCAGAATGGCGATTACAACAAGCCCATCCCGGCTCAGTACATGGAGCACCTGAACCACGTCATCTCCGGGGCCGGCTCTTACTACGACCCCTCCAAGCCCCAGCAGTGGGTGAGCAGCCAGGTCTTGCTCTGCCGGAAATGCAACAACTACCAGAGCCTGAAGATCAAGCAGTTGGCGTCCTTCATGCCCAGGGAGGAGGTATGGGCCGGCCGGCCGGGGGACAGGGCCAGAGAGGGTGGAGAGCTGGCCAAGAGTCCTGGGGAGGGGAGGGGGTGGAGTTTGGTGCTTTGTTTTTTCCCCCCGTTTCCGGAGGGGCTTTCTGTTTACGAGAGGCAGGGCCATCGAGAACCAGATCTGGTCGTCTTGTTCTCTTCTCCTTCCCTCCTCTCTGACATGTCCTCCTCTCTCAGCTCCTTTTTGCCAAGCGGATGCAAGGCAGAGGGGTTGGCGTTCAAGATGCCCCCTGGGTGGGCTCAAGCTGGGTTCTGCCGCTACTTTAGGCCCCCCCCTGGCCGCCCCCCTGAATCCAAGCGTTCCCACTGAGGTGGTGAATAAATCTTTTCCGTCCCTGGCTGAAATTTCGGGACGCAGTTAAAGGGAGTGTGATGGAGCCTCTGGCTCTTCTATCAGGGGTCCCCGACATTTTTTAGCCTGCGGAATTTTGCTACCGGCCAGGCCAGAGCTGCCACAGCTGACCATCGGTCACATATCAAAGATCTTGCTCTGCGGTTGGATCTGTTATTAAACAGGGATAGTCAAACTGTGGCCCTCCAGATGTCCATGGACTACAATTCCCATGAGCCCCTGCCAGCAAAAGCTGGCAGGGGCTCATGGGAATTGTAGTCCATGGACATCTGGAGGGCCACAGTTTGACTACCCATGAATCCGCACAGCTTGTTACATCTCCAGTGGCCACTCAGAAGTCTTGCTGGACGAAAGCCCCGCCCACTTTTTACAACCCCTGCCTCTCAGCCGCTCTCTCTGGCCTTCCCTCGGACAGGGGAAATACGACGAGGAGATTGAGGTGTACAAGCACCACTTGGAGCAAACCTACAAGCTCTGCCGGCCCTGCCAAGCCGCCGTGGAGTACTACATCAAGTACCAGAACCGGCAGCTGCGGGCCCTGCTTCTGCAGCACCACTTCAGCCACCGGAAGACGGACCAGTCCTACATGCAGGTGGGGAGAGGAAGGGAAGGCAATCCCAAGCCACTTTGAGACTCATCCTGCTAGTGAGAAGCGGGGTATCAAAACCAAGTCTTGTTCTGGGAATCCGGGGGGGGGGGGAGCATCGGCTAGTGGGAACAGTGCGAGGGGGAAGGGCATGAGTGGGGATTCGAACCCGGGT
Organism: Paroedura picta; assembly: GCF_049243985.1. NCBI lineage: Eukaryota > Metazoa > Chordata > Lepidosauria > Squamata > Gekkonidae > Paroedura > Paroedura picta. The sequence continues at coordinate 2,647,212 of NC_135383.1, read as the reverse complement.
CTCCCAGATCCTAGTCCAGCACTTTAACCCTTACGCCACCCCACCTCTTAACGTTAGCAATGTCATATTCGTGTATCATAACGTAGAATGATGTGATAGTATTCGTATTAATTGTATTAATATTAATGTTCATATTGTATGGGCAATTCCCCGATGCATGCTGTGTATTGCATGCTGGGGTTTATTCAGATGATTGTGACTCTCCGCAAGCCTTTGGTGAGCAGCGGACAATAAATTGAATTAATTAATTAATTAAATTTGTCGTGGGTGAGAGCCCCCATATCATCTCTGCAAATCCCTTTTGGAGATAGGTCATGGTAGTAGTAGTAGTAGTCTAGAAGTAGTAGTAGTAGTAGTAGAAAAGTCCGTAGTAGTAGGAAAGAGCCACAATCCAGGAGCACCTGAGAGACTAGCAAAGTTAAACCTACCCACCAGCAAAACAGGATGGGAAAACAGGATGCCTAAAAGTGTCCATCAACCGGATGCAGGGTGAGCAGCCGGGAGTGGAGGATCACTTCTTGGAAGGAGGAGGATCCCAGAGAAGGATTTCTGCTCAGGGTGTTACTTTCAGGGGCGAGGTCAGCCAGGAGTTCATGCTGATGCAGGCGTTCTTCCCTGTTTGGTACCCTTGGGGCTGAAACCCTTTCTCTGCCCCAGAGCTTCTACGCCGCCGCCTCCACGACCACGCCAATCCACGTGCTGGCACTGCGCTTCCTGGCCTTCCTCAGCTGCGCAATCCTCATCGCCATGGCCCTTTACGGATCGGGGAACCCCTTCTCCCCACAGCCTGTGGGCCCTCCTCCAACGCCGTTGGCCAGGAACGGGACTGAACCGACCACCCCTGGCAACGACACCCTGCTGGAACTCCCAGGCTGGCAAGAGATGACCCGCCTGCTGCCGGAGCAGCTGCTTGGGGTGCTGAGCGACGGTTGGAGCTACGGGAAGAGCCACCAGGTGGCCGTGGTGGCCCTGGGGCTGATGCTGTGCCTCTCGGCCATGCTGTTAGCCGGACGCATCAGGTACGTGGCTCAGAGTGGGGAGGAGGGCCACTGGACCAGGCCACTGGCTGGTGGCCGTTATGAGTGTTGGGTTGTATCCCGCCCTTCCCTTGTGGCTCAGAGCGGGTTCCGGCATACCGAACATACATGTTAAAATACAGCGTTTTAAAATCTCCAGTGGTACGCCATTAGAATCCCACAGCATTGCCAATACAAAAGTTCTGAATTTCAATTTGCGTTAAATATCTATTGAAAACGGACGGGCTTCGTGATTCTCCAAGGATCACAGCTGCAGTGGCCTCCGTTTGCTGAATTAATCCATCTGTCATTATTGCCATCCAGTCACAGTGGACGGTCAACAGGGGTGGCCAAACTGTGGCTCTCTAGATGTCCATGGACTACAATTCCCATGAGCCCCTGCCCACAGAGGATCCAGATTTTGGAGCTATAAGCTTTTGAGAGTCAAGGCTCTCTTTGAAGCCTCGTGCCCCCAAAATCTCTTGGATTGTGAAAGCGGCTCTCCTCCTGCAGACCAGCTGACTTAGGAGCCAGCAGACTTAAGAGTTTCAGTCCTCCGGGGGGGGGGGGGGCGGCTCTTCCACTAACGCATCCACCCCTTTCCCTCCTTCCAGGTTAAGGCGCATCGACGCCTTTGCCTCCCTCCTGTGGCTGCTGGTGATGAGCTTCCATCTGGCGGAGAATTACCTGCAGGCCGACACCCCCAGCTGGCTGGACACGGCAAAGTTCGGCACGACCTCCCTCTGCTGCCTCGTGGGTTTTGCGGCAGCCGTGGCCACCCGGAAATCGACGGGCCAGAGGAGACCCCGATCCCGAAGGTCAGAGCTGTGAAAGTGACTTGGGGGAGGGACGCATGCTGCACAATCCAGGCCTCTCTCTGTTTTAGAGGGAGGGGTTGGCCCTTGGCTTTTTTGTTTTTAACAAAGAGTAGAATATCTCTTCCTCCGCTGCCACCGCCGGCCATAGCAGAAACCTCGGTCCTGATTCTCCCTGACGCTCGTCCTACCTAAACACTAAAGCGGTATCTGCTCCCTGTGGATGGCAACTGCAGGAAAACATGGCATCTTTTTTTTGGCTGCTTGTGGGCCAAGCAGTCTTATCCGTTGCTCCCCGTTGTCCTCTCTGCTTTGCTCTTTCCGCACGTCTGAATCTCACCAGCCACCGGACCTCTCCTAGAACGCTGCAGGATCTAAGCTGGCTTAGGAACCGTTTAGACGCCGGTTGATGCTTTCATGCAAGAACCCCAGAAATTGTGTGCCTGTTTCTATTTCGTTGCAGGGCTTAGGATTCACAGTCTGAGATACGTAGCCCCCTCCCGGAACCACCGTTCCCAGGATCCCGTGGCTGGCTGGGAAGCGTGGTGGCTAAAACTGGATTGGAACTGGTTTAAATTCGTGGTACCAGGCATACCCTAGAGCACCTACTTTCTTGGAGTGCCTGTAACTTTTGTATGAATGCAAGGACCTTTTTTTTTTTTTTTTTTTTTGCGGGGGGGGGGGGGAACGACGCAATTTGATAACCACACTACAGAGTCGGTTCTTTCTGGGGTGAGGCTGGAAATGGGAGACGGAGTCCAAATCGCCTTCATCCGATTAACCGCATGTTGCCCCCCTGCGTTGCAATAAGGTAGACTGGGGTGTGAGCCAGATTTAACACACTAATTCTTTGATTTTGAGCGCCGTTGGCTCTTGTGTACTGCAAGGTACGTATTTAGAGTGTTGTGTTTCTAACTCCTCTAACTTTCCCCTCATTCTTAATCTCCGTCCGTCTTCAGGGAGGTTGAAATGGAACACGCAGGCTTCTGCAAGGGAAGAGTGGAATCTGTGCAGTTTTGCTTCTAGCTCACTCCCCAGCTGCGCCCTCCAAATGTGGCTTCTGGAATCTTCTTTTTTTTGGGGGGGGGGAATCTTGGGTGGGATTCCTTTGCTGAATGGATAAGAGGATTCCTCCTCGGTTTCCACTCTGGGGCCGGGCTGGGTTTGCCTGGGTATCCAGGCAGAGGTTTTGCAGTGCAGTCTCTCGATTAGTTATTTTTCTTCAAGACTTTGTTCCTGGAGTCTTCTGTCCCAGGGATCGAGGCAGCCTGCGCCCCCTTGGCAGTTCTCACAGGCAGCTTGTCGAGCTGCATTAAAATGATTTCCGGCGCGGTTCAAGCCAGCCTTACAAATGTCCTGCAGGCACATCCTACTTTCCTCCTCGGATGTTGACTTGGAGAGATGCAGGAGTTTTATATTGTTTCCCTGATCCTTTATGACACCCAGAACTTGGGGGGGGGGGGGTTGTACTGAAAAGTAGCATTCTGTCTGAGGCATCCTTGAATATTAGCCCCCTCTCCCGCATACAGCTTGCTGCCTCTCAGACCTTGCTTTTCTGTCGGGCTTCCGTGGCTTGGCTTATTTAGTTTTCTCGGGTTTTTGCTCGAGTTCCACTGCATAGTCTGTTGGGGTCTTCTCCGCTTCATTCTTTCTCCTCCGTAGCTAATTTATCTTCAGGGACCGCTTTCCCTTTAGCTCGCTCGCCATGTAGCCTGCAAAGGATTCTGGGATTCTATTTTAAGGCACCAGAGCTTTGTGTGATTTTTTTGAGTTTCAAAGGAATGTTTTTCCTTTGACTTGCCTTGTGGTGATAACCGCATATTGTGAAGGGTTCTGAAATAAGGTTCCAGAATATACACTTTTCCTGTGGTGCGAGTCGACCCGACAGATCTCACCGTTACGGTGGTTCTAGCCCTGGGGCGGCCGTCTTGAAACGGAAATCTGATCGCTGATGCCCGTGTTGAATTTGCTGCAGGCGGGCCCAGCATCCGGTGTTCTGTTTCAGCTGCACCAAGAGCTCAGTGAGATGGTCCCAAGCAGGATCTGTGAGGATCTGAAAAGTCTTGGCTGAGGGGAACCTCCACAACCAGAGGCACTAAACCTCTGAATCCCAGAGCCACGAGGCAACATCAAGGAACAGCCTTGGCCTCTCTGTCCTGTTGGCCCCACAAAGGAACTGGCTGGCCACTGTGTGAGACAGGAGGCTGCACTAGATAGACCCCTGGTCTGACCCAGCAGGGCTCTTCTGATGTACTTATAACTGAGCAAGGTGCTTCCAGAGCACTGAATATCCAATTTGGGATTCACAGTACATGGCCAGGAACGGTTGGGGAGGGGGGCGCATCTGGGAAATTGTATGTTTGAACAGGGGGGAAGTTCAGTCCATAAGGCCAGATTCTCCCTATCTGAAGTAGATTTCCAGAATATAGCACAGTTCTCTCAGTGCAACCAGGTTTTAATTGCACTGCAGAATGTCAGCATGCATATAATAGGAGAACAAGATTCAAGTCCTGGAACATCTCAAGTACCCCCCAAGATTTCCTGGATGCAGTTTTTCAGGACTCAAAGCTCCCCTTGAAAGTTTACACCCTGGAAATCTTGTTGGTCTTTAAGGTGCTCCTGGACTTGAATCTTGCTCTTCTGTTTCAGACCAACTCATCCACCCATGTGAAACTATAGGATTCGGGCAGCCCTGTTTCATGGCTCTTTTGTACATTTTGAATTTGACCCCTGGTCCTTGGACCTTCTTACTGTTTCTCAGGCGTAGTCCAGATTGTGGATGTTAGGAGAGGCCGGGAGGGCAGAGCGTAGGGTCCCTGGAAACATCAGCTGCTTTTTCATCCGGCTGCGATGGAGAATGAAGGTGGCAGGGAGGAACTTACTCCTCTGGCCTTCATTTATCGGATTTGCTGTGTGTGTGTGTTTAAAAAAGCAATCTTTGCATATAAGTGTGCATGTGTGTGTGTGTTCTACTCACCCTGGACTTAACAAATAACTTTCCCCTTGACTCCCTATTTAATACTTTCCTGTGTGCGTGTGTGCACACACAAAATCCTCATTGAAAGGAAAACTTTTGCCATGGTAATGAAGGCAAACAATGAATTCAGTTGCAATAATCAACGCACATGAGTGTATCATAAGTAGAAGTATTTATTCTCTAATACGATTATCTTCAATATGTTTTTATATGTGAAGTCGGGAACTCCGGTTTCTTTGGTGAACAAAGGAAGGGAGGGCAAGTTCTTAAGCCAGAGGGTCGGGAGCCTGACCATTCTTAACATCCTGCTTGCCAGTTCTCAGGCCAAGTAATTCTGAGTTATAGCTTTATTTTCCAGCGAGGGCCTTGCTCTCTTCCTGAAAACCACTTTCAAAAGAACAGTGTCCAGTTCTGAAGCGTGGATGAATTGCTGCATCCCCTAAAGAGCAGTTTCACCTGGTGTCTGGGGAGGTAGATCTGTGTCAAATAACCACAGAGAAAGAAAAATGTAGCCATGCCATGGAGGCTTTCCCAGAATCCTTTGCTCACAGGAGGTGGCTGAAGGATCTGGTGTAGTGGTTAGAGCAGGGGTAGTCAAACTGCGGCCCTCCAGATGTCCATGGACTACAATCCCCATGAGCCCCTGTGCAAGGGAGTGTTTTCTTTTGTCTGCCTAGAATTGGCTTTCTGGATGGCTTTGCAAAAATGCTTCCGGACTGGACACTGTTCTGCTTTCAGAAGGGACTGTATGTTTGTTCATTGATTAAGCTTTTGATCCTCTCTCATTTATGTAGCCAACCTGCGTCTGATTGTCGCTATATATGCACACTGTTGTAACCCCCTGTGGAGATGCCACGTTTTGACAATAAAGGGCTCCTGACTCTTTGTAACAAACCTTTTTGACTCTGCAGCCTTTTCTGTTTGTTTGGTTTTTTTGTTTCTGTGGCTTTGCCCTCTGGTGGCCACGCTTAGCTGGGAGGGTCTCTTTGCTTGGAGGCATCTGTCTGGGTTTCCCGGTGCATCTCAACACATTGTGGATGCCTTAATCTGAGCACTTGGGCCATGCCAGGGGTTTGTTGCCAATCCTTTGCTTCCTTGAACCTCCCGCACCATAAGGGCGAGGTCACTTGTTCCCAAAAGCTGCTTGAACTCTTTGTATCCTAAAAATACCCCTTGGGTGGCTTTTTTATCATACTTTTTCAGGAAGTGCTCTGAAACTTTATTCTGACTGGTACCAAGCTTCCTTTCGATAGAGTGGATAGGACGGGATGTATGCATTTTTGCAAAATATACCTTGTGCTTTGATAGATGTCACATCTGTAGCAGCCCACCTTGGGTTGCACAGCAGGCAGAATTGTTCTTCTTGGGGGGTGGGAGGCCTGTGTGTTTGTTGGTTTGTTCCTGAACTGAAATTCAGAAAAGCGAAGTGTGCTCAAAAGGGAGCCTCCACATTTAGAGGCAGTCAACCCCTGAATTCCACTAACAGGGAGCGACATTAGGGGAAGGCCTCAGCCTTGATGCTGAGTTGTTGGCCTTCCGGGAGAACCGGTTGGCCACTGTGTGAGGCAAGATGCCAGACTAGAGGGACCAGTTCATATGTTCGGACCGAGGTTTGAAGCAACAAAAGGGACATGCAAGACTGAAGCCCAATCCTTATCATAGCTTTTATTTTTTTAAATTTCTTCGGCTTTTAAAAATTCCATTTGTGCCTTCCCTCCAAGGAGATCAGGGTGGCAGCTGTGGTTCTCTCCCCTTCTTCGGCCTCTCAGGGGCCTGGGGAGACAACATAGCCTCCCCGTGAGCTTGATGGAAGAGTGCAAATCTGAACCCAGCACTGTAATTGCCTCCCCCACACTGGTTTTCTGCTGGCCTGCTCTAGAGGCGAAATTAGCTGGATCAAGACCGGGGGGGGGGGGCAGGTAGACTGTTCGGAGAAGAGCTGGATGGCATGATGCGCGTGCTCACACACCACGCAAGGCAGCACTGCCCTTTTCTCTTATGGGGGCACAGAGAGGGCGGTCCGGCCTGTCTCTCTCCTGTGCCATCGCTGCTGCAGAAAGTTGCTCTCTTGCATTCGGTCCCCCTCCCCTCCCCCACCCCGCAGCGCCTGGGCAGTTCCATCCATCGGCTCCTCTGTGCCTTCCGCCGCATCCCGAACCGCCAGAACCCCTTATCCAATAGCAGCAAGGCATGCAGATGAACCTGGCCGGCCAGCCTATCCGTGGCGCCGGCATCGCTAGGCGAAGCCTCTCGTTGGCTGCCGTGTCTGCCTGTCTCCCAGGAAAAATATCCGGCATGTGCTTTTGAACGGAAAAGATTAAAGGTGGCCTCAAAGGGCTGTCTAGCCATGGCTGAAGCAGGAGGCAGGCAGGTTTACTCGGAAGTAAACCTGCTGCCTCCCAGGAAATGCGATTTGCAGGATTTCTGGCTTCCCGCCTCCTGCTTTGCTGCTCCTTGAAGTGTGTTTGCAGCTGGTCCCATAACTGCTGGGTGCTGGACAAATATTTGCGCCGTTTGTTTAAAAGAAGCTAGTTAGAACCTCACATGCCCACCCTGCACCTTGCACTTGGGGTATGGAGCAGCACTGAACTCTTGCAGCTAGAGAAACTGCAAGGTGTGTTAAACCGGACTTTTTTCAAGTCCAGAGAACACCTTAAGATCAATCAAGTTTTATCCAAGGGATAAGCGTTTGGATGCCTGCTTACTTCTTCAGTTACGATGTTTGTTTTGTGCATGGAGACAGAAGCCTATGCCTTCGATCAGGGGTGGGCAAATTGTGGCCCTCCAGATGTCCATGGACTAATGCTGGCAGGGGCTCATGGGAATTGTAGTCCATGGACATCTGGAGGGCCACAGTTTGCCCACCCCTGCCTTAGATGGAACTGTGTTGCTCTTAAAGGTGCCACTGGACCCGAATTTTGGCTCGCTTGGTCCGTAGCGCTCATGTTGTCACGGTGCGGTTCTCCGTAGGCTGTGTCGGGTAGCTTTGCACTCCAGTTGGCTGATTGCCTTGCTTTGTAACACATTAAACTGAGTCGTTGGGTTGGATCTCATGCATCTGTTCCGTTTAGGGAGTCCTTATCTGTGTGACTTTGGGCCAGTCACAGTTCTCTGTGAGCTCTCTCAGCCCCATCTCCCTCACAGGGTTGTGGGGAGAGGAAGGGAAAGGGGTTTGTAAGCTGCTTGAGGACTCCTTCGGGACCGAAATGGGGGTTACAAAAAACCCAGCTCTTCTTCTTCTACTGCCCACTTCCTTCTATTCTGTCTTCAAAATGCTTCAAAAAGCTGAGAATTTGAATTGGAGTCTTTCCGGTCTTAGTCTGGCACTGTGGCCATTATACTGCGGGCATTTTGAGCAAGCCACACTGAAGGTGGTGGTACTCATGCAAGGAGTTTTTCCTTGGCTCACGTAGCTTCTTGTGCACGTTCTTCCCAGGTACCCCCCGGCGGACCCAGTGGCAGCGTTCCCCAACAGCGCTGGGATGGCCTTCCCGTATCCTCCTGCCCCTCCATCCGTTTTCATCCCAACACCTCCCAGCGTTCTGCCGTTGACAAGCCAGCAGTTCTTCCACTCCCCGCGGCGAACGTCCTCCTCGTCTCTTCCTGGACGGCTAAACCGGGCCCTCTCCTTGGGCACCATTCCTTCCCTGGCCAGAACCGGTAAGATGCGCTGATTTCAGTTTTGCTTTGGCTACCTCCACCCAAGTTCCTAATCCTTTGTGCGCATCTGTGTCCCCCAATTGACCTTCTCAGGTGTAGAAGTCCTCCACCTGGAATATCTTTTTTTTTGGGGGGGGGGGTCTGTGCACGAGCTCATCCCAGCCTGCTTTTTATCCCAGTCTCCCACTTGGATTTTATTCGGCTGGTCCAGTGGTGACTAAACTGTGGCTCTCTAGATGTCCATGGACTACAATTCCCATGAGCCCCTGCCATCTTCTGGAAGGGGCTCACGGGGACTGCAGTTCATGGACATCTAGAGAGCCACAGTTTGTCCACCCCTTGAGCTAATCTCTTGGAAATCCAGGTACAAGCCCTTACTGTTGGCCAGGTCCTGGCTTAATCTGAGGCCGCCTTTGGTGAAAAGTGCTTCTGAGCATGCACAAAGTGTTTCCCCTTTTATCAAGCAATTGAGAGGAAAGGGGTCCAAGGCATCTAAATTATTCCCGCCTCCATGCCTCTCACAATTAGGATAATAAGGGTGTAGTGTTGTCTTGGCACTTTTTTTTTTCTTATTTGACTGTCCGTCACTGTTTCTCTTTTACTTTCAAGATTCTGGTTATCTGTTTAGTGGAAGTCGGCCCCCATCGCAGACCTCTCATTCAAAGGAGTCCCCTGTGTCAGGTGAGAGCCAAGGTGTCTCTCCCTCCAGCTTGAAATAGGGTTGGTGGGAGAAAATGGGGGTGAGGGAAGACCAGTTACTGGCCCTCCTACTAGTGTTAGTTATTAATCGAACTTTAAAATTTTAATTATTTTTAATCGCTTTAATGTTTTTACGTGCACAGTCTTGTGGACTTTGAAAGGTAGCATCAAAATGTTTTCAGTAAAAAATATTAAACAGGGCACAACATTTGACTACCTTTTTCCCTGAGATGCTAGTTTTCTGCATGCATTCACCCCCCAAGTGTCCCAGGTTCAGTTCTCGAAATCTCAAGTTAAAAAGGTCAGATTGTAAGTGATGAGGAAAGACAAGACCCTGGAGAGCAGCTGCCAGCCTGATCAAGCAATACTGAACTTGACGGTCCAAAGGTCGGATTCAGTAGAAGGCAGCTTCCCGTGTTCAGCTGCATCTAAAATTACAATTTATTAAAAACACATAAACCCCGGGGGCCTCAAAAGTCGGTTGAGGAACGGGGTAGAAATAAAAGACATTTTGAATGTAAGAACTCATCTTTGCAAAAAGTTACCCTTGTTATTGTTTGGCTGGCTTTGGAGCATTGCTTTTGAAACATCTTTCCCCCTGCACTCTGGATTCTGCAAGAAGGAAAGAGCTTTGTTATTTTCTGCTCCCTCCCCTGACATGTCTGGTGTCCTATTGACCCCGTCTGGATCCCTCCCTCCCCCCCCCTTCAGATCCTTCCCCAGCAATGGAAGAACAAGCTGCAAACTTTTGAGTGATGCTCTGCCTTCTCCTGGAGTAACCAAGAGATTGTGATAAGAAATATAATAAATAAAAATATAATAAATAAATAATAAGTAAATTCAAAATTGCTGGGGATGCTGATCCAGGGTTGTTTGTTGCAGAAATATATTTCCCAGCATGCCTCGGGAGAGGAGCCTGGGGAAATTTGAAAGGACAAGAGCAAAAGAAACCCAACTGGAAAACCATTAGGGCCCTAAAGGCCGGATGTCCGTACAATCTGAATCGTAAAACTTTAAAAACGTTTTCATTATTGGGCTCTACTTGCAAAATTAAAAACATACTCAAAGCCCATGGCATGCGCTCTGCAATAGCAAACTTGAGAAGTTTTATTGTTTGTGCACAACAGACCTTTACGTAATTTTATTATTCAGATTGTACAAACTTCCAACCGCTGGACAAGAGAGTTTGCGGAGAAGTGCGTATGCCCTGTGGTGAGGAACTTTGCATTAAAAAATGAAATTCTGAATGATGGGATTCAATTTTTTTTTCCCATTTCACGATTTGGAGGAAAGAAAGAACGTTACTGACACTGCGATCCATAGCATGGCTCTCCCAAAAGGGGATCAGGCACTTGTAAGGCCAAACAGGTCTAAGAGCCTCGATGGGTAAATCGAACCTCCATGTTCCAAGACAGCTTACCTCAGGAAGCCAGTCAAAACAGTAGGGGGGAGTCTTTAGCGTCTACATCCTCCTTCCAGGCCTTTGGGGAAACCGAAGTGTTGGATTGGATGGACAGCAGGATCCCAAAAAGGGACTTTTAAAAGATTCCCTCTGCTCTGCTGTGTCCCTCTTTTCCAGAGTATTTCTCCTTTCTATCTGGGAGCTGCGTCCCCTCCCCGGTTCCCTCGCCAGCGCCCTCCGTGGCCGGCTCGGTGACGTCCAGCTCCGGTTCCCTGCGCCACCGGCGGCCTCTCATCAGCCCGGCGCGGCTCAACCTGAAAGGCCAGCGGCTCATGCTCTTTCCGTCTGCCAGCCGGGCCCACCACGGAGAAGACCACGTCCACGCAGAGAGCAGCGTCTTTGCCTCAGACGGACCCACCTTCCTGAAGAGGACCCCGGGGGACCGTGGGATGCATGGTGGGTTCTCCGCCTGGGCTCAGGGAGAGCATGACGAGTGAAGCCAGACTCTCTCTGCTCAGGCCTCAACACCCACTGCGGGCACAGCAGGGCACGTGGCCGGCCCCTGTAGAAGGGTTGTGGCTCAGGCAGAGCTTCTGCTTAGCATGACAAAGGTTCCAGGTTCAATCCCCAGCATCCACAATGGAGAGCCAGCTTGATGTAGTGGTTAAGAACGGCAGCCTCTAATCTGGAGAACTGGGATTGATTTCCTACTCCTCCGCATGCAGCCGTCTGGGCGACCTTGGGCCTGTCTCAGTTCTCTCAGAGCTCTCTCAGCTGAGAGAGCTCTGAGAGAACTGAGACAGGGCCAAGGTCGCCCCGACGGCTGCATGTGGAGGAGTGGGGGGATCAATCCCAGGGCGTCCGTTGAGGTGAGAGGAAGAGAAGGTGGTCATAAGCCGCTTTGAGATTCCTTCAGGCAGTGAAACGCAGGGTACAAAAAAAGCAGCTCTTCTTCAATCCCCAGCACAGGGGGGTTGGGGCGCATGAGGTGTGCAGGGGCCCATGTGCAGGCCTCGGCTCTTGGGAAAGCTGGGGTGAAAATTTGACCGTTCGAGTAAAACCATTTGACTAAAGGAGAGCCGGTTTGAGCCAAAAAGACTGGCCGAGGAAGGGGGGGGGAGTCATGGGGCATGAGGTAGTTTTCGGGAAAGCCAAAAAAGAGAAGCACGCGCCTGTTCACGGAGAAGCGTGTCGGTCCAAACATTTGTCTGTCTCCTGCCCTTAGACATGCGGGCGGTCGTGGAAGCTGGCAGCATCTGCAGCAGCCCCTCCCTCAAGAAGCACGAAGACTCCTCCCATTCGTCGAGCTGCGTGGTGGACACGACCACCAAGGGGGAGGAGCTGACTAGCTGGAGAGGTGGGTACCGGCCTAAGCACACCTGCGCATGGATGTGCCCGGAGACAAGGGAGGCAAGGGTGCTCCTTGCCAGCGAGGACCTGACGTTTAAGTCCAGTGGAACCGTTAAGCCCACAAATTTCTGTTCAAGGTTCAAGCTTTCGTGTGCAGGCACACTTGCTCAGATCGCGCCCGAAGAACCGTGCTTGCACACGGAAGCTCATACGATGCATAAAGTTGCCCCTGGACTCCGCTTTTGTTCTGTTGAATCCCGGGGCACGGCTGAGCAGCACGGAGAACTTGATTTTATGCAAAGCTTTTCTGTGCGGCTTGCGAGATCCCCCAATACAGTGACTATTTCAGGCCCGAGGAGAGCTTAAAACCATTCGTCAAAACATCTCGGAAGGGCTGAAGGGAGTGAAACCCCCATCCCGGACGGGGGAGATCCCAGTCCCTGGGTCAATTTTTCCTCACGCCTGTAGCGCCCTGCTTAGCCATGAATCAGCCTCTGCAATGCTCCCTTGAGTTAGACCCCCCTGCAAATGCAAGACCCGCCCCTCAAGCCAAGAGGGCTGTTCAGTTCTGCCACCTGCTTTCAGAAGGGGACACAATCCGTTCTCTTGCGGGTGAGAGTCACGGCCCTGCGTAAAGCTTGCGTGTGTGTGTGTGTGGGGGGTGTTCCATTGTTTCTTCTGCATTGGTTCCCCCCCCCTGCACTTCTCTCTCGTGTTTCTCGCCCCTCCAAGGTCGGTTTGGGACCTCGGCGGTCCGAGGCCTGCTCGCGGTCAGCCTGACGGTCAACGCCATCTTCACCTCGGCCTACCTCTACCAAAGTTTCCACTGAGCCCCACGGCCAGGGAGGACTGCCTGCCTCGCCCCCTACGCGGAGCTGCTCCTGTGGGGAGATCCCGGCACGGGAAGGAGTGGGTCCAGCCACGTCTCCGCTCCGCCCTCCCGCGACCTCTCCCGCTCGCCTGCCACGAAGGAAACCAGAGGGACACAAGGACAGAATTGGACACGGCTGTGGTCACTGCACACCACCTTTTGTACAGGACTGGTTTTGGGGGGAGGGAGGAACGGACTCCACGAAGCTGTTGACGGGGAACGTTCGAGGGGGTGGGTGCTGGCCCTGCTTGGCCTCCATGTCTCTGAGCGCGTGGCCACAGTTTTCAGCAGTTCTCTCTCTCTCTCCTTTTTTTATTAGCCACAGTGTTCTGAGCTCACAAGAGTCCTCCAGTGTGGTTCCTGGGTGGCCCTGTCAGCCTGAGGCCCTCTCTGGCTCCCTCCTCCCTTTTCCTTTCACTCCAGTCTGTCTTCCAGCTGGCCTTGCATCTCCCTTGCATTCTGGTGCTTGTCGTAACGTGTGCAGGTTCACTTGGCGCATGGTTGCGGCATCTTATGCGTGGCTTGTGGGCTTTGGTTTTTACAAACATCTCAGTTTTAGTTGAGCTTTTTTTTTTTTTTTAACTCTCCAAGGAGGTCTCTTCTGCCGTAACCAGGTGCTTCATAGGCACCGGGGTGCATTTTTGGGCCTCTCCAAAGCTCACCTTTTGGACGTAAAGGGCCGAAGAAAGAGAGCAGCTGCAGTCCTGGGAAGGGGTGTCTGTAGAGGGGAGGGGGTATAATTCCCTCCCCCAAAGGTTTTAGTCTGCTGAATCGGCCCTGTTTATTGACACCCTTAAGAATGCCGGCGTTGTAACAATCGACAGGAGCTTGCTTTCATACCCTGCAGGTTATAAACCCACATCTGTGCTGACCAGGACGAAGAATCACTAGGGGGAATATTCCTTGCAATTCTTTTAAAAAATGCATCCAGGAAATGGGCATACTTAGCAGAAAGCTAGGATAGAACTTTCTCCCTTCATGAATGTATGCAGACCCGGTGTCTCATTACACCCAGAGGTGCATACATTCTGCATACCAGGGTCAAACAGTTTGTTGGATTATTGAAGCTATAGTAAAACCTGCTCTGTCTGTTGCGCCAGCATGAGCTTAATATGCTACAAGCAGTGGTGGTTCTTTTCTCCCCCCTTGCCCCCAAAGTACTGTTTGCAGAAAGAGAGAGAGAGAAAGAGAGAGAGGAGAAACCTGTCCCTTGGATTATGGTGCTAGAAAACCTGGTGCTCACACACCCTGATGCAAAACTTCACAGCTCACTAACAGCAGCGGAGGTATCTTAAAGGCTTCTTAGCTTATCTCTGCCTTATAGTGCAATTTTTGGTGCATTCTTCAGAAGGCCACGGTTGTTTTTTCTTGTTCTCTCTCTCCCTCTCTCTGTCTCTCTCAACTTCTGGTGTGGCAGATGAACTGGCCCCAGTTTTCTTTTTCCTCTGTGTGTGTGCGCCCCTGCAAACAGTCTTCTGTTTCAACTGGGACAGCGGGGAAAAAAAGCACCTGGGTTTAAGCAGCCACCAGGTAGGAGTCAGCATACGGCTTTTAAACAGTCACAGGTCTGTGGAAAGGAACATCTCTTCCTTCTTGTGTGGGGAGGAACTGTGACTTTTTCTAAACACATGCGCACAATTTTCATGTGCAATCGACTGCATGGTATGCGTAGACGTACTTTGGGCCATTAAAATCCCGGCACGGTTTGGGTTGATTGGCGGTGCCGACAGAGAGAGAGATTTTCCACTTGTGCCCTCATCAGGACCTCATGAGGACTAGTTTCATGGTGAATGTACGAGCGGCTGCCTTCAGGAGTATCTCTTCTCAAATACACTGTGTCCTGGGAGGCTTGAATTTTGGGAGGGAAGCACAATATTGGTTGTGGAGGGGGGGGGGGTGTCTGGGAGGGAAGAATAGTCTCAACTGGAAAAAGTGGTACATGTTGGGGAGGTCCCAATCCTGTATAGTTCAGTTAACATTTGTACTTTAGGTTCAGGCAAACGGGGGTGGGTGGGTGGCGGGGTGGGTGGGTGGGGATCTGCCCTTCACCACCCTCCCCTCATTGGGAGGGTTTTCTGTTATGTGTTGGAGAGATTATTTTTCTTTATTAAACAGAATAAGAATAGATTGCCACGTCTCTGCCTCTTGTCATTGCCAGCTTTTCCCCAATGAGTCTTCTCATGGTGCAACCAAGGGCCAAGTATTTGGATGCGATCTGGAATGAAAGGAAGGGCACTCTGCATGTGCTCAAGCAGGCTCTTGGTGCTTCTTGAATGCAGGAGGGCTTGACCCCCACCTGGGAGAGCCTGAGGGGGGAGACAGTGCCTGGGTGCAGCTTCAAGGAGGGCCACAGGACAGGACAGGACGGGCCAAGGGGCCAACTGGGTTTGGTTCTGGTTCCTCGACGTGCAGCCAGCTGGGGCTGACCTTGGGCTAGTCTGGCAGGAGGGTGTCTGGGGGGGGGGGGCAGGGAAGCCAAGCGGGGTATAAAGCCCAGCTGTCGGCGGCGTCGGTGACCGGGCCGTGACCCATCGGCCACCCCAAGAGAGGTCAGCGGGCGGGCGGGCGGGGCGAGGGTATAAAGGCGGCGGAACGGGACCCGGGGGGCGAGGCGGCCATGCAGGAGGCGGCGTCGGCGTCGGGGATCGCCCCGGGGAAGCCGCCCTACTCGTTGGCGGCGCTGATCGCGCTGGCGCTGGAGACGAGCCCCGAGGGGCGCCTGCCGGTGAGCGGCATCTACGGGGCCATCGCGGCGCGCTTCCCCTACTACCGCCTGGCCGAGAAGGGCTGGCAGAACAGCGTCCGCCACCACCTCAGCCGCCGCGCCTGCTTCCGCAAGGTGCCCGCCCGCCGCGCCCGCCAGAAGGGCCACGACTGGCAGCTCGACCCCGCCGCCCCCGACCGACCCCGACGCCGCCGCCGCCCGCCCAGCCCCACCCCGGAGACCCCGACGACCCCCGCCGGCCCCGGACCCCCGACGCCCCGCGCCGGCCCGCCCGGCCCCGCGCCCGACGCCGCCCGCCTGCTGCGCCTGCCTCTGCCTCTGCCCCTGGCCCCTCCGGCCTGCGCCTGCGGAGCCTTCCCGCCCTTCCTGCCGCCCCCCTGGAGCCTCCCGGCCGCCTGCGCCGCCTGCCTGCCGCCCCCCGACGGCCCCACGCCGCCGCCGCCCCCGCGCTGGAGCTGGCCGCTGGAGCTCGGCCTCCCCCGCCTGCCGCCCGGACCCGCCGCCGCCCTCCCGCCGCTGCCGCTGCCGCTGCCCCTGCCCCTGCTGCCGGCCGCGCTCCTGCCCCGGCCCGCCTGGGGGGCCCCGCCGTGAACTCGCCTCCGCGCTCCTGCCGGCCGGAGCCACAGAGTCGACGGCGGAAGCACGCCGGGGATCGCGACGCTCAAGCCGGCCCCGATCCGCAGGAGATGGGCACGACCTGCAAGGGGAGACTCGGGGGGGGGGGAGCCTTCTTCCCGAGCCTTCCCCTCCAGCTCCCCCACCCTGCAGTTCGAGGAGGAAACTCTGGCCTCTTCTGCTTTGGGGTTATTTTTTTTTGGGGGGGGGGGTCTCCAGTCCAGGGGGTCCAGAGAGAAACGAGGCCATCTGTCCTGATTTGGAGGAGGGGGACCTGGAGCAGCCGCCAGCCGGGCCTCGAGTCTGTGTGGCCATAAAACACTGAAGCTATTAAGTTGCGTTTTTTTTGTGTTAAGATCCTGGATGTCTTTAAATTGGTATTTCCACTGTTGAATGTTTTTACAAGTTTACATCTTTGCTAACGTTTGCACAACATGTACACCCCCTTCACTACAAGGTTAATTGAATTCTTCTGAGCCTTTTTTTGGGGGGTGGGGGCTTTGGTCTCAGGTGAGTTCTGTAGTTCATGTGCTTATCAGTGGCTAATTTTACGTGTGCTGGATAATGCACTTTCAATGTGCTCTCACAGGTGGATTTTCCTGGGTGCAACAGGGACATTTACTTCCAAACAATTGCTAGGGTACATTGAAAGTGCATTATCCAATTTGTGTGAAAGGAGCCAGTGTTACTTTTATTTATTTAGATTTTTATTTAGATTTATATACCGCCCTCCCCGAAGGCTTACTTTGTTCCCCCACGCGCTGTAAGGTGGAAATGTTCATCTTTCCATTGTGAAGGAGGCAACCACTGGGGGGACCTGCCACAGGATACCACCCCCAACTTCCTCCGTTTATGTATTTGTGGATGCACATGCCTTTCTTTCCACATTGCATTTTGTTCCACTGAAATGAAAGTATGTACCTCTGGTGTGCACATGCAGGTCTTTGGGTCAAGCTGATGTTTTACAAATAAGCCCCACCAAAAACATGGAATTTGACTCAAGGAGCGGGTAGATGGCTTTTGAGGTAACTGGTTTGCGTTTTGATATGTTGGAAAATAGTATTTGAGATTCAATTGTTCTGTTCATCAGTATTTTTGCAAACAGGCTTAATGCAAGCTATGTTCCACACAAAGATACATGATTTGTTATTGCAAAAGAATGAAGCAAGGGTAACCTCACTGCAAGCATTCACTACTGTACTTGTGCCTTGCTGTACCTTCTTGTATGTCGACTAATTGGTTAAATGCGAAAAGTTCCTTCATTCTGTATAGTTATTGGAAAATAAACTTATTTTTCTGCACAATTCCCCTCTAGATGCTCAGAGACTCACAAACCCTTCCCAATCCCAAATTGGTCCCATTCTCTTGCTAGAGGCCCGCCCTGTGGCAGGTCACATAAACCAGCCCCAGGGGCTGAAGTTGCAAAGGGGTGCCCTGATTTCCCTGCAAGGAGAAGGGAGAGACGTAAGCATTTCAGGGATTGGTGTTGCCTTCCCAAAAACCATGAGCGTAGAACATCCTGATGCAGCATAGATTCAGATGACCCACTGCCATCCCATGGGCGCAGGGCTCAGTGCCCCAGCCAACCCACCCATCTGACCACTTTGGGGGTAGCCAAGAGGACAGCAGGTGTCCAAATAGTCCCCAGCTGCAGCCCCCTCCCCCAAGGCCAACCCTT
Source organism: Paroedura picta (assembly GCF_049243985.1). Classification (NCBI taxonomy): domain Eukaryota; kingdom Metazoa; phylum Chordata; class Lepidosauria; order Squamata; family Gekkonidae; genus Paroedura; species Paroedura picta. The sequence continues at coordinate 2,629,404 of NC_135383.1, read as the reverse complement.
AGGCCTCACATGCCCAGGAAGAGAGGGGCGTGCCTTGGGCTCAGAGCTCCCTCCAGGCATCAAGCCAGGTGGACTTGAAAAGAAAACCAACTTTTTCAAACGTTACTAGCAGTCACCACCAGGTGGCGCCTCTGGACCATACCGGTATTGAAATTGATTCGAGGTGATGCTGGATTCAGGTGGGTTGGCCTTTCGGTCTGAAGCAGCAGAACAAAGTTGAAGTCCAGAGGCACCGTTAAGCCTAAACAAGCTTCATTATGGACTTGAGCTTTCAACTTAATGGGGCCCTTGGACTGATCTGTGCACTTTGGAGATCAGCTTTCATTCTGGATAAGCTCCAGGGCTGACCTGCAGGTTGGCAACCCCATATATATGGCTGCTGCCCCCCCTCTCCTTCCCACAAACCATTTGGGTCTGCTCCCCTGCAGGCACCAGGTGACATTTAGCCCCAGGAGAATTTTGATTCACAGTGCTGGGCATAAGGAATTTTTGTTCTGGTTCCTTGTTATATCCGTTTTCCCCCTTTAGAATTGGTGATTAGCCTCTGCAGATAGAAAAGCAGAAGTGAAATGTTTTCGTGCATCATCTGAACAACACACTTTTGCATACGTTGCCCGAGAAAACCGGAATTATTTTGCTATGAATCCAGATTGAAATAGAATTTACGTTGAAAAGGGATTGTCCACAAAGAGGACCGGTTGAACTGAGCAGAGTGCAAAATTAAACGACATCAACACAGCTGTTTTGGGCTGACATCTGGGTCAGTCTGCAGGAGAAGAGGAAAGTTGGAATCCTAAATGTATCTAAAGGACCACTAGATGTTGGAAGCATGAGTTTCCAAGAGTCAAATCTCCCTTAAAGTCAGAGAGCCCACAGTAGGACAAGAAGGGAGTGCAAACAGTTAAGGCTGTAAGAATCTCCGTGCTAGATCAGACAAAAGATCCGCCTGATCCAGCATCCTGTTTCTATCAGCAACCAATCAGAGGCCTCCGAGAGATATACAAGCAGGGCGCAAAGAATATGGCCCTCTGTTACCCATCCTCAGTATCCAGTATTCAGAGGTAGACTGCCTGCAAACATGGAGGTATCGCCGTACTTGGAGTGAGCTCCAGGCCTGCTTGGTTGCTCACTCCAGCGCAACATGCATGCTCTGTCCTCAGGGGCCTTGCAGCAGGTGCTTCACCCTGTTTGTCTCAACTACACATAGTGCAAAACCCTCCAAAACCTGCCTGGGTTTGCAGCCGTGAACAGAGGTCGTTTCTGAAGCAGCTGGGTTTCCCCCTCTGTGGGGTTTCTCTAGCCGACCGTTTCCCAGCAATTCTAGCGAGTTTTCTTTCCCCGAGAGAGGCTTGTGGTGAAACTGGGGGGGGGGGGGGAAGGCTGTTCCCCCCCCTCTCTCCCTCTTGTCTGAGTTCCTGTTTCTTTTATATTTTTGTTCAAAGACTGCACAGTTCTCCAAATCAACAAGGTGCCCTGAGCATGACCAAGGGGCCGACAAGGCCAGGCGCCTGCCTCTTCTCTGTCAGGGGAGACCAGAGCAGCCAGGATGGCCTTTGAGTCCAGGATCCCGTTTCTCACTGGAGCCAACTAAATGCCTTCTGGGAATCCCACAAGCAGCCTGTAGAGGCCAAAGCTGGTCCTGCCACTAACCCTAACCCCACCCCACACACACACACACACACACAAGGTGCTTAACTGCAAAACTGGAATGTGCTGCCTATACTTAAAAAAAGAGTAATTCCTGTTTGAAATCTCTGCAGTGAAATGTGTTCAAATCCGAAGCTTGGCCTGCTTAATTTCCTTCTTCTCCCCACCTCCCTGGACCTTTCCAGAGCTGCACATGGAACTTCTGTGTGCAAACCATGCGCTCAGCCACTGAGCACTGGGCATCTTTTGTAGGTGACTTTGAGGGACCAAGGGCAGGAAGGAGGTCTGTGTCTTCCTAGTTTCTTTAATAAACCTTTTGTCCCCCCTTTTCTTATTCTGTGCCAAATGGCTCTGCTTGTCCATGATGCCACCTGAATTGGGTTGCCAAGATCCAGAAGCCATCTCCTGTATTGAAGATGAGAAAGAAATGCTGGTCACTTTAACTTGAAACCCACGTTCAGAGAACATCAGGCACAATTCCGGCCATTACATCTTGGCTGCCCAGCGTGACAAAACGCTGAATGTCCTCAGATAGGTTAGGTGGTTTTCCAATGCAATGAGCCGTTTTCTTCCCAATGTGACGTGTTATTTTACGTTGTCCGATGTCTCCCTCCCCAACATCATGCTTAGATCCGAGGCTTACATGGAGCCAATATTTCTGCAGTGAATCTGGGACTCGCACAGGGAAATGACTCTCTTTGCATCCCGAGGAAAAAAGAAAATGTTTGATTGCCATAACAACCAAGGTGGTGGAAAGGGACAGGATGAAAATGTTGAGGGATTTTAGAAAGAAAATTTCCACCCACCAGTCGGCTGACCCCTGGGTAGCCTCTGAAACCTCCTCCCTGCCTGGAAATTCCACCGTCCTCAAGCCCAGAATCGCGCAGGGCAGGGAGTTCTGCAGAAATGTGTGTTTATTTCCCCTCTCACGTTAATTTACAGCAACGTTTTGGCAGCTTCAAAATGGTTAGTGTTCTTCTTGCTCCACCAAACGGGTAGAGGAGATTTAATCTGTAATCTAGGAAATGTGATCTCCAAGCATTTATGAATTATTATATTATAACATTTTGTTTTATGCTTAGATTTTTACCCTGGCATTGTCCAGGGGGCTCAAGGCAGGTGACAACAAAAAAATGTACAAAATAATATGCCGTAATTAAAATAATTAATAGATGAGTTTGATTTAAAATTATATTATTAAAAGCCATCTCCTGTGCTTTACGTGATCGATCGTCCGTCTTTTCTGCATAGATCCAAGGTGGATTCTACGGTGTGAGTCTGGTACAAGCCACGAAATGGGACATTTGACAACTGATGCATTTGGGTTTCAGAAGAACTGAAAGAACTGAAGCCAAGCATGAATAGTAGAAGTAGTGTTGGGGGTTTTATACCCTGCTTTTCATTACCTAAAGGAGTCTCAAAGCGGCTTACAAATGCCTTCCCTTCCTCTCCTCACAACAGACACCCTGTGAGGGAGGTGGGGCTGAGAGAGCTTTGAGAGAACTGTGACTGGCCCAAGGTCACCCAGCTGGCTGCCTGTGGAGGAGTGGGGAATCAAACCCAGAGACTGGCTATTCACACCTGGTCTGTGTTCGAATCTACTGGAAGCCCTCCTTTCAGAAGCAATGAATCAAAACTCGGTTGGACTAGAAGCAGAACAGAAAGCAGATCTGCTCGTAAACAGAGAGTTTCAGAAATATCTCTACTGTGATACTTGTTTTTACAAAAAAAGCAACGAAACCACAGAGAAACTTCCACTCACAGGAGTAATTACAACTTACTTGCAAAAATCACACCCTAGAGCTAACTATCATGATGCTTAGGAAGGGCTTAAATCATGTGTCGAGCATATACTAGTTCTTATTCGGAGATTTTAACACAACAAAACAAGTTTGTTAATCTCATTCAACTTTTCTCCATGGAAATCGATGGAGTCCCTACGCATAGTTTCCCACTGTTGTAAACCGTTCCTCGTGAGCAATTTCCAACAGAATGTAAACAGGCGAATTCCAGCCTGTTTTTTATAACACAGGGATTCTTTCTCCCTCGAGACGCTCGTTCTGGGAGGCAGTGTGGTGCAGTGGTTAAGAGAGACGGCCTCTAATCTGGAGAGCCGGGTTTGATTCCCCACTCCTCCTCCGTCTGCAGCCAGCTGGGTGACCTTGAGCCAGTCACAGTTCTGTCAGAGCTCTGTCAGCCCCACCTCCCTCACTGGGTATCTGTTGTGGGGAGAGGAAAGGGAAGGTGATTGGAACCTGCTTTGAGACTCCTTAGGGTAGTGAAAAGTGGGTGTATAAAAGCCAACTCTTCTTCTGTTAGAAAACACTGGATTTCCATTGTCCTTCATCTACAAGGGTCAAATAAGTAGCAAAACCAGGCATTTAAGGTCAAACGAGGTTGCTCTTTGAAGCTATTTTGTTCCTGATATGTTACCGGAACAGAGACTGAAACAGAAAATGATGGAAGGTTTTTCCTTCTTAATATCCTTCTGTTAAATTTCAAGTCCTCTCAAACGTTCCCATCCGTTAATGAGGTTATATGCTGAAGAATAAAAGTTATCACTTTTGATCTATGTATTTATTTATTTAGACTAATGATTGAACCCGGCTAAAATTTTCAAATCTATTGAACAATGAATTAAAAAATAATGCCAGCAAGCACAGCTAAAACCACAGTGGTAAGCAGCATGAAGCGAAGGGACATAAAATGAACCGGATTACATATTTCCTCATAACAAAGAGTTTGATGACACCTTAAAAATAATGCATTGTAGGCTTTTGTCAGGCAGAGCAAACCAATATGGCTGACTGACTTTTTTATTCCTCCCCCTAGGACTTAGCGCATGTGGCTACCACACAACAAACCTGTGAGGTAGGCCAGGCTAAGAGTTAAGCCAGGGTTGCATGAACAGGAAGGCAACTGGCAAATTAACTTTTCAGAACAGATTCAGAAACTTAGTCCAAACTATTTTAAAACTGCCCATTGATTCATGTATTAGAAACCTAGGACACGTGTGTCTAAAAGGATTTCTCCTTTTCACATGTGCACACCAGCAGGGGAGAAAATTTGAAAAGCACCACGTGGGTGAATTCGAAACTGATCTCAGGTCTCTTTTCCTTCTGTTCACTGTGGGGAGCAATCCAGCGTCCCTCCTTCAGGAGGGAGAAAGGGGCAGGGAAAGCATGGGGGTTTGGCATGGGTAATACTTTTCGAAACTTGGTAATAACTACTAGCCTACCTTACAAGGCTGTTGGGAAAAACTGCAGATTTCACCAAAAAAATTGAGAGAAAAGGAGAGAACGTGCATTCTGAATTCTGTCAAGGACTGTGAACGCAGCCCAATTCTCTGTGAAGTGACATCGGCCTCTGGCAAAACAGGAAACACCTTTTTCGTCCCAGGATTAGTAAGTATAGCTGCAGAGTTTTTTTTTTTTGGGGGGGGGGGGTTCTTTGGAAGGAGTCTTGCCGACCTTGTAGTCCAGGATGGCTGGTAGCCGTGCTGGATGAATGCCGGGCATTTCTGATTCACTGAGCCCCCCCCCCCAGAAGCTGCAGCAGGATTGCATGCCACAGAGGCCCACCTCACTGCAGCCACTGGGGAGGCCAACCTCCAGGGGAAAACTGGAGATCCCCCGGAATTACAGCTCAGCTCCAACCTACAGGGATCAGTTCCACTGGGGAAAACGGCTCCTTTTGGAGGGTGGGCTCTGTGGCACTTTCCCGCACTGAGTTCCTCGTCCTCCCCCCCCCAAATCTCCAGGACTTTCCCCACCAGGAGCTGGCAACCCTACCCCCACCCCACCCCCGGCATGCTGGCAACCCTAGGGGCCACTTTCTCCCGGGGAACTGCTCTCCGCAGCCAGGTGCTCCCCGTGTCCTTCCGGGAGATCTCCCGGCCCCGCCTGGAGGCCAACCCCGCGCGCGCCTTGCCCGCCCGCGCTCCGAGGGATGATCTCACGCCCGGCCGCACCCCAGCCGGTGCCCCCCCCGGGGAAGGAGGAGGCGTGGCCTCCGGAGGGAGCCGCCCCCTCCTCTCCCGCCCCGCCCCCGGCCGGGCTTGTTTCCCCGGCCGGGCTGGACGAGCCGCGGGCGCGGGATGGAGGCGCTGAGCAGGTCGGGGGGCGCGCAGGGCGGCGGCGGGGGGGGGGGGGCGCGGGAGGGCCGGGGGGGGGGGAGCTTTGCAGGAGGGCTTCCCGTGGGGCGGAGGGCCAAGGAAAGAGAAAGCGAAACCCCGGCCCGCCGAGCACGGAGCCTCTGGGCGTGTGCAGAGTGCGGTCGGGTCAGCGCGCATCGGGCAGGCGGCTTGGATGGAGAAGGGGGTGCGGCCCCCCCTCTCCGGGAGACCTGCCTCTGCCTCTGCGGGCGGGCCGGGCGTGGGGGGGGGCATTTGTGCCGGGCCGCTGGGGTTCCGCCCCACTTCGTCCAGGTGCGTCGGCTGGAGCGCGGGGTGCCCACCTGAGCATCAGGGGCCGCGGGGCTGGCAAGGGGGGCAGGGCCTTTGGGGGGCGGCCTCCCGGCAGAGAGATGTCCTGCCCCCCCCCTCCCTTAAGGCCGGTTTTGTGAGCTCTGCCGGATGGCCTCCGTCCCCCAAGTCGCAATGTGAGGCGGGGGGGGGGGCAGTTGGTGGGCTTTGGCTTCCCGGCGGTCCAGGAAACTGGGCCCCGTCTGTGGGGGTCCCTCGCAGTGCCTCTGGCCTCACCCGCGGGCCCCACAGCGAAGCCCCCTTGCAAGTGGACGGGCGTTTTCAGCCCCCCCCCCCCGCCCGCCCCGTGCAGTTCTTCTGCAAGCGCTGGAGCAGCCCTGTTGGCGGCACAGCTGGAGGCGGCGGCGGCTGCTGCTGCTGCCTTCCGGCATCGCTTCTCGTGCGCGTCTTCTGGGGGCCTTTATGGGCCGCGGCGGGAGGGGAGGGGCAGGCCGTGTGTGCGGAAGGCTCCGTGCCGGGATGGAGGCAAAGGGGCTTTATGGCTTCTGAATTATGCACACCTCTGCACATGCGTACTCGGGGCTGCCTGCCGGCCTGCCCGCCCGGCGTGGATCAATTGCCTACTTCCTGTTATCCTTTCTTCTCTGAACACCCCTGGCAAGCCCGGCACCTTTGCCAAAGTGGCCCCGCTCCTGCCCCTGGCTCTCTGGGGAGGCCGTCGAGCCACCCTCGTGCCGGGAAGCAGGTTGGTCGGTCCTGGGTGCGAGACATGGGCCGTTCTGGGATGATATGAAGTTGCCTTGCCCTGGATCAGGCCCTCTGTCCATCAAGGTCAGTATGGTCTACTCAGACTGGCAGCAGCTCTGGGGGGGGGTGGTGTCTCAGGGTGAGGTCTTCACCTCCCGACTGATTTTTGCTGGGGATGCCGGGGATCGAACCTGGGGCCCTTTGCATGCCATACAGATGCTCGGCCACTGAGCTTTGGTCAGCGCCGTGGGGCATCTGAGGCTTTTCATTGAGGGTTGACACTGTCCTTTGCTTGGTGGATCGGAGCCCTGCCTTCTAGCTAGAGATGCAATAGTTCCAGAAATGCTGAAGCCATGAAAAAGAGACCCCCCCCCCCGTTTCCCCTTAGGAACTTTTGCAGGAAATTGGAATATATGCTATACTTATTTCGCTGAACTAATTCTACTGATTTAACAACATAAAAGGCGTAACTTGTAGCTTGCTTAGCATATGCAATTGTAATGTGGGACCTATTTGCAACATTTAAAAGTTCCAGATGACTTAGTTTCATGCAAGCAGAACAGCAAATATACCCAGTAAGTAGGAGAAAGCTGCAGGCTGATGCGCCGTGCGCTACTTCAGGACCTGCAGCTTAATTTTCTGCGATCAGGTCAGTTCTCTGTGTAACTTTGGGTTTCCCTGTGAGGCATCGGTGCAGTTTCTGCCCCATCTCCTTCTGATCTTGTTGCTACCCTCCTGCAAGGTGGGGCAATAAGCAACCTTTCCTCTGTTCTGTGGGTTGTTTATTTGTTCGCCATACGGTGCGTGTCCTGTAGCCAGGAGACCTGAGGACCGTCATGTAGCCAGGCAAGGGACATGGTTCGTTTGTTTGTTTTGGGGCATTGCTTGCCTCTGCTGCAAGACCCCCGGTTTTCCTTGGACAAACAACCACCCAAACCCCACCAAATGCTTTGCTTCCGAAATCTGATGGGACGCCCCAGCGAAATCCTTGTACGCTCCCCCCACATGAAGATTTGTGACCCGTCTCGGTGCAGAAAGGCACCTTGGATTTAAGAGCAGCCTCTCTCCACCCCATGCTCAACTTGCCTTCAAAAGGATCTGCACTCGTTCTAAAAGAGAAAATCTTTCATGGGCGTTTTCTTTTAGTCGTCTCTCAAATTTCCAGTTTTCCCACAGGAACAATTTTTTAAAAAGATCTTAGGGGGGGGGGAGACCCAGGAATAAATGCTTTTCCCACTTTACGTTTTCAGTTTTTTTTTCTCTGGACATCTGTCCTGCTAGCACCATGATAGCACGACCAGCATCTCTGTGTATGAGCAGAGGGAGACAGGCAGATCATCGGCCGACCCTGCTTTGAGCAGGGGGAGAACTAGACGTCCTGTATGGCCCCTTCCGACTCTAGGATCCTACGGTTCCATCTTCTCGCTCAGGGGAAGCGGGATAAGAAACTGCAGTCTCCCCACTTCTGAAGAATCACATGCTCGAGAGCTGGAGGAGGGGGTGGGGGTGGGTGGGAGAAATGCACAAAATGCCATGAGAGCCCGGTTCTGGCAGTGAGGGCACAGACTACAGCCCCTCTGTTGCAAGCACAGACCCCCATCTCCACCCAAACACAAATGCCCACGTGGAGGAGGGTCCACTTGCCAAGGGGAGCACTGCTCTTTTCCAGCTAGGGGGAGCTGGAAGCGAAGACTAGGAGGCAGGGACCGGCCAAGAATTAGTCTGCTGCCTGGGCCAGGGATGTCTGGGCAGATGACCAAAGGTGGGGAGCTCTGCCTGGGAAAAGCAGCATGTCTGGGAAGATCCCTTCGGGTCTCAAGCCCTCCCTGGCCCATCTCTTTTCTGTCCCTTTGTGACAAGGGTGCTTCTTCCTGGCAAAGCCAGCGTCCTTACCACCTGTTTTATCCTCAAAAAACTCAGGATTTTTCTCAAGGCGACGTGGACCCTGCTGCTGCTGCAGTTTTGTCATTTTGAAAAAATTTCCCCCTCCTGGATGAAATCACCAAGGCCAACGCTGCGGAGGGACTGAGTCAAAATCCCTGGCATCGGGAAGCAGGGCAGACGCTCACCGGCCTCTTGCTGTACAGCAGGCAGCATAAATTGCACAGAGGGCCGAAACCAGCCCTGTTCTGCACAAGGCACCGAGTTCAGTTTTGCTTGGTGTGGAATAGCCGTGCTAAGAATTCGGGAGACTTGGGCCAGGTTTCATCTTGGACCGCCAGAAGACCTGGGGTGAATGGCAGCTGAATGGGCAGCCGCGTTCCGGTCCGTCCTTGCCCCTTATGGGGTTCCCAGAAACCACAAGGACACTCCCTCAATTAAACAAAAGTCGGTAAAGAGGTGTGTTGCAACTTCCATTAACCGTTAAGGTGTTTCGGCTGTAAATGCTGCCGTCTCCACAGAAGCTGAGCGCAGACGGTCTCCGGAGCTTTTTAGCGCAATGTGCGATAGGAGGCCCCTTGGCCAGGCCAGACCTTTGCGCAGCCGTGCACAGGAGAAGACAAGCTTGAAAGGAGACCTGTCGCTTAGCAAAGCCTCCTTGAGGAGACCGGACCATTACGGCTGCAGTCTTTGGTGCTGGTGGGCCCATCAAACCTCCAGGCTTGGCGCGTTTTGGCGCGGTCTCCGATTGGCGCATGCGCTGCTCTCCGGCTCTAAAGCAACTGCTCCAGAGCGAAGGACGCCCTGCAAGGGTGTCGGTCTGGTGGCGGCTTGCAGCTGGTGGCGGCCACAGCCCTCTGGCGCGGGCGCCTTTGCCCTCCCCGTGGCTCATCCGCTTGCTCTTCTTTTCTCTTCCTTCCTACGAACTCAGCTCGGTGGTTTGTGGCTTTTGCATCTGGGCCGGGAGAGATACTGCACTGGGTTTGACAGATAAACAGCGCAGCTTGCGTTTCTGGGAATCTTGGCCTCTGCGTAGCCGTGCATGGGGAAGGGCCGTGCTCTGGGGCCTCTAGCCGATAAGAGCTGTGCAGGGGAACAATAGGGCTGTGATCGGTCGTGCTTCTGGGGCCTCGCCCTTCCTTAGATGCACGAGGAGCAAAATGTCAGCGAACACACCTGTTGAATTTCTTTCCTGTACCTGTCAACGGAGCAAGAAGCTTGTTTGGTTGAGAGGGAGAGACGGAAGTCTTTTTTTGCTTGGGTGGGACCTGGATATCTCCCATTCCCTCCAGTCGACAGAGATCTGTTCGGAGGCATTGTCCCCCACTGAGTTCCCCACGGAGGTCCCCGTCCTCCCCAGGCCCCAAATCTGGGAATCTCCCAACCCAGATTTGGTAACCCTAGTTTAACGCCTTTCTAATTTCCTAAGATGGACCACTTTAGATTGGCAAGGTGGAATAAAGCAGCCTTTCCGCCACAGTGTTTCCGTTTGTGGCCTTCAAGATGGAGGCTGCCGGCTTCCTTCTGGGGGGGAAGGGGGCAGGCAGAAGTTTGAATCCAGTGGTTGCTAGGCAACCACCAACTCTTCCCCGCTGCTTCCAGGCCCAGAAAGATTAAGGAAGTGCTGATGGTTGACTATTAACTACCTTTATATCCCTCCTAATTGGGGCCACCAAGGCAGCTAGCAGTTAAAAAGGGGGGGATTATAAAAACACGTCCAGAAGAATCATTAAAACCAAAACTGCCTCGCATTTGTAGAAATGCAAAAAGAGCAGTTGAAACACAGGGTGGGAAAGTTATCAGGAGCCGTGATAGAAGGGGACAGATGATGCACGGAGATCCATAATTTAGGGGCCACAACCGAGGAAGCACCTCTGTGGGTTGCTCAGGAGATGGGGGCACATGAAGCAGGACCTCCAAAGATGCTCATAGTCGTTGGGTAGGTTCTCCTAAGAGTAAGTATTGCTTGTCCTGAGCTTTAAAGTTCAAGACCAGCACCTGGAATGGGGCTCAGTCTCAAATCGGGAGCCAGTGTAGACGGACCAAGACTGGAGGGATGTGGCCCCTACGATCTCCTCCAGTCAATACCTTGGCAGCAGCATTCTACTCCAGTGGAAATTTCTGAGCATGTGCCAAGGGCTGCCCCATGTGGACAGCACTGCAGTAGTCTAACCTAGATGTCACCAGGGCATGCACCACAGTGGCCAGATCTTTTCAGCGCAGGAAAGGTTTCAACTGGCTAGCTAGTCAAAGGCATTCTGGCTGCAGTCACCACCTGCTTATTTACCATCCAGCCTGGGCCCAGGACCCCCCCTCCCCCCCAGCTATGGGCCTGTCCATTCTGGAACCAGCAGCTCCCTCGTTCGTGTTGGTCTGAAGCAGCAGAATGACGCCTGAGTCCAGGGGCACCTTTTGTCTTGAATACAACTTAGTTCTCATTTAAGGGGACATTTTTACCAAACTGCCTTTCTACTGTTTTCAAAACTTGGTCACGAGGGCCACAGACGGCCTTCTCAAAAGTGAAAGAACAGGTCGCTCAGGATCCTAATGATGACGAAGGTCTGGACGGGGGTGATACGTTTGTAGACAAACAGAAAGCAGGTGACTCCAGGCCTCACAGGGACGTTGTTGAGTTTGTTTTCTGCCCTTGTCCTTTGCCCCAGGCTGTAGCGGAGGAACCAGCAGGATGCCCCCGGGCATTTCCTGCCCCCTGGAGCTTTGGCCCCAGGAAGCCAACCGGAGCATCGACGTGGACTTCCTGTTGCCCACCGGCATCTACCTGAGACTCCCCGTGTCCTGTAACGCAAGCCTGGGCATCATCAAGAAGGTACCTCCTCTTGTGCTCTTCTTGCCAGAATAAGCAGACTCCGGCTGCTGGTTTTAAGAAAAGAAATAGGCAGATTTTGGACAATGTGAGATGCTCCTGGTCAAGGGTGTCTCACATTGTTCTCCTCTCCTCCATTTTAAGGAGGGAGGGAGGGAACTAAAGGGAGTCCTGATCCTCAGATGGACTAAGTTGGGTGGACAAGACAGCGAAACCCCCTAAGTCCCAGAGTGCGTGGAGAGCCAACAGGCCTTCTTTCTTCCCGGCAGCTGGTCTGGCACCATGCCCAGTTCGAGCCCCTCTTCCAGATGCTCAGTGGTCCGGAGGCCTACGTCTTCACCTGCATCAACCAGACAGCCGAGCAGCAGGAGCTGGAAGACGAGCAGCGCCGCCTCTGTGACATCCAGCCCTTCCTGCCGGTCCTGCGGCTCGTGGCGCGCGAAGGAGATCGGGCCAAGAAGCTGATCAACTCACAGATCAGCCTGCTAATCGGCAAAGGTCAGGGCCGCCCTCCAGGCAGCTTCCAGTCAGGGGTGGGCAGGGAATCCCGCGGGGGGGCAAAGACGCTCGCAGGATGGGCAGAGATCTTTGGCACGCAGAAAGTGGCAGCGTTTGTGGGCATCACCTGCTTGTCCAGGTTCTCTCTTTCCGTTCTGTGTTCCTGTAATGCTGCAGTGTAGGCTAAACTGAAAGAGGCAGGCCCAAGATTTCCCATTGAGTTTCATGACTGGGGATTCGAACTCGGGTCTCTGTGGTGTGGATGGGCAGATTTTCACAAAAATGCTGTGCTTTTGAAAGAAAATTAAAGCTCGAGGCTTGCGGCTCTTACCCGGTCAGGTTTGCATGAGTTCGACTCCCTGCGTGACCCCGAAGTGGACAGTTTCCGTGCCCGAATGCAGCAGTTCTGCGAAGAGAGGGCAGCCAGGCGGCAGCAGCTCAGTTGGAGAGCCTGGATGGAGTACAGCTTCCCCGTGCAACTGGAACCTCTGGCCAACGGCCTCCGGACCAGCCCCCACGGGGGGCCCAACAAGAATATCTTCATCAATGTCCGATTCGAATCTGGAGGGGTAAACATGACAAGTTCTCTTTTAAAAACTCAGCAAAGCATAATTGTATGCAGATGGTTTGGGTGGGTTGGTGTTCTATCAGAGTGCAGTTCTATCAGAGCTCTCTCAGCCCCTCCCACCTCATAGGGTGTCTGTTGTGGGGAGAGGAAGGGAAGGCAGTTGTAATCTGGGACTCCTTCGGGTAGTAAACAGTGGGGTACAAGCTCTTAATTTTTTAACTTCATTTATACTGGGCCTTTCTTTGCAGCGGGGAGGCAAAAAGACTCGCATTGTTCTCCTCTCCTCCATTTTATCCTCACAATTTAAATTTGCACGGAAGTGGAGCACCAGGCTGCTAAAAAGAATAAGAGTTTGATTGGGAAGAGAAACAACTTTGTAGTGAAAAAGAGACTCCTTCACTCTTCATATTCTGTCCAGGCATGGACACTGTAGATCTTGCATATTCTGACGTTCTGCTGAGTAGGTCTGCCCAAAGAATTGACAAAATTAAGCTCCCCCCCACCCCGGGGCCAGATTGCCATTAAAGGAAGCAGGATGTTTCATGTCCCGAGCCCCTTAAATTCCAGTTCTCACGAGAGGTGTTTTTTTGGGGGGCTTTCAGGAAAGCTTCACCTTCCAGATCTCCCTGTGGGAACTGCCCGTGACCCTCATCAGCTACGCCATCAAGAAGCAGGCCACCGTCTTCCGCCACCAGAGGGTGGAAAGCCCCGAGGACTACACCCTGCAGGTGAACGGGAAGTGCGAATACCTCTATGGGCACTATCCCTTGTATCAGTTCCAGGTGAGCCTCTCTCTTCCTCGGGGCTTTTGGTGGGTGGGCATTCGTGGGTCTGGAACGGTGGTGCTTTTCGTGGGCGTAAATGCTTTCTTGTTCGCTGACAATTCCCAGGATGCATTGGGGGGCGGTGTAAGAGTGGGGAGATTGAGGGAGCGGCCGTGGGTCAGTGGCAGAGCCTCTGTGTGGCACGCAGAAGTCCCTATGTTCAATTCCCCCCAGCAGCTTCAGGTGGAAGGACCAGGTGATGTGAGAGAGCCCTGCCCAACACCCTGGACAGCGGCTGACAGTCTGAGCAGGAAATACTGACAAACAGGCTGCGAATGGAAAGCCACCTTGCACGGACTCATCTCCTTGCAACCCTGGGCGTTTTGTTCTCAGCCCCTTCCAGAATCTTTCCTCAAACGGAGTTTTCGCTGGGTTGACATTTTCATCCAGTTTTCTGGGGATTCTGCCGCTGTCCGTGAATTGCTCTTCTGAGGCAGCAATTGAGACCCTTTGTCCTTCCTCTCTCTCCCCATGCCCTTCCTTTCCTGCTTCCTGAGCCTGGGACTTTGCTCTTTCCGCCTGCGGCTGGCGGTTGGATTCTCCTGTCCTGCCGATGGAGGTTAATGGGGCTCTTCTTCCTTCCCCAGTACATCTGTGAGTGTCTGCACCGGGGGCTGCTGCCCCACCTCACCGTGGTCCATTCATCTTCCATCCTGGCCTTGAGGGAGGAGCAAACCAACGGCATCATCCACCCCCCTAAAGTGGCCCCCAAAGCACCTCCAGTCCCCAAGAAAAAGGTGAGGTGCGACCCCACAGCTTGGTCCCCAGGCCTTTCTGCCCCTTGTGTGGACCTAAGTGGGCCCCGGAAAGATGCAGCTTTATTGAGGTGATCCAGTTTGAGGAGTTCCCTGTGCTGGTTTCTCTTATTCTAACTACTTTGTGCTCTGGGTTTTTGGGAAAGGATGCCTCTAGTTTCGTTCACTGATGCTTTTCTTATGAATGCTTGTCCTGGATTCAGTTCTGGATTGCAGAATTAATCATAGTTAGCCAGCATGGATGCGGCAGAGAGCAATGAGTTGTGCATGAGCGCACAGTCGATGCACGTAGCATCAAACCAAAGTTTAGCATTGTGTCTGAACGAGGCCGCAGAATCAGTTCTGCACAAAACTGTGACCAGTATATTTTGCTGCTGATTTTTTTTTTTTTTTACAAATCCTTTCCTAGAATTGTAAGGGAATCCGGTGGTGGTTGTGCATTTCTGCTAAACTCTGGTTGTGCACCTCTCGCTTTCCTTCCTTTCTTTTCCCGCCCCCTCCCTCCTCACTAGCCGACTTCTACCTCGCTGTGGTTGCTGGAACAGCCCTATTCGATTGACTTGGTGCGCGGCTGCAAGGTGAACGCGGATGAGCGGATGAAGGTGGGATTTCTCGGCTAGACGCACTGCGGCTTCTTCTCTTCCTGCATCAGAGTTGTTTACTGCTCGGGGTTTTAAAAGAAGTGGGGAGTGTAGACCGAAAGCGCAGAAGTCATGTGATAACCCCTCCCCCTCGAGCCCACAAATGCTGGTTTCATTCAGCTCTCCGTCGGCCTTTGAAAAACCCCAGCAGAGGAAGTCGAGAGGCACCAGCGAGTTCTTAGAAACTTCAGGCCTCAGAGAGGTGTGAGTTCTGTTTTGAAAGTTCTTTGGCATTTTAAAAAAACAGGTTCCCTGCCTGGGAAGTAGAAAGGGCTAGGACTTTAGTTTCCAACAGGCTGTGTGTTTCCCTGTTTACCTGCAGGGAGAGTTTTTTAAAAAATAGGAGGAATATTAAAAATGGCATTCCCTCCTTTTCCTGTGACCCGGAGGCTGCAGTTGTTTCTTCTGCTCCTGCTCTCTAATATCTCTTTCCTGGGCTCAGTGCCTTGGATGCTGGACTAAAAGCTCTACTTCCGGCCACCCGCCTCCCTCCCTCCCTGCCTTGCAGCTGGTGGTCCAGGCAGGCCTGTACCATGGCAACGAGATGCTCTGCAAAATGGTGTCCAGCTCTGAGGTCAACGTTTGCTCGGAACCCACCTGGGGCCAGAGGCTGGAGTTCGAGATCAACGTCTGCGATCTTCCCCGCATGGCACGGCTCTGCCTGGCCCTCTATGCCGTCATCGAGAAGGCCAAGAAAGCCAGGTCTACCAAGAAGAAGTCTAAAAAAGCGGTAAGCCTTTATTGGAGGAACCTCTCTTGAACCTTGGTTTGAGTCCGGTCTGTCACAAGAGTCCAACAAGGTTTGGGGGATAGAAACATTGGAGAGCGCCGGGACTCTTGAAAGCTCATTTCCCCAAAATATTGTTGGTCCCTGAGGAGCTAGCTGTCTCACTGCAGAATGACACTGCTGCCCTCCTCTGACACTTTTGAAACTTGGTGCTCTGAGACAGGCGTCCTGAAATACAAAGAGTTCCTCATTTAAGTGCAAGAGAACATTCAGTTTAAGGCATGAAAGCGGCCACTCTAACAAGAAGGAAGATCTTACAGTAGCACAGCAGAGCTAAAAAGATTTTTTTTTAAAGTTCAAGTCCCAGCAGCATTCTGAGGAATTTGGGTTTGAAAACTTTGGCACAGACTCTAATCCTGCACTCACACAGGGGTGGGAGTGACCAGAGTCTCACATTGTGGTTAACATGGGATGCAAGCAGCAGGAGAACGCCTGTCTCCTTTACACTTAGCACATGCATGCGCCAGATGTTCTGTGGCAGGAGACAGCATGCAGATCCTTCCTCCGGTGACCTGTGTTGAGCCCCTTCCCTTCCTCTCCGCCTTTGCAATGCAGGACTGCCCAATTGCCTGGGTGAACGTCATGCTGTTTGACTACCAAGACCAGCTGAAAACCGGGGAATGTTTCCTCCCAATGTGGTCTTCCTTCCCAGGTAGGACAGAAGTCCCGTCTTCTTTGCTGCTGGAAGGGAAGGGGGAAGACTTCCTCTCTTTTCCCCCTAAGGAGGTGTCTCTCGGCCTCCTCTCTCAGGGATTCCCACTGAGGCCCTGCCTGGTTTTTGTGGGCTGTTTCTCACACGGCTTGGTGGGTGTTGTGTACTAAGGTCTGCACGCAGTTTCCTTGGACATTGCATGTGAGGGCTGCTGACCCCGCTTTGCCTTCCAGATGAGAAAGACGAGCTGCTGAACCCGATGGGCACCGTCCAGACCAACCCCAACACGGAGAGTGCCGCCGCCCTGGTCATCCGCTTCCCCACCACTGCTCCCGCGCCCGTCTGCTATCCGTGCCTGGAGCAGGTAGAAGGCGGCTGCCTCAGGAGGGTCTCGTGGGCTCAGTTAATTAATTGGCATAATTATATTTAGGTGCCGCCTCTCCCAGTATAACTTGCTCAAGGCAGTTCAACACATGAAAATCGATGCTACAGAAATATTTACCAGTTTAAAAATTAATTTATTTTATTTTATTTATTTAGATTTATATACCGCCCTCCCCGAAGGCTTAACTTAATTACAGTTAATGTACCTCAATATGTATCAACTAAAAATCGTTTCTTTATCGGGGGGGGGGGTTAGTTTTGGGGAGGGCCCCCGATGGTCTGGCTAGTCATTTATGGGCCCCAACCAAAAGCCTGGCGGAAGAGCTCCGTTTTGCAGGCCATTCAGAACTGAGGAGGTGCCTGAAGGGCCTGCCGTTCTTCCAGGAGCTCATTCCACCAGGTGGGGGCCAGGACCAAAAAGGACCTGGCCCTGGCTGAGGCCAGACGTACTTCTCTAGGGCTGGAATAACCAGCTGGTTTGATTTGGCTGCGGGAATTGCTCTTGGGGGGCATCGTTCTGCCAGTTTCTGCTTAAAAACTCAGAGATTGGACCTAACAGACGGCACACGGGTATTGTGCTTGCAAAGGTTCAGTCCCCAGCACCCCCCATGTATGTTTCCCAAGCGCTGGGAAAGAGCCAATCAGAGCAGTGGGTACTGAATGAGCTGGACCAATGGCCTGACTCTGTATAAATCAAGCGTCCCCAACATGGTGCCCACCGACACATTCCCGGGTTCCTGCCAAGAGTTTTTAGAAAGTGAGAGGGTGTCGGTGAGGCCAGTATGTGACTGAAGGTAAGCTGCGGCGGCCATTTTGCAGATGGCTCCGCCTCCTGTGGCAGCCATTTTTGCAGCTGAGACCACCAGGCTGTGTCAGAATTCCAAATGCACCTGGAGGCTCAAATAGTTTGGGGACCCCCTGGCATAAATAAAGCCGCTTCCACGATTCCCATGCTCTCCTGATAAATGCCCTTTGTGTGCCCCAGGTGCTGGAGGAGGGAAGAAAAGGGCTAAGTCCCCGGTACATGGAAGAGGACCCAGAAGAGGTATGGTGGGTCTCCAGATGCACCCCTGGGAACAACGGCCTCATCCCTCCCTCTTCGTTACCTCCTTATCTCAGGCCTAGACTCATTTTGTTCAGCTTTCCGAGCCCCCCCCTCCCCTAAAAACAATACAGCCTGCTGTCCCCAGGTTGGCTCCCCCTCCTGTATTTCCTGTTTTTTCCTCCTGCCTAGAAGCAGCAGCTGAGGGAGATCTTGGAGCGCCGGTCCCACACGGAACTCTACGAGCACGAGAAGGACCTTCTCTGGAAGATGCGGCACCAGATCCGGGACCAGCACCCCGGGGCCCTGGCCAAGCTGCTGCTGGTCACCAAGTGGAACAAACATGAAGACGTTGCTCAGGTGAGGGGCTGGGGGCGGGGCGGGTGGGCGGACCATGCCCAGGATCCATGAGGATAAACCCCTTGCCCTGCTGGTTCACAGGTGCCCAAGTGGATCTTTGCCACAAGCTTGGTTTAGAAAAGAAAAATTCGCAGAATTGCAAAACATAATTGAGACCAGTGGCTGTATTTAAGAGGAAGAGGATTGGGGTCTAGGGTAATGCTGTTGTATCCCGGAAATTCCGGAATGAGGGCAGCCCCTCACCCAGGGCCTGAGGTCTGCTCAGAGG
Organism: Paroedura picta; assembly: GCF_049243985.1. Classification (NCBI taxonomy): domain Eukaryota; kingdom Metazoa; phylum Chordata; class Lepidosauria; order Squamata; family Gekkonidae; genus Paroedura; species Paroedura picta. The sequence continues at coordinate 2,611,103 of NC_135383.1, read as the reverse complement.
CACAGCACGTGAAGGGCTAGATTCTGCCCCTCCTGTATGTCTGCGGGGAGTTGAACCCCTCAGGCCCAGCGGGGCATACCCACCCGTCTCCCGTCCTTGCAGATGATCTACTTGCTACAAACCTGGCCGGAGTTGCCCGTCCTCAATGCCCTGGAACTGCTGGATTTCAGCTTCCCCGACCGCCACGTGGGCACCTTCACGGTCAACTCCCTGAAAAAGCTGACGTGAGTAGCTTGGGAGAAGGGGCGGGCAGGGTGCCGTGTCATCAACTGGTGGGAGGGAGGTGAAGCTCAGACCCAGACGCCATGTTTGCGATTTCATAGCTTGATTGTAGGCTGCTTGGGGACAGAGACCTTGTGTGTTGTTCTGCAAATGGCCAGAAGCAGGAATGGTGGTAGAGAAGAGAATGGATGAATCATGACAGGGATAAGAGCAAAGTTTGGAGCAACTCTCTATCTATTGCAGCATCCCATTCCCTACAGGAACCAATTGGTTGCCCCCAGATGGCCAATACTAGAGGTTCAGGTCTCCATCCTGCTGTTTACCTTCCCAGTAAATGGTATCCAGAGGTGTACTGCCTCTGAACATGGAAGATCCATTCCGGCAATAACCACTAATCCTCCGTGTCTTTATACAATTGATTTTGGAAGCCACCAAAGTTCAAATACGTTGAAGTTCAAGCACATCAAGTACCATGGCCTGGCTCCATATAACTGTGTTGCTTTTTTTTACACAAGTTACTGCTCTAGAGTTCGGGTCTCTGCCCAGATACGTGGCCTGGGCCTCTTGTTGAGTGAAATCCAGGAATGGTGACCTGTGGTTCTGTATCTGCTGCTTTTGTTTCCCTCCTCAGGGATGACGAATTATTCCAGTACCTGCTGCAGCTGGTCCAGGTGTTGAAGTACGAGTCTTATTTGGAGTGTGAATTAGCCAAGTTCCTGCTGGGCAGGGCCTTGTCCAATCGCAAAATAGGGCACTTCCTCTTCTGGCATCTCAGGTGAGAGGGAATTTTACAGGGACAGTTGCCCCTCTAGGAACTGTATTTTGGCAAATAGGGTTTCTTGCAGAACTGGGAGCTCCAGCAGCAGAGGGGAGTTTCTTTGTGAAGGGGAGGGTCCTTCAGCATCTGTCTTTCCCTTTTCCTCCAGGAGAACCTCTAAGCCCTTGATCCTTTCGGTAGTCCCTTAGACTCTGCCCAACAGACATGAAACTCTAGCTGTGCTTTCTGTTGTTCTTCTTCCCCACTCAGGTCAGAAATGCATGTCCCTTCCGTCGCCCTGAGGTTTGGCCTGATCTTGGAGGCCTACTGCCGGGGCAGCACCCACCACATGAAGGCCCTGATGAAGCAGGTACCGTGGGGCAGCTTCTCCCCTCTTGTGCTTGGTAGGCTCTAGCCCAGGCACTTCCCCCACTGAATCGTGCACTTTCAACCCACTGTCAATGCACTTTGCAAGCAGATTTTCTGCTTTCTCCATTTCCTTGCTTGGGTGGGAAGGGAGGGCTGTTCTGCGCATTCTGGCTCCCTCTAGTGGTCACTTTGATATGACATCGTTTGCAGTTTTATTCTGCCAGACATACGGATGAAATATAAAATCGACCAATAGAGGGCGAAAAAGACGCACGGAACAGACTCCCCACCCCCAAAGCAATAGGAACACATAAATATTAAATAAATAAATAATACATCTTTATTGTTATAACCCACACTTCCTGATTGGCTCGGGGTGGTTAACAGATTAAAATATACAATTCAAATTTTATATATAAATTATAAATTATTTAACAACTGACTTTTAAGTGTCCCTGGAGTTGGTTAGATGGTGGTGGCAGATTGGTATTTCTTATAAGTGGGGGACTGTTTTGCCAATGTTAAATTTCTGGGCTCCACCAGGGGCCTGCCGGAACAGCCGTCTTGCAAGCCCTCCAGAACATAAGCAAGGAAAATGAGGATGCGGAAGAGCCCCCGGTAAAATCCTCTTGGACAGGAGGGTTGCTGTGCAGAGGCCGGCAGTGGCCAACACCTCGGCCTGCCTCTCGCCTTGAAAACCCAACCGGTCACCATAAGTCTGCTGCAACTTGAAGGCGCTTTCCGCTAGATAGCTCTTAGGGTGTTTTGTTTTTAAAGCTGGCCTCTCTCTGGCTGCAGGGCGAGGCGCTTCACAAGATGAGGGCCTTGAACGACATTATCAAGACGAGCGCCCAGAAGAACCCCAAGCCACAAACTAAAGAGTTCATGCACACCTGTTTGCGGCAGGAGACTTACCTGGAAGCCCTGTCCAACCTCCAGTCCCCCCTGAATCCCAGTGTCCTCCTAGCAAAAGTCAGGTAAGGGGGCTGGTGGTCTTGGATGGGGGCAAAGGCTGCTCAGAATGGCAGTTCAGATATACTGCCACTGAACATGCAGGTTCCATTTAGTAATTGTGTGCTGGAGATTCTTTCCTCCTCCAGCAATTTGTCTGTATGGTTTGAGTGGTCTACCTTCATTTATTCCTGGAACAAGCAAACACAGAATAAATAGCACTCTGTTTACAGCCATGTGCTTTAGCTTAATTGTCATGGAAGCTACAGGTCTTAGCCTTTCTCCAGGCAGGATTTAGGTATCCTAGTAACAAACATTTCCCATTTTAAAGTGCAGCGGATTTGTACTCTTCTTTTGGGCCAGCCATCAACAAGGTCTTGGGATGAGGACTAGAAACTTGTTTTCTTTAAAAGGGCAATTTTCCCAGAGTGTGTCTGTTTGCTTGACTTCAGCGTGGACCTTTGCACTTTCATGGATTCCAAGATGAAGCCCTTGTGGATTGTCTTTAACAACGAAGAAATCGGAGGCACCAACGTGGGCGTCATTTTCAAAAACGGAGATGGTAAGCAGACTTTCAGGCTCCCTGTGCCAGAGGTGGGTGGGGCTGAAATCACCTTGGGAGAGCACTTGTGTTGAATGCAGAAATGGGCAGGACTGCTTAGGAAACTGTCCTCTCTGCCTGAGACCCTGGAAAGCTGCTTCCTAGAGAGACCCATGGCCTGGCTTGGGAGAAAGGTAAATTGTGACCGCCCTCTTGTGGCCAGATGGAGGACACGTTGGACCCAAATTCATCATCCCTAGGAAAGGAGAGACTATTTTAAAAATTGACACCTGCCTCTCTCAACTTCCAGATCTTCGCCAAGACATGTTGACCCTGCAGATGATCCACCTGATGGACATTTTGTGGAAGAAAGAGGGCCTTGACTTGAGGTGAGTCACCCGACCGTGAAAGGGGCCAGCCCTTCGAGGTCCTGTTACTGGCTGCTTTTAAAATTGATGATGCTGTCCACCGTGACGTGTTGTTGCTATGTCCGTTCTGCTGCTGTAAGAATATTTCGTTTAAAAACTGAAAAGATTTTGCTGGTTTTAATTTCTATGGGGAGGTTGTTTGGTTGGTGTTTGGGATTTGAGAGTATTTCCCATTCCCCATCCATGAATGGCTGCAGCCCCATGTGAGATCAAGAGTGGGGCATCCAAGGAAGCTCGTCCTGTAAACGTAACCCCCCTCCCCAGCACATCTCTGCTCTCTCTCTCTCCCCCGCCTCCCAAGGATGACCCCTTACGGCTGCCTCTCCACGGGAGACAAGACGGGGCTGATCGAAGTGATCCTGCGCTCGGACACGATCGCCAACATCCAGCTCAACAAGAGCAACATGGCGGCCACCGCGGCCTTCAACAAGGACGCCTTGCTGAACTGGCTGAAGTCCAAGAACCCCGGGTAAGTTTGGGGCTCTGCCTTTGAGCTCCCTTGGTCTGGGGCTCTTGCCCTCCTCTGCCCCAGATCTCTTCCAACTAGGTAACCAGAACTTTACCACCAGCTGGTCTGGGATTCTTGTAGCACCAAGGTATTTTTGTTTGGGGGGGGGGGGGGTGATCAGCTTTCAAGAGTCAGAGCTCTCTGTCGGAAAGGAGCATTGATCCCAAAACGGAACACTGTGAAACATGAGCCTATTCTGCACATAGTAGATAATGCACTTTCAATGCACTTTAGAAGTAGATTTTCCTGTTCCGCTCGGGAAAAATCCAGCTGCCAAAGCACATTGAAAGTGCATTATCCTATGCGTGCGGAATGGGCCCTGGTTGGTTTCTAATGTGCCCCTGGATTTGGAGCGAGGGCTCCCCTCTGAAACAGACTTCCGCCCCCAGGTAGGGGCGGATCGCTAGCTTTTTCTCAGTGGGGTTTTCCTCTTGTGTAGCGAAGCATTGGAGCATGCCATCGAAGAGTTCACACTTTCATGTGCTGGCTACTGCGTGGCCACCTACGTGCTGGGGATCGGCGACCGCCACAGTGACAACATCATGATTCGAGAGAACGGCCAGGTATGGACTGCTTGTGGGAAGCAACCGGTAGCTGCATTTGGCTCCCTATTGCTAGGGCACCCACCAACACCTTCCCTGGCTCCCGTCAATCATTTTCAGAAAGTGGGTGGGGCCAAGCGGGGCTTTTGCCTGTGGAGGCTTCTGATTGGCCGTTGGCTGCTACCACAGCTCAAAGCTGCTACATGACTGGAGGTAGATTGTGACAGGCATTTTGTCGCTGGCTTTTCCTATTGTGGCAGCTGTTTTGTGGCAACACCCACCACACCATGGCTGGACGCATGCCTGTATATTGTAGCTGGACCTGGAATCCCTGACCTCCTGCTTCTTCCCCTCTTTTTACAGCTGTTCCATATTGATTTCGGCCACTTCCTGGGCAACTTCAAGACCAATTTGGAATCAACCGTGAACGGGTCCCTTTCATCTTGACCTACGACTTTGTCCATGTGATCCAGCAAGGGAAGCCCAGCAACAGTGAGAAATTCGAACGGTCAGTCTGGCAGAGCAACTGAGCTTCTTGCCCCTGAAGGCCAGAGATTTTGGCCCAGAGCCCGCGTCCAAAGACCGGTAGCCCAAATCAGAAGACAGGCCAAGATCTTGAGTCCAAAGTTGCTGCCTGCTTTTGCGGCATCAGTCTAACGGCTCGGTTCAGACCTCTCAAAATTTCCCACATCAGAAAGGGGCAAATGCTGGGGTGGGTGGGGGGATAAATCTGGCCATCCGGAAGGCGAGGTTCCTTCAAACAGCCCTTGAGCTGCTTAATCTGTATTCACAAACCTCATTTTGGAGGGCAGATTCTGTTCCAGAAGTACCTTAAGAGGCCAAAAAGAGTTTCGGGGGCGAAAGGAGTTTTGACTCTCGTCTGCCGCTCATCGGTTTGTGCGTGGAAATCTCCCCACAACCGGAATGCCGGAGAGCCGGGCCTGGTCCCGCCTGGCCGTTGTCTCCTGTCTGGGTCGAGTGAGAGGTCTCTTTGTCTCCTGAGCAGCTTCCGGGGCTACTGCGAGAGAGCGTACATGATCCTCCGCTGCCACGGCCTCCTCTTCCTGCATCTCTTTGCGCTGATGAGAGCGGCCGGCCTGCCGGAACTCAGCTGCTCCAAGGACATCCAGTACCTTAAGGTGAGAGAGAGAGAAAGGGAGAGGGGTGGGTGGGGTGGGGGGGGGCAAGTGAATGGCGGACAGAGAATGCCAGCATGGCCTCATGGTTGACCCTGATGTCTCCGTCCCTCTCCCAGGACTCTCTGGCTTTAGGGAAAGCCGACGAAGAAGCCAGGAAGCACTTCCAGCTCAAATTCAACGAGGCCTTGCGGGAGAGCTGGAAGACCAAAGTCAACTGGCTGGCCCACAATGTCTCCAAGGACAACAGGCAGTAGCGGCTTCTGAAGCACAAGGAACCGGCTCAGCTGCCTCCCGTCTGCTCCTGCGAGGAAGCCCCCCTGAGCGAGAATGGCGGCTGGCCTCCCCACCCCACCCCCCGGCCACTGCAGCCTGGGAGTGGTTTTGCATCCCTGCACAGGCCCTTCCCCGCCCTCCCAGGATGCTCAACGGTTTCTCCAGCTCTGGGGCCCTGGATAGGACAGTTTTAAGGTAGCACTCTGTGTATAAAAGTTGTGGTTTAGACAGGTGTCACAGGCCTGCTTTATTTTACCTCTTCGCTGGTCGAATGGGGACTGGAGGTGTTAAGGACCGCTGCCTCGAAGAGGAGCTGAGCTCTTTAGGAAGAATTCAGAGGCTATTTTTGTACTTAGTTCTTAGAAATGCACTTTGGCTTGGTGCGCCAGCCCTGCAAGGTTCCCCATCAGGAGAAACAACAACGGTTAAAGAAACAAGATCCCTCCTGCTCAAACGCAAAAGCGGCACAGGCCCACGGGGAGGCCAGACGGCCTTGGCTGAACTGCTTATCCCTCTGCTGTGCGTGTCCTGGAACAGAGGCCAATCCTATCCTAATGGAAGCTGGATTTTGCCCTTCCTCTGGATTTCACTGGAGACGAAGAGAGGGTACCAATGGCCTCCTTCCCTGCCCTGTGCTGCCAGGGCACCATTGTCCGGCTGCGTGGGACTCACAGACAAGATGGACAACCGGGCTTGAATTTTTCCCAGGTGGGACGGCAAGTGTCCAGCTTTGCGAAGGACAAAAGAGTGTATTGGGCTTTTGATGTGCTGGGGAAAGGCTGGCTTGGTGCCATTCAAACCCCAAAGCTCTCTCGGCTCCAGGACTTTGCCCAGCTTGACGAAGGAGTCGCCACGCTCCCTCCTGCTGCAGTGCCCCGTGATGGTCGCGTTTGATTCCCTCCCACCCTTCAGGCGTGCCCCTTGGTCCCAAGAAGTGTCGTTTCGCAAGGTGGGTAGGAACACCGGGGAGAGGCTACAGCCACGGTTGCTTCTAGGATGTGGTCTTGGGTACTAGCCGGGTGGCTGATTGGACCTTGAAAATGGTTTCCAGCATTCGTTGGGCCAGCGGGGTGGCTTAAGTGGGGGCTCGGATCCTCGGGGAACTTTGTGCCGCTTCTACACATCTTGGAAGAAACGAAACCCACCTACGACTTTGCATTGAAACCCAAAGGAAGGGAATACTCTCCAAGTCAAAAGAGATCCTTCCTGGTGACAGTCAAACCCATCACTCCCCCCCCTCCTTCAAAAAAAAAAAGCAGTATTCTATTGTCCTGAAAAATGTAAAATCTGTATTCTCTACGTCAAGTAACTGTAAACATAACCAGTATGGTACTACTTGCGAGCCAGTTCTGCAGTGTTTTCTGTTCGTTGCAAATGTTTTTAGCTGCAGAATTGCTTTTCTACGGAAAAAAATGTTTACATGCTGTAATGAGCACTTTTAAGAGTGGTTTTTGTTGCGTTGTAGTCATTGGGCGGTACGTGATCCGACATGCTGTATTTTGCAGAGAGGCTGGGGTGGGAAGGGGCCGCTGAATAAGGGAAGCCCGCATCTTGCCTTGGCCTGATTCCTCTGCCCCTGAAGCGGGCACAGATAGCTACAGCGCAATGGGCAGGCTGGCATTTCTTATACTCCATATTGGAGGGGTGGGGGCGGAGTATGTGCAGACTGCTACTGGCTCTAGATAATTCCCAGAGAGAACGGAAGATGTTTATCCTTTGGAGAACAAATGCACTGTGTAATGCTTCGTTCTGCCACCAGGTGTCGCAATGTCCAGCTTCTCGGGTGTTTTTGCCTTTACAAGTAACAGAGAAGCAGCAATATAGCAGACTCGACAAAAATTTCTTTACGGCAGATCATACCATCTGGTGAGAGGGCACCCTTGGTTTCCTTAAGCTGTGGCCAGCAGGAAACCCTTGTTAATGCAGTTAAATACAATTACTAGTCGCTTCACCTCCTTAGACGGTTTAGAACCAGAAATTTATTGTAGCTCAGACTTTCCAAACTCAACCTGTTTACCAATATACACATCTGAAATGTTAGACCCATGATGGCTACAAACGGCATCAGAAAAAGTTTACAACCTTTCAGCATTAGTGTTTTGGAGAGAGAGAGAGAGAGAGAAAGAGACTCATGATCAAGTTTACAGTCTAAAAATACAGCTGCTACAGTGATGGCAATAATGGAAGGGGTTAAAAGTCTTCCACACAATGACACCTTAAAACACAGGACAACTCGGACAGAAGTTAAAAGTTTTCCCAGATTTAAAACTAGCGGTTATGTTACCATGTAAAAGTTGCTGAGACCAGCTTTGCCCTGCCCGTTTTACAAAAATCTACGTGGTGGCGGTGGTGTTTTTCTTAATTTAAAAAAAAAGGGTAAGCTGATTTGTGTGGGCTAAACCTTACCTGCCTTTCCCAAACCACCCCTCCCTCTCTTGTAAAAGGCACGCCAGAGACCAGCTTTTCTTCCCCCGTAACCCTAGAGCTGCTTGCTGGGAGGGGAGAAAAAGAAAGGAATTAGCTTTGTTGCCAAAGAGTCCAAGAAGCGTCTCTTGTCCCCCTCCAATGACCTGACCCACGGACAGCAAGAAGCCGTGTGGTTCTGCCAAGTCCCCTCTTTGAGTTTCCGGAGCCCAAAATTTGGTAGATGAGACTATCCACAGATGCCCAGCACAACATCTGGCTCACCCGAGTCTGCAGCCAGAGGAGGAGTGTCTCAAACAGCTCTGTGCTTAATAACAAGGGAGTGTTCAACAGCTGCCCTGACCAGCGTAGCCCTGGTTAGACTGCTCTTGTCAGATCTCAGACGTTAAGCAGGGCTGGCTCTGGTCCCCATTTGGATGGGAGACCACCCAGGAAAGTGCAGGGGGGGTCACACAGGGGCAGGCCATGGCAACACCATCTCTGAACATCTCTTGCGGTGGAAAACCCTACAGCAGGGGTGGCCATGGACTACAATTCCCACAAGACCCTGCCCGCTGGCCATGCTGGCAGGGGCTCTGTGGTCTATGCACGCCTGGAGAGTTTGGCCACCCCTGCCCTGCAGGGTTGCCGTTGGTTGGCCATGATTGGATGGCAGTTTCTTCTGCCGCCATATAGCTGAAAGATCCTCCTTCCCCGGGGTAATCACAACCAAGCAGAAAGCGACAAAACCTGAGGCTCCCTCCCAGAACATGGAGAACATGAATCGCCTCCCGAAAACCCTGGCGCTTACCTGCCTGCCCTGCCGGTGGGGGCAGAACTCGCCTTTCACATTTTTTCAAGCACTCTGGTCTTTCGGAACCTGGGTGAGGTTTCAGCTGAGGCTGCCCCGCCCCAAACTTTGTGGCCTGAGAACCTGGATGGAGCAAGGTCGTCTCAGCAGGCTTGTGCCCTGATATCCCCAGGAAGGGCCTGTGGCCGTTGTGTAAACAGAACAAAAACAAAGACCCCCCTCCCCCCAAAAACAGAAAAAAACTGATCGGGACCCCCATGTCCCAAGTCAGTGTAGAAGGAAGGACAGGGGATGAGGATTCCAAGCAGGAATGATGCCGGTCACTCGGCCCAAGCCTGCCGGGCCTTCTTAGCTATCTGCAAGTCCAGGTTCACCTGTCCAGGTGAGTAGCCAAGGCAAAACACGCCCCCTGCAGGGCCCTCTGGGTCCTACGGCGCCACTGCCCTCAGTGAACTGAGCCAGCTCCATAACAGCTGCTGCTGAGAAACCAGGAAGCCCCAATCCCCAGGGGGGCGTCTCCCCTTGTGCAAAAAGAACACACCTGCCACTGGGTGCACGCCTGCCACCCTCGCTTCCCCTCCCTATGAGATGAAACCACAACCGAAGTGGCCACGGCCAGGGGTGGGTGGTCCTGTCTTCCCCCTCCCCGAGAGAGACTCGTGGCAGTGGGGGAAGCCTTTGAAGTTTAACTGACACGTCTGCCTCTGAAATTTTAAAGAATATATTGGGGAAGGGGAGAGCCTGACGACAGAGCGGGATGGGGGTGAGGGTGGTGGCAGCGGGCGACCACGGCCTCCGCATCACCCACAAAGTCTTCTATGCTAGATGAACCCTGTGCCATGGAAGAGAAAAACTTACTTCTACATCATGCTGTTATGATATTTAAATTTCTTTCTCTTTTGTTTTTTAAAAACCGAAGCCTGGTTTTATTCCCTCCCCCCCCCCACTCCCCGTTGTTCACTACCACGAAGGACATAATTACATAACCCCCTCCCATATATTTACAAAATATTAAAAAGTCCTGTTAATCGCCTACCTAGTAACCTCGTCCTGCCGCTTTTACACATGCACTAGAAGGTGGGAAGAAGACTGTCAGACCGAGAAGGATGGATGGAGTGAGCTGCAAAAAGAACGGAAAACGGCGCCCTCCCCTCCCAACCCATTTTCATCAATGGACAGTCTTGGAATTTGGTTTTGCCCGGAACACATGAGAGAAGGAACAAGCTGTGGAGGTGCAGCTGCCTCCCCAACACCCTGACCCCCAAACCGGAAGCTAAGATGCCGGACAGTCTCGCTCTCGTGCTTGCGATGGAGCAGCCGAATCTCTCAAAACGGAGGCGAGGACAGAGCGAGAGAGAGAGAGAGAGAGAGAGAGCACACGCACAAGGCGATTCCTGGCAGAATTAAAAAACCAAACCCGAAAAAGAAAGACAAACGGACCCAGTCATGGTGGGGTACAGAAGACGGAGGAGCGGTGAGCTAGATTTCTAGAGGCGGAGCTTGACGGGGGCTCCTAGGCAGGACAGTGAGAGACACGCACGTGGCGGGGTCGGGGCTGCATCGGTTGGCTCGGCGGGCACAAGCGACTTGCTTGCGCCGCGGATCGTGGGCAGCAATGGAGTGGGCTGCCGCGGAGGATTGTGGAAGAGAGCGGGGGGGGAGAGACGGAGACAGAGTGAGAGGGGGGCGGCCGCGGGAGGGGCAGGGATCAATAGGTGAGCGTGGAGTCGTCCCACTCCAGTTGCTGTTGCCGCGTGACGTTCTGCCGGTCCTCCTCATGCTCCCCCTCCTCTTCCTCGCTGCTCTCGGACTCTGCGCTGGTGATGTCGTCCTCTTCCTCCTCACCCTCTTCGCTCTCCTCCTCCTCCTCTTCCTCCTCCTCCTCGCTGCTGTGCTGGTCCTCGTATGTCTGGGGGGAGAGGACACCTTGTAAGCTCTGACCAATCCCCCCCCCTCCGCTATCATCACCCCTCCCCTTGGACAGCCCAGGCGAGTCGGATCTCGGAAACTAAGCTGGCAAGTATTTGGATGGGAAACCTCTGAGGATTTCCATGGGAGTTCCCCCAAGGAACACTAGGGGGAGGTCATGACGCAGAGGCAGGCCATGGCACACCACCTCCAAACATCCCTTGCCTGGCGGCCAGACAGTCCCCTGATCTCCTGGCCACACCACAATAAATAATAAATAACCCTCCCTATCCCTTTCCCTTCAAGGGAGAATCGGCACAGTGACAGTTCTGCATGTTTTTGGAAGCGGGGGAGGTCATGGGCATGGTGCCAGGCAGGCTGGCTTCCTTGCGGGTGCTTGTTCAGGAGCGGGGCCAACGGAAGCCCCACCTTGCGTGCTGAGGTCTCGGGCCTTTGAACCGGAAACCAGGAAAGAAGCACTCTCAAGCCTCACCTCCATGGGGTTGACGGTTATGGTCAGGGCGGAATCGTCCCAATCCATCTCGTTCTCCTTCCCCGAATCCTGGTCCCGCATCGTCCGCTGGTGGGCGGCTCGGATGCGGAAGACGCCCAGAATGATCATGAACACCAGGAAACTGACGCAGACCACGATCACGACGGTGGCCGTACTCGGAACCACTGAGAGGGGAAAAGAGAGAGAAGCATGCAGAGGAGGGGCTGCCAGTCCTGGGGGACCGGCAAAGGAGGGAACTCTAAGTGCAGGGGTCTCCAACGTGGCACCTGCCCATCCTTTTCCTGGTGCTTACTGAAAGTGGGAGGGGCTAGATGGTCTTTTGCTCAGCAGGGCTTCTGATTGGCTGGGCAGATTAAAAGGCATCCTGTTAGATAAGCTTAAAGATTTCAGGCAGAAGAAGCACTATTAGTATTATGCATAAAATCGCTCCCTGACCTTCTGAGGGTGGCCCCGCCTATTGCAGCAGCCATTTTGTTATCAGTTCCACCTCCTGCGACAGCCATCTTGTGATTGCGCCCTGGGTCAGAATTCCAAAGGTGCCTTACAGGCTCAAGGAGGAGACCCCTGAGCCAAGTTCCAGAGAGCTCAGGGTGGTCTCCCCAGGATCAGGCAGGAGAAGCAAACCCAAAGGTTTCTTTGTGACAAATTGTATATATATTATATAATTCTATAGTATATATTATAATCAGTGTAATATAGTATATATTATAATCAGTGAGCTTGATGTATTATTCCGTTACGTTCTATGTGAACTGCCCTGAGCCTTAGAGGAGGGCAGTATACAAATGTAATTACTAATTAAGTAATCCATCAATTAATTAATTAAGACTGAGCAGCATAACATAGAGGCAAAGCAGTGTTCTAATGGCTGTTTTCTATATTTTGTATGCATTCTACCCTTTTTAAAAATAGTTTTAATTATAGGTGTTTGGGAAGAGCTATTTCCTGAGAGCCCAAGGAGAAATGGGCTGCCTCTCATTGGCATTAGACATCTAGCAAGGTTGTTTCACCCCCGATGCTACGTGCTGCTCAGAGGCAATTTGCTGTCGTTTATCAGCCGCTTCCGGAAAGGGAGCGAAAGAGAGGCAGAGTCTCAAATGGCCTCTCGATCTGAAGGGGAGCCAAATGGAGGTCAAGTCCTTACCCGAAAACCCAGGGTGTGGGTTGGCCAGGTTGTGACCTGAGAGGTCGACAAAGGAATGGTGGACAGGCTGGACAAACTGCGGCTGGGCGGCAATGTGACTGGCGTGGTCCACGGGGTTGGCCGTGTGGATGACGTTCACCTGGCAGGCAGAGGTGGGGGGAGAATGGGAGAAACAGGAAGGGAATGAAAAACGTAAGAACGTGAGAGAAGCCATGTTGGATCCCTCCTGGAACAGCAGTTGGACTGCTGAAAACAGCTAACTACATAGTTACATCTCTCCTCTCTCTCTTTCTATATGTCATTGTTTCTCTTCACAATAAAAGCTATCATACTCTTTAAGCATCCTACTCCTCCACCCTCTTTGGATATTCAAACCCTACCGATGTCTGGATCACCAGAGTTGCCCGCATACCTCCACTTTGAACTCATTGCTGACGTAACGGCTGTTGAGCTCCGAACAGACCAGTTTGAACTTCCGGTCGAAGAGAGTCGCGGCGTGCCAGTTGCGGTAACGGATGAGGTGCAAAACCTCTTCGTAGCTGGCCATGGTATCGACCCCTACGGGGAAAGCAACGCAGCTGTCGTCAGGGGCAAGGAGGGACCGGGCTCCCCCACCCGACTCTGGGCACAGGAACACAGACTGGTGAAGAGGTGGAGAGGAAACAGGGTGGCTCTCTTGAAGTATTGGAAAGGTGGTCACTTAGAGCAGGCGTAGTCAACCTGTGGTCCTCCAGATGTCCATGGACTACAATTCCCATGAGCCCCTGCCAGCAAATGCTGGCAGGGGCTCATGGGAAATGTAGTCCATGGACATCTGGAGGACCACAGGTGGAGTACCCCTGACTTAGAGGACTGCTTTGGATATCACTGGGGCGGTTACTGCCTTGTCGGCTGAAAAGGCTCACTTGAGAGCAAAGGCCAAGAATAAAAAACGCGTCCAGCGGCTTCCGTCACGGCTTGGCTCCCCCCTGCAGGGCTGGCCGAGCGTCAAAACTCACCTGTAATGATCAGGCCGAGGGAGGAGCTGCTCATCTCCATTCCCTTCTGCTGCAGCCGGACCAGGTCCACCTCCAGGCTCTCCTGCTCCTGGCTGAGCTCCTCCCCCACGACGGTCACCTCGCAGGTGTCCAAGTTGTGCATGATCTCTTCGGACACCAGCGACTCTTGGACTGAAAACGGGCAAGGAGAAACGGGTCAGGAAGGTCGGGGGTCACCCCTTCCCTCAGTGGGGCTGGGCCACTCCTGGCGCTTGACGCCCCGCAGTCCCGCCCAGAGCCCTCACCTGTGGGGTCTTCGTCTCCGTCTCCCTCCGGCTCGACCTCCCGGGTGATGGTGCTGATGATGCGGAGCTCAGGGAAGAGGGAGACCCCCTCGGGGCCCTCGAACTCCGACGCGGAACGAGCAAAGTGGTTGATGCCGCTCAAGCTGATCTTGGGCTCTTCAGGCTGAAGGACCATGACGTGGCCGTCCACGAAGGGGATGGCCACGCAGGCCTCTTCGCTGGAGCACCTGCGGGAGGCGACCGAGAGACGATGCCCTTAGAGCCCGAGGCGGTCGTGTGCCACGGAGATGGACGCAGGCCACTCAAGGCACAAGTCAGGCAGGGGTTACGGGGAGGGGGGGGGAACGGGCGGCCTTCAGATGTACGTGGTCTATTTTAAAGTGCCTGGCATGTCAGCCCTGATTTTCTTCTACTCTCAGTCTTCTGGTGTATCGGAAAGAAGAAGAAGAGTTGGTTCTTATATGCCGCTTTCCCTACCTGAAGGAGGCTCAAAGCGGCTTACAGTCGCCTTCCCTTTCCTCTCCCCCCAACAGACACCCTGTGGGATGGGTGAGGCTGAGAGAGCCCTGATATCCCTGCCCGGTCAGAACAGTTTTATCAGTGCCGTGGCGAGCCCAAGGTCACCCAGCTGGCTGCATGTGGGGGAGCGGGGAATCGAACCCAGCATGCCAGGTTAGAAGTCCGCACTCCTAACCACTACACCAAGCTGGCCCTCTCCCTCCAGGGCGAGCTCCAGCAGAGCGGAGAAGACCTCTTTCAACAGCTCGGTGCACGGCACGGCAGCTGCCAGAGGGAGCAACCAAACGGGCAGCACCCCTAACCATCGCTCCTGCTTATAGGCCTCTGTGGATAAAGTGGCCGAAGTGGCAGGGCTGAGGGCCAGTTCCAGAGCTGGCAGGCCAACATTTCAGGGCCAGGAAGGTGGTATGTTTAGCAGGCATTTTTGTCGACCAACTTGGGCTTTTTCTCATCTGGCACTTGAAGAAGGGGCAAAATGGGCTTTTAGCGTTACCCGCTGCGGAACAAGAGGCGGCGGAACTCACTTGACCGTGCTCGTGATCTTGATCCTCCGGATCCCAGGAGTGGGGAACTGCCGCGAATTCAGGTAGGAGATATGCTGCATGGCCTTGTCAAACTGGTCGATGTCGTCTCCCTCCAGGGTCAGGACGGACTGGCTGGGGTTCATCTGGATCTGAAAGGTTGGGCGGCGATGAGAGGGGATGTTTTGCGGGGAGAGGGAAAATCCGGGCTAGAAGGAGCTGCGTCCTCCTTTTTCTCTGCAGTCCTGGAACCTTTCCTGGGTGGTCTCCCATCCAGGGCTGGTCCCGCTTAGCTTCCAAGACCGGACAAGGCAGGGCTAGCCTGGGCCATCCAGGTTGGAGCAAGTGCTGCCAAGTCTGAACTGACATGTAGAAATTATAGGATCATAGAGTTGGAAGGGACCTCCTGGGTCATCTAGTCCAACCCCCTGCACCATGCAGGACACTCCCAACCCTCTCGCTCATCCCCTGTCACCTGCCACCCCCTTGAGCCTTCACAGAATCAGCCTCTCTGGAGGGGTGGGGGGGATGGGAGATTGAGTTCTACCACCATGTTTGTTCTGGCTTCTTGTTATATTAATTTTTTTTCCCTTGGACTGTTTTAATGGGGTTTTATTGGGGTCGTTAGCATGGACGATCTGTAACCCGTCACAAGCTGGTTTTGGGAGCGGCGGGAAATAAATAAATAAATATTATTATTATTATATTTATAATAATATAATATATAATATATAATATATAATAATAATAATAATTATTATTATTATTATTAATGCTGATATAGCTAAAAGGACTGTTTGGCATTTCCCGGCTGCCGCTGCCAGGGCTGCGGTGAGCGGGTGCTGAACGGCTCCATCCTGCAGCTGTTGTGCTAGCTCCTAAACAAATGGAATATATTCATGTGGGAGGAAGTGATTAACGTTTCCTGCTGCGGGGAGATAGGGGAGGAAAGAAGGGGAAAGACGCAATTTGCTTTTCTTATGTCGGAATTCCAAGGGGTTGTACGACAGGTACGGAACCCCTGATGGATAAAATGCAGGGAAACATCAATCTCTTAGAGGTAATTATTTATAGCATAAGTTTGGCGATCCCAGGGGGGGGGCGAATACCAGTATACTAAATATCGGTTGTCTGTAAATGTTGGGGGGGGATGAATGGAGGCAGCAACATCGTTTCATGTATTTCCTCCTTCCTGCATTGTCCAAAATCCCCCTCCCCCCAAAAAAAGAAATCTAACCAAGATTTGCTCTAACCTCCAAGAATGTTGGACATCTAGTAATGTTCGAGAGGTCCCGGCTCTTCCAGCACTTTTCAGACTACATTTCAGTTGTCCAGTGGTCCAGTTTGGACCAGAGTCAACAATAAAGGATTTAAATCATGTCAGCTAAGTTTTCCCATCAAAACTGCCAGCCCCCCCCATTATCCTTGCGGAGAGGGAAAAATGCAGGGGGGTCTACCTTTTGTCCTAGTTAGAAAGAAACGGGAGAGAGGAAGGCTGCAGTTTTCACAAGTAAAACCAGGCATGTTTAAACCCTACTTCCCTTTCTTTGCCAGCCTCTAAGTGGGACTGGAGGGATCCCCCAGTATTAGAGCTCCTCTCCAGATTACAGAGATCAGTTCCCCAAGAGAAAATGGCTACTGGGGAGGGCATGGCACCCCTCTGAGGTCCCTGCCCTCACCAGGCTCCATCCCCAAATCTCAAGAGCTGGCAAGCCTAGTCCCCGCCCCCCACAGGCCAGGGGGAACCTGGCAACCAGCTTATCTTCTGAGATTTGGCAAGATCCCATACCATTCCACATCCCGGGGCCGGCGTATTACCTTCATGCTTTTGCTGGCCCCCTCAGCCATCTGCAGATCCAGCCCCTCTTTGCAGGTGTAGAGACAGTCGATCACTTGTTTGTTCTCCAGTTTCCCAGAACGGATCATCAAGCCGGCCAGGTTGCCCCGGAAGAACTGGGCCATGCGGTGCTCGCCACCTTTATTGAGCAAGGGAAAATAGATGGTTAACGCAATCAATTTCTTCGGTGGGACAACTCCGCTCACGGTTCTGGCTGCGTCGGCATGCAGGTTAGCAAGTGTCCATTCTTGTGTTAACCTTGCCGTGACGCTCAAGCACAACTCGGGGTGGGGGCGGGGAGAACTTAAAAAGAAGCTCACTCATGCAACGCGGGCCTTGAGCGAAGGAGGCAAATGGAATGATCCAGCTCAACCATGGAAATAAAAGGTTATGGCCCTTACTGAACGGTGAATTTCCCCTCTCCAGTGACATCCACGCCGTTTGAGATTTCAAGGCTACGGTTCAAAGCAGGCATACCGAGAAATGCATCGACTCTCATCAACTCAAAATCGTTTCATGCCACACATGTACAAGTGAACAAATCAGGGCAAACTTCGGCGCCACGAAAATGAGACGGGAAAGGATGCATGACAGATGTGAACAAACAAAACCGATGTTTCAATGTTCATGAGACACCCAAACAACAATCCGAAGACTTAAAATATCGTTGGTAAGTAGCAGGTGGTCTGCTAAAAGAAAGTTAATGGGGAAACCCTGCCTACCCAAATAATAAGAATTTAAGAATAATAAGGGGCTCATGGGAATTGTAGTCCATGAACATCTGGAGAACCACTAAGCCCTGTCTCCCTGCCAAGAGCCCGAATTCCCATTCTCACTCCTGCCTCTCACTCAGATAGGTCTGCCTGCTCTAAGCACAGGGATTTGGTCTCTCCCCCCCCCCCCACCAAAAAAAGTAGAAAGACTGCCTTTATTCATATGCAAATATATGCAGCTCTAATCAGGAGGTTAAGACTCCTATGATTAAATCAATTAAGATTTCTTTACCAGGGGAAGACAGCTTCGCAGAAGGGCAAAGCCGTACCATTTAGCTATTCTTTTCTAAGCTGGTTTTAAACATCATTACTCAAGTGAGGAATAATTAGAAGGTGTTTTCCTACTCTGGCAGAGCTCTCTGGAGCATTAGCCATTTTCAAGCATACAATTTTAAATAAATGGAAAAATGGAGTTTAAAAAAAAAACACGGCCTCAAAGCCCGGCTAGCAAGAATGAGGGAGGCCACCTTCCAGGGAAGCATGCCAGCGGTGGACAACCCAGTAGCTAAAAAGAATCGCGAAGTTATCTGTACAAATCTCACTTTTGGCCTGAGGCCCCCAGGTGGCTTTGAAGCCACCTGCAATAGCTCAGCTCCACTCCACAAACTGCATTACAGGAATAACGATACTGATCTACTCTGCAGGGCTGTTGTGCGAACCACACCAAACTAAGTTGCTGTTTAATTCTCTGAAGCCCTTTTACGAGTGGTTAGCGTTACGCAAAAGACCGCTCCGATGTACAAGCCGGTGTGTCGTTTCACAGCTTCCTCTCCATAACCTTCAACCCTATCCCTCCGGTTCACGGCTAGATTAGAATTCAGCAGCATCTTAAAGGCCCACAAGACTTTCACGATCACATGTTAACTCTCGAAAGCTTCCACCCCAAAAATCTTGCTGGTCCCTAAGCTGCCCCTTTGATCTACCCGTTCGACAGCTCTTCCCACAGGCCACGGACTAACTGCCCCTGGAGAAGGGCAACCGGTGTGGCCACATCTCCCATGGGCCCATGCATGCGTTGATGGGGGGGGAGAGGGGGGGGGGAGAGAGAGAGAGAGAGAGAGAGAGAGAAGCTGTAGTTTTTTGCCACGAAAACGCATCTCAAACTCTCCATCAGAGCAGCGCTCGGGTGTTAACAACCAAAGGGGACGAAGGGAGGTGAACATGTCCGATCCAAGCAGCGCGATGGAGAAACAAAAAAAGCCAAATTATGTGGATTCAATGGCCGTAACGCAACGCTGGCATTCCATGCTGTGTGTGAGATGGAGCAATGTCTCAGCTTAGAAGTGAAAAACAAAAGAAAAATAAAAAAGAGGGGGGGGGGGGAACCAAGTGAACAAGAGGAACGCCGGTAACCTGTGGGGATCTCAGACGCTTTCTCCGTGTCATTCTCATTTTCTGTATATTCTGCAGAGCAGCGAGACAAAGCGGAGGGGAGAAAGAAGAAACAAGGAACCGGGTGGTTAAGACGCGTTGGCTGATCTGTCGTGGCGCACCTGGCTCAACTCTCCCCCCCCCACCCCAATTTGGTGGAAACACACCCAACCCCCTCGGTCAATAACCTATTTCAAAAGAGGAGCCGTCGCTCCCAGCCTTTCTCTCTTTCACACCTGCAGTGGTCCCAAAAAAAGACTGGGGAAATCGTTGCATGCTGACTCAGCTGCAGAGGAACGGCCGCACTTGGTGGCTACAGGGCTCAGAGAGCAGAGGCGCTGTCATGGGGAGGGTGTCAGAGGAAGCCTGGCGGGACACGAGTTCGAATCCTCACTGGGCCAAGAGAGTGACCCCAGGCCGGCCTCTTTCCCTCTCAGTCTTGGGATAAAGAAGTGAGACAGAGAAGTGGAAAGAAGGCTCTAAGGACCAGAGAGGAGAAGCGCAGTCTGGATCACGGAAGTGAGCAAGTGAGGCCTCTTCGGCCAGGGCTGCACAGGCGATAATGTCTTTCGGGGAAACTCTCCCCACCGAGGACTCCCCACCCACCCCCAAAAGACAACCGCGGCTCTCTGGAACATGGTTTGAAAAACGGGTGGCCAATCGATAGGCCAAGCAGAGGAAGAAGAGGCCACAGCAGCATCCGCAGGCAAGGAGGGAAACACAACAGGGTAACTCAGCGGCTTCTGGGGGCGGGACACACTCCACTCCGCATGGCCCCTCCTGCATGCACACTGACTATCACTTCCGTGCGTGTGTGTGTATGTCTCCCATCCAAGTCCTACCCAGGGCTGACCCTGCTTAGCTTCTGAGAGAGGATGCAATCCGGCTGGCCTGGGCCGTCCAGGTCAGGACAAATAAATACGTTGCTTCTAGTATGGTGCACGAAGCGTCTGCCAGTCACAATCCACTTAGGGTGCCTCCAAAGGGTCTTCAAGCCAAGAGATAAACTGAGTCACTTGGCGGTGGCCTGCCTCTGCCCAGCAAGCCTGGGAAATCCTCGGGGGTCCCCCTGCCTGTTCCGCTTCGGAGAGCTGATTTGAGTGCCGGGCTAGCTGGGCCACCCGGTGCAGACTTGCATAAGTGAGCAAAAAGTCGAGACGCAGCATTCTTTGTTCCTGCCTGTTCCTGCCTCTTCTCCTTGAGGACCACAGCGGATGGGCCTATAAGCCCAGCGAGAGCGGCCTGCCACAGGCCCAGCAACCAAACCTCCACCGGACACTCAGAAAGGTTGCATTACCTTGCCAGCACGCGCCGACTACCAACTGCGACTCTATTCTGGAGGGGTGAAGCGGGTAGTCCTCCGTCACCGGGAAGGGATCGAAAGAGACGCCGTCGACGTAGAGGGTCACCGTTGGCAGTTCTACGTTGAGGACATAATGGTGCCATTCCTTGTCACATACCTGGGGAAACCAACGATGACAACAACAAGTGAACCAGCTGTCCTGCATGTCACACCCAGAGAGTTTTCGGACTGTTTTTTCGTGAGAGTGAGCAAAAACCTAGAGCCCCTTCTGGCTTAACTGGAGACAGGATGGGAAGGCCGCTGTACTCAAGGTCACCATTCCAGTTCTTAATACAAAGGACTGCTTCGGTGCAAGATTTAAGTATGGCCCATTTAACCCGGTATTGTCTGCTACTCTGAGGGACAGCAGACCTGTGAGGTCTTTCACAGCTTGCTCTGAGTTCCTCATAAGTAGAAATTTATTGGAGAACTGAACCTGGGTCCACACAAAACACATAAGGAGGACATCAAAAGAGCCCTGCTGGGTCAGAACAGGGAGGGTCCAGCCTCCTGTCTCACACAGTGGCCAGCCAATTCCTTTGCAGGGCCAGCCACAGGGCAGAGAGGCTGAGGCCTTCCCCTGAGGTTGCCTCGTGGCCCTGGGATCCAGAGGTTTTCATCACAGATCAGTCAAGGCTGGTGAGACGGGACGCGACTGCCTTCTTGTCTTCCAAGCGTGGGAAGCAAAGACCAAGAAATAGCCTTGCTGAAAGGCTTACTATAAACCCGTGACCACATGACAGAAGCCCTTTAGCTGGATGTGCCAGAGAGTGAACTCAGCACTTCCTGCATGAAAGAAAAGCAGGTTCTCTGCCCCCGGGCTACAGCTCCAAGTAGGAGAGCAAAAGAGTCTTCTGGTGGCCCAGTCTGACTCACCCTGTTTTTATTTAGCTGCCTCGTGTTTCCAAGTTAGGCATAAAACAGTACATGATTTCAACAGAACGCAGAGATGGCCTCCCTTCCAACGCACCTGGTTGAGTTTCCAGTGGAATTCTGCCGGTTTGTAGCTCTGCCCCTCAGAAGGATCTTGGCGGAAGAGGAAGACCAGTCGGCAATTGTGCACGTACAGAGAGTAATGGTGCCGGTTCATGTCTGCGTGAAGAAGAGGAGAGCCATCAGCACGGTTCCCGCCTCTCCCCCTTTCCAGAGGCAGGTCTCTGAAACAGTTCTTAGTAAGCTACTGCGTTATGTTTTACCCTGAGAAGGAAATGAGCCAAAATAAGAGTTGAGTTCGCCCATATCAAAATCTGAAAGCTAAAGCCACGTGTTGTCTCCCATTAGGCCGCCCAAGTTGTGGTTATTTTATTTATTTGACTGATTTGTGAACAACAACGACACTAACTGGATAAACCAATGTGTTTTAGCACATCAGAGAAACATGTCTTTTGCACGCACTCATTCATTCCAATTTTTCATGGAGAAAGCATACAGACTAGCAAAGACGGGTCTGCTGAGGTCTGCTTGGATAGTCTTGTGGGTGGATTTCTGGAGGGCCTATTAAGATCCCGGGCTCCCAACACGGGCACAAAGGCATGTCAGCATTCCCAAGGCGCACCTGCAGGATCAGGGACCCCCGATTTAGATCAAGATCGCCTTTCCCTGCATAAAGGATTCCTACTGACGGACAAATACAAGAAGGCTTCTGCATTGCCAAGAAGGAAGGGCTCAAAAACTTGCTTGACAAGCTACAGAGGTTTCCGCTTGTTTTACAAGTGTTGGGTTTGGAGTCTAGAGCACGAAGAAAAATGTTCCTTAATATTCTAAAGACACTCAGGAGAAAGGGACGCTTTGTGTTTACTGTCAGGAGAATAAGCAAAAAATCTTGTGAACGAGCATCCGGTGGCTCAGAAAGTGAATTCTTTTGAGATGCCTCTCTTGATGAGCCACATCTAAGGATGTGTGTTTCTAATTTCCTCACCCCTTTCCAATCTAATTGCTTCCAGGATTCCAAAAACGCTAGACTTTTTAATTAAGAGGGAGGCGAATCTTACTGGGCCTTGGTCTGGTTCACAGCTCAAAAAGCTGATCTTAGTTATTACATCCGCACTTTTGATCTAGCTGGGAGTGAACAGGACTGGTCTTTTTCGGCTTCTGTTCTCAGCTTAACAGATTGCCTTGCGAGAGGCTTCAGAGTTTGGCTTTTGTCTCCTCAGAGCCCCAGCGTGACCCAGCAGTCAGAGTGCCGGATTCTGGTGTGGGACAGGCCTTATCCCAGCCTGACCTATTTCACAGGCCTGCTGCAAAGGTAAACTGGAGGGGAGAGAATATGTGGGCTCCGCCTCCAGTTCGTTGGAGGAGGGGCAGTTAAAAATGTCAGAAAGGATATCAGAGAATGGTTGGATTTTGTTGTGTTTTTTCCAAAATCAATCAAAATTACTGCTCCATTGTCTGGACAAACAAAGAGGCAAGTCTTTGGCTCCTCTAAGGTATAATTATGGAATCCCCGTTATCACGTTTCCTGCGTAATGATACGATCTTTTAAAAATTCCTCTTTGAAGCACGGACAGAGAAAGCCATTCACCCGCGGGGAGGGCAGGAGCGGAGAAAGGAATACTCTCTCCTGGAACCCAATTAAGACTTCTGTGCTCTCGGTTCCCTTTACAAAGATACCATGGAATCGTATTGCGACGATGATAGAGGACAGAACGCAGCCAAGGTAGGAGGGCCCCGTCTGTCACCACCCGCTGGAATTAACAGGCGCGACCAAGGAAACAGCGTTGTAGGGAGGACTACTTGGCTATAAGGGAAGCATTGATGTTTGAGAAATACAAAAATATATCTTATCTGAAATGAAATCGAAAGCCAAAGCAAAAGAATGCTTCTGAACATTCAATGACATCACGGCAGACCAGCCAATAGCATGGGGTGTTTCACTCAGAATAAAAACGAGATGCTGCCCCTTAGCCCAACAGCCAATGACGTTTCCCGAACCTGTCTTGTCGGAATTACAGAGGATGGTCTCCTTTTCCCTAGACCCGGCCCCGTGCCTCATCCACACGGAGATCATGAAGGGCTCTTTCATGTTGACGGTGACAACGCTGTCGGGAACCTTCACCGCCTGGGTGCCGTTGAACTCGAAGACTTGGTCGCTGTCGTGCCCGTTGTCGGTCAGGAGGCCGGCCGTCCAGTTGGCGGTGCTGCTTGGAGGGGGGAGCAGCTCAGCCGTGCCGGGGGAAGCACCTGCAATTCAGGGATCAGCACAGACAGAGAACTTATACATTTCGGCATCAGCTACATGGGAAAGTCATGCGCCAATCATGCAGCTTTATATTTTCCCATTACAGAACCCACTGGTCAAGGTCCAGCTTCCAGCGCTAGAATTTGTGCTCCGGTTCCAAAGGCAGGAGACCTCCCTCCTCCCCTTCTGGGCCGAGAACATGTTACTACGTTCAATTTGCCTTTCGATGGCAGGACTTTAATTGCGTCTCCCGCCCTCCATCTTTCCATGGTCTGTACTGTGGCTACACAGAGAGGCCAACTGTAAAGTGTGGCTCTAGAAACGAATGCCTTCACGGCTAACGCCCCCCTCTCCCCATTTTTGGGGTGAGCGACTGATGATTCATAGGGACAAGGCAACCATCGGGCCGGCCGTTCCTCCCCGGCTGGCTAAGCGAGCCCTTACCGCACAGCCTGTGAAGGGACTTCTCGGAATAAGTGTCTCGGTCGCAACCTTTCCCGATGTGGTTTGTCTCCAGCTCGACTGTGGCCTGCACGGAAGTGACGGGCTCGTCACACGTCTCCAGATGGATGTTGGGGAAGAGCGCCAGGGAGCCCGTCCCGGGTTCGTATTCCATTCGCTTGCTCCAGCCTGAGCTCGGAAGGAAAGAGAACCGTCAGGCGTTCTCCCGCTGCATCGGTCGCTGACACACCAGGCAGCAGGCCCGTTTGGGTGGCGACCGCAACGCGACAAGGCCGGCCCTTGCCACACTCACCCTGCCAGCCGGGCTTGCATGTCGGCTTGATGCTGATCTTCACCAGCACGTCCTCCGTCGCTCGCTTCTTCCCGCAGTCGTAGGCCGTCACGGTGAGCTTGTACTGGTGTTCCTTGCCGTAATTGAGCTTCTCTGTGTTCTTGATGTAACCTGAAAGAGCCACTCCAGCCATTAATGAGCAATGCTTTTAACCGCACAAAGCTACCTTCAACCATGTTGGAATGCCAATCTATTTGGGACCCCACCTAGCCAAATATTTACCCAGATGGGTTGTGTTTCTCCAAGGTTTGCACATAGGGGTGGGGGGCGTCTTGCCCAGCCCAGCTCCCCAAACTCCTGAAACAAGCCCCAAGCGGCCTTTTGTCCTGTCACTCAGGCCTGTGTTTTCTGCTCCAGGGAATGCCTTTTGCACCGATGTCTCCTGGGGAGCTGCCCTGAACCAGGCTGAAGTGTTTTAATAAGTGAATAATAAAACTCCTGGCACATTACAGAGGATACTGCAGCGTATTCCAGGGAGCACTGCTGAATTCTGCAAGAACGTGACCGAGCCCGGCGGAGCGCATCGCCCCAGGTGAACAGAAAATTCCACAAAGCATTGTGACACGCCCTGCCCTCCCTGGGGAACAAGGAGGGCTGAACCGAAAGCCCGTTGTCCTTGTTTCAGCTGCAATAACAATGGCGAATCGGACAGGCATCTTTTGAGGATGCTGATCTACCCTGGCCAGTTTGGTCTTCCAAGGAGAATCTCCAGTAAGTCTGCCAACATAATCAGGGCTCCCCAAAATGGTAAAGACCCAAAGGAAGAGGACAAAGGGGAGTTTTTCACCCAGGACCAACCAGCCATAAAGATAAAGCAGGGCTGGGTTTAGAGGCACGTGCAGCATGGGACTGATCGGACATCGCCTCAGGGACACGCAATGAGCCCAAACGCCTGCCCCTCCCTACCATCTTTGTCGATTGCAAAGGGAACGTCCGGAGTCACGATTTCGTAGCTGCAGATCTGGCTGAACTGGGGAGAGCAGTCGGCGTCCACCGCTTCCACCCGCAGGATGCTGTCGTACCTCTTCCCTTCGATCACGGTCGCCTTGTAAGACTTCTCCTTAAAGACGGGCGCGTACTCATTGACATCGTTCACCTGGATGTGCACCGTCGCTCTGCAGACAGGACAGGCCCTCGTTAACATTCGGCCCATTTGAATAGGTAAAAGGACACGGCAAGCTACTTAGCTTGCCGTGAGGTTAAGACTGGGCACAGCCTTGCTCCCGACCTCCATATGGTCAGTCAAAACAGTGGCCTGTGCAGCTAGGGACATTGGGGGCTCACAGAGTTCCCAAGGGCATGTGCAGAGGGCTCTCTTTGGAAGTTCAGCTGAACAGGGGCAGGAAGCAAGACCGTCCTTCACCCATCTGGCTTCTTGTGGAGGAGGAGTGGGGGATCAAACCTGGCTGCTCGTAACCACGACACCAAGAGAGAGAGACCAACAGGACGGACTGGGTGCTCTCGTTTTTCACCCGCTGGCCAAATGCAGCCTCAGTTGTGGGTGTCATGGAAACGGTCTGCTGCATTTTACAAATTATGCTTTATTAAGTTCTGAACTACGGCAGCTTAAATCGGGATAACCAATTGGCTCATTCAGAGTTAAGGCAGACTTGATTACTGCCCAAGACCTGATTCAAGACACACGCACGGTTTGTCTACTTCCTGGAGACAGGAAAGAAATAAAGGTCGGTGGATGGGGAGGGAGAAAGAAAGTGCCGTTTGCCAAACACCTACAGCATTTCAGGTTTGCCAAGAAAGCCTGCAAGGAAATCTGGGGCTGTCAATCTTTCCTGCTTGTACTTGAAGGTTATTGGGGGGGGGGGGGAAGAGAGGAGGAATGTCCTTTTTAGATTAGTAAGCAAAACCAGCATAACGATCAATGTCCAGTCGGGGATCTGAAATGCAGACGCTATCCGGAAATCAAACTCATTTGCCCTTCTGCAGCATCGATTTAATCTGCCCACCAGTTTTGCTTTTGGTAAGAGCACTGATTCTGCTGAGTCAGAATTCCACAAAGTAGGCGCGTGTGTTACATATTTCACGTCCTTTAAGCACATTTCCATTAAATGCACATGCTTATTCCCACCACAGCCCTGTGGGCCACTGGACACTGGGAGTCTATAAATGCAACTCCCAAAGTGCCGCTTCTGGGAAAGGGCATGTGTGTGTGTGAGTGTGTGTGTGTGTGGGGGGGGAACAACCACAAAGATGGATTGTTTATTTCTACACAGGCAGCAATTCCCACATTCAAAATCCCTCCTCAGGGCTGCTTTTAGCGCAAGAAGAGGGAATAAAACCAAGACTCACACCCGTTTCTCTACGGGGACTTAAAAGCAACACGGAGGAATTGGGGGGGGGGAGATCAGTGTAGGGGTTAAGGAGGGGGGAACAGGAAGTCTGGCTCTTAGATCAGCTTCCAGGGCATGTGGAAGAGGGCACTGTTTGTACGAGGCACTGAGCTATGTTTGGAGAGGAGATAGAAGAAGGGGTCTATCTCTTCCCAACAAGCAAGGGACCCATATTCCTCCTCATCTCCACTGGAATCAAACCAGACGTTCGCTTTTTTGGAAGAGTTGGGTCTGGTTTGCCAAGGCCCCACTCAGGTTTCCTTGTACCGCACAATGCAGTGGTGGGGAAGGGCTACTGAACAATACAGCCGAGGCTGCTCCGGCTTGGAACACCACTGCAGTAGGTTGGGGGAAGGAGAAAGGATCCTGATCCCCCCCCCCAAGACACTTTCTGTGCTCAAACAGCGTGGGAGCTATTTCCCCAGCTTCTGCTGCTTCATGCATAACCAACTGGGGGGGGGAGGGGAGAAAGCATTTAGTTTGGCCCTAAAGATGTTCATATGACTCTTGCGGGGCGCAATTCTAGCTCCCCTCCTCGTGGAGCACCCTGGAGAACACCAAAAGACCGGAACTTTTGGCTGGCAGAGAATTTCAGGATCCCCTGGCTGTGACCCACGCACGGGAACAACCAATGCATTTCATATTATTATATGCCCCCCGTGTGTATCTCTGACACACAATAAATAAATGATAACATGACCGCTGGCATCTTTTCCTTGAAGAAGGGAACCTTGGCTCTTTAAAGTGCACCCCCCCCCAAAAAAGAAAATCTTCTTGGGCTCCATGGGGCGCTTCCCAGCTTGGAAGAGATCATCCTGGCCCAGTTCAGCCGTCTCGCAGACCTTGTCTCCCTTGGGCCTCCCCTCCCCTGCACGGAAATGCTCTAACTGCTGCAAGCATCGATTACCAAATCCACTTAGTTACAAAGGAGGACATGGTTTGAACCCCCCACCCCAGCCCCCTCGAAAGCACCGTGGCTGAGGCCATAAAGCTATTAAGGCTGGAGCAATTAGTCTGATTCTTTCGGGAAGGCCGAAGCCCGCCCAGCACCATTCCACCCCTTATCATCGCCCCTTAACGTGGACAGGACAGTTTTTTTGGGGAAAACCTTGTAGCTTAAAAGATCCTGAAGCACTGAAATAGTTTTTTGGGGCATAGACTGACTCTGGAGTGACAACGCATGCACAGAACAGGCCTCTCCGTTGTGACCGAGACCACCCCTTAGATCAGGGATAGTCAAACTGCAGCCCTCCAGATGTCCATGGACTACAATTCCCATGAGCCCCTGCCAGCGAATGCCACAGTTTGACTACCCCTCCCTCCGATGTCCTCTATGGCCGTGCATCTGGCTCCCATTCATGTCCAATGGGGAAACCACATGGCCTCCGGATTGCTTGATCCAGACTTCCCGCCCCGGCAGTGCTTACTTGTGGGATTTTTTGGCGTTGGTGCCATCTGGTCCCTTCCCACAGTCGTAGGCTTGGATGGTGAACGTGTAATCCTTCTGCAGCTCGCAGTCAAGTTTCTCCTTGGACCGGATCATGCCCTCTCCGGTGGACTTGTCCACCACCACGGCTTCAAAGGGGGCATTTTGCCCGTGGATTTTAAATCCGCAAATCTCACCTAAGAGATTCAAAGTGACTCTGGTTAGCGCTTCCAAGCGACAAAGGTGCGGACAGGCACGTCTGTGTGCTGTGTCTTGCTTTGAGAAAAGAAAACACACACAAATCATCATTTAGCTTTTCTTTGTTTTTTTTTTGTTTGATTTTTTTTTTTTTTTTGCAGCCAAGGGTTTTGTGAGGGTCTGTGGACAAAGCAAAAGACACTGTGCTTTTTAAAAGATGGGTGATATCCGGTAGTTTTAAAAAAACGAAACGAAACAAAAAAAAGAAAAAAAGCAAACATCTGTTTTCCAAGCAACTGGTTCACTTTTGCATCCAGGTCATGCAGGAAGACGGGGAGAGAGAGAGAGAGAGATGTAGACAGGCATTTCACAGGAGTACTTGAGGCAAACTCTAGGCGGGGCAGGGCGGGGGGTTAAGAAGAAATCTTAGAAGAGCATAACAGCCAAGGCCGCCGGAAGTGTCTTCTATGCCAAGCTGCTGGGAAGTGGCGAAAGCAGCTGGTTGGGTTTTGACCAGAGCCGGAAGGTTAAAAATGCACAGTTATAAAGTCGAGAAGAGGTGAGAGAAAGCTTTAAAAAGGGGGGATATAAGAAGATTCAGCACTGCGATTAACAAAAAAATCTGTCAAGGAACCCAGGGGACCAAGTCTTCCTGTGCAATGGACCTGGCTTTGAAAACAAAGAAACCATCCAAACCGAAGCCGAAAGGAAACAACCCAGAGTCGGGGGAATCAAAATAAACTACTGAATGAAAGTGGTAGAAATGCCAACTTCTCAGGCATCCATTTCAACAGCCGCCTACTCCCTGGGTGCCACCGGCATTCCGCCACACCCTACCCTTTGCCGTCTCAATTTGGGGAGTTTTACCTGGTCAGCCTCTAGCCTATCCAGACCTGGAGGAGAGAACAGGTAGAACATTTTCCACCTCCCAGCCAGAGTTAGGAAACAGGCACCCCTGTTGCCTGCAGTCCCTTCTGCCTTCCCTTTTTTTGGCCCTCCCGGAGATCCGTTTCAAAACCGGAGCCAGCAAACCACTACTCTGAGTGCTAACAGAGTTTAAAGCTGAAATCGCCCACTCCCTTCCCCCAAAAAGGGGTCCATGGCAGTGGCAAAAGGGCCCTGGAGTCCATGGGGTGTTTCTTGTGGCTGAGATGAGCCACACGGTTCTAGATGGCCAGAGAACTTCACGTTAAACAGATACATACCCAAGAAGACAGGCAAGGTGAGCTTCAAAATTGCTGCTTATGCATTGGATCAGGGGTAGTCAAACTGCGGCCCTCCAGATGTCCATGGACTACAATTCCCATGAGCCCCTGCCAACGAAGGTTGGCAGTGGCTCATGGGAATTGTAGTCCATGGACATCTGGAGGGCTGCAGTTTGACTACCCCTGCATTAGATAAATTCAGGGCTCCCGTATTTGTTTCAGGGTAAATTGATTTTTTTGCCAACATGGGGAAACGAATTGTCCGAGAGAATTCAAGGGGGGGGGAACCCCTCTTCTTAAAAAGCTTAAACCTGAATAACTGCACCGTTCAAATGGATGTCTGATTTACAGGTATTTCTAGCCCAAGGGTTGGTTACATAACATTTTTGAAAATATCAATATATATGTATATATATTTTGAGGGGGAGGCGAGAATACTGGGAGAATAAAATGGGGTCAAAGAGCATGACAGGATCTTCTGTTTGAGTGCTGATTCCCCATTTCATAACCAAAGTTAGTGGGTTAATGTTCATAAAAGGGATAGAAAGAACCCTCCATCACCTTCTTTGGTGACTGTCACCTCAAACCTCTCTAAAGGGAGAAAAGATAAAACCCGAGTCAGTAATACAAGAAAGACTGAAGAGGGAGCAAATTAAGGAAAAAATAATAATGAAAGGTCAAGAGAGTCAGACATTTACACGGAAAAACCTTTCGACATTTCTTTTTCAAAGATTAGAATCCAGTCATTGCTTACTACGAGTTCAACAGAACTAGATTTTCAACTTATTGGGAGAGACTCCCCCCCCCCCCCACAACTTCCAAAGGTATTACAGACAATGGGGAACTCCGTTTTAAATTCATACAATTTTTGGTTTATAATTATTCCATTCACAAAATACTGTAGATAAAATTACTTCAGTAGTGACGAAATCCATTCCCTTGGTTCAATTCAGTTTCTTCTCACTTGCTTCTTCTACCGTTTCCTTCTACGAACCAGAGGAACCACAGTGGAAGGGAATCCTTGGACCCAACCCTGTTTGTCCTGAACTATACAAAATAGCTACATTTTCATTACAGGTTGCTTTGCAGTAGCTTCCCCTTGTCCACCCAAACCTAATCACTGATACTGTATTGCCCTGGGAGTGGTGAGATTTCCAGCATTGATTGGTTGAACTGCTGTGATGTCATGGAATGTTCAACCACTCAGGGAACTAACACTCTTTGCTGCCCAATTCAAAGGGGGAAAGAGATATTGTCAGTCAAGTTGGGATGTAAACACCATAGCGAGGTACTAGATCAGGGGTAGTCAACCTGTGGTCCTCCAGATGTCCATGGACTACAATTCCCATGAGCCCCTGCCAGCATTTGTACTAGATGACATAGGAAGACATCCTGGGATGTAAGGAATTGGATAGGAAGGGTATGTAGAGGTGGCAAGATACAGCAGTGTCCAATTCTTTCTTAAGTATCTGTAATACTTGCAATTTTTCTTATAGAAAATGAAGAGATTTATACTTTTAAATTCCATAAATATGCCAAATGGTATAATTTTACATTGTAACTGAGTTATATACGATACATTTTATGTTGTTCAATCAGTAAAATAAGTTTTGTTTTGATAGGAAAGTCCTGCATGTATTTTTTTTTTAATTTCTGTTTTTTTAAGGGGGGGGGATTTATGGCTTCAACGTTTTTAGAAATGTTACGTCTCTAATGGATGCTCACGTGAAATCCCCAAAAAGCGCTACTGAAAAATTATTAGCCGTTTCACCATTAAAAACAAACAAACTCGAAAGTGGTTAAAAACAAACAGTACTACACTGAAAAACAACAAAGTACAAAAAAGAGTGTTATTTTGTTTTTTTAACACGCAGATGGGCCTCTAGATCCCTTCTGAGAATCAGTGTCAGTTTGAGCAGCTGGAAAGCATCACCAGGGAACGTCAACATGGACACGGCTATGAGTATTTTCCAGGACTAGACTTCCAAAGGCGACAAAGTGTTGCACCAACAGAAATGGCTGAAAACGCAAAACCCATCGCACTTGTTCCCCTGCCCCTAATTTCCAATACTGGCCTGCCTTGCAGGGATGTCATACGGACTGCAAGGAAACATCTCTTTGAACACTGAAAGCGCCACGTCAATGCTACACATCCTTATTGAGGAATGCAGACCGGGAAACAGCGGGTGCCACTCCGGCCTCAGCTCCCACCCCACATTGGGTCAGGAGCCACCCCCGCCAAGGCACAAGCCCAATTGCTGCTGTGTGGGGAAAGGCAACATGGGCTCCCGATCCAAAGCTCCCCCCCTCCACGGGCTGCATCAGGAATGCTCCAGAAAATGCCAGACCGCCTGTCACTCGAGCCGATGCCACGCGAGCAACTTAAAAAACAACCGCTCACTTTCAATTAGTGGATGTGCTCCCCCCCCCCCGCCCCCAAATCCACCTTGGCCTTCTGAGTCCAACATTCCCATGAAAGCATTTACGATGTTAGCGAAGACACCAGCCCAAGATGGCAGACTGCCGACTGGAGGATATAGACAGGAGGGGGGAAGAGGGGAAGGGAAAGTGTGTTAATGTGACAGTTGTCTGAGCTTGCTAAAAAAACCAGAGAGAGAGAGAGAGAGAGAGAGAGAGAGAGAGAGAGAGAGAGAGAGAGAGAGAGAGAGGTTGCTCTGTTCTTGGCCCCTGGTGCTAGGCCTGAAGCTACAGCACTGGTGCCAGCCTTCGGCAGAAGGCAATTCAGGCCTCACAGTTCTTAGCATTTTGCTGACCCAACTAATCTACCCCATAATGCTCCCCGCCGCTCCGAAGGCTTCCATGGGAGTATTGAACTGTGGCTCAAAATAAGGTCTCGGGCACCCGAAGTTTATTTTGGCCAGCAGATTATCCACCTCTTTTTCCATTTCACAGGAAGGAGAGTTCTATGGGAAGAGAGCCCACCGATGCCGAAGTGACAACTGAGGCAGCATTTGGGTACTGTGAACAGCCAGCATTTGGGTCACATCGGGCTCAAATCCCGTTTATTGATGGGACCAGGTGTTCCTGCCCTGTCCCCCTTGGCCTGCCATATGGCGATTTAGAAATCCCAATTAAAACCAATTTGGTAAGACATCTGATTGCACACTGAACTGTGGGGTAAGCAAAAATATTAAAACCAACACCTGCTGGTAGACATTTCCCAGTTCCTTTCCGTATGGCCTTTTTACTTGGCCAGGATGAGTAGACGAGACTGACCCTGGTGATTGGGGAGGGGCTGTGGGTCAGTGGCAGAGCACCACCAGGTTCAATTCCCGGCATCTCCAGTAGGAAGGACCAGTCCAGATGAAAGCTTCTACCCGAGGCTCTGGAGAGCAGCAATACGGACCATGATGGACCTCGGCTGGCCCGATGCTGAAGGACCAGATTTGTACTTCCAATAGCTTGATGCTGAGGGGCTTGGTCCTGGTGGCGCCACCGTGGAAGGCAGCGTGGTAATTTCCACAGCGTGTGGCCTTTGACCCTTCAACCCAGTGTGTCTGCTGCTACTTCTGAGGAAGGGCCCCAAAATTTGGTCCTGTGGCTGCACCTTGCTGGCTTGGTAAACAAGAGGCCGTGGAGGCAGATTTGTACCATGTGCCACAAGAGATGATGACTGTGACTGTGCTAAGCCCACGGGGGATGAAGGGCGGAAGTCGGGCACGTACTCTGACCAGTGAGGTTTGTACAAACCCTGGCTTAATGCAACATCCAAACAGAGTCAAGCCGCGAATTCTGCTCAAGCCCCTATTTCTCCTGTGCTGCCCACCAACATGCATCAATATCGGAGACGTATTTGCATTTCCAATTTACCAAAGCTGCTCGGTCACCTGGAAGCAATTCCCCGGGCGCCCCGGGGGGCCAGCTGGGGAAGTGGCAATTTCCAAACCGGATCGATGCTCCCCTGATTGAGCACAACCCCACTGACTGACGCCGTCATCTGCTTGAAAAAGCAGCTCTTTGTCTGGAGGAACCCCGCGACTCGCATTTTCCTAGCGGTTAATCTGCACTCAGGGGCAAAACAACACAACGCACAGTCTCTCACATGTGCACACACACACACACATACAGAGCACTATGTACAATCAAGCAAAAACACATTGCAAAAACACTTTAACTAGAGGGAATGGAGCATTTGAAGTGGAAATTGTTTTCATTCAGCCCCATTTCACAGTGACTGGGGGGGGGGGAGCATGTTTAGCCCGGTGGATTCTAAGCATGTCGCCTCCCTTAATTGGGCTTTGAAGAGTGGGACTCCTGTGGCCGCTTGCTGCCCTGCAGAAAAGCCTCAACCAGTCACCCAAACAAACATTTCACGAGAAAAGACCCTCTCTTCAAAAAATAGGCTTTGTAGATGCTGAATCTGGCTTTTTCAATTAGGGTGTTGTGAAAGCCTAGAGTTTCTTGATTGCCCTGGAAGGGTTATCTGAATAGATAGGAGTGAATTAATTTTTTTAATCAGTTAACATTTATCGGGTGATACGCCGATATATGATCATGTTGACCCGCCCCCCTAAATGGCCAGTGATGGGCCTGGAGGGAGGGGGGAGGGGAGGGGAGGGGGGTATTCACAGCTCTGCTTCCCAACCATATTCTGCATGATGGCTCCACTTCTGGGGCTTTCTCAAGGGTAAAACAGCCGAGAAAGGCTGTTTTGAATGAACACAGAGTTTGTTGCTTCAGACGTCCAGCGTCTTTTCAAGGAACCGCCAGAAATTGAGCGGACCACAATCGAGCACAGAGTAATGTTTCTGTGTCAAATCCAGAACGTTCTGGTGTGAAGCTGGAGTGGAGGGTTGCTCTCATGCAAAGATCAGGGCACATGGTGTTCTTGGGGGCCTGCAGAGTTTGGTGTTTTAGGAAGTGGGTGTGGCCTCCACCTAGCAGGGCTTCTGATTGGCCGCTGGAAATCTTATTGACCGTGCCAATTAAAACCGTATTGTTTAAGTGTTTAAGCTTTATTCTGTCTCGTTCCTCTTTAATGGCTCCTCGTGGCTCCCACATATGGGCTTCCTTTGGCTCTGCCTCCCATGGCGGCCATTTTGTGGCTGCACCTACCATCTCGTGTTAGAATTCCCAGGGTGCCCACACCCTGAAAAACCTTGGGGATACCTGGATTGCAGCCATTTAGGATTGGATTTCAGGGCAGGTGGGGGGGGAGGGGTCTGCCACAGATGATTCAACTGCTCACTCAATCACCGCAGCAGACAGCACCCAACCCCCCTCGCTAGCCTTGCAGCCAGTCAGTTCTGTCAGAGCTCTCTCACCCCACCCAAAGGGTGTCTGTTGTGGTGAGAGGAAGGGAAGGCAACTGTAAGCCACTCTGAAACTCCTTTGGGTAGTAAAAAAGTGGGGTACAAAAGAACAGCTCTTCTTCTGCTGCTGCTGCTTACAGGGTCCTGCCTGTTTCTGTCCACCAACTGGATCAGGTGTGGCTAATGCCCCCTCTAGCATTGCTGACTCAAGCGCAGTCATTTTTCCTCTCCTGATCTGCCCTTTAAATTCTTGTGCAGGCAAACACCACACAATGGGGACATCCTGACCTGCTCTAGGCAAACGAATACCGGCAGCCCAGGCATCAGAAATCACTCACGACAACGCAAGCTCTGTGCAAATCCGGGGACAAAAGTCCCACCCGCATTCTCAAAAAAACTTGGCGAGCACCAAAAAGGCGATCGTATGCCCCTTGGTGCCCCCAACAAGCACTGTGTTGGGCACTGCTGTGCCATCAACAGCCTTCTTCCCAAGACCTACCCGAGAATCTTTAAACTGGGGCTGCGAGGGATTGAACCTGGGACTTTGCGCACTCTAAGTATACCCTCTAGCACTAAGTAATGGAGCATCTCCTCACTCTTTTTATTAAAAGCAGAAAGCACAGAAATTTCACAGGATGTCAAACATTCCGTAAAATCAGACGGCGATCCCTTGCTGCCACACACGTTCCAGAAGCCACGAGAAACTAAACACTGATCAAAACGGGTGCGTTCTTCTCCAAGCTCTACAGCAGGGGTAGTCAAACGACGGCCCTCCAGATGTCCATGGACTACAATTCCCATGAGCCCCTGCCAGCAGTCGCTGGCAGGGGCTCCTGGGGATTGTAGTCCATGGACATCTGGAGGGCCGCCGTTTGACTACCCCTGCTCTACCGCAAAGCTGGGTGGCTGTGACCTCTTCTCCCCGGCAGCAGATTTTGTGCACACAGGACCAGAATGCAAAGGACTTTGCTTCAGTCGGCTTCTAATATCCCAGGCTGGAAAAGCGACTCCGAGAGGATTTCATGCAGACAGGGCCACTAATTACAAGCTTACATTAAGTGTCATAAAGAGACCCGACACCGTGTGGGCCTCCCACGCGTAATCTCCTTAGGCCAGACGCATCAA
Organism: Paroedura picta; assembly: GCF_049243985.1. NCBI lineage: Eukaryota > Metazoa > Chordata > Lepidosauria > Squamata > Gekkonidae > Paroedura > Paroedura picta. The sequence goes on along the minus strand of NC_135383.1, from coordinate 2,575,402 downwards.
AGAGACAACCTGCAGGACGGTTTTATCCCTCGGCCAAAGGGAGCAGATGTCGACGATGTTGGCTCAGACCTCAAAACACAAGGCAAACTACGCACAGTGGGGTTTTAAGATACCCTGTAAGTAAGGCTGCAGCCCAGCACCTTTCCCCCAGATACAAGGCACCCTTTTCCTCCATATATCCCTCTAAGACACTGGCCCGTTTTGCCCTTTCAAAAGTCCTTACGGCAGCTCGTGGAACGGTTCTAGTTTAAAACTGGGTCCTCCAGAATGTTAAAACCTACCTAGTTTCATGCTGTTTGAAACCCACGCTCCTCTCTGCAACAGATAAGTCTGACATCTCCTTGGCCTATCGCATCCAGTGTTGTGTGTGTGTCTGGGTGTCCCTTGCTAGATTCATTTCTTTCATGCTATAACCTTCCCGACCTTTCAGCATGCCAGTAATAACTGCATACGCTTGGCCACGACCTACGGTCTTAAGCAAATCCACTTAATTGGCCAAGCTACAGATGGAAGCCCCCACCCCCCCACCCCCGGCTTTCCAGCTGAACACCTGTCCTGATACATGATGCCCAAGTCTGGTTCCAGGGAGGGGAAGTTGGATGCCTCCCCCTGTTATTAAATGCTTCCATTCAATTTGAAAGCAGGCCCTGCAATGAAGCCCAGCCCTCAAATTCTGCTGCAGCCTCCCACTTCTGCAGGGCCTTGGAGAAAGTCTTCCTACTCTAGGTGGGAATTTTCATTCCTCGCACCATTTTAGCTATTTCCCCAGCTTGCTAACCGGGTTGAACATCAACCATGCCCTAATGTCCTGGCGGGACGCTTATGTTAATGAGAATCAGGTGGGTATATGGTCCCGCTCCTTCTAAAAGACAGGCAACAGATGTTGGTCTACTCCAGATGTCAGGATGGGCCTCCCTCCCCCAATTTTATCACTCACTGATCGTCATAACAACCTGGCTGTTCAAAGCCACTTCCGACCTCACCTGGGGACAGCTCCTTGTAAAGTCACAAATCAAGAGCAAAACCACTGGCAAACGGACACAGAGATGCGCCTACCTGCAAATCGGAGCGGGGCGTCTTTGTCCAGAGCTATCAAGGGAGGATCCAACAGAACTGTGTTGTCGTTTTCAGTGACTATGCCATGGTAGGTTGTTTCAATCCACGGTTTGTGCTTGTTAACTGTAAGGGAGGGGAAGAAAGCAAGCAACTGTTAAAATGACATTTCGCTCTAAACGAAAAAAAGCTTTAAAAGCCGGATTCCCACTCGAGGATGCAAAGCCAATCCGGACGCCTCCATCCTGTGGAACTCTGATTCTTACCCTGACATCCGCTCCGGAGAAATGACATTCAGAGATTAACCCACATCTCTCAGCTGCAGCACAGAGACACAGCCTGACTGCATCCGCAGAAACCGTTGTGGTGAGCAGGACAAATCTGGTCAAAGCTTTCTGCAGATGTGACCTTTCTCACCGGCCGCTGCGATCCGTCATCAAATGAGTGAAAATGTGCTCTCCGGAATATCTGCTGAACTGACTAAACTCTATTATGTCTGGCACTTCCCGAGACCCCGCATCTTCCATCCGCCTTAAGCCTGCTTGTCTGCTAAAAGAACCTAGAAGCCCAGCCAGCCAAGTCAGGGACCTTCTCAGAGCAAATATCCTGAGTAAAATGCCCAGCTGCGAATGTCATCAAGTTAAGTCCCATGCGTGGTGCTATTCAATACAGCCTGCACTTAAACATGACTTTATGAGAATGACAGAACCATGCAAACTGAGCAGGGCAGGGTATGGGTTTCCTCTTCAGATGTAGTGGCCAAGCTCTCTGCTCAAGTGTGGCACAAACCCTTAAGAGCGGTTACCACGCATACTCCATCTCATAAGCACTACGCTTCGGAAGCAGAAGGTAAAAGGCGGGTGGGCGGGCAGGCAACTGAATATGACTAAGCTACATCCAGAGTTCCTCTGGTGGCTGGATCAGGTAAGCCACAAACCCCGGGTGTCTGCACAGCTTCCAAGCACCCGTAGGTCATTTGGCATTGGTCGAATTGGACATCCTGCCATAGCTTGGTTCAAGGAAACCAACAAACACAGACCGCTTTGCTTGGCTTTCTGCTTGTGTATCTGGAAACGCAAACAATGGTCCGATTTGCAAGTGACAGCAGATATGGTAGGGTTGAGGCAGTCAGTTCTGCCCAGCTTGCACACATGCTAAATAACACCTTTCTATTACATCAACAAATGGTTAAGACAGGAAATAAAGAAACCCTGTTGAGTAGGAACAAACTATCCAAAGTTACTTACAGGAGAACATCAGGACAACTGACTATTAACGGAGAAATGCTTATCTTGGTCTTACAGTTTGGTTAATAAGTAGATTTTCAGGAAGGTTAATATGATTAAGTGCATCTCAGGGTGAATCACGAATGCAAGAGAACCAGATTTTTCTGTTGTCGTTTAAACCGGATTAATTTTCAAGGCTTCTGATATGTTCAACAGAAAGCCGGTTAAAAAGCAATCTGGATTTTAACACAAGGCCCGTTGATTATAATGTGCTGCAACACAGAAAGAGTAAGAAGGTGGGGTGTAAAACATGACTCAGAAAAAAAGCTTCTTGCCTTAAGAACTGGGGGGAGGGGGCTGCTTTTGGAGGTATTACATTTCTAACTCAACCTGGCAAAGGCCCAATTTAGATAAGCACCCACAATAGCACCCCTTGTTTTGGGATAGTGAATGTTGCTTCAGGAATGATCGTGTTCCAAGGACCAAGCCAAATTGTGGTAGCAGAGAGAAAACAAATTTTTGAAGTTGCTTCCTGACACCTGCCTGAAAGATATAAAGAACTTGAGACACTGTTGGGTAGCATCTCAGGACCGACCAATGGAGACCATGTGCATAATTCATTTAGATGGATGGATGGATGAATAAATAAATAAATAACTTTCGTTGCTCCCCCTGCCATCCTTTTATCTCTAGTTTTCTCCCCACAAACACACACCAAAACTGCTGAAACTTTCAAGAAGAAGCCAAGAGCAAGCAGGGTCTGTCTCCAAGGACATTAACCAACTCACAGGGGTTCGTCTCTTAACCTCCGTTAATCTCCTGTCACCGAAGCAAAGATAATATTCTGGGGTTTTTTTTTCTCAAACTACACTATTCTGCTCTGCCTACAAAACCCTGCAGGATTCTGCTGTGAATCTCATGATAAGGAGAGACAGCGTCGCAGCCCAGCTCACATTTAATCCCGTCCAAGAAGAGAATCTTCTTCAACACATGAGTGGCGGAAGCCTAAATTCGACTTGTGATGGGGGCTGGCAGTTTTTCTGAGGCGGTCTAAACCTGAAGGAGGAAATGGCCCAGCTTCATTCCAAAATTCGTATTTAAAGGCATGCAGAAGGTTCCAAGTTCGATCCCCGCTATAGGCAGTTAAAAGACCTGGCAGCAGGTGATGGAGATGACCTCCACCTGAGACCCTGGAGAGCCAGGCCAGTCTGAGCAGACAGTACTGCCCTCGAGGGGAGTATAAAACGTGGAAAGTGGAGTATAAAAAACAATTCTTCTTCTCAGGTCCTCTAGAACTCAAATGAAGCTGTTCTACTGCCCCCCCCCCAAAGACAAATCAGCCTATTTGAATCCCACCCCCTGCTCCAACTCCTGTAGAGAAGTCTATAAGAGGCCGTCAAGGAAACAAAATCCTCTGGAATGGAAGGGTTAGCAGTGATAAGAAAGTTGTCTGTGGTTAAATAGAACCACTCCCGGAAACCTCATGAATCACTCAGTCTGCAAACACTTCCTGGGTAATGCTACTGGGCTGGTTTTCTTGCCCCAAATGGTGACCTTATCTCACCTTAAGCACAGCTGCAAGGACTCAACGAAGGTCTTGAACCACCCAGCCCCACATCACGGCTTCTATGCCACAAAATTAGATGCCTCCCTGAAAGCAGAGATTTTAGAAGAAGAGGCCTGCCTGCATGTTCAGGAAATTGAGAGGGGCCATAACTTCATGACAGAGCACCTGTTTTGCATGGAGAAGGACCCTGGTTCAATCTCTTGCACCAAGGAGGAGGAGGGCTGATTTTTTATACTCCGCTTTTCAGTTTACAATCTCCTTCTGTTCCTCTCCCCGCAACAGACACCCTGGGAGGTAGGTGAGGCTGAGAGAGCTCTGACAGAACTGTTCAGTCAGAACAGCTCTATCAGGATTGCAACTAGCCCAAGGTCACCCAGCTGGCTGCATGTGGAGGAGTTGGGAGTCAAACCTGGCTCGCCGGATTATAGAAGCTGCTGCTCTTAACCAGGACACCAGCAGTTAACATCCCCTTAGATACTATATGTTTTCAGCTGCTGGTCCATGACTGGAATAAACAGGCATTTGAAAAGACCTTTCCCCAATTAAGCACTTCCACGGGCATCCCATAGCAGAGAAATGGTCTGACCTGACATGTGGCAGAATGAAACTTAGTTAGGAAAGCTCCTTAGTTAGGAGAGCATGTAAGCCGCTGAAGACTTAAAAAAAAAAACCCTCATCTAATCACCTATGGTGAAGCAGAATCTCTTCCAGGAGATAACTGGGAGAGATGCGGCAAGGATGGCCCCAGGTCGCCTTTCTCATGGGCATTTCGGGTACCAAAAGTGGCATTCTCCCAGGCCGGTAGGGCTACAAACATTCACTCTAAAGAGTCACGTAGCTACTAGATCATTAGCAGCTGGCTCTTTAAGAGTCAACTGGCGGACAGTCAGCTGCCCTGTGGCTCCACCCTTGAGGCGGGAAAGGGGAGTGGCCAGGAAGAGACTGCTCCAAGGCTGCTATTGGTTTCTCATGGGTATGGCCACACCCCCAGGAAGCTTCGGGGTAGAGGGAGGATTCTAGGCATGCCCCAGGCAAGGGTAAGGAATTTACCAGGCTTGAGGGAGAAGACTAAGGAGGGACCAACTCTAGCTCCCAGCTGAGAAGAGAGCAGACATTGGGGCAGTGCTTAACGGCCAATCCCCAGTACGTGAAGCCAAAGGAAACCATTTCATGCAAGTTGCAAGGCTAACCAGCAAACAGGCAAGGAAGCTTCACAGATCCGGGTTCTTTCCACTTTCCCATTAAGCCCGGATGGCCAGGGAACTAACTACCTTGCATGCATACGATGCACCTCTCCAAGGCACAGGCACCTTAACAAATGCTCAAGACCGTCCTCATTCAAGTGCAATTTAGAAGGGGAGGGGGAGAGTTTCCCAGGCCCAACAAAAGCATTCCTCTGCCGTCTCCTGAAGGGCTGAGAGAGTGGAAACAAAAGCAAGGAACCTGAGTAGAATTGCTTTTTTTTTTTTAAATCACCGTGAAGCAGCTAACAGTGAACAGCCTTGTCCGTTCAAAAGTGTGCCAGTCCTGCTGGCAATTCAGGCCCAGCTGCCTCCGCTTCTTCAGCAATGCGCCAAATCGAGAAGATAACCCAGGACCCTGGAGAGGAAGCTCTAGGGCAGGTTTCGTGCCTATGGGGGAGGAAAACAACCGGCGTACGTCTTTGCCAGCTTTGTGGAGACAGATGGCGATTCTGATGATTTAAACACATCATAAGCCCCCCCCCCCCCGAGCCGAGCGTGCTCAGTCAGCAAACTCCCCCCCTTCCGACTGTTCCCAATCGGAGTGACAAATGTACCCGTGAAGCAAAAGGAACCCTGCAGAGGGAAACGTGAATGAGATTCTTTTGTTTCAAAGAAGCCCGTTTACCAAAGCTCTGCACTTGAAGTTTTGCGTTTGCTGGCAGGGGCTCATGGGAATTGTAGCCCATGGACATCTGGAGGACCGCAGGTTGACTTCCCCTGTCCTAGGAGACCAAGGCTCAATGGTGGGAAGACAGCTCTGTTGGAACGGGGTGGTACCGGCTAAGATGAAGTTGCTACAGGTCCTGCAGCAGCCCGTGTCTCTTTCTTGGGGCCCTTCTTGCAGTGTTTCTAGGTTGCCCTTGAGAAGCACAGCCAAATGAGGAACAGCACCCGCTGTCTGGACAGAGTCCCGAGGAAGAGACTGCCCCTGTGGGAGATGTCGTCAAATCACAGATGGCTTACGGTGACCCCGTAGTGGCAGCCAAAGGTGGCTCTCCAGGTGTCCATGAACTACAATTCCCATAAGTCCCTGCAAGCACATGCTGGCTCGTGTAGTCCACCGACATCGGGAGTGCCACAGTTTGGCCACTCCTCCCACAGGGTTAACCCTTGCCTTTCTTGAAGGTCTCACGACTGACTCTTCTAAGTTTGCAAGATCTGACAAGATCAGGCCAGGCTATTCCATATGCATGTCTACAAGTCATGGGGAGGGGGGGGAGTAAAATGTTTACTTATTTAAAGTATACTTATCTGTATTGCTTTATACAGAAACTGGTATTTCCTTGATTTCCAGTGGGAAGGTTATTCTACTAAGCTGGGATTCTCAATTATCATGAGTTATTACAAGCACCTGAGATTCTGTGCATGTGGCATTTACTGTTCTTTCTGATAATTCCATGGCCTTCCTTGGCCCCCATCACCACTGCCACATGGAAAAGAGGAGCGCTTTTTCAGAAAATTGTCTTTATTACATAACCTTTAACAGAGGGCACAGCTCCAATGCAGCTTCAAAAGAAGAAGAAAAGATAAGACATCCAATTAGGCATGACCAGGAGAAAGGGCTGGAACCCTGAGGTGAGTGTTGGTTATGAAAAAAGGATGGGAAAGGAGGCTGTTCCACACACAAGCGACACAGCCAGAAAGAACCAGAGACTAAAGCACTTCTAAAGCCATTTAAAACATTTTCATTTATGAACACAAAGTCTTTCCATTAGCAAGAGTACAGCTCAAGAGCCTACCTTCACCTGTGCTACCTTAGAAACAGACTGAGTTAGAATCAATAAAAAAGTAGCATGCCAAGCAAGGGAAAACAACCTTCTTTGCAAATCCTCTTGCTGGAGGATTTTGACACTCCAGAAACAAAACAAAAAGCCGATTGGAGGGGTGGGGTGGGGGATGCTTGTGACTCTGAATGCAACCTGCAATTTCCCCATTCTGCAAGGCCAATCTCCACTCAGAGGTTTCAGTACTTTGAAGGTTAAACAGCTGAAAGGTGCAAAGAAGACCAGGGTCTGTTTAAGAACACCGAGAAAGCATTCTCAGTGAGATTGCACAGGTCAACAGCGTGCCAGGATTCAAGGAGGGGTCTGTTTTCCTGACTTTGATTCACAGCTGAGGATCAAAAATGCAATTTCCCGGGCTAAAACACCACCACAGTTTGAAGGGGGTGGGGTGGGGTGGGGAGGGACAACTTCTCTCCACAGAAGCACCTGAAGACAGGCAGCACCCACAATATGCAAGGAAAGCTCCACAGCTAATCTCACTGCCTCTGAAAAGTTTCTCAAAACAAGTCCCCCCACCCCCCCAAAGGGACAATAAGAAGTGGAAGGCTCTTTTGGAGATAATGGAGTTCGGGACAGAAAACAATTTCTGCCTAACCAAAGCGACAAAACAGCAGTGGAAGCATGCATCAATGCAAACCAACGCAATTCATGCATGGCTGCTGCAGACTCCCCATCACCCAGAAAGCATTCCAGCACACCGCATTCCATTCCTTCCAAATAATGCAGAGCGGCAGCCAAAGCCGGGACACTGCTTTCCACGCCTGGAAAACAACCAACACGCTGGCAGGCCTCAATCCGGCTTGCTCAAGAACAGCTCCAACGCTTCCCGCCCCCCCCCCACACACCCATGAACACACAGATGTACATCCCCCCCCCCCCCAGGATTAGCTGTGATGCATCTCCCCATCACAACACCCCAGCCTGGGAATTTATAATAAATAAATATAACAATAATTCTTATTGCCTGCCCTTCCCTAGCAGGCTAAGAGCAGGGAACATCAAGATTTAAAACATTTAAAATATTTAGCACTACCGACGCAAATGTGTGTGTGTGTGTGGCGGGGGGGGCGATGATGATGAGACAAGAAACCCAAAGGAGTGGGGATTTCATTGTTGGATGTTGTGCATGTAAACACGCCGGCCTAGACCATCCCTTGGTGCATGCACACACGCTTATCTGGAGGCACAGTTTGTTCAGAAGACAGTGTGCTACAGTGGTTAGAGAATGTCAGAGCTGGGCTTTGGAAACTCACCCACCCTGCTCTCTCATGCAAGCTTGCTAGCTGCCCTTTGGCCTATGACTTTCTCTCAGGCTGACCTGCCCGACAGGGTTGTTGGGGGGGGGGGCAAAACAGAGTAGAGGAGAACAATGTAAACTTCTTTGGGGGGTCCCCCCTTGGGGAAGGAAGGGAAGGAACCAAGTCGACAAGGAAAGTGGGGAACTGTGCCGCATTAAAGCCCAGTAGGAAATTTAAACACGGATCAAAGAGGAAGAGGCATGGGGGACAACGCGTGTGGGGAATCAGAGGTACATCTTCAGGCTGAATGTGCATAAAGGAGGGAAATGAGGATTTTTGAACATGCAGCCGAAAGGAGAGGGGGAGGAAGGGGGCAGGGGCCACGCAAACATAGAGCTTAAGGGGCGTGAAGTGGGGGAAGGAAGGCCTTCCAAAGCATTTGCCAGCCTCTTCTAAGAGATGTCCTTGGAGAAGGGCTTAGCAAGCTGTAGGGGAAGAGGAAATCCCTGGAAAGGCCAGAGGGTTAGTCGGGAAATGGGCCGGCCAAAGACCGCTTAATCCCTGCGGGAATCGAGGTTACCTGAGAGGAGACTGAGCAAGAAATGTGGGGAGGGGGAGAAGACCCCACTCCCTATGAAGCCAGGAACAGGGTTTGAGAGTAGAAGGGGGTAAAACTAAATTTGAATTATTACAAGGAAGAAAAAAGGATGCATTTTAAAACGGGATATGAATAGAAAGATTCTGCATCGAGGGCAAGGGTTCTGGGAGGGGGAAGCCACCCAAATTGAGATACAAGCCCCTGGAGGAGGGGGGAGTCCCTGAAAGACAGGTGCTGGCTCCAGAAGGGGGGGGTTATGGGGGTCAACTGGGCTGCTGTGGGGAGGAGAAGGATCTAGGAAGGGAGAGAAGAAGAAGGTAACTGTCCCGGGAGCATGCTGGGGATGAGAAGGTTGCAAATGGGGGAAGACAACGTGGGTCGGAAGATGATTCTCCGGAGTGAATCTTGGAAAAGAAAGAGAGGTGAGGCAATCAAACCACACCGGGCAAGGAGACGGGGCTAATTTTTCCTGCTTCCCCAGGGAGATGCATCCACAGCCCTTAACAGGCGTTACATTAAGCACTGCACATTTTAGAATAATCTTGCACGGTTCAGAACAGCACCCGGGGATCCCATTCCAGATCAGTTCTCTGCTGTTAAGCCCTTGTCTTAAAACCAAGTTAGTTCTTCTTTAAGGCGTCCTGAGAACACAATTTCCACAAGGATAGAGGAGGAGGCTATTCCCAAGCCTCACCACCCCGGTTGCGCCAGGTGCTCTTAAGGCTCCCGAATCCGGCCCCGTGATCAAGCGATGGACATTATGTATGAGCAAGGATGTTATAACTGTTAATAATAACAAGGCTGTAATAATTCGGCGCCGCGGTCTTCTTGCAGCGCCCTGGCAACGTTCCCCGCAAGGGCATTCCCTATGATCAAGGGGGGCACGATGGCCATGGCCCTTTAACAGCGCGCGGCTATTGCAAAGGCTGGCATTAAGGCACGGGCTCGGGAGGCGCCACCGGGACCTTCGCGCTGCACCAGCCTGGCGTTAAGTGCCCCAGCGCAGCCCGGGGGGGGGGGGTCCCGGCACCCGCCGCCCGCGCCCCCAAAGGCAAAGCCTCGCGTGCCGGCCGGCCTGGTGCAGAACCACCGGGGGTGGTGGTGGTGGGGGGGTCATATTTTTGCAGCGAAGGGCTCAGCATCCAGCCTCCGCGTCATCCCCAGCCCGGGCGGACTGCAGAGGTCCGGGCAGCGTGCATGCACGCATGGATGCACGCAGGCTTGCACCCCCCCCCCAACCCTCCCTCCCGGCGCACAACAACGCCACGCCGCAACCCGCGGGCACCGGAGCGCGCCTCCCCCTCCTCCCCCCCCGGGGGCGATGCATGCAAGCGCGGGATGCAATGGGGGGGGGGGTCTGCTGCTGCTGCTCCCTCCCTCCGTCCCTGGCGGCGGCGATGCTCTCACCTCGGGCGGCGCGGATCCCTGCGCAGAGCAGCGCGGCCAGGAGGCAGGCGGGGGCCAGCGGGGCGCGCGGCATCTCTGGCCCGGGCCGGGGCGGCTGCAGCGGCGGCGCCTCCTTCTCCTCCCCCTCCCGCCCCCGGACCCGCCCTCCCGCCCGCAGGGAAGCCGCTCTTCCTCCGCCGCCTCCTCCTCCGCCGCCCTCGCCGGGAGGGAGGGAGCCAAGAGGGGTCGGGCGCCGCGGTCCCTCAGCCGCGCTCGGCGGGCAGCGAGCTAAGATGGCGGCGCTCTTGCTCGGCGCGCCTCTCTCGCCCCCCCCCCCCGCCCCGGTTGCCAGGCGAGCAGCCGGAGAGACCAAGCGGCCGCGCGGAGAGGGGTGGCCGCGCTGGGAGAGACCAACGCGAAGACAGGGGGGAGGAGCAGGAGGCGGGAGAGACCATTTGCGAGGGAGGGAGGGAGGGACCACGTGGAGACGGAGCGGGGGGGGGGGGAGAAGGAACGCGCGGGCGGAGGTCGGAGTCCGGCGGCGCTTTGGGGGGGAAGAGCCTTCCGTGGGCACGCGCGGTTCCTCGGATGCCAGTCCCCGGTTTCTGCATTTTGCAAGGAAGGAAATGAAAAAAAAAAAAAGAGAGTTGGTTTTTACACCCCGCTTTCCCCTGCCTGAAGGAATCTCAAAGCGACTGACAGTTTTCCCTTCCTCTCCCTGTGAGGTAGAGGGGGGCTGAGAGAGCTCTCGGAGAACTGCTCGATGAGAATGTTGTAAGTCTTTCAGGTAAGCCGTAGCAAATCACCTTTGGGCATGTCTAGCCTTGAAATCCCTGCAGGGGCTCAGAAAGTCAGCTGCGGCTTCTTTTGCTGTTTTCTTTGCGGAATGAATGGAGAGCAAGCATGCCCGGGCCTGGGCGCGCCCTGGAGAAGCGTTAGTTCAGAAAGTAGGGGTGCCACTCCGAAGCCTGGCACTTTTGACCACTCCATTGATGGCGGGGGCAGAACCTTATGCCCTGGCAGATGCCCCCTCATACACATCAAAAGGCACTCAAAGGGGACTCAGTTCCTATGGTGTTGAAAGAACTGCAGACTCTAATCTGGAGAACTGGATTTGATTCTCCACGCCTCCACGTGCAGCCAGCTGGGTGACCTAGTGCCAGTCACAGTTCTCTGAGAACTGTTCTCTCCGAGCTCTCTCAGCCCACCCGCCCCACCTCACAGTATGTCCGTTGTGGGGAGAGGCAAGCCAAGCCGCCTGGGGACTCCTTCGGGGCGTGAAAAGCGGGGTATAATAAAACCAGCTCTTCTGCTGCTCCTGCTTCCTTGTGGCCGACAACAATCGCATCCCAAAACACTCATTAATTAGTGAGAGGATGTGGGAGGGACCACAGCTAAATTTGGAGGCTTTTCGGTCATGCTGCATTGCAGCAGCCTCAAGAGCAGCGACCAAGCCGGTGCGCGTAACAAAGTCCTGGCTTTTTTTTTAAAGATGGAAAGTAGGTCAGGAGCAAGGAGGGTCTGCTCTGCTTCACCCCTTCCTCCACCAATGCTTTTTTCCTGCTCAGGATGCCCCCCCCCCTGCAGCCTGCAATCCCTCTTGCAGAGGGACGGAGACTAGTTGCCAAGGTCTCAGAGGGATCTATGGCAGGGGTAGTCAACCTGAGGTCCTCCAGATGTTCATGGACTACAATTCCCATGAGCCCTTGCCAGCATTTGCTCTCTTTGCTCAAGGTCACAGGCTCCATCACGGGAATGGACAAACTTGTTTCTCAGAGGTATTTCTGCAGTAGAGAAGCGAGATTTGAAACTAGGAGCATCTTAGAGACCAGCAAGAGTTTGGGGCATGAGCTTCAAGAAAGACATGGACAAAATGGAGAGGGTTCAGAGAGCGACAAGGATGATCCGGGACCTATGAGGGAAGGCTGGGGGACCTGGGAATGTTCAGCCTGGAGGAGGCTGAGAGGGGTCAGGATGGCCCTCCTGAAGTATCTGAAAGGTTGTCACTTGGAGGAGGGCAGGGAAAGGTTCCTGCAGGCAGCAGAGGACAGGACCTGCAGTCATGGCTTTAAACGGTGTGGAGATCGCTACAGGCTAGATATCAGATGGGGAAATTTCACAGTCAGAATAGCTAAGCAGTGGAACGGGCTGGCTAATCCAAAATTGGGACACCCAGAGCGAGAAAGAGGCGACAGATAAAAACTGATGCTCACTAATTCAGTGTTGACAGCAAAGCGTGTAAAAGGGCAGGCGGCTGGCAATGCTCTTGATGTGTGCCACCATCCTGCCTGTGTGGCATTTTGAATTCACAAATGCAGCCAGTGGAAAATCTCCTTATGTTCCCTGTTTCCAAGGGACAGTCCCTGTTTGCTTGGCACATTTTCTGCTTCTGAGGATGTCGTTCTCCGTGATTCATCCTGCGCACTGCCATCCCGGCTGCCTCGCTCCTTCCCTCTGAAACTTTAGAAGTGAATTCTCTGAACGGCGACTGGACACACCTGGCCTCCAGCGCACATGCGTAGAAATGCACGCACATTAACACTATGAGGAAAAGCTGAATGGCTTGGTGCGTCGCAGAAAAAAAAGATCTAGCCAATTTTTTCATACCAGACAGATTTTTATAAACACCTATAATGGGGAAGAACATGATACAGGTATTGTACGTGAAATAGAGGAGAATGGTAGAGAATATGTCTCCTCTCCCATCATTAAAGGATTTGTGCAGATGCAGGTTGGTCTCCATGTTGGTCTGAAGCAACAGAACAAAGTTTGTGTCCAGGGGCACCTTTAAGACCAACAAAGATTAATTCTGCTCATAAGGTTTTGTGCACATGCGCATGGAAGTTTACACTTAGAATTAAACTTTTTTTTAGTTTTAAAGGTACCCCTGGACCCAAATGCCGTTCTGCAGAATTCAGGTTCACCCAGTGAAGCGGGAGGAGTCAGAGTCAGGACAGGCCAAAATCCTGCTGGACCAAGACCACCAGCTAACCACCTGTTTCCCACAGGGGCCAGCCAGATGCCCCCACGAGGCTCTCAGAAGTGGGGCACAGAAGTCCTAGCGGTCCCCTGCTGATGCCTCTGCACAGCTGGTATTCACAGCAATTGCCTGGGGAATAGAGAGGCTCTGTTTAGCCAGGAAGCTGAATCACTATTGATGAACCTCTGCTTGATGGATTGCCTGAACCCCACATTTAAAGCAGTGACCATCCCTGTACCACACATGGAACTGCCTTCTACTGGCAACAGCTCTCTCGGATTCCCTACCTGAGGCTTTTTAAGCTCGAGATGCCAGGGCGAAGACATGGGACCTCATGTGTGCCAAGCTTAGAGCCACAGCCGTTCCCCTGTGCAAAGAAGCCTTTTGTTAGTCAAATGCCGTCCAAAGCCCTTGCTCCTTTAATAGGGGTCTTCCCCACCCTCTTTGTTCTTTCTTTCCCAGACTGCCCCCGAGCCAGAGCCCCTTCCAACTGTGGGGCACCTGCATCCCAGCGCAAAAGGCCTAGAAGAGAAACGGTTGCGCCTGGCCCCTGGTCGGTCATGTCCTTGTGAAGGCTCAATTGCTCTGTTCTCTCGGTGGGAAAGCACTGGGTGTTTTTTGCGTTTCCACCCGCCTGCTGGTATAAATAATTAAAGCGCCTGCAACTTACTCATTAGCAAATGAGCACTTTGTCTCCTGGCCTCCTGTAATGAGGAGCAAAAAGGGGAGGGGGAGAAGAGGGCGGTCAATGAGGTGCTGGCTAGCTGTTGATCGACAGCCTACCATATCGCTGATGGAATGCCACCGAGCAGGTGACCCTAAGGGGCTCCTTAGGGGACTGCCTCCCCCCAAAGAGAGATTCCTTGAACATCTTGTTCCTTCCACAAACATCTTTAGCTGTTTCCCTTCCTCAGAGAAATTTAAAAAAAACAACCACCAAGAAGCTCATAACACAGAAATACACTGGAGTGCCTCTGGGATGCTATTGTTTCCAGCTTGGATTTTATTTTTAAACGTGTCACGTGGCCCTCTTTTCACACTGGGGAAGGGCAGCCTGCCTTTTAAAATCAATCGAACAGATAGCTGGCTTCCTGTCGCTGTCCTCCCAATTAATCTCATCCTCTGGTGATAGAAACCATCTGACAAACAAACAGCAATCTGGAACACTTTCCGCTCATTCTCATCTGGGCCTTAAAAAACCCCTCTGGCCTAGCCTGCCTTGGGCTAGTCATAGGTCTCTTAGGGCTGTTCTCATAGAGCAGTTCTCTTAGAGCTCTCTCAGCCCACCGACTTCACAGGGTGTCTGCTGTGGGGAGAAGGTGGTGTTCGCAAGCCGCTTTGGGATTCTTTGGATAGTGAAATTGGTCTCAACCCGGGCCGGGGCCTTTTCAGCCCTGGCCCCGGCCTGGTGGAGAACTGCCAAGTGAGATCAGGACCCTGTGGGACCTTAAAGAGTTTTGTACGGGGGGGTGTAATGGATCACATTTCTGTCTTACTAGGATAAGAAGTCTCCAAGGGGATAGACTACGAGTAAGAACCTCGAAGTAAATAAACTGCCCAGCCACTTTTCTCACACTCTGCACTTAGGCATGAAGATCTTGCCATGTCCTACCCCTGAAGCCGCGGGTCAGAGTTACTGGAACAACATCAGGGACTAAAACTACAGGATCACGTCCACACAGCCTGGAAAACCCACAACAGTTGGATGTGGAAGTAAAAACGGCCAAGGAAGATAGCAAAGGGCTCTGAGCCTTCCGACACCCACTCCTCCGGCTTCACTACCGCCTTAAAATTGCTTCCATGTGTTACTGGAGTGGGGAGGGATAGGGGGAGGGCTCTGTTTAAGAGGATTAGCCCAGTCCTTCCTCACCGCCCACCCCTTTGAAAGGTTCCCGTCTTGTGCTTTGATCATCTCCGCAGACTGATTTAGGGGATGCAAATGAAGGCCTCTGCAATTGGGAAGATGGAAATCATCTCCCTTGACATTTCGGAGAGCACTGGGGGGAATTCTCAGGAAGCCATTGAAGTGGGGGCTTATCAGAAGACGGGAGGGTGGAGCAAAACAAAGAGAGAAAAACAGGAAAATTCAATAAGACGGGGACAACAAAGAAGAGAAAGGCATTTGCCATGGGGGGAAAACAGAGCAAGGGATCCCGCTATGTGTCTTTCACGGTTTTCAGTCTGTTTCCCACGTGCTGCATTGCAGAGCGCATCAACACACAAGGGCAGAATGTGGGAGAGGAACTGTCCCCTCGAGGCACACATATGCTTTTTGGATGTCCACAGCAAGTTGCTGGTCCCCGCGTAAAAGCTTGGGAGTCCATGAGCAGGGTCTAGCAAAGCCTCTAAAAGCAGCACAGATCCAGAACCCAAAAAAGGACAGGGCTTCCAACGACCAGGGGATCTCTGTTCCGTAGCAGGTTCAGGGTCCATGCTGTGATACTCACCCGGCAAGAGGCAGGAAACGCTTTTCTCTGTCTCATGTTCTAGAACGCCACAGGTGGAGGATCTGAACAAGGCGAGCCCACAGGCTGAGTTTGTAGAAAGCAACAGCGTATTCCAATTTCCCGTCTAAAGGCTTTAGAATCCACTTATCAGGAGCTTTTGCAGAAGGGAGTCCCCAGCCTACACTCTGGTTTGGTGTCGCGGTTAAGAGAGGTAGCTTCTAATCAGGGGAGCTGGGTTTGATTCCCCACTCCACATGCAGCCAGCTGGGAGAGCTTGGGCTAGTCACAATCCGGTTAGAGCTGTTCTCACAGAGCAGTTCAGTCAGAGCTCTCTCAGCCTCACCGACCTCCCAGGGTGTCTGTTGTAGGGAAGGGAAAGCTGTTTGTAAGCTGTTTTGATATCCCTTTGGGTAGTGAAAAGCGAGGCATATAAACCAACTCTTCCACCCAAAATGGCAGCCAAATGGGGGTGGGGCTAAACCCGAATGGCTTCCTTGGGAGGCAGCGCCAAACAAAATATCTCCCTCTGTCATGAGATCATGTTGCTTCTTTGGCTCTCCGTCACGCTAACAGAAGATTCCACCTTTTATAATGAAATACAAAAGGCACATTACAAGTCTCCACAAGATCAATGTGCTGCCTCTCCCAAGGAAAGTAGGCCAAAAAATAGCAATGTATTTTGAGATGTGGAGGCACCTCATTTTAAGGGTATTTTTTTTGTACGATGGCATGACTATGGCAGGGAAATAATCAACACACATAAAATCTGCAGCCCACAATCCAGGATTTTGAAATTGCATCCTTGCTGCTTCCACCTGAAAAATCTGTTGGGATTTTGTGTCTTCTGCGAGATGCGGCACCTTTGTCGCATTTGTGCACAGGGCGACCTCCAGGTGATCGGCTCCCTTCCCCCAAGCACAGCGAACCCCGGTGGAAACAGCAAACAGGCCCACTCTTCTTCCCAGAGAACAGAACAGACTACAACTCCTCTGAGCACCTTCAGAGTCTGTGGGTCCCAGCACAACTGAGTCATGCTCCGCTCTTCCCTCCTGGGTATCCATCCAAGCACCGCCCACACCCTGTGATGTCGCCTGTGGAATCCAAGGCCTGGGCTCTGGTTTGGGTCCCCAGCAGCTGCCCGAGGATGCCAAATTCTGCCGCCAGTCCTGATTGCAGATGCTCCTGCTTCTCTACCTTGGAAGGAGCAAGTTTTACAAAGTGCACTTCTAGACAGGCGCTCTGGCTGCAGGAGCCATTCCAGAATGCGGAGGTTTTGCCCACCTCCGTCGCCCCGTCGACAAGAGCAGCTCGTTTCGGGTGGTGCTAATTTATTCGGTCTTTCCTAATTTGAAAAGGAGCGTAAACACCATCGCCTCGTCACACGGCCCAGGGCCGAGAGTGCCGTTTAAGCCCAATTACGTGTTATTATTAGCATGCATGCCCTTTCTTCGGCTGGCATATTAATTGCACGCTTTGCTCTGCTCCTTATTAGCACAATGATAGTCTTTTTCACACACACACACCCCAAATTCTTCAGGCAGCAACCCTCCTGCCCTGTTTTTTTTATGCAGGCAAAATTGCACTCTGCGGTCTCCCAGGGATGCTAGTGGGCTGCAATTCATCGGCCATGAAGGGGCTCATTCACTCAGGACCCTCCGTGCACCTGGCCCTTGGTAGGGATGGAGCCCTTCTCCAAAGAGTTTATAATTTGCACTTGTTTTCTAAGATTTCAGCTGAATTTGTGGCAGAAATACAAGCTACCACTGGTATTCCTTCAGAGCACAGGCAGAAGTTGCCATTATGAGATGTCATTTGGAAGAGGAGGGCCATATTTGCCTTGATTAGCCCTAACCTGGCTGGCCCAGATCTCAAGCTAAGCAGAACCAGCCCTGGCGGGGACTTGAATAGGAGGCCTCTTAACGAAATCAGGGTTGATATTCAGAGGCGGGCAAAGGCACAGCAACCCAGGCTGTCTCCTGCCTCAAGGACTCTGTGGGATCACCCCCAAGTCGGCTGCAATCTGACAGCCAGACAAAGAAAGTCTCAGTTAAAACAGACCTTCTCATCCTACAAAGACTGGCAAGAATCAGTTCTCCATCAGTTCTCCTGTCTCTTCCAGTCTTGTGACAGTCTTAAATTACTTCCTTTCTCCGAAAGGAGAGGAATAAACATCATTGATAAATGGCGCATCTTAATCACTGGCATCTCTGGCTTTGCACGATGATTTCCAGTTCAGTTTTGGGGATGTTTTTTGTTCACTCCTGCAGTGGGAGACCGCTGTGTTCTCTCTCGCTTTATTGATGGCATTGCAACGTCCTTGGGAAATAAATTTTAAAAAATCAAAATATCCCCTGGGTAAGGGAAGAAATGAAGGCCCAGCAGGTGAACAACATACCAACTGGGAAAGGAAGGGGGGGGGAGAGAGAGTTTTGCACTGCCTTGTCTAGAAAAACACCATCTGGGATTACTTTTTCCGCCTTCTTTTAAAATAATTGGCCACACGCCTATGGAACGTGTGAAAAAAGCAGGCATGTGGAGGAAAAAAGGGACAGATTTCTGTTTTCAGTATCTCTTAAAGGAATGTTAACCAACTCCACCTTACACAACGGCTGCCCCCCAGGACATGGGCAAAGAACTGAGGATAGGGTGGAGTCTGTGGAACTCTATCCCTCCTGACATGCCCCAATCTTTTTTTTTTTTTTAAGGGGTCTTCAGGTTGGGGGATTTTGTCTTTAAGGCTGCTGTGACAACAGGTCTGTTGAGATCTTGGCTGAGTGTTCTGCTTTGATATTATAGTGCATATCTTATCATCTTATGAGATTGGTGAGGCTTTGTTTGCTAGAACAAAATTTGAGTCCAGTGGCACCTTTCAAGGCCAACAAAGCTTAATTCTGATGTTACTCACCCTGAGCACCATGAGAAGGCTGGTTTATTAAAAGATACTATAAGCTTTCATGTGCAGAATATACCCAGCATCAACCTCTGCTGGTCTTAAAGGTTCCCCTGGACTCCAGCTTTGTTCAATTGCTTCAGATTTTAAAAGAGTCCATTTTAGCTCAAGTAAGCGGCCACAAGCATGTCCTGAGGAAGCAAATTTCCCCAATACTGAAACCAAAGTAATGAATGCTGCATAAAAGAGATTCAGTGCCTTTCCTTTATTAACACCAAAGAGAGAAGTTTTTAGACCCATGGACAAGTTACTTTTATCTTCCTCTGCTCAGTCTGTTGCGTTTCTTCATGTAGTGTGTGCTTTCAATTTCCTTATTAAACTTCTTTACATTTTAAATGCTGTCAATCTGATCTCTGAACCACAATGAGCCCCACTAAGCACACATTAACCAAGAGGGGAAAAAGAGACAGACCCTTAATGTTGTCCTTAAGTGGCCCAAAGAGAGAGGAGCTCAAATGCAAACCCTTCGGCTCAGGTAAACCTCCTTGCAGAGAGAAGTCAGATAGCAAAGGAAGTGGAGCTTTGCCAACGGCTGGATACCCCAGGATGGCTCAATAACCTCATTCTCAAGGTCCTGAAACAGGCCCAAGATGCTGGTCACGTGTAGATAGGCCTGTGATAGACTGGCAGCCGGATTCACTAGCAGGCAGCTTCATGAGTGCAAATTTAATTTCCTGAAGCATTTCGCAACAGCCAAGCAGAACCTCTTTATCGTTCAAGACCAACATGAAACAAGCAGCAAGAACAGATCTTACAAACGGCATTTCAACACCCCCCTCCCCGTGTTGTAAACCCAAGACACCTCTACTTGGCTTCTTCAGAGACATGCAACTACTGGGAAACAACAGACACCCATCCGCCACAAAGCCAATGGGGAGACTGTAGCCGGGGAGGCCGTCCAGCCCAGCCAAGCCAAGCCACTGAAAGATGCAATTTCCAGGAGGCATTTTATTGTTAATAACAACCGGGAGCATAAATACCTCATCCTTAGGAAATGCACCGAGGGGGGGGGGGTCGGAGAGAGGACAGTGGCATGCTATCTGGGAAAAAAACACAAGGAAGGATAAGCAGAGGAATAATGTAGCCTTCCCTGATAATGCCTGTACATCAACTGGGGCTTGTTAGAGAGGTCAACCCGTGTCCCGATTCAAGGGCCGTGGTGCAACTGGGAAGAACACAGGTTCAACCCCTCCCCCCTTTGCCATGATGCTCTACTAGCTACCTCAGGGCAGTCACATTTTCTCACCCTGACCCACTTCACATGAGTACAAAACCAAGGACCGACCCATGTGAACCATGCCTTGAGGCACTCAGAGGAGGAGCTGCAGGATGAAGTGAGTGAAAAACATAGCATCCAACCCTCCCGGAAAGTTCTCGAGGGAACAGAGGGGAGAAAGCTGTCCTTCATTCCAAGCGATCACAGCACAAGTACTAACCAATCAATGCCCTTCATGCTGGTCGAGTTGCAATCCAGACTGCACTAGCTTTCACAATAGAATATTTCCCCTAGCAACGGTGCCTTGGGAATGCTGAGAAGGTTCTGTATCAGGAACACATGCTGAAGTGAATCCATCTAGATTCTCTGGACTGGGGGACGGGGAGGGGAACTGGGAATAAAGCTTGGATTGAAAGGGACAAGCCATTTATTGCTGGTTTCATTTAATTGGAATCTCATTACCAGCCCTAACTCAGGCTTATTTTCCATACAGAGAACTTCATTAAAAAGCTGCAAATTGAAACTCAAGTTTTGGGGGTTTTTTTTCAACAGGGTTGCTGCTGTTGCAGGCAGACAATATTTATTTATTCAGAGTAACCCTTCTCCCCACCCCCCTGTGCACACACATACACACATGTACACCAACAGAGCAACAGCACCCTCACAACTTCGGGTCCCATTAACTGATTGTGTTCATCACAGCCAGGTCCTTAAGCCTCCAGCTAACAACTGCTGTCCCAAAGATGCAGAAACAGGAGGAATTGGTTTGTAGTTAAATATTTTCCAGAATACCTTTCTCAATGAAACCCACTACAGCTGCCTTCCTAGAAGTACTGAGAAAATCTTGGCATGTAACCGAAAAAGAAACACTTGGTCATTCGGGGGTGAATGGGCCACTTCCTGCCAAGTTTAGTACATTTGATTCAAAGCACTGCTGGTTTGGGATCTTGTAGGGAAGATGTAGGGAAAAGATGGGTCCCTTGCAGTACCTGTAACTGGATCCCTCAAGTGCACGATTCAGAGACTCCAATGAGATCTGGCCACAGAAAAACAAACCCAGTCAAAGGGCACAGCAATTCCACCTTGCCAGCCAAGTAAATCACCTGTTAAGGGTCAATGGTAACCCACGTTAAGGGTTAAGTTATATGGTCAGTATAGAATTGCTTGCGTTTGTTCTGGTTTGGCACTTGGCCATCACACAGATCCAGGTCACCAGCCATCCCCCCAGTGGATGCAAGTCCTGTGCCAGCTGCTATGAAGCCAGCCTGGCTCCTATCCGAGGCTCATTTCCACAGCACTCGATGAAGCTGCGCAGCTTCAATGAATATTTCGTCCTGCTGTGGAAGAGTTGAGCAAACTACCAAGTTTTCCTGCACAGATTCCTCAAACTGAGCTGCAGAGAAGCCTCTTAGAGACGATGCAGCCAACAGGAAAGTCAATTAGGCCAATAAGAAGAGGTACGCAAGCATGTAATAAATATGGCAAAACATTCCCCAGGACAACAGATGTGAAGCAATAACTCATGTTCGCCGCCCTCCCTTCCCCACCCCCAGGTTTTAGCAAGGAAAACACGGATGCCGGCAAAACACCTGCATGACGCTCAATTTGGCACCAGCAACCGGTCCGTTTCCAGTTGCACACAGAGAAGCTGCTCTTCGAAAATGCACAAACATGACCTACATAAGCACTAACTGGGAGGCTTTGAGGAGAAGGATGTCGGCAGCAATACTTAAAAACACAAAGTTTAAAAACAAATAGGCAGGATGAGAGGGGTGTTTGAGGAGTGTTTCCACTGGTCACGTTTTCTTCCTTTTATCCAATCAGAGTCCACCTTTTCTGAGCCAATCACAAATGCATTCCTGGAGTTATCCTCAATTAACACAGCCCAGCAGAGCCACCAACAGGGCATTGAGGACAGACTGCTGCAAGATGCATTCAGACAGCTGGGCAATAAGGAACTGAACTGGGGGACGAGGGAAGGCTACCATGGGGGGGAAAATCAGGAGAGGGCAAAGGAACTCAAGAATGTCCAGCCATCTTCCTTGATCTCCACGAGCCTCGTTTTCCCCAGTCCAGCTCTGTACTGCTGGGAAAGCTTTTCCATTACTGCCTTCTGTCTTCCGTCTCCGATCTGGAAAACGCCATCACCCCATCCTCAGCACCTGTGGCACAGAAGGTGAATAAGAAAGAGATGAGCATGACTCTTAGGTAGGCTACCGCCGCTGAAGAAATAAGATGCTCACCTATACAGCAAAGAGAGAATCCTTTGAGACACCAACAGGTAAAGAGGAAGAAGCCCAAATAAGCAGCCTGCATTACTGCTTAGTGCATTCATTCTTGTGCTATTTTACTCTTTTTGCACTCTTTGAACTAGTTTTCTATATGGACCAAAGGACTTAATTCTGAATTTAAAACTCAATGTTAGTTCGCAGACATGTCGATATATCTGAAAATGCATAATCAAGTTTAAAGCAGCTTAATATATTAAACTACAGTACAAACAAAACCATCAGTAGCCCAGCAATGGAATTCAAACGCATCTGTCAAATTATCACCAAGACACACAAGCAGGCCAAGGATATATTTCACCTGTAGAAGGCCAGCAATGCAATTAGTGCAACGCAGAAGGACGGCATTTGAAGGCAGAAGAAAGGAAAAGGATCCAGCCAGTTCCTGTGAATGTCAACTCGTCGTTAAGGCAGGATTGAGGCAGAAGGGCTTGATGAGGAATGTCTTTGCAATGTTTAATTCATTGCAGGATGTCTGGCCTACCGATACTGAAAGCAAGCAAGCTACTTACTCTCTCATCTGCAGATCCTCAGTGATTGGAATCAAATGAGGAAGTCATCTGCCCCCCAGAAGTTCCTACTCACAGAGTTCCAAATGTTTGGCTAAGCAGTCAGATGAACTTCATATTTAAAATGGCAAAAGATCTTTTAAAAACAAAACAGTGAAACGAGGCCCTTTTTTCCTGGCGCCACAGGAACTAATTAGGCCTGCAAGAACAGATTATATTGGGTTTGCTCTGCAGGCTTTCTGTTAAAGCTATCAGTGAACAGAGACCCATTCTAATTGCAACAGGTACAAATGAAGTAATTGTTGCTTCTCCTAGGTAAAGAGTAATGTCTTTCTCCACAAAACCAGTAGCCATATTCATCTGTTAATAAGCAGGTTCAAAGCTCCACAAACACCTCTGGATAGAGATTAAAAACCCTGCTACTTCCTTGAAATAACCACAACAGAGGCCAAATGGAAACTAAGCCTCTTTGCAATTTTTCCAAAAGCAAGTAGTTACATGCAATTGTTCTAATCTTGTTACATCTCCATATTATTGTTGAGTGGCCCCTTCCTTCTCTTCAACTCTTTTGGTCTGCCTCACTTTTTGAGTCAAGAATAAAATAAGGATTTGTAAGATACCACCTGCTGGACTAATTTTATTGAAGGTTTAGATGGGCTAAAAAGCTTAGTGGGTTGAGACAAAGTAAGTGGAAGGTCTTTAAAAAAAAGGCTTAAGAAAGGGGGGGGAGATAAGATGCTATCATGTCAAGTATTCTGCAAGATAGCCATTAGCAAAGAGAGTCACCACAAATTGTACAAAATTGAACCCCCATATCAAACAAGCAATCTTAAACATGCAAAATTACACGCAAACATCAGCGTTTGCACTCCAAACTTGGATCCTGATGCCAGTTAATATATTCAAATAGGAACTGAGAATGCAAGAATGAATAGCAGATGTGGCTGTGAGGGTTATTTGTCACATCTTATTCCATTTAAGTTAACAGGCTTTTTATAGCAGCAAGTCTCCAGATGCTGCCAACACAGGACTGATAACTGTACAACTGAATACAAAACCAGTTATGTGATTTGTGGATCATCAACTGTGGAGGGCCTGACATGCAACCCTTTGCCATTAAAGGTTTCCAATGTTCGTTCCTCATAAGATGTAACTTCTAAGCAATGAAAGCAAACAAAGTTTCACTCTCCATGTACAGCAGGACCTCATAGCACTTCCATTACAGCTGCTGAATCCCCTCCTTCACTATTATTCTACTCTTGTCAAAAACTACACACAAAATAGGGCCATTTAGAAGTTAAGCAGATACAAACTACCAGAGCGATGTTTAGCTGCAACTACGCTCTCCCCCATAAATACGATGAAATCCAGAGGTCACTGTAGAATCTGAAAAGAGTACTATACTGCAACACTTGGTTTTTTCATGACCCACATTGTCAGATGAATTAACTGTATCCTAAATTGAATCAGGCCTCCATGCATATTAGAATACATGAGTGAAGCCACCATATGTATAATCTGGACTATGTTGGTGTGAAGCAACAAAACAAAGATCAATGATGAGGCTGTGAACAAATAATTTGTTACAGCACTTTCCCATCACAGCCAAGGCTAAATAAATTGTGACTTTCCTCACTTAAAGAGAATAAAAATTGTACCAACAAGAGGGCCAGTGGGACACAACAAAGGAGTTAAGTGAGCCACACATCTGTGCAGAGATCAGATCCTCAGAAGATTAAATCCTCAGCGTGATCCACTTCAAACTGTTTTTTCTTCCTAAGGTTTACTTACTGCCTGTGGCTAATAGCCTGAAGTGGTACCCTTGGTTTGAGGTCTAGCACACAAAAGGGCTGACTTAGTTTTTCAAGATGCACATAATTCTTTTGTTCTTCTTCTCAGTATGATACTATTGACTCCAAGTACAGCCTACTTAGAAAAGCATAAGATCGAGTATGCGCAAGTTCTACTAAAATTGCTATATTTGGGGGGGGGGTAATCCATCAGAAATAGGCAGGACAAAAATGCAAGGTCAGGAGCAAACCTTCAGATGTCTTCCCCCTTAATAAGTGGTATACATCACTTTTAAATCTAAAGGTGCCATTGCCGTGTAAATTCTGTAGCAAGCAGGGTTTCCTAGCAACAGCAAGATCACAGATGACATCACAGCACAAAGTAGATGAGATGGGTTACCTAACAGACAGCAGATGTTGGGTTTCTTGCCCTGTTCCCCTACAGCATTTCCCTCTTCCTAAACTGGAATAAAATAATAAAAAATAAAAACCTCCTTGCAGGTCTTATGTAAATACACCCGGACTTATTTCAAGATAATCCGTCCAGCCCTCCCAGCCAATTTCTCCTTGATGAATTCAGCAACCAAAATCTTTTCTTCTTTTTTTGGATACATCCAGATTAGAGTGGCCGGAGCTGAGCAGTTCACAAACTCCAGCTGCACAGAGGATATAAAGGTTGCTGCAGCTGGATTATCTATAGCTGGGATTTTTTACATGGGAAAACGAGAGCAAAGTATTAAAATCTTTCCCCACCACCACCTGTCCTCCAAGGAGCTCAGAGCAGCATACAAGAGACGCTGTTATCCCACCCACCCACCCCCACATACACATTTTATCTTCACAAACTTGTGGGTAGGTTAGGCTGAGAGACAACAATTAGCTAAAGCAGGGGTAGTCAACCTGTGGTCCTCCAGATGTTCGTGGACTACAATTCCCATGAGCCCCTGCCAGCATTCGCCTCACTTTAAAACACTTAACAGGTAAAATGGGCTCAAACAAAACTAGAGAATGGTCTGTTGCATCAGGAAAATCAATAAGCTTGAACCGCAGCAGCTGTGGATATTCATTCCCACGCATCAAGACCTGAAGACCGATGTCTGCAGTTCTAGCTCCAAGCAAGGTTTTTTTTTAAATACACAAAACAGACTCTGATTTTAAAAGTGGCCTCAGATTTCTCAACAGACTCAGCCTTATTCTCTTGACAGTTCAATAGTGCCCTAAAGCTATGGCACCCATCTGCTCTTCCCATGTCTCATTCCCATAAGAAGCCTACAGTTGAGGCTTCATCTAAGACTCAACAAAGTGTAGGTGTGGTGGGAAGCATGCACTGCCAACAAAATACAAAACGACAGCATAAATAGAGATAGGTGGGGGGGGAAGTCATTTGAAGGAACTGCAA
This sequence comes from Paroedura picta, assembly GCF_049243985.1. NCBI lineage: Eukaryota > Metazoa > Chordata > Lepidosauria > Squamata > Gekkonidae > Paroedura > Paroedura picta. The sequence continues at coordinate 2,549,727 of NC_135383.1, read as the reverse complement.
TGTCAGGTACCTAGCAATATTAGCCGTGAGTAGAAAAGTATTCTATTGCCAGCCTCCTCAAGTTTTCTGATAGAGAAAGTTGATACTCTAGTATCTCTTCAGATCGCATAAATCTTTCCCCTGATATAGAAAGCTGGAGAAGTTCCTTGTACTCTTGGCTCCCCAACTAACTACCTTGGAGATCCTTGTTTCTTTGCATCCATCAGAGCGATATGATGCTTTTGATTGTAAGTGTGCAATGTGTTACCCCCACCATCCATCTAACGCCTCACACAATATTTAAAAAAAAACATGAGACAACCAACTTATGTCTAATACACAACCTGTTCAATTTGGCAATTGTACGGGCAACCTATGCTTTCTAAGCTACCACAATAAGCAAAATTTAAATTGGCTTCAAGCTCACAAGAATGAAAATTACAGGAAAGGAAGGAGAACAGCAGGAGGCAACTCCCTGCATCTTTAACTTTTCAGCACTGAAGCTTCTACCACACTATTTCAGCTCTTTTACACCCTAACAAAACAGATTTTTAAAGGGGAGGGGAGATCTTGCTCAAAGAATGAGGACTGCAACATTTAGAGCCATTTCTGGTTTTTTGAATGTGTGCTGAAACCTCCTGTATCTAACTCGTATGTGCATCCTTTTGCCATTTATGTATTTTTAAGAAGGAGCAGGAATAAAGTAAATGTGAAGGTCAGGGCACTGATTAATGGAACAGAGCAGTCCAGGAGATGCAGGTTGTTTAGCTCTATATTTCTCTATGACTGTGTTTCTTTATCAGCATGAATAAATGCTGACTTACTGAACAGAAGAGGCTGGGTGGGAAGCGGCTTGTGAAGAATAACATTAAATGACTCATTCTACCAAGCCCCACTTTATACAGGTTTGGAGATGCTTAAATCTGTTGCATTACAGAGTCACAAGCAATTCTTATAAAGGACCTTATGGAGTGACTCACAAATTGTGTCTGGGTTAGAAAAAGGAACATGTGACGAAGAATGAAGTCACAATTACAACTTGGGAGTGGAACTTTAATGTGGATTTTTTTCTTATGAAAGCAACTTGACACAAGGAAGCAGGATACACTTTCTAGAGCATGTTGCATGTGGCTTAACTTCTCACCCCAAATCACCACTAGTGTCAGAAGCCCAGTTTATTTTTAAACACACCAGCCCCTATAGCCACCTGCGCAGAATATGTTTGTATCTTAGCTCCGTGCTCCCCAAGAGACTGCTTTCTCCAAGAACCAACAAGACACTGTTACTATAGCAACCAATGGCAGTGGAGTCACCAAGGTTGAGACTACCACTTCCCAACAACACATCCAATTTTCCGGTTCCATCATGCAAATAAGTAACAGCATAGCTTACTAACACGCCAAATTAGCTTGCAAAAAAAGCCGAAGGCCAAACCATGTGTCATAAGTGTCGTTTTGACAAGGAGAGTCCTGTAAGTATCTGACAAAGAGCAGCTTGGAACAGAACCTCAGGAGCTGCTGTCTTCCCTCTTGCTTTAATAGGCGGGGAGCTAATGCAGAATAGATCAAAACAGAAGGCTGAGAAGGTGGCCAGCATTCCCCCAGGCGTGTACTTACATAGATTAAGGCCTCCGTTCTTTAGATCTTTCATACTTCTAAGCTCATGCTGCAAAGCAATCCTTGGAGCCTCAGTTTCAAAATATCCCCTTGGTGACCAAAACGCCAAAGAAGCAGCTTGCTTCATAGAAGTACGGTGCTAATTACTTCACACCCTCGAACGCAGACCACTGTGTCTGTAATGTTTCCAGATTTTAATACACACAAATCCTACGTACTGTCTATGTTTTTGTATCCCAGTGAGACAGCTCTATTGTCTCCTCCTTCACAAAACTTAAAGCTGTAAACATTTTCTTCAGAGGAAAACTTAAAACTGTAAACCTTTTCTCCTGAGCCCGTCTGAAAGAGGACTGTCCCATTCTGTAAGAGGCACACTAAAACGCACAACCAAGTTCCAAACACGCAACGTCACCAAAGATAGGTGCTTGTGTTTGGTTAGCATTTCGGACTGGCTCCTTCGTCTGGGGACAAGAAGTCACGCACAACTTGCCTCATTCAGCAAATACCTTTCTCTTTATTCCCGGCTAGGGCAATAAAGGTGTGGCTGAATAATCACCACAATATGTATCTCAGCAAGGAGCTCCTGCAGGTGGAAACAGAATATGCACAACATGGGTTTAAGGGAGGAGATGAAGAATGGCCACAGCTATGGAGAGCGAGAAGCACAGAAAAACAGCTGTGATAACATATAACTGAGTCAGCACATTTTACATTGCAGCCATAAAAGCCAGGAATTCCCAGTGTAGTGCCCTTGGGCACCATGGTGCCTGCCATGTGTTTTTCCACAAGTGAGTGTGGCTGGGCAGGATTCCTGCCCAGCAGGGCTACTGGAGATTCTAAGGAGTGTGCAGATTTTTTTTAAACGTTGCTTTGGCAGTAGCTCTGCCACCACTGCACAGATAACTTTGCTGTGTAATTCAAGTTGTAGCAATCATTTTGTGGCTGGTTTTGCCTCCTGTGTGTTTCATTTGTTGCACGCCCCCAACATGGTGTCAGAATTCCAAAAGTGCCCACAAGTTCAAAAAGGTTGGGGACCCCAATATAAACCTTAGCAAGCTTCACAATACAACAAAAGATGGGGGGGCTCTGTTTTCTACAGCCTTGCCTCTAAGCCATATACAGTAAAGGCCTTTTGGAACTCCACTCAGACACCAGAGACCCAAGATATTAAGTAAAGAGAACAGACAAAAGCATATCTTTAGGTCTCTTTTGAGCAGTGGTGGTGGTGAGGGGGATATGCAAGCCTGCAACTTGAAGACATACTGCCATCTAGAGGAGAAGCCTTTAATTCA